>NW_023425427.1:42901912-43511079 GCF_014108245.1 Pipistrellus kuhlii
GTTATAAATATGCAAAAGTGCTGGCCGGACCTCAGAACGACAGGTTGAGGAGCTCCGTCCCACGAGTGAAGATTCTCCACAAGTTATGGGTACCATGACGCCTCGTGGGAAGAACGATCTAAAATGAGATCTCAACCCAAGTGCAGCTCTGATTCTGGTATTTCAGTTCAGGTGGCTTCTTTGCCTGTTGGATCTTCAGTTTTCTCAGACACAAAATGGGTACAAACCGTCTCTCTCGAGGTGGAGGGGGAGGGAAATGATATACAGAGAAAAGGGTCGAGCACACGGCCTGATGCATTGCAGGTGTAAAGCATTACTCTCTTCCCCAGGAGTCAGTGAAAGGATTGGACTCAATCAATGCATTCAACCTCTGTTGTTTATTTTCTCCCCGTAGACCTGTTGTCTACTCTTGAGTCATTCAAACATCACCTTCATAATTTTGGCCATTTTCCTCTATTACCTGTACTCTTATTACTTAATACTTTGCTTCATAACAACTCATGCTTTTACTTCAATAAATGTACTTAAAACCACCATAAATACTACCAAAACCACCATAAATACTGCAAAATACATATAAGAAAAACACTGTTTTTAATTCTAGCTAGCTGTTGTGGCCCAGTGGCTTGGAGCCTGAGGCTTGTGCTCTCTGTGAAAAAGGGAGGACAGTCAATATTGAAAAGCTTTCACGACCTATGAACACAGGCCTGAGACGTCCTCTGGCAACCAGCGGGAGCACAGAGAACACTGAAGGGAATAGTAAGGCATTGGCTTCTCACTCATGAGTCCCTGCCTCCTGGGCCATCCTGGCTCAGGTGGCATCTTTAGATCACTCACTTTGGGCAACAGGGCCACTGTCTTTCTGCTAAAAGAAAACCTTGCTCAGAAGAAGTCCAGTGTGGCCCTCAAAGCTCTAACAAAACAGAATAAACTCCATTAGTAAGTTGGGGTGAGGGCCCAGGGCCCACCCATTCAGCCCCTTGGTTTTCTGTCTCTGGGACCTCTGAGGTGTCTCCTGTACATCCCAGCACTCTTCAGAACGCACTCAGAGTAAGGGCCTGGTCCAGGCTAGGGATGGCTGGTCCTGACCGCATCTATCTCACACGGATTCCTTACTCAGGACTTACCAAAGCCGCCTCTGCACGGAGGCCCAAGAATTGTTATTTGCATAAATCTCCCGGGTAATTTCTAGATCCTCAAGATTTAGAGGACCTGGAGGATATAGAAATTTAGAGATTCTTGAGATAAATGATTTCTAAAGTGCCCTCTAGTAAGGCTTTCTGTGGAGGTGAGACAGGAAAGTTTTTAAGTATTGCCAAATGTGGAGATTTTGTTTTCCATTCTTAGTTCATCACCACCCTCTGATTAATACCTAATATTCATTTATTCACTGGCTTCTCCAACAAAGAGAGTGATGTCATCCGTAGACTCTCTTGTGAGTACTGACTTGGAGGTCGGGGATTAGGTAAGAGCAAAAGCAAAAAATTAAAAGCCCTGAATCTGATATGCATGGATTAAACCAAGGAGCAACCACTGTCCAGTAGTTAATGGAGGGGGGGGGGGGGTGGAGGGGGAAACAGTATAACTTCTTTCCTCCCTTAATATTTTGTTTGATGTTGTAAAGATAGGAGGGGAAAAGGTGCAAGGAAAGTATATAATAAAAAATGGTAACAACAGTAGTAATAATTGCAGCTAATACTTATTTTGTTCTTATGTGCCACATATGGTTTTGATTTTTAAAAATATATTTTTTTTATTGATTTCAGAGGAAGGGAGAAAGAGAGAGAGATAGGAACATCAATGATGAGAGAGAATCATTGATTGGCTGCCTCCTGCACGCCTCATAACCGGGGCATATGCCTTGACCTGGAATCTAACTATGATCTCCTGGTTTACTGGTCAGTGCTCAACCACTGACCCACACCAGCCCAGGGACACATACTATTTTAAGTACTTTATATGTATAAGCTCATTTAAACCTTCCAACAACTCCGGAGGCAGATACTATGAGCATCATTCCTTTTCACAAAAGAGAAAACAGGAGCACAGGGGGAAGTGTGGCTTGATGAGGGCCAGTGGAGGCAGTAAGGGCAAGCAAACGGACCGAGTAATGGAGGCAGCAACTGACCTCAAGCTTGTGCCTCAACTATTATACTGCATCACTTCTTGAGCAAAAGAACCAGCATCAAAAAGAATCCCTACATCTCATGTTTTATTTAGTTGATGGCTAGCAACATTCAAGCACTGAATTGGTTATGAAGATATTGACTAATGATTATCAAATGATTATCATCTTGTTAAGGACATTTGTCAAGAGGGAGGGGGGGAAGGTAATTGTTCAAACTTCCTTGAATCTTTCTGTTTAACTATTAAACTATCCAAATCTTGATTCTTAATTCTAAAAAGGCAAGCAAAAAAATCACCTTGACAGACATTTAAATCGTGGTTATCATAGCATAGAATTTAGAGGGATAAAAAATGTAGGATAGAGTGTGGTATTTGAACCTGGGTGTATTGGTACTCTTTACAATTTATGGGGAACCGCTGGGTAATACAGGACGATGCTGCATTTACGTTATTTGATGGCAGTCCTTCGAACGCTGCATTCCGTCTGACACGGTGAAAGTTATTCAGAATCCCTGCAGGTACAACAGATGAACCAATGCTCTCGGGGCCTCCTTCTTAATTGGTAAAACTCAGGGTTGGATATGGACCATGATTCCCCCAAAGGCAAGTCCAGGATTTCTTGGTTCTTATCCTAGCCCTGAAGACCTGCATGTCTCTCAAGGACGGTGACTTCGCCAGCTCTGGGAACAGCCAGATGATGGGCCCTCCAGAGTTTCTCCTGCTCTCGGTGACTGGAAGCAGATTTCAGTATTTTAAATGAATGTGGACTTTCCACTAATGGAGTTTCCTTGCCTTTCCACCAGATTGTTATTCATTTCAATGATTTAATTGATGCACAATCCTTGAACAGGTGCACAGGCCCTCATCCTAACACTGTTTCTATGGGGAAATATGATCCACCGCATGACAATATGATTTATGATATGGTTACCCAAACACATTGTGTCACAGGCAGTGTCTGCTTATGCCAAATGTTTGCTAGTAAATACCTTTCCCTCATATAGAAAAACATCCTCAAAAAAGTGGTAAGTTCCTTTTCTATGTCTCCCTTTAGATGGCATCCTCACGTTTCTACCTTCCCCCTCATAGAACAGCTTGCACTGAAATCTGCTTATGTGTTTATTTTTAAACAAGCCCTCATTTCTTGCCTTCTGCTGTCATTCTAATTGTGCACCTTCACCTTTATACAACTAGGTAGTAGAAGAACACACATATACCAGAGCTGGAAAAGAATTCATTTTTCCCTTCCTTTCGTCTTTCTAAGCATTAATTCAGGGAAGGGGTTCTTTTTATTTTTAATATATTTTTTATTAATTTCAGAGAGGAAGGGAGAGAGAGAGAGAGATAGAAACATCAATGATGAGAGTATCGTTGATCAGCTGCCTCCTGCCCAACCCACACTAGGGATCGAGCCTGCAACCCAAGCATGCGCCCTGACTGGGAATTGAACCTTGACCTCCTGGTTCATAGGTTAACACTCAACCACGGAGCCAGGCCAGCTGGGCCAGGGAAGGAGTTCTGAAACATTTAGGGGCTCACCTGAATGTGTCACTGTGGACAGGCGCCTTCCTCTGATACACGTAGCAGACTGCCTGTCCTACGATGTCCATTTGGCTGAAAGTCGAAATGGGGACTCCAGGGGAGTGGACAGACTCCACCCGGCCGTATCGTGGCGGGGAGGTGATGACGTAGAGCAGCTCCTCAGGCTTGTCTGTTCCATCCACAGCCAGGAGGGTGCTGGTCGTCAGGAAACCTCTGTCACCTTGAGGCACCACAAGTGGCTTTGCAAGGATGACAATATCACCTACGGGGCAGAAGAGGTTGTGGTCAAGGACCCGATTGAAAAATCAAGTAAAATGTCCAAGGTCAAAACAACAACAACAACAACAAAGGCCAAACTGTGCAGAAATCAAAACAAACACGAGGTAGGAAGGTTTCTGTAACTATGATTAATGAAAGAATTAGGCAAAAGCTTTGAGTAGACAGGCAGAAGAGGAAACACATATGGCCAATAAAAATACAAATAGATGCTCAATCTCAATAATGGAAATACAAACCAAGATCACAATAAATTGCCAACTCATAATCAACTGATTAGAAAAATGCAGAAGTCGGATGACGTGAAGTGTTAAAGAGGATGTCGATCAAGATGATCTTTCCGGTGATTCCGGTAGAATACATTGGTACACAATCTGGCATTATCCTGTAAAGAGTGGACTATCACGTACGCCTTGACCCGGAGACGCCGCTCCAGCTGTGTGCTGGCGAGAAGCACCCGGGAGGCACGTACCGAAAAGGTCACCGCGGCACTGTTCCTAATTGAAAACGCTGGCAACAACCCAAATGCCTTTTTAAAAAGCGAATATCATATAAACAAACTGTGGTCTATCCACAATAGCAAGACAGATGAACTACGGCTCCCTGCAATCACAGATAGGTGTAACTTACTAACATTTATTAGTTTCGTGCGCAAGTCCCAGAAAACTATACACAATAGTGAGGGGTGGGGGCGAGAATTAACACAAAAGTCAGGATGGAGGATGGGAAGTGGTAGATGTTGGTTAGTGTTCACACTTCAGTCCCCGAGTTGAGTGATAGTTGTATAGGGGTTTATTATATATTTTTAGAAGAATATAGGAGTGAATGAGTGAAGCAGAGTGGGTCACACATGGACAAAGATACAGAGTTTCACAAATTAAGGATTACAATATAATCCAGTTTTGTACATTAAAAAATATGATCATACCTAAAATACAGTGCTTCTACTCTGTGCCAGGCCTTGGGGCTCTGATATCTTCACATCAATGCTATAAAGTGGGGTACTGCCATATTTCCCAGGTTATAAATGAGGAGGATACTAAAGCATAGAAATGCTAACTCATTAATTATTACACAATTAATAAAAGGTGGAGCTAAAGTCTGTACTCAAGCCATCTGACTCAAGAGCACAAATTAAAACTCTTTATTAGTTTCCTCTCTTCAATATATAGGGATTTTTTATACTTCAACACTAAATGGGTGAATAGCCAAAAGGAAATGTGAGTGAAATATTGAATAAATGCAAAACCAATTCTAATTTTAAATATATAAATGTCAATAAAACTTTTAAAATATATTCTGTCCCATGAGGAACTAAAAAGTAAAAATAAAATAGCAAACAGATATAACTTTTGCCCAGTGCTTCTCATGAGGGGTGATTCTGTCATTTTAGACATTTTGGCAATATCTGGAGACATTTTTGGTCATAATTTTGGCCACTGTGCAAATCAGAAGACATAGCATACCCAGAGGGCCTCATGTTATTTATATTATAGATCCCAAATGAAATTAACCCAAGTGCTCCATACTATGGTTATGATTTAGTCTAACAATTCAGGGCAGTTTCAAATAGAGATGAACCTATGAATATCAACCCATGAGCCAGGTCATGGTTCAATTTCTGGTTGGGACACATGCCTGGGTTGTGAGCATTGCCCAGTATGGGGCCTACAGGAGGCAACAGATCAATGATTCTCTCTCATCATTGATGTTTCTATTTCTCTGTCCCTCTCTCTTCCTCTCTGAAATCAATAAAAATATTTTTTAAAAGAAACAGTAAATTCAGAACCTCTGACAATGTTAACAGGTTAATGTATTCACAAGTCCTTTTAGAAAATAATCACATATCAGCTGAGCAGACTTGTTTCCTTTTCTTTTTGGGCAACTGGCTTCTATTGCTCAGCCTCCCTTAGCATAGAAAGTAACTGCATTTCAGCCACTGGGATACAAGAAGACAGATACCCGCCTTCAAGCCTCACCCATGAAATGTTCTCATCTTCCTCCATTTCCTCACTTTTAGAGTGACTCCAAGGCCTTCAGAGATGAAGAATCCTAGCTAGAAAAATCCCCAGGTGGCTGTGTGGAACATAGCACTACTCCACCCCACCCCGGTCTCCCGGAATGCATGGTGCGAAGGCAATGAGAAGACTTCTGTCCTAACACATTAGTTGTCTGCCCTGATATATTACTTGTATTACATATATTTATTATGAACAAGTCTTACTTTTGCAGAGAGAAACATCTAGCTTATCTGAGAGTCACTTATTAGACATCTTGATGAAATATACATTGAGAAACTAATAAATAAAATATATTATTATACAGCTCAAAATAAACATCTCACAATCAATCAAACTAATTTTAATTTTGTTTTAAAATATTCAGGAGAACTGTAATTTTACCATGCACATGAAGTAAGATTTTTACTACACTTAAGCATCTGAGGTTCCTGGCAGCCAAGGCAAAAAAATAAAAAATCTATTTTTCTATATACAAAAGCATAAGTGACCATTCAACTGGTAGCTATGGCACACAATGACCACTTGGGGGCAGATGCTCCAACCAGTAGGTTAGGTTGCTGCTGGGGCCCTGTCAGCTCCAAATCTGGTTCATCCACACCGGATTCCCTTTCAGTGTGCAATAGAATCCATATATTGGGCCACTTGTAAAAAATAAATAAAAAAGGAAGTATTCAGTCAACCAAGCATGTATTGAGGTTCTAAGACTATGCTTGGTCCTAGGAATATGTAGATCTTAGATTGTCTACATGTGAATGAAATATGATCCTTACCCTCCTCACCTAATCTCTAAGCAGAAGTATGGGGTAGTGACATTGGGTTTCAAGGGCTTACACTCTCTCTTGCTCATTCTCTCCCTTCCTTTGAAATTCATGTTCAAGTAATAATTCACTTTCTGAAGATAAGACACATTGATTTAGCAATTTTTTCCTTAAAGCCATACTCTCTGATCATTAAAGTAAGGTATGCAGGCATGTGGTGGATGAGTCTGGATATCCAAAAGGCTTTTTGTAAATACTAAAAAATTACAAACATATTGGCTGCTGTTATGAACCTCGGAAATCTCAGGCAAAGCAGGTGAGGGGCCAAATGATTGAATCATAAATTATGGAATTTCAGATGTCAAGAATGAAAGGAAAAGAAAAAAGAAAGAAGGAAAGGAAAGGATGGAGGGAAAACTTAGAGTGCTTACAACAGCTCACTTTTGGTTATAAGACTTGATCCCAGTAAACCTGGGGTAGGAATGCTTTTACCTTTTCCCATGTCATTGATGGTGATCTGACAGTCAAATGCAGGTGACCTGTTGTCGCCATCCCAGAGGTAGAAGATGAAGCTGTCTTGGTTTTGGGAATCCATAGCCCCAGTGTGTGTGTATCTCAGCAAGTTCAGGTCCACTTCCTCCTGAGTGCACTTCATGCCAGGGCGGAGAGGGACCCAGTCCCTCCCTATCTGAAAGGCACCAGAATTAGTCAGCTGCCCATGCTTTCTTTTTCCAAGCTAGTAAACATTTTCTATATTCCCTGAAAACCTCCAATATAAATGAATTCAGAAGAACTCCAGTTCAATTTTTTACCACTTAGTTTTTCCTTTTATAGAGATATACTAAAGCAATTTAAAACAGTGCCAAAGGGTTTTTTTACACAGTTGTGGGGGTTTTTTAATGGCAATTCAACAGCAATGCTACTTGCGAGGTATTTATCATAAGCAATCATAGCTGATTAAATATTCCAATTAATGAGAGCAGGTGGGTAATTGAGCTACTGGAATTGGTTCTTTAAATATTAAATGTGTTTCACCTGGGGTTTTCTGTTTCTTTAGTTCCTATCATTGTACAACTAATAAAAATGATATTATCAAACTGATTTGCTATATGGGTGAAGAAGATAAAACAAAAAGAGAATGGATGTACTTATTTGTCATACATTTTACAGCCTTGCTAAAGCCAAAGGAAAATTATCAAGCTCTCTATTACTATCTGCACTTATACCCTAAAGAGTCAGCAAAAACATGTAACTGCAAATATCAGAATTGTTTTAAAACAAGTCATCATTAGTTATGCATGTATTCTGTACAGAATTCAACTCAGAAACTATAGTATTTTCAATTAAAAGAGGATCTTATGCTAGGGGGAGTTGACAACTGAGAGTATTAGAAAATATTATAATAAATCTGTATGTGGTTAATACTTCCCTCAAAACACATAGCTTTCCCCAAGAATAAGCCATAAACATCATTTGACATAATTCAAGAAAAATATTTACTTAAAATTTTACTTTATGATATTATCTTGTGCTTTTTCTGCCTGGTTTAAGAGACTAAAACAATTTTTAAATCACTTTTTTCTTGACACATTATTCCTCAGATTCCCAGTTCCTGCAAAATTGCTTTGTCCTCCTCTCCTCTCACTGTTTTGCCACTTCTCTTTTTGTCATTCTTTTGGTAAAGTGTCTTCTTCTTAATATGCTTGCCCAACTAATATTTGTACACAACTATGTTCTGTTCCAGTGCTCACAGGGTGAAAATGAATTACATTTAATAATTAAGCTCACTGTTTCCATCATAAGATCTATTTGCAAATTAAATTATTAAAAACAGATTCTTTTTCAGTGTTTAAACTGGATAGCCTACAATTGTATTTAACCTCTTACTTTGTCATCTTTTCTCAGGAAGTAAGTACAGAAAATGATATATTTTGCTCTCTCATCTCCATCTAGTTCCCCACTTGCACTCCGGATTATGAGCTTTGACTTGACAAAGTCATTTGCAAACCACCAAAGAGGAAGAAAAGTCAGACTCAAGGTGGGAAAACTAAGGGAGGACACACAAAAAACAAAACGAAAACCTGGAGAAATTCCAGGAGGCCTGGAGTCCTGGTCCCTGGTTCTGGAGAGACTTGGAGAACACCTAAAGAGCTGGGAGAGAATTACGTGGCGCCATGCTGGGAACCCGGACCCATCTGGATTTCCACGTATCCAAAAACACTTCAGTTCCCAAGCCACCCAAATGTGTGAGCTCTCACTGCCTTTCCGCTTCATTACTCTCTGAAATGAATTAAGGACACAGCTGTACCTCAATTTAAATCAGCAATTGCTCTTCACTTTGATTCTCTATAGTACCTACAATTGAAGACGATCAAGCTGTTCCACACAGAATGAATCCTTGCTGCCTCTGGAGGAGTGTCTACATGGCATTAAAAGTTAAGCATTCAGTCAGATAATCACATTGGGGATGGATGGTGGTTGTTATTGCTCGCCGTAATCCACCATTCAAATAAGCAACTGATGGATTACCTAAGTGACCTTTGCAAGTGTCTGATCTGTAATTTGTGTTGGGCATCAGGCACATTGTTTGAATCATTTGTTAAAAACTATCTTTTCTCCATTGTACTGACTCTGCTCCTTTGTCAAAGATCAGTTGGCTGTGTGTGTGTGTGTGTGTGTGTGTGTGTGTGTCTTTGAAAGATCTCTATCCTGTTTTATTGATGTATTTGTCTGTTCTTTCACCAAACCCACACTGTTGTGGCAGCTTTATAGCAAGTCTGAAGGTTAGATAGTATCAGTCAGTCCTTCAATTTTGTTCTCCTATGTTGTTTTCCTTGTACATTTTGCCTCTCCATGTGAATTTTAAAATCAGCTTATTGATAGTCACAACAATTGCTCTAAGAAACAAAATTTATTTTAAAAACGTTTTTAAAAATCTGGTGGGAATACCCCAGCAACTCACTCTGCCTCCCTCCAAATTTAGGTACAATCTCAGTAAAGAGGGAGCAATGAAGAACCTTAATATCAGTTGAGTTTACCCTGAATTCAGTAAGAAAATTTAGAATAGTGTGTTATCCCCAAAGTAGGAAAATTAAATGTTCTATTTCTGGAGAAAATATGGCTATTAGAGAATAAATTCAGTTATAGAAATCTGTGTTTTGAGAAAATTTATATTTGCTATACTTATTTTGAAAAATAAAGGTAAAAAGGCCACTAACCTTAAGCTGAAGTTGCCCATTTTGGGGAAGTCTGTCAAATAGATAGTAAATCTTCTCCCTGGGAGTGTCTCTATCTGTGGCTGAAAGAACAGCACTAGAAATAACACGAGTTTCGCCCATACTCATTGTAATTTCAGCCTTCCTGTAAAAAGAAAGGTGTCTGGCTTGATATGAAAATAGAAGGTATTGCTTTAGCAGGGGACTCTCATAATGACTATTACAGTTTCCAATCTTCAACAACTAGGAAATAATATTCAATATTCAAATTATTGAAAATTATGAGTTAGTCGTGGCTCTCATTTCACTTTGCACACAGAAATCCTAAAGGACAATTAGCAACAATGAATATGCTATGAGATAATTGCATATTTCTAATTGTTTACACATATAGAACTTTACAAGTTTATGCTGTAATTTATTTTAGAAAATTATTTTGTTTCTAATACTGTTTTTCATACAACATCAACTCCATGAAGTAAGTGGTTAAGGCATTATTACTCTAATTTTCCAGACATAAACTTAGAGAGATTAGACACCCACAGAGATCCTTTGATTATGGTTTATGATATGCTTTAGGAGTTTGGTGATATTTGGGAAATCAGTGGACCTCTACGTTCCTCTCTGTCTCCATGGTAATATATGTGAAAGGATTTACAATACTTTGGTGTCTGTCACATAGCTAGTGTTCTCTTCAACAGAGAAGCAGAGAGGAAAGTGTGCCATAGTCTAAATTACTCTGAAAGAGACCCCAGGACAAGAACTTTGCAGGTAATTTCTTTGAGAAGTGCTTTCAGGAACAGGAGATAGAGCGAGGAGTGAGAGAAGGAAGGAGGAAGCAGCAACAAAGGTTGTTTTTACAGCTGCGGGGCTCAGTGCTGCCGGGATCCTTTGAAGAAACATGTGAATTATGCCTCAAAGTGTGCTTTGCAGGCTAGGAGGCGGGGATATTTATCTATCCACTGTCTCCCACAGGTCAGAGGCTGTTCCGAGTGTCTCTGCTGTGCCTGAACACCAGCTGGATGGGCCTCTGCTGCTTCAGAGAAAGGCCTGAGGCAGAGCAGGGAGCAGACAGTGTGGGCACGAGGGGTGGGCACCGACAGTGTGCTCAGCATGTTCCACCACCACAACAGCCGCAGTCAGAGGTGGGCCGTGGGGATGTGGCCCAGGGAACCAAAAGCATCTGCTGTAGCATCCACAAGGATGTCAAAGAAATCGTGTCAGATGCCCTAACAGGTCCAGTAAGATGAGAAGAGCCAATAGATTTGGTAGGAAACAAGGGAGCAGCTTTAATAAAGCGGTTGAGGATGGAGACAGTGGGCAGAAATGGGGGAAGTGAACACAATCTATTCTTTCTCTTATTTTATCTTTATTGTTAAAAGTATTATATATATATATCCCCTTTTTTCCCATCGACCTCTTTAAGCCTTTACCCGTCCCCTGCCCCAGGCCTTCACATTATTATCTGTGTCCATAAGTTATGCATATATATATATATATATATATATATATATATATATATATATGTGTGTGTGTGTGTGTGTGTGTGTGTGTGTGTGTGTGTATACACACACACACACACACACACACAAGTTTTTTGGTTAATATCTTCTTGCCCCCCAGTTTGAAATAAATGAGAAACTGGGTCATCTTTGTAGTTTCAGAATGAGAATATCTGCTTGTAATAATAACAACTAACATTTATGAGCTCTCACTATGCATTAGCTCATTTTTTTTTCAAACAGTTTTACATATTTTAGTTCATTTAATCCAAGGGTGGGGAAACTTTTTCTGCCAAGGACCATTTGGGTATTTATAGTATCATTTGAGGGCCATACAAAATTATCAACTTAAAAATTAGCCTGCTGTATTTGGTCAACTCACCAGGGAGTGGGCCTAAGCTGTCAGTTGGACATCCCCTGAGGGCTCCCAGACTGCAAGAGAGCACAGACCAGGCTGAAGGATCACCCCACCACCACGACACAGTGCATTAATTTTCTTGCACTGGGCCTCTAGTGGAAATATAATTGATAAAGATTATATCCTATGATCACACTCTGATCAACTACAGAGATACTGAGAAAGTCTGCAATTAATAATATTAGCCCAGGATTTTTAAAGAACTATTATTTTGACATCAGGTGGCAAGGGATGTTAATTCATATGGAGCATGGCAGAGGACTGGTAGATAAGGAAATACCAAATGACAGAAGTGGCATTGGTATATCTCCCTCAGCCGCTCTTAGTTAAAAGTCTGACCAAATCCATAGTGAGGGCTTTCTGCAGTTAATATTGATAGTATCACACTTTAGTTGAATCTACATATTAAATAATTACACTTTAGTGCATGTGTTTAAACGTTTAATACACTGTTAATTCTATATTGTATGTTCAGTCATTCTTAATTTAAGGTGACCCAGACGTCCTGCTTTTGGCGGGAAAGTCCCGATTCTTAACAAACAAACAACAACAACAAAAATCGGGACTGTCCCGCCAAAAGCGGGACATCTGGTCACCTTATCTTAATTGTTTAAAATTAAGTAGAAGTTTTAGAGAGAGAGAAAAAAAATAATTAAAGGGCTCGTTTGAGAATTGTTAGGAAGTGGTTACATTAACTAATATTTGCACCTAAGTTCTAGGTACCTGGTAGGTGGGACAAACTGTGACAGACAGCAGCAGCAAGAGACTTATTTCTCTCAGAGGACACACAGTGCATTTACACCTAGCCTTCCTGGTCAGAATTTTGTAGAGAATCTGAAAGGAACTCTCTTCAGATAGCTGACTCTCTTCAGGTAGCTTACTTGTTCAGCACGGGTTTCTCATCATTGACTGGGGTGACCTCTACTGAGATGGTCTTAAGTATCTTATGTTTCCCATCGAACAACTGGATTGTGAAGTCATCAACAAGGTTCTCTGAATCATCGTGCACATACATCAACCTCATTCCTGGACAAAGGGGAAAGAGGGAGAAAGTAAATCTTCCTTGTGATTGGACAATTCCAAAACATAGCACAGATAACTGTTTTAATTTCCAAGCCATCGTTAATCAGTGCAACAGGGTGAAATTAAACTGTTTCATGCAGTAAGAATATTCTCTTAGTTGATCTAAAAATTCCTATTTAAATACTTTAGTATTTGATAAAGGTCTATTTAAAATCGGTGAGAAAATGACATATTATTTGATAAGCTACCTAAGAACAAAGTTGTCAAGATGCTCAAATGAAATAGAAAATTAGTTTCTTACTTGGGAGAAATTATACATAGATCCCCATCTCAAGTAAAAAAAAAAATAATAATTCATATGGAAAGGCAAAGAAATCCAGAAAGCCAAAACAGTCTTGAGAAAAAATAATTTTGGAGGACTTGCAATTCTTTATTTCTATACTTAAAAACATAAGTTACAAGGCAAATGAAATATGAAAAATCTTATTCATAATATGAGACAAAAATAAAACATCAATATTTAATTATCTCTTATACATTGATCTGAATCTATGAAAAAGTGAGCAAATAACATTATCAGGTAATTCACAAAAGGTCAAACATATGGTCAATAAAAATAAAAATAGGTTCAATTTTACTTATCTAAAAATTTTTCAAATCAAGATAACAATGAGAAACTATTATTGGCTAATAAATAAGCAAAGATTAAAATGAAAGACAGTTTGTATAAAATCACAGTGCAGTATGTCCAGAGAACGAAAAACCTAGTTAACACAATCCATGTTTTCAATTAATATTTTAAAAGTAAAAAAGATACTTAAAATAATCATAAACAGATTGCATAATCTGCTAGTTTTTTTAATTTTTTAAAAATATATTTTATTCATTTTTTTCAGAGAGGGATAGAGAGTTAAAAACATTGATGAGAGAGAAACATCAAGTCAGCTACTGGGAATGTGCCCCACAACCAAGGTACATGCCTTTGACCAGAATTGAACCTGGGACCCTTCAGTCCACAGCCCAACACTCTATCCACTGAGCCAAACTGCTTAGGGCTGCTAACAATTTTTAATTGATTTTTTTTTTTTTTTTTTTTTTTTTTTTTTTTTTTTTAGAGAGAGAGAGAGAGAGAAGGCAAGGGAGATGGAGAGGGAAAGAAACATCACTGAGAGAGAGAACTATCAACTAACTGCCTTCTTCACATCCCCTATCAGGGGTCAAGTCCACTGGGCATGTGTCCTGACTCGGAATCAAACAGGTGACCTCTGGGTGCATAGGTTGACAACCAACTGAGTCACACTGGCTGGGGCAATGCGAGCAGTTTTATAAGTTCTATATGTTTAGGGTCAGGAAATGTGTGTGAGACTGCACTAAAGTTAAAAAAAAAAAAAAGTAGTCATAAATGAACCAAAAATAAAAAAGAGGTGAAAATCTAATCCCTGAGAATATCACCAAAATATTAATTTATATGAACAACCTTTATTTTTTTATTTAAAATAATTATATAGTGCAAACTTTAAACAATACATATATAATTATTTAACCTAACAGTAATCAATGAGTGTTATTTTCTAAAAACTTTTTTAAGAGTAAAATTTGATTTATTATTCCTTTTTCCTATGTTGTAAATTTAGAAAAAAAAATATTGTAACAATACATTGTATTATTTGTTACGCATGCTTTTATTTGGGAACATAATTTAAGCTCCAGAATTTATCTTTGCAATGGATCAAAACTGAGAAATATATGAATTCGCTTTTCAAATTCAAACATGAGATGTTATTGGACAACTATTGCAAAATTAGCCTTTGGGCAGGGAGCCTACACTCTAGCTGGGGAGAGAGAAAGGAAAAGACAGTAGGAAATGTTCAAGGGCTAACATGAGCACAGAAAAGGGATAGTTCGGAGGGCCTGGGTGGGTCCAAAGATTCGGCCAGGAGGCAGCTGGTTCTGAAGGCACAGTGTTGGCAGCTCGGCCAAGGAGGGGAACGACCCTCAGGCTGGGGAACAGAATAGTGAAGACAGGAAAGAGAGAGTATGAGTGATCCTAGAATCACACACTTTTCTCAAAGATTTAAAATACTTTTTTATATAGAAAATGGGTTCAGATTGATGTTTTTAAATGTGTAATTAAAAATATAATTCAGGCTACTATTCCAATGCACCATTTCCTTAAAGAGGAAATTGTCTCCTCAGAGAATAATGAATTGTTATATATATATGGTTCCAATGTGGAAATTTTTGGCAGATAAATCTCTTCAAGTTTAA
This sequence comes from Pipistrellus kuhlii, assembly GCF_014108245.1. NCBI lineage: Eukaryota > Metazoa > Chordata > Mammalia > Chiroptera > Vespertilionidae > Pipistrellus > Pipistrellus kuhlii. The sequence goes on from NW_023425427.1 coordinate 42,917,063, forward strand.
TGATTTCAAGTTTTAAAAAGGAATTTTTACTATGACATAAAAGCTTGCACTAAAATACCCCAAATCACATATATCATTTTTATTGATGCTCTAAAAGTGAAAGAAAACATAGTATTTCCTTTTCTATTACCCACTATCTTCAGCTGGATATTAGGCCCTACATTAATCCAGAGCCCACAGGAAACCCTTGGAAGATAAATGAATAAAGTAGGTAAATGCCCTTCTTTCACTTCCTATTCCCTGATTAATTTTCGTCTTTTCTGGGTTAAATTATTAAGTTGGTAACAAGCAAATCCAAGTGGAATGCGATATACCATTCTTGAGAAGCGCCATGGAAAAGTTGTAAACAAGTGTGTGCCTCTGGCCAGGGCCGGCTGGCTGCTGGTGCTGAGGAAAGGCCGGGTTGGACACCCCGTGGAGGAGGAGGCCATGGCGGGGCCTGTGAGTGATGCTGAACAGCAAGGGGTCCTCCGGCACATCCAGGTCGGCGGCACTGATGACGGAAGAATCCAGCTCTTTCATCTGACCTTCACACACCTAAGTGGCAAGTCGGAAAAGTCAGCTATGTGCACATTAAACTGGTCTTTCTTTAATTTTAAGATATCCTGTTGCAAACTGTCCATGAGATTTGTGTATCATGAGTCCTAAATATCTCTGGTTTACCATAGCCTAAGAAGATGACTACAAATCTATTAATCTCACATTTTTCAAAGCAGTTTATTCATTTCTCTGATGGACAAAAGATTCTGTGTGTGTGTCTCTGTCTGTGTACATATAACATTTCATAATTCAAAAGTTAGGGGGGGAAAGGCAACCAAAAGATGCTTGCTTTCTAAAAGTTACAGAGTTCACTTGTAAATCTGAGTGTAGACAGACCCTTTACCTTCAGATCCTAAGCTGTCAGTTTAACCTGCTGGGCCTCTTTCCTTTTATAATTTCAGTGTTTCCGTTTTAGACATGGCACAAATAGCTGATGGACACACGAGGGGTATCTTTTGTGGTGTAAGTTTTTTATCATTAAAGTAAAAACTTCTGTATTTTTATTAAAACCAACAACAATTGAGAAGGGTCCTTTTGGATGCATCATGGTGTTAATTTTAATCCAGACCCTTCACTTCTCCCCCACCCGCACCCCTCTACTTTTCCTGAACCGCCTTCCTCCACTTTCACACCAACATCACACTTCCTACTCCTTTAAGCACGAACTGAATGTTTTTTTTTTTATTTCATGTAGGAGCTAGTCATTTAGATTTTGACTAGCTGTACTTAGCTGTCTTGCTCTTCTCTTACAGTAAAAATAAACACAGAAATATTTTTCTATTTTGAAATGCAGCAAGGTCTAATTAAAAAGGGTGAATCAATTTAACATGGCTGATCAGAAATCTACCATGTCACTGTGCTATATTTTGTGGGGACTATAAATATCCTAAAGAATCCATGTTAGATGGAACAGTGAAGGCCTGTCCATCAATAATTATAATGCAAAGAAGAAAATTTATAGGGCTATTAAATAGGGAGAGACAAGAAGTGCAAAAGGGAAGAAGAGATTAGGAATGTCATTATGGCTGAGTAGGCATTTTAGCCTTAATATGTACATGGTTTAAATTTGTGAAAAATGTCCTTTTTTTCAACCTCTCTTAATGACTTCAAAGACAGTCTTCCTGCAACCACTTTTCACAGAATTTGCATAAAGAAGAATTACTTGCCATATCTGATACTTGAGCTAAAATTATGCATGTAAAAAAATCTGGCCCTACTTACTAAGGATGAAGATGGCATCAAAATTTAATGCACACAAATATAATTATGAAATCATCTTTGATCTAACTTGTTCTTTCCTCCAAGAAATTTAATAAAGCAATCTAATCATATGTTCTAATGGTCCTTCTTCAGAGAGCTTGGGAGTCCCAGACTCACTCTGTGGCAAAAACGGTAAATCAGTTCACAAGATGACTGGGACATTTTATTGAAAAAATACGGACTTCTTTTTTGTGTGTGTGCCCATTTAATTGTTTATTGAGTTTCTAAATAAAAGGTTTAGATCAATATACACAAAATACAGATACTCACTAGTAGATTTGAAATGTATTATAATAACTTAAACTAAAATCTCACTTTTTTTCATGTTGCACACAACTTCATGGAAGCCAGGTATTTACAAAATAATTTTTTTTTTTTACAAGAAAGCAAAATAAATGACTTTTTAAAAAAATCACCTGGCACTTAAAGCCAGCTCTGCTAGTAACAAAGAGGGCTCCACATCTGTTGGTCTTCAATGGTTTCTCTAAGGAATGCTCGCTCGGGGGAAAGGCATGGTTACCTTCAGAGAAGAGCACAGAACACTGTCCAGTGGCCTAATTGTTTCAGAAAACCCAACCCTAAACCCTACATACCTACAAGACAATAGAGGTAGGTGTAGAAGAAATGATTTGTAGGTTTTTTTTTCAGTCTCATAATTACAAAAGTGAGCTTCAGAGAAATCCATGTTCCAACAGGAGGGAGGAGAAAGGCAGAAGCTGGCACTTAAATCTCCCTGGGGAGGGGCTCTCACATGCCATTAAGATTCAGCAGAGCCCTGGCCAGTTGGCTCACCTGGTGTGAGTGTCATCCTGCACACCAAAAGGTTGCGGATTTGAGTCCCAGTCGGGGCATGTACCTAGGTTGTGGGTTTAGGTGTGTACTGGAGGCAGCCCATGGATGTTTCTCCCTCACATAGATCAAAGTCTGAGCTCATCCATTTAATCAGAATTGGCTACATATTTGCTTAAATCAACATATGTAAAAAAAATTAAAGTCTTTAAAAAGAATTCTATGCTGATATAAAAATTTTTTCAACATACAGTTATTTTTTTAAAGTAGAGAGTAATAAGTATAATAAGGTCCCTGATATGTAAGTAAAAACATGTAGAAAAATCGCATATAAACATACTGGGGTGTGCATAGACATTTTTTGGTGGTATTAAATTACTAAAATTTCAACTGATGGGAAGTTACTATGGGTAAGAGCTCTTGCAAAGGGAGAATTTAATATTTCACTGTATATGTTTATCAACATTCTAACTTGTTTAATAGCATACATTTTTTTATTATTACTTAAAAGAACAGGTATTATCTGAGGGTCAAATTATGGTCATTTGATATATATATATATATATATATATATGAATTTGTAAATACAACCAACAAATGTTATTATTTAAAAAGTTTTAAAACTATAGAACTAGAGCCCTGGAAGGTTTGGCTCAGTGGATAGAGCATCAGCCTGCAGACTAAAGGGTCCCGGGTTCAATTCCAGTCAAGGGCATGTACCTCGTTGCAAGCTCAATCCCGGGCCCTGGTCAGGGTGCATGCAGGGAGCAACCCATCAATTTGTCTATCTCACATTGATGTTTCTCTCTCTCTGTCTCTCTCCCTCCCTTCTACTATCTCTAAAAATCAATGGGAAAATATAGATTAACAACAAAACAGAAAGAAAAAAATCTGCATAATAAGAATGGTTCAAATTTCATTTTTTTATATTTTTAAAATATATTTTATTGATTTTTTACAGAGAGGGATAGAAAGTTAGAAACATCGATGAGAAACATCAATCAGCTGCCTCCTACACACTCTCTACTGGGTATATGCCTGCAACCAAGGTTCATGCCCTTGACGGGAATCGAACCTGGGACCCTTGAGTCCACAGGCTGATGCTCTATCCACTGAGCCAAACTGTTAGGAACAAATTTTATTTTTTATTTAATATATCTAACTATATGTAATAAGATGCCTGTAGTCTATGAGTCAAGAGTCCTTGCAATGAACGTTGTTGAAGAGGGTGTGGTATGGACAGACTACTGGGTGCAGATTCCAAGCTCTGTTATCTCAGACCACATAGTTATCCTCTTTATGACTCATTTTTTCAGTTACTAAATTGCAATAATAATAATACCATCGCCCTAAAAACCTATTGTGAGGATTAAATATGAATACATGCAAGGAGTTTGGAATAGCACCTACAACCTAGGAAGTATTTATCCTATATACATGCAATTGTAATTGCATTTGTGCATTAGCTACATGTTAGCAATTATTATCATTAGCATCATGATTATCAGAATATTTTAAGTGATTGCATTGCCTGACATTTGTCACTCCCACCCCTCACTCCTCAACAACTTGATGTGTTAAGTAAGTACACTGGAACCTGGTAAACAGACAAGGTGAAAATAAAATCAGAAAACGATAAAAGAGAAACAGGAAATTCTGGTCTTACAGTAATATTCTGCACCACAAAGTCGGGAACTTCATCATTGGTGGGGTGGATGATAACAGAAAATGGTTTTTCCAGGGAACGGTGCTTCCCATCTGTGACATACACCGTGAACTGGTCGGCCGTGGGTTCCACCCTCAGGTGCCTGGACTGCACATAGTTAACATGCAAAGCCTTCATGTCTTTCCACTGAAACGAAGCTGGAGCACACCGAGAGTAAGCTGGTCAATAGGAAATCCTTGTTTCCAAGCTACTAGTCCTTAACCCTTTAACCAATAGACTATATCTCAGCAAATCAAACAAGAATCAGCTCTCAGGGTCTGCTACAAAGACTATCAGCTGTCAACATAAAACTGGATATCCATAAATCCTACAGAAGGGGTAAAATTTGCATGGAAAACAGAAGAGCCATAACTGAAAACTGCTAGCCAGGATAAGTAGGGACTTCATGACCATTCTTCATATACTTAGGTCAGGGAAATCTTCTCTTGATTAAAACCACTTCTGCATGAGCAGTTCTTGTCATGCTTCATTTGAAAGAGGCCATTTCTCTGCCTTTACCAGAAACTAAGGAAGTCCTGTACCATCACTGTCAGATGAAAAAGACACGGAGTCAAATGTTTTCTAAGCCACATGCTGAGTTAAAAGTGTGGGCTTGGAGACAATCTACTCTTTATAGACTTACCTTTCCTCTCCTGGGGCCTCAGTTTCTCATTTATATATTCACTAGAGGCCTGATGCACAAAGATTCATGCAAGAATGGGCCTTTCCTCCCCTGGCTGCTGGCACTGCCTTCACTATGGTCAGAACTGCCTTTCCACTCAGGCCTAGAGCCACCTTTCTGCCTTCCCATGCTGCCCAGAGGCCTGGAGCAGCTGGAATGGTGTGGAACCCATGTGTCATTGGTCATCACCATGGCAACTATGCAAGTGTCCTGCCTCTGCAGCCGCTGGGCACCTGTGTATGCAAATTACCCCTCCATCTTTGTTGGGTTAATTTGTATACTAACTACTGATTGGATGGTGGACATCTCAAAGGTACAGCCAATTAGCATGTTACTCTTTTATTAGGTAGATTTTCTCCTGATAGAGAGTTTAATCAAATGCAATTTTTAAAAATATCAAATAAAAGAAAGTATTCAGAAAAAAAGAAAGGAACCATCTCTTCCAAATAAAAGCAAAATAAGACTCAATCAATCATCTGCAAACTTGACATCCATATCAAGCAACTGATTGAACTGAGTAGAATTAGCTGACCTGCTGTGTTGGTATTTTGACACTGTCTCAAATCAGAGAAAAATGCTCTATGTTGTGCATTAAGTCAAAGGAAAATTGTATAGACTTTAATGCAGTTAATCTACTCTCCCCCATATAACGTTGTGTAAGTTTAAGGTGAGGATATCACAAAATGTTGGCCACCATGAGGTTAGTTAATACATCAATCATCTCACATAATTTTGTGGTCATGGCAGTGAAAACAGTAAAGCAGACTCTCAAAGTGACTTTCAAATATACAACACGCTATTGTTAACCACAGTGTCCATGCTGTACCTTAGGCCCCCAGAAATGATTCATTTTCATAAGTGACATTTCCATTTATTTTGAAGTAAATTTGCATGCATGGGAAATCTCAAAGTTAAAATGAAAAAATACTAGTATTCAAAAGTACCAACTGTAACAATTCCTTAAATGCATATGGTGCTTTGAACATTTTTGAAGTCCTTACCCAGTTATTGAGCTTAGGATGGCCAGTAAGACCCATAAACATAGGCGAGTTACTGCTGGTCATGAAACTGACTTACCTATACTTATGCCCATATTGCTTTTTTCAAAACCCACCGAAGGGAGAGTGTTTTCAAGGTAGCCAAACTGGGGAGGAGAAGTCAAAACAAATTCCAAATCATCTGCTGCCGTGTCAGGGTCAGTGGCCAACAAATGGCTAATGGTGAGGGCTGCTGAGAAACCCTCATCTACCACGAACATGGTACCTGCATGAAAATAATAGCACAATTAGGACTTAGCGTTCAATCCTCCCATCAGAACAGTGAGGACAAAGGAGGTGATTGAAATTCCAATTCAGAGAAGCCTCCCACATGCCCATGTACTTCCATGGGAGATGTTCATTCCCTTCAGCATAATTCTCCTTACGGTGAAAATATTCAGGGGTAATGGGTGGAATTTAATTTGACTTATGGAATTATATTTTTTTCCTTGCACAAGCAAGCCAGACAATAATGGAAAGACAGCAGAAATGCTAAATGCTCCAGTTCAGCCCTTCAGTCATTCTCAAGGAACTCTGATTTCCCTTGTGTCTCTATAGAAGTGACAAATGAAAATAAGGATTGCCAAACTGTTTTAATGATAAGGCACTAAATGTGGTTTATGTACTCTTCAAGATCAGTTGTTACCTCTGTTTGTCAGAGCCTTAATTGCCTGCAAGCCATTATGAATTGCTCATAACCAACGTTTTTTCTTTTTCATGCCTGGTGCTTAATTATTCTGCAGGGACAATGCTTTCTTTCCAGAACATTGCTTGGGAGATAGTTTGCAAATTACAATAACATTCATACATATGTTTGTATTTTTTTTCTGAGAGACAGAACATATACATAATGCTTATGAAGAGATGACTTTCTAAAAAACAAATAAGGTTAAATGTATATAAATGGTCTCTCTGGTATACTCATTCTGTTCTGATAGAAATTATTATGGGTAAAATAAATTTCTCTCTCCCTCTCTCTCTCTCTCTCTCTCTCTCTCTCTCTCTCTCTCTCTCTCTCTCTCTCCAGAAGGCAAATAGTATTTTCCCATGTGAAATAAAACCAGAATTGAGGATTCCAACGTTGTCCTCATCCCAACACACACACACACACACACACACACACACATACACTTGCATGCTCTCTCCATACAGAATTACTTAAATTTTTAAATACGTAAATTATTTTTGCCCCTTAATCTTTTACAGATTTGGGATTTTCCACAAATTTGTATTAAGGTAATTCTGTATGGTGGTTTTCTATTTTGACTGTAAGTGCATTATTCCATTGAACCATGGGCATGGGACTCGGTGAGATAATAGAACTTTAACAGGAAATCACTGTCACCTATTGCAAGTGAAGGTGGTTGGTTGTCCACTGGATGCACTGTGATGTTGAGATCATACACCGGAAAGGACGCATGAAGAGGAACAGATGGGTGAGGTCCATTGTAGCAACAGCCATTCACAAAAGGGCCTGCTTCTTCATCCGAAACCACTAACATAATGGTGTCATAACAAGGCACCAGGCCAACCTCACCACCTGGAAGACACAACTGTAGCTGAAACCTGACTTTTTAAACATATAGAAGACCAAGGTGTTCTCCTCAAACCCCTTCCACGAGCACAGAGTGTTAAGACAAAAAAAGAAGGAAAAAAAAAAGTATGTGGCTAAAATGCAAAACTCCACTTTATCACTATGAAATTAAATAGAGTCGTGAAAATAATGCAAAAATGCTTGCCCATCTGTTGCCTTTGGTGAGATCCCTGCCAGACATCTATCACCATATGGAGGGGCAAAAGGGGCTAATGAGGGCCTGACAGTTCACAAATGATCAAGGAACAGACACAAAACTAGACTAGTGATGGTTTCATTCTTCCCTCATAATTGTTTCGACCACATCAGGAAGAGCAGAAGGCACCCTTGTCCCTGTGGTAATTGTCTGCCCATTTGCATTAACCACCTTAAATGAACAACCATCTACCACATAGTAGTTCCAAGAAATAGAAGAACATGGATAGGTGAAACACAAAGATAATCCACATTCTTGTCATTTCTTGTCATTTGTTTTGTTATTTTCCTCATTACAAAATAGCCACGATGTTAATAAAATAAAAACAACACCAGGAAAAGAAATGAGATTTCTTTTCTTTTCTTTTCTTTTTTTTTTTTTTTTTTTTAAACTCTTTGGGGCTCACACCTATGAGTTTCAAAATGCCTCCAATCTAGGCAGTGAGGGGAAGAGAGAAGATTAGGTGATTTATCAGCGAACAGGACAATCCACTCTTGGGTTACTAACAGCTCTGAAGTAGTAGTGTTCAGCATCCAGGGGACAGAAACGTTCGCCAGATGTGCTTTTGGTAATCCTCATGCATCGCTTTGAAAGTGCCAAAAGGGAAGCAATTAAGTTTGAAGTTTTAATGAGACTAGAGTACAAAAGATCAGGGATGGTATTGTTTCACAAGGCACATTGGTCACATTTACAGAATATTATGCTTGGCATTATTCTCACTATTAAAACACACACACACACACACACACTAGAAAAATGGAGAGATTATATTATTGAGCAAGTAAATGATCAAAGGACAGGAAAAACGGTTTTAAGGAAAAACAGAGGTGAAGTTGAGGAAGTTAGAATTAAACAACCAGCTCTGGCTGGGAAGGTCCATAGAGTGTCCTCCCAATATGCTGAGGTTGTTGGTTGGATCCCCAGTCAGGAATTAACCAATGAATACAGAAATACATGGAATAACAAATTGATGCTTCTCTCTCCCTCCCTCCTTTTCCTTTTCTTTCTCTCTAAAAACATATCAACAGATTTGAAAAAATAGAATCAAACAACCAGCCTCCAAACTTAGGAAAGGTAAAAAACAAGAGGCCTATCATCCTTTAATATACTTAAAAGCCATATTTACTACTAATCATTCACTCAATAAGTACATATTGAATATTTAATGCCTACTATGTGACAATTAGTGTTCTCAGTGCTTCAGTAGAGAAATGAAGACATTTTGAAAATGTCAAAAGGCATTTCAAAGTATGTCAAATGTCAGAAGATCTACTGTGTGTCAGGCACTGACACTGTCTATAGAAAACGAGATGCAAATTTATTTAAAATACCACAGATATGTGTTTCTATTAAGTGGAATGATATGAAATTGCCACTATTGAGCCAATTTTTACCTATTGTGTGGAAAACACATATATCTCAGTCTGACTCTGTACAAAGCACCAAGGGTGAAGAAGATGAGAGGACTGGCTGGGAGAAGGGCACTCATGCCAAAGAAAGTCAAAGATAGTACATGCAGTAACTGTAATTTCAATATAATGGAAGCATGGGAAACATTGGCAGGAAGAGCTGAAAAAGTAGCCTGAGTATTAAGCCAGAACTACAACACAAGTGGAGGAATTCTTTACCTTGAAATAAAATATAATTTAAGGGCATGATTTATACTTAAAACTCTTAATCATAGTGGCATGTAAGAGAACAGTTTTGAATGTCTTCATGTTTACTAATGGGAGAATAGCAAATTAATAATGTATTTTATATCATAAAATATTGATAGTATTCATTTATTAAGCTTATGTTTATAGTAACTTTATAATACTTAATACATATTTTAAACATGTTAGAGATGATTTAAATGAAAAAGGTAATCTATAAAACTGGACATACAATGCAATTACAACTATGTTAAAATTATGATTAGAAAATAAAATACTGTAATACTGAAATGCTCAACTTTGATAGATAAATAAGGTGATAGATCAGTTTTCCCAAAACTTCATGATACTTTTCCATTCTTTCCAGGTTTTCTGCAGTAAGAATGTATTATTTTCATAGTCATAGAAAGCAAATAAAATAATGGTGACAAAATCATTCTCAGGTAATCTTTATAATCACTGTATGTAGATAAGACGTAGGCCACTGAAACTAGATCTTACAATACTGTAGTTTTTTTAATTCAGATCTTAGCAAGATGCCAAATAATTACCAATTGAGCAACTGAATGAAGGTTTTGTTATAAGAAAACATAACAATAAAAAAGAAAAAACCTTTTGAATATATTATTTCTGCTAACTTAACATAGCAAAAAGATTCATTCAAAATAATTTGCCCCATTGTCCTACCTGGTTTTATGAAAAAAATTAGTTACACTCCCTTACATGGCTATCACACTAGAAGAGATTTATAGGCATATATCCCTGTTGCTCAGCACCTGGAACAGGGCATTGGAAGAGAAGACACATTCATCTCACCCTAATTCATCCATGCTGCATGAGCCTGCCAAAGATGTTAACATTATGTTGTAAATGGCAATCACTGGTCTTTGGGTCCCTCTCCACCAGTCTATTTGAGAATGACTGGGGAAATCAAAGAGAAATACCTAGTTATGAACTTTGGAGAGACACTGAAAAACATCAATCATCTGGACGATGCTCCCTGAGAAAAGGAAATAACTAAATAAACCTTATCTAAGACTAATCGCAGGTGAAAATATAAGGAGATATCATTTAAAGAAAAAAAATTGTCTGGGAGTAAATAAAATGTGCCATACTAATTAACACGAGACTTTGGTATCCTACTAAGTCATTGCTTTCCAAAATACACACAAAAATATTATTTCCAAATGTTTTCTCCCATTTCCAAATTAATTCTTAGCTATCTCAATCCTCCTTCCTTGAGTTCCCTACCCCTTCACTGCTTGCATTCTCTCTCTATAGCTCTTCAAATAAGAAAATACTTGAATTCTGATTCCTTTTATTTCCACTACCAGTCATTTGGCCTACATAGCCAAATGTACTCCTCCAGATGGAATGTACAGGCAAGAGAGGCATATAGGTGATAAACATGAAATGGTAATTGAGGCAATGGAAGGATGTCAGAGGAAGCATACAATGTCATTGCTGAGGAATTGCCCACAATCCGGAATTCTGAAGATGTGCAAGGGGTGATGAAGTACAGATGCATCACACTGCCACTTCCGCATGGGAGTGGGTTTGTCTGCTCATTTAAAGGAAAAGTTCTTCACAAGGGGGTCTGGATTATACTCTTTTGTAGCCCACAGTGCCCAGTACTGTACCTTGCAGATATTAGAAGGTGATTTACTATTACACTTATTTGAATATTTTACCTGAGAACACATGTCACCTGAGTAATGATGTAGTGTGATGCCAGAAACTTAAGCATGATGCTGATCAGTACGTGTTTGCTGCATCACTCATCTGTGTCCATCACTGTTGTGGACAAGTTACACAAAGCCTAAGACTTCATCTTCGCTCCTCAGAAACTCAAAAGGTGGGTCAGTTACTTCTTAGCAGCTAGATGGCCGTCAGTAAAACTTGGAAAATTAATAACATTTCTGTTATGATGTTATAATTTATGAACCCAGAAACTGTGATAGTCCAAGAAGGACACTGTCCAAAAGAGGATGAGGATGATCCCAGTATGAACGGATGGTCTATGTGTGAGCATCATGAACAGAGCAACAATAACACTTGCTCTTTTTCTACTCCGAAATGCGTTCTATTCCTGAGATCAGAAATATTTCTAAGGATGCTGAGCCTACTGAACAATGGGATACAGGGTGCTGCTGCTTCCTTGTCATGGATGCAGTAAGACTGTCAGATCACTGGAGCCCATAGTAAGGAGTGGGGTTAAGACTGTCATGTTACTGACATTCCTTCTCTCCAACTAGTCACAGCACTGTCACTCACCCGTATGTTTGTAGGTCACGGCCCCTGAGATAACATCTCCCTGAGAGAAGTGATCCACCGTGACTCCACCTTTCCTCACCACCCCATGCTGAGGTCCTCGAGAAATCACAAACATCAGTTTCAAGTCATCACTGTCTGCATCAGTAGCAAAAATGTGTTCAGAGGTGATGACCACCTCATCGCCCTCTGAGCAATGCATCTGAGGGTTGAGGTCAGGCTTCAGGATCGGTGGCTCATCATTGACGGGAAGCACCTAAGTAGGGGGGAAAAAATGCATGTTTTCAAGAAAAAAGAAAGCAATGACAAATGGCCCAACTGGCAACCCATAGCTCATAGTTGGAATGACAGGCATTTTCAATCTTCCAGGCACATGAAACAATAGCCATGGAACCAGGCCAAGCAGTTTGTATCTTTTAACTTTCCCCATATGAACCATCTTGTGAGAAACGACCCACCTGAGAGACATTCTAGGTAAGAATGGGAGAGCACAGTTATGGTTTGGGACTCAAATATCCCATTTGTTTCCAGGCAGACAAAATATAAATGTGACAGAAAGCATCCTTCCCCACAGCCCCTGTCCTCCTTCATTAAACTCACACATATTCTAGAGCAAGTCTGGTCCTTGCGGTCCGATGCATTTACATCTCCCACATCAAAGTTATTTATACTTCAAATTACTTGATGATTACAAACCTTTCTTCTACCCTCAACTTCCTGCCACCCAGGAAGTTTCTCTGGACTTACAATAAGCAGCAGCTGCATGTCAAACATTTTCAGTTAAATCTGAAACTCCATAACCATCAAATCAATGCCAGGTTTCAGCTTGACAAGACATTTTTCTCTTACAGCCATGAAAATGAAATTCCATGCAGAAGGGAAAGAAAAGCCATGTGAGCTCATGCTGGCTCTCAGGTTTTAAAAAGATGATGGGGAAATTTGAAAAAGCATGTCTTCTAAATGGGAATGAAGGGCGTTCCTCCTCTGAGTTCACAAGGGCAAGTTGGTGTATGCTGTGTGTTTATGTATCAAGTCTGGCCCTGTGAGTATTCTCGCCCCTGCATTTCCTTCCCCCCTGCTTCAGTCAATGGGATCTTTACAATCTGGTTCCCATCAAGTCTCTGCCCTGTGAGAACCTTCAATGGCTTCCCAGCGCTGCTTCTAGGGCTCTTTGACCTCATCTCATGCTATAGGGTTCCTTTGCCACCCCAATCCATTTCACCCCAAAACACTGCCTTCCTCACAAATCAGGTCTTTGCATCATCTCTGCATCTGCTCTCTGCCCCTTGGCTTGCTATGCTCTGCCCCCAGCTCTCTGCTTGGCTACCTCCTCCCCCAGATTACATGTGAATTTCTTGTTCATCATCATATCCCAAGCATCTAGCATAGGACCTGGCAAAGAGAAGACACTAATTAAATATTTATGGAATAAATTAATGTAACCATGTATATATGCACCAGTTATCCTGTTATTTATAATAAACAACTGTTCAACTCTACCAGAAGTATACATGAAACTGTGTTGACACTCTCCTTTAATGAGATAGAGAGTTGGGGTGATAGAAACCTAGCCTCATTTATTTAATCACAGGTAAAAACGTGTATACAATATTCTATTTTCTATTGGCTTATTAGGAAACAATATCTTTGTTCAAATCCTCTGAGTGAATTCAATAAAGACCCTCTTTATTATTTTTCTTGACTTGATCAATGAATCTCATTAATATATTTATGATGACCATCTTGCAGTTCACAAAATAGCCTCTGCTTCAAATGAATAATAAAGTCCAAAGGCAACAGAATCAAAACATTCTTCCTAGGTCAGTGGTTGGCAAACTCATTAGTCAACAGAGCCAAATATCAACAATACAACAACTGAAATTTCTTTTGAGAGCCAAATTTTTTTAACTTAAACTTCTTCTAATGCCACTTCTTCAAAATAGACTCGCCCAGGCCGTGGTATTTTGTGGAAGAGTCACACTCAAGGGGCCAAAGAGCCACATGTGGCTCGCGAGCCGGTTTGCCAATCACAGTCCTAGATAGAAAACAATCATATGCCAAAAATTGCTTGTGCCTTTGATTGGCTTTCAAAGGTCATGCCCTTTTGTCTAAAAAGAAACACATTGTCTTTCCCCAAATGTACTGCTTACTGCTATCAATAAGAAGATGGTCATCAATTGAAATAGGTTAGGTTGGATTATTTTTCCCTAAAATTTGCTTTTCAGAGGGAAAAAACTCAGAAAAGTTTTCTATATATAAAAGTCTGCCAGTAAGAACTAACTTTTCTTATTGAAGCTGAAATAACACGCTGCTCTTCATCAAGATCCCATGGCCCTTAGGGGGATTAAGTGGGAAAATGCAAGGAGGACTCTGCATGGAGACTGGCATGGAGAAGTACTCAGGAAAAGTTAGCAACATGAAAATTAAAATCACCTGGTAAGTTACAATTGAGGCAGTGGTGAGGAGGAAGGAGCACTGGCCCAAGTACCAGCCAATGGCAGCCCAAATCTACACAGTCAAGATAATGACTTTGGGCAAGTCACTGAACCTTCTTGGACCTACATTCCTTCACCATAAAATGGGGATAATGCCTTCTCTGTATACTTCTTAACACACTAGATAGATGTGATCATTCTTAATTATCAACTGTAAAACATTGTACAAACACATTATTATTATCACAAATAATTTCATATCACAAAGATCTGACAAAATTCCAAGGGAAGTAGGATATAGCATAGTAAGGATAATCAGTGACTCTTTCAGGAGCATGATGAGTCTACTGGAATAGAGAAGGTCTATTTCAAAACCTTCCTTTGTCACTAACTATAAATACCTGCAAATCCTATGAGTTATGCTTATGGACTTGGGTGGTCATGCAACAGTGAAACTTGGGGTTCCCATCAGGCCTTTGGGCATGTACTCAACCTTTATGTGCAGATTTTTCTTCATTTGTCAACAGGTGGAAAAGAAGCCTTTCCAACACACCACAGGCAAATTCACACAGGGCACCGCACATACTAGTAAACAGACACAGCTTCCTCCCCACTACAACGAAATCCTAGTGATACTAGTCTAATCTGCCCAGCCGCAGCTTGAGAGTTACAGCTCAACAATATTAGAAATAATTTATATATAAAAGCAATTACTTTTAAAGTTAAGTAAATGGGTTTGAGGTCAGAGCAATTCTATGTTTAAATGAATTGGAGAGAGAAACATTGTGCCCATTTCACCAGTATAACTTTGCCTTCTGCTGCCTGTCCTGAGACATTCACAGATGAAAGCAGGCATTCTCTTCTTTGGAGTCTCTATTTTAAATTCTATAGGGACTCTAAGCAGGCTTCCAAACTAGATACTCTATTTCTATGTGAACCAAGAAGGAAATGTTCTACCCACCTCGATGTGCAGAACAAATTCTACTGAATTGGTGCCGTCTGTGACCTCCAAGAGTATGTCATCCTGAAGTGTTTCAGATCCATCGTGCTGATACCTGTGGGGATGACAGTGGTCACTGACCTCTCAAGGCCACTAGGAGAGCACAGTGAGCTGCCTGGCACAAGAGTTCTTGCATAGCTTTGGCCATATGCTTAATAAATAAGTATCAAAAATGCAGCGGATGACCTTGGAAGATGGCGATATAATCATGAAGTCACAGATTTAATCACTCATGGACCCATGAATGTAAAATTGTTCCACCCTGGAAAAAATGTGCTATATGCATAGTAATTTCTTCCCAAATTAAAAAGCAGTCCTTCAGCTTGCCACAATGGGAATCAGTTGGTGCAGCTCTGGCTACTTACAGAAAATACTGGTTGGTGGATGCTGAGACTGAGCAGTAGGCCGGTAAAAGCAGGACACTGGATTTTCATGATTTTCCCTCCTCCCTCACTTTTAAGGCTTATCCTTATGCCTGTGCTCTGGATCTATTCAGCTCTTCTCTAAACCTTTGATCTATGAATTAGTTATTGCTTCTCTCCTGCCATTTTCCCTTTTCTATTTGTTAGCGCCCTGCCTCTCAAGCTATAAAAAATTGAGACTTAAAAATATTTTTTCTTGGTCTAGTCTTGGCCTCATTTCTCTTTAATTCTTAGTCAAATGTCTTAAAGATCTTGTCTAATCCTAGACTTTCCATTTACTCTGCAGACCACTATAGTGATATACATATAGTAAGTTCTAAACAGCTGTTGGATTGAGCCAAATTTCTAGCTTATCAATAATCTGTCAAAGATATGTAGGAAAGAAAATAAGACCTAGGAAATTAAATTAGAAGTCCTATTACAAGCCAGTCACAAGGTACTACACATTGTATGACACCATTTATATGAAATGCCCAGAATGGGTAAATCTGCAGATATAGAAAATAGATTAGTGGTTGTCTAGGGCTGGGAAGAGAAAAAGGATGGGGGTGGTGGTGGCAGATAAAGGGTACAGAATTTGCCAAAACCGGTTTGGCTCAGTGGTAGAACGTCGGTCTGCGGACTGAAAGGTCCCAGGTTCAATTCCAGTCAGGGGCATGTACCTTGGTTGCGGGCACATTCCCAGTAGGGGGTGTGCAAGAGGCAGCTGGTTGATGTTTCTCTCTCATCGACGTTTCTAGCTCTCTATCTCTCTCCCTTCCTCTCTGTAAAAAATCAATAAAATATATTTTTTTTTAAAAAAGGGTACAGAATTTGTTTTTGAGGTAATTAAAGCATTTCAAAATTGATAATGGTGAGAGTTGCCCAAATCTATGATTATACAAAAGCCACTGAATTGTATATTTTAAATGAGTGAATTGTGTACATATGGCATGTAAATTATATCTCAATAAAGTTGCTTAAAAAAACAAAAGAGAAAAGAAAGATTGCATAAAAATAGTCTAGTATATTGAATATATGTATTGAATATATTTTCCATGTTTTTTATATCTATATATATATATATATATATATATACACACACACACACACACACACACACACACACACACACATGAAAAATTCTAAAGCTAAAAGGTATTTTATTCAGGACTAGTCTCCCCCATACTCTGGCTAGAGACTCAGGTTTGGGATTCTATTCCAGTGGTAGAGAAGGTCCTCCTCCCAGCACTAGTATCCCTTCCATAAGCTGCCTCCTTTATTTTGTCATGCTCCCTGATGTTTTCATCAAAAATAGGTTGATATGAGATAAAGATATCTCACCATGCTAAAACTTCTCAAAGGGCCAAGTAGGTCTAAGAGTACATATCCAAAGGCATGTCTATGAAGTCAAACAGAACTTCTTTTAAAACAAGACTCCTACATACTTTCAACAATAGGGGGGGGAGGGGGGCACTAGAGTCCTCCATATACTAGCTAAGTGACCTCAATCTCTTTGTACCTTTAGGTTCAACTATAATATGAGAATAAAATCATCTACCTTGTGAGGTTTGACGGATGTAAATATTAAATAAATTTAAAAAAACATAATTGCAAGTCTCTAGAAGAACACTTGAACTACATATGCTGACAAATATTGATACTTTTCTTTTTCTATCCATCATTCACACCCTATTAAGAATTACTTATACAGCTCTCTAACGTAAAGCTAAGAGCCGAGATAAAAAAAAACAAAACCTTAATGAGAATAAGAGTAGTGTAAAGAGATAAAGACTGAACAATGTAAATAAATTAAATTGATCTTCTTGTGTACAAATCCTACTTCCTAATCAATATTCAAGTGTGGAACTAAGCATTTGATGCTTAACACTTTCTACTATACTCTACCAAAAAGGCCAAAATTCCTATGTATAACTTAAACTTATGAGAAATTAACTAGTACATTGCTTTTGAAAGTCTGCATTGTTTTTACAAAGAGGGTTTGTTTCTTTTTACTAGATTTTGTAAAAAGTTTATTACAGAACCATGAAAGACTAAGTTCAAGGTAAGGGGAACTACTGTAGGACCATGAGGTAGGAGATGCCCTATCTGTGACTATCAGACAAGGCCTACTCCATGCCATACCTACCCAGCCTACCCTATTTGTTTGCCTACAAATCCCCTTCCCAGTAGAATATAATAAAATTTACACTGAAGACATTGACCAACAGAATTCTATCCCAGAGTTCCCAGGGTTATGAAACTGGCTTTTCTTAAAGCCAAGTTCAATCACGTAGATTCACCTTACCGATGATTTCACTCTATATTCATCTAGTTTACCTGTTACCTCTTGCAACATGTGCAGTTTCAGCAAATTAAATATTCATGGTCATGAAGTTTTGCTGTTTAAGTATCCATAAAATCATTCCCATTAGTTCAGCAGGCCAGAGGGAAAGAAAATGTCTGGAGAAAAGTTAAAACTTTGTCATTTCTCATTTTCAAGTGTCCCTTGAAAGTATTATGCATGAAAGCACTTCTGAATGAATTGGACAAACTTCTTTCTTTTCCTCTGCCTCACCACTGATCCAGATGGGAACCAAAGTGTGCAAAAGAAAAAAGCCAGGAAATGTTCTAACCTAACTTTTAAGGCATGGAGTTCTCCCCAAGAAAATGTGCACCCTGTGCTCAGAGGAAATCCATCCAGCTCCACCCTTCCGTGCTGAGGCAGTCTCTGCGGGGAGAGGTAGATACTGTCCAGTATGGTGTCCGCATCCGAAACCAGGATGTGCTTCGTGCTGATAACGCAGTGACTGCCCTCAGCCACTCTCAGGGGATTGGTGAGTACCTAGAAATAAGGAAAGCCACATTGAAAGCTTTGGTCCATGCAGTATCCCTGAAGAGAAAGCTTGTTAAATCAATAAAGAAGTTCCAGTACTATATTCACCTGGTAAGTAATTTTTTAAGAATGTTGTAAAGGGGTTGAGCTCATAGCTGAACATCTCACCTGAAAAATGTTATTTACTAACTGTTTCTGATTCTAAGCATGGATGGATATGAAGAGTCAAGGCAGAAGGCAGGTCTGTGAACCTCAAATGATCTATATTTCATTTATCCCAGACCCTATAGAATAAAGGCCACACATTGGTTACTATCAGTGGAGCTAAAGTGAGAAAATAATATTTATAATCATGTCCACACTTACCATTGCTCTATATATACACTTTAATCTACAAAATAATCAAAAGCTTTATCAAATTCTTCTTAGAAATAATTCATCTCTTTTTTCCAACCTAAAAAAAACTTAAAGAATTTGGAAATTGGAGTTTTTAAATATCAGTTATAATGAGTATCTTAAAGATGGAAATGGGTCAGAATTTTAAGATTCCATAGGAAATAGATTTATCCAAATATTTACTTAAATATTGAAGCCATAGAGATATTTTTATAATAAAAAAAACCCACTGCTCAACTGACTAATAATTCATTTGTAAATAAAATAAAAAGTTAGAAGGGAATGTTCCATGGTCAAGAAAGTTTAGAAAAATGTTACCTACAATGTCTTCACCTTGGAGATTTATAAGGCATAGAATACAGTCAATGCTATGAGATCCTACAGTAAGAAAAGATTAAGTGTGTCTAACCTGGCATTTTCTCAAGTTTGTATTACTACCCAGAAGCAAAGCAAGCAGATCCAGTTGGGCTCGGAGAGCCCTCACAGATGACCCGGGTGGATGCCCTGCCCTCTGAGAACACAGCGTTCTCCATAAAAAAGAGGATGGTGTGGATAAAAATCTAATTAAATTAACTGTTTTTTCTAAACTATTTTCTCCACTCTCCTCAGAGAATGGCTGCTGCCAGAAAGAAGACCGATCCCAGGGAAGGATTGTTAAAGGAACAGGTGAGGACAGGGAAGTCAGCAAGGAGAAGGCACAGCTCCATTCAGAGCCCTGCTCTACCCTCCTGCCCACCAGGCACAGCTGCTAGGGGCATCCATGGATGTCCCAAGGACAACCCTTTGGGCCATAGAAACCATGAGACAACTGCCTTCTGTTCTTTAATAAACTATTTCCACCAGAAAAAGAAAACATAAAAGCAAAAGCTTTCTCTCCCTACAACCACCTTCACTCCCATCCCACCTCAGAGGCCTTACTCTCATTCTGCCTACATTTCCACTGTTTGTAGGAGAAAGAAATAAAAGGAGTATTGTTGTGAAAGGAGTATTATCTTTGAAACATTATTTCCTGCATTACATTGCACAATATCCCAAGGAATACACTTTGTTAGAGATGATTTTTTAGTATCATACATATATAGAACAACTTTCAAAACATGAAAACACAAGGCTAATTTGCCCCCCACTCATTATCATTGCTTTGGCTCTGGGGCTTCAGGTTAGCATGGTGTCAAGATCCCTCGTGGTTATCATTCAGCCAAGTGCAATGTGGATATTTGAAATCAGGAAACTAATCCTGTGACTGATTTCACTGAAACTAACTCTTTATTTCTACTATTCTCAGGTCTCATGGATACTATGTCATTTGTCCTGTAGACTGTAGAAAAAAGAAGCCACCATGCCATGTTAGCTCTAAGTCCTCATAACTATTCAATTAGCCTTCAAATGAAGTAGGTACCTGCTCACTGCCTTCTTGGCTTTCCCCACAGATCATCTTTTTCTGGGAAAGATACTTTTGCATAAAAGATACTTTTGCATAAATGAGTGCTTCCCCATAATAGTTCAAGAACAGTTGTACCTTCTTTAGATGTCAGACTATTTCAGGCATCTATCTCATAAAAAAGAGGATGGTGTGGATAAAAATCTAATCAAATTAACTGTTTTTTCTAAACTATTTTCTCCACAGGAATATGATCTGGTTTCTGACAGAGAAAGAGTCACAGAATAGAGTTTAGATTATTTTGTCTGGGTTCCTTGATGCATCTTCTATGAAAAATTACAAGATCACGCTGGCAATTTAAATGGCTGTGATGAGTTGAGTGGGACTTTGGGGGCTGGAGAACACGCCTTCCCCCCCCCCCGTTGCTATGAGACATGAAGTTCAGTGTTGCCAGAGCTTCCAAATTTTCAATGGAATCCAGAAATCAAGACTTGATAAGAAACCTCCTGATGATTAAGTGTTGGCAATTCATTTTTCAAAAATACTGTTTTTTACCCAAGTTCTGTGGGTTAGGTAAGCCCCTTAGTCCCTCAAGGTGAACCATCTGCACCACAATTGTGGGCCGGTGTAAGAGATGGTGAGAAGGGAGCAAGAAAGGGAACATCAGTGCTTTCCTGGCTATCTTCCAGGTAGCTACCTGTGAAGGAACCTTCAGGAATGAAACATGTGTAGATTCTAGTCTCCTCGAGTTCCTAATGAATGGGCAATCCTACTTTGTCTTTCAGCTTCTTAGAGGGAAAATGAGCCCAGGAATAGCAACACTAATTAAGCCCAGCACTCTGATGGGGAGGAGGCGAGGTATGGAACAAACTCAGTATGAACCCCAGCATCTCAGATAAGACACACTAAGTGGCATTGCCTTTACAGTCAGTTTCCATAGGAGACCCCAGTGCTTTAGAGCTGCGTAAAGGTTGGGGAGTAGACTGAATAGAATGGAAGGGCCCATCTTAATTCATTTTGGAAAATTAAAAGCTTCTGTAGATTACAGAGTAGCATAGCTGGCCTGCGGTGAGAGCAAATAAGCCCTTCTGGTTGCTAAGAGACCCATAATTTAATCCCCTTCCCCTGATCAACACGTGAAATTCAGCAGAAAGAGAAGCAAATGAAAGAGATTTTGATAAAGCTTTGAAAATAATGCCAAATCCAGCAACTGGAAAAATCGCACCTTTTAGACAAAAAGTCCCGTGGGAGGTAAAGGGCTCCCTTCCCCATGCTTTTTCCTACACTGTCACTGGAACATGAAATAGTTATTTTAAAAATGCCTGAAGGGGAGTTAGCATTTCTGATAACTCTTAAAGGCTTTCCTTAGGCCCTCCCTCATCATCGTCCTTCACAGCACACAGTGCACATACCTCCGGAACTTGGTTGTCCACTGGGAGAAGAGTGATGTTAAAGCAGATCCCATGCAAAGCCCCGCCATGTTGGTTACTGATGGAAAACGTGAACTGGACGTGTCTTAGGTGGGGGCCTATGTCACTCATGGGCGGCATGTAGGCCACTTTCCTGTAGTTCACAGCATCCTACAAAGTAAACCGAGATGGACACATGGATGCCAATTTGCAAGGATTAGAGACTTTTAGAGAACTAGGTCTCAGAGAACCATCCTGATAAGGACATGGAATATTGTAAATGCCACCATCATCGATTTGAGCATTTCATAAAAGTTCACTTTATAAATGACATTTTCTAAAAATCAGGTGGAAAAGGGGCAAAGAAAGTAGGTAAATATATCAAGTGCTTAGAGCCAGTCAGCTCTGTAAAAGACAGGACACTTGAATGTTAACAGCTTCGCCACAAGTAGAGCTCTACCAGTTCAAGTAGTTGCATGACATTGGTCAAGCTGCTGACACTTGCAAGACCTCTTTTTCCTTATCTGTAAATTAAATTAAATGATAAAATAACAGTTCTTACCAGATAGGTTTGACATACGCATTTACAGCATCTAACTACAGGGAGATAGGCATAATTGGACCCAAACTATAGCTAGAGCTGTGGTCTGTACACTTATTACCCTGGTAGGTCTTCAGAAGAGTCCACAGGAGTAGGAAGAAGACTGATAAAAATTTTGGAAACTAGTAGATGTTCTGGTTGAATTGTGTCCCTCAAAAGGTATGTTGAGCCCTGACTGATTTGGCTCAGAAGACAGAGCATCGGCCTGCACACTGAAAGGTTCCAGGTTCAATTCCGGTCCAGGGCATGTACCTTGGTTGTGGGCACATACTCAGTAGGGAGTGTGCAGGAGGCAGCTGATCCGTGTTTCTCTCTCATAGATGTTTCTGACTCTCTATTCCTCTCCCTTCCTCTCTGTAAAAAATCAATAAAATATATATATATATTTTTAAAAGTATGTTGAAGACCTAATCCCTGGAACTTCAGAATGTGGCTCTATTTGGGAATAGGTTGTTGCAGATGTAATTAATCAAGGTGAGGTCATAGTGGAGTACAGTGTGCCTTTAATCTAACATAACTGATAAACTTACAAGAAGAGAAGAGAGACAATCAGGAAGAAGATAGCCCTGGGATGACAGGCAGAGGTTGGAGAAATGTATCTACAAACCAAGTCATATCACAGAAAGCCCGCAAACCACCAGAAGCGAGGAAGAGGAAATGAAGGACTCCCTTGCAGGGTTTCAGAGAGGATGGCCCTGCCAACACCCTGATTTGAGGCTTCTAGCCTCAAACTCTGAAACAATAACTCACAGTTCTTTTAAGCCATCCTGGTTGTGTTACTTTGATACGGCAGCTCTAGTACACTAATACGTCAGGATATTAAATAAACTGAATTTAGTGGAATAAAAACATATGTGCCTGGTCCCTGCTGGCAACACAATGCAAAAGTCTGTAGTGAGTTACAAGATTGTGAAATCATATCCAGCCTGATCAAGCACTGTCAAGTAGATGTTGCATGCTTAATGTAAATGCACAAGCAGAAAGGATACAGACATCAAGCACTGGTAACAGACATCAAAGGCCATCATTCTCAAGGGCAATACTAGAAACACCATGACTTCTTCGAGGATACTTCCTTCCATCATGTTTTTTAGCATGTAGCACAGCCTCCCACCTGAGTGAATGACCTCAAGTCCTGAGCTGCAGGATTCTTGGTTAGCTTTGGTATGCTATCCACCATGAATAATTTTCCAGCGTCCAAGTGTCTAAAGAGAAATATTAAACACATCAGCTCATTTTTTAAGTAATGAAAATTAAGTCAAATAGCCTACTACCAAGTTTTTTTTAAAAAAACTAAAAGAGCTCATCGTGGGAAGAAATAAAATATTCCATCTTTATATTCTCTTTATGTTAGGGGTGCTAGCCTTCAGTGTAATCTCATCAATGCTATTTTCATCACTGTTGCAAAAAAATACGTACAATATTTTCTGCTTGACATCGTGAAAGAGAATCATTGTTCTCATCCTAAAAATGTTTCCTTGCTATCATGTACATGATACCGGCTAATGTATATTCATGTCACTTTCTTGGATTGGCATCATAGCATATGACCATTTTGTGGCCTGCAATAAATACCTAAAAATAATGCAGTAGAGACTCAATACATTTTACTAAAAAGAAAAAAATAGCATTCTCTTTCGAAAAGGGGATTAAAAATTGTTTTTAGGGCAGCTAAGCTGAAGACACTACATTAATACAGCTTTGGAAGGGGGTATAAGTCTAAGATTAGAGTAAATGCTGAATGGAATGTATGTTCATGTCTGACAAAAAAGCAATTGAACCTCAGCACCATATATTGACCTTGTGGACTCTCCAGTCCTAGAACACAACCCTCTACCAATGACCTTTCATAGATACCTGTGACTGAAAGAGAAAAATGGAGGAGTTGTTATTGTATAGACCAGCTCCCTGTCATACGATTCCGTATCTATGAAATGCAGATGCTTCTTAGTTAGGTAGGCCACCTCCGTTTCCTTGACAACCAGATGCCGAGAAACTCCAGGAGCTTCTTTTGGAAGCTGGTCATCCACTGGAGTGATATGAATTGTCACCACCTGAAAAGAAACGATCTGTACCATTAATGTAAGGTACCAAAAAAGACACCAAAGAAAACATCCCCACAATCACCTATTATGATGATTTTGAAAAACTTACAATTATAATAGACTTTCATTGAAATGATTTAGGAGGTATTAAGAATGTGAACCAAAAATGGAACATTCTCCACCCATTCGATACTACATTTTAAGGATGTAATTATCACAATTATAGGTAATCGTTCATGAGTGCTATATAGAATGGGTATTTCTGCATCTCCCTTCCAACACCCACCTGTGCATTTTTTACCTCCCTTACTCAAATTCTAGAAACCGTGACAGAAAATTTGGCTCCTCATTTTCTCTCCACACATGTATAAAACACTTCCCAGAGTCTCTACTTATAAAATTCCTATACACTGACCACACTCCACTCCCACCCCGGCTGTCATTCCTACTGTTACTGGTCTAGCTCTAGCTCTCATAATTTCTTCCCCACATTATTGCAATAGCTTTCTACTGGCCCCAATTGCAGTAGCTAATCTACCTATAGTGTTATCTTTTAAAAAATACAAATCAAATCAGGTTATTCCCTTCCTCAGTTTTAACAACCACCCAGGAGGGGCAGCCTTATTTAAACTCCTTAGCATGGCATCTAAGAGCCTCTACAGTTTGATTTTGATTTTGTAGTGATTTTTAGCCAATATTATGTTTTGGGGTTTTTATTTATTTATTACTTTTAACACTAGTTTTGAAAAGGATATATAACCCCCCCCACACACACACACACACACACACAGTTTGCACACCCTATTTCTCCACTTTATCGGCTACTACTTTCAACAGTAAGCCAGCACCCCAGCTGCACACAAAGGTCTGGATCCTAGACTTTGAGTTATGCTGTTTCTTCAACTTGGAATTCTTTTCTCCTGCTTACTTCAACAACCTGAGTTTTTCCTGCACTTGGCTCTTCTTGAAACATTCCCCAATTTCTCAGTTAGAATTAATTGTTCCTAAATGTGTTTGTTCCTTGAGAAACATTATTATTTTAAGTCTTATATCATTAGTCAGTAGTTCACACACAGTCTCTCCTAGACTGAAAGTTCCCTAAGAGGAGGGTCATAGAATAGTACAAACCACATGGATTTTGGCACTGAACAGGCTGTTAAAGGTTTACGTATGCCACTTAGCAGCTATTGATCTTGAACAAGTCACTAAACTTTTCCAAATGTCCATTTTCTGATATGTAAGTTAAGCATAATGACAACAGCCTCACAGATTTGTTATGAGGATCAAAATCCACTATGTAGCCGGGACTGGTTTGGCTCAGTGGATAGAGCGTTGGCCTGTGGACTGAAAGGTCCCGGGTTTGATTCCGGTCAAGGGCATATACCTTGGTTGTGGGCACATCCCCAGTGGGGGGGGGGGGGGGGAGTGCAAGAGGCAGCTGGTCAGTGTTTCTCTCTCATCTACTTTTCTAACTCTCTGTCCCTCTCAATTCCTCTCTGTGTAAAATCAATAAAATAAAATAAAAAATTAAAAAGACCACTATGTAGATAAAAATGTATCCCATATAGTAGGTGCTCAATAAATATTCTGTTCACTGCTGTAGCTCTACATCTGGCACAGTATTTTATAGGTAGAAAGCACTTCATCAGTGTTTGCTAGCTGAATGAGTCAATATGTCCTGTTTGCGATTTTAAGAATTCTTAAAGCACATTCACAGGTCTGGATCCTGCTAGGGGGCATGGAGAGTTTGCTCCACAGCTTCTTTTAAAAATATATTTTTTTAATGATTTCAGAGAGAAAGGAAGAGAGAGAAAGACAGAAACATCAATGATGAGAATCACTGATTGGCTGCCCCTCCAATGCCCCACACCGGGGATCAAGCTCTCAACCCAGGCATATGTTGACCCTCAACCACTAAGCCATGCTAGCTGGGAAGCCGAACAGCTTTTCTTATCACATTTTCTTATAATAATCCATGGCTGGGCGTGAGGAAGCAATTACTTATTCTCTCTTGCAATGGTACATTTGCTTGGTGTCGTGGGTTTCTTATCCTGGTTTTTATTTCTTTTAATATTTTAATAACTTTATTTTAATAAATTTAATATTGTCATTGAAGCACAGATCTGCAATGCCAATTTTTAAAAATATATTTTTTTCTTTATTTTAGAGAGAAGAAAGGAGAGGGATAGAGGATAGAAATATCAATCGACTGTCTCCTACATGCTCCCTGCTGGGGATCAAACTGGTGACCTCTTGGTTCCTGGGTGGACGCTCAACCACTGAGCAACACCAGCCAGCAGCATGCCAGTTTTGTCTATAATAATAGTATTCACAACACCCAATTTGAAAGTAAAGTGACTTCCTTTTTAAATTGACATACAAAGCAAAACAAAAACAAACAAACAAAAAAACACACAAAACTACAATATAGAAAATACTGGGACATTAGCTGTGCGAGCTGTGCCCCCTGAGGCAAATCAGTGAGCCCCTCTGGGATCCATTTTTCTCTCCCATTGGGAATGATAACAACGGCTATTGTAGTGAAGTGCTGTCAGGATCAAATGAGATAGCTAGTAACACAGTGAGTACTCGGTAGTAGGTGTTCAATAAGTTAATTCCTTGTCTCCATTCTTCATTGCTCTTACAAAAGCCTACAGCATATGTGCTGCTCCATTATGGAGCATTTCAATAATTAAAAACTAAAGGCAGTTATCAAAATAAATAAACACGATGACAGTTATTTCTCCAGTCTCCTGGAGTCGATGTCACAATCCCTTCCCCCTCCCCCCAAATTATAGTTTCTTGCTAATCTACAAAGTTCAGAAATTCTCTGTGGGGCTTCCCAGCCACAGCATGGATCAGTGAGGCTGCACTTAATTGAAAAACTGGATTTAATAAGGACACAATAGTTATTGTGCCTTCAAAGAGACCATTTTCCATGCTAATTTAGTCTCCAATGTGTTCTTTGTGTGAAAAGAATGTACAAGGCATGCTTTTTTATACTCCTGTAGTAATTCTTGGTAGGCACATTTTTCAACATGCTTTATGATCGCCTAGGTTGATGTGTCTTTACTACATATTGATGCATGTTTAAACAATTACTCTGTGTGTGTGTCTGTGGATGAGAAAAATCCTATTTGAACAAAGTCCATAGAGAAATGAACCATTTACATTTTACTGAAATTTGGTTGTGACAAAGACGTTATTAAATAGCCATTCCCCAATAGTGGGAAAGCAATGCCCAGCCCAATTGTGGGGCTCTCACTTGTTGGGAACCCCTGGAAGCATCCAGTCTACTTATGGTCACAAGCACCCAAAGACAGACTGACAGGGAATCAGAATACAAAGAAACAAGTCAGTCCACAGAGTGACAAAGCCTAACCTTGACCCTCAGTGTTCATAATATGATATTTTTGTGAGTGGATATCTCTCCCTTGTTGACATGGATCCTTTCTTCGCCCTGACCTTTGATTCCTGCCTGATTATTTACCTTACAGCTTCCTTTGAGTTTATCCTGTGCTCCTTTTTGCCCCCAGGAACTACTTCCAAAGCGTTTGGCCCGCCCCACTTTCAGGTTTGACTTCTTCTGAATGCTCACAGCCTGGGTGCCCCTCTTGTCTGGCCTCAGTTCATTGCTCTCTTCCACTTCCCCCTCAGGCCTTTGGGGTATCTGCTGTTATTTCTTAGTCATCTTTCTGCTTCTCTCTTCTATCCTTATTTTGCATTTTCCATCTTACTCCCAACATTATTCTCTCCTGGTTAAAATCTCCTGAGGCTTAAACCCTATAAAGCTAAGAAGGATAAAGAAGGAAATATTTTTAAAAAGCCAATTGAAACATTGAACAGACTGCCAAACTACAGTGGGATGGCAGGAGAGGTGGGGGCGTGGGGGGGTGGGGGGGGTGGTGCTGTAAGAGATCAACTGAAGGACTTGTAGGCATGCATATTAGCATAAACAATGAATACAAGACACTGGGAGTGGGGGCAAGTGAGGGCATGTGCTGGGGGTTAGGGGAGGCAGGGGGATGTTAATGGGGAGGTGGAATGAGACATAGGTACCACTATTTGTAATACTTCAAATAATTTTAAAAAAGCAAATTGAGAGCATGAGGCTTTATTTGATGACAGTGATGACAACCAAGATAGGAAGAGGAAAGGGTTTCTTGCTGATATGTGAGCGCCTTGTTGATGCACAGGTAGATCTCTGAGCAGGAATACCGAGTGAGGAAGCATGAAAGGAGTTAAGGAGCATCCCTGTTTTTATTAAATTGTTTCTCACCTGAGGAGATGCTCGGTTTCTGCTTCCATCAAAGGAGGAGTTTTAACATGTTGCCTAAACAATCACCTGAGTTTAACTTACTGTATTTTCCGGCGTATAAGACGACCCCCTAATTTTACAGTTAAAACATAGGTTTAGGCCTATATTCGCTGTATAAAACTACCCCCCACTTCTGAGGCAACACCAGTTCTTTTTTTAATAGACAGCCTCTCTGACTCTGGCCAATGTGAGCAGGCTTTTTATGCATGCAAATTATACATGTTCTGTACCCGAAGCTACACTGTGTTCTAGTAAAAGGCCTGCTCAGATTGGCCAGAGTCAGAGAGGCAGTCTATTGAAAAAAGAACTGGTGTTGCCTCGGAAGTGAGGGGTAGTCTTATACAGTGAATATAGGCCTAAACTTATGTTTTAACTGTGAAATTAGGGGGTCGTCTTATATGCCGGAAAATACGGTAACCTTCAGTGACCATGGGACCTACCGATCACAAAAGCTCCCATTAAGTAACCATCTTATCTGGACCTTTAGTTGAACAGCTAAACGTTACAATTTTTAAAAATACTTTAAATATGATTTTATATGTAGGGCATGACTAGATAGTTGTCCAAATTGAAGATGCAATTGTCAAATAGACTAGATCATCATCTAAGTCCCTTAAAATTTGGACTTTTTAATGAAGGTATCAGGGTTTTACAACACGAAAGTTCTCACCAGCACACACACCTACAATACTTGTTCTGTTGTAGTGCACACACTAATTCCTGGAAACTCTGGAGAATTAAACTTTGCACTTACTACCTTTTCATCTCTCTACCTCCCTAGTTCTTACAAGACATTTCAGTTTTCTTATTTCTTCCTAGTTTTAATAAAAGTTGAAAGAACCAGAAAAGTTTTTGAGGTTCTACTCTGAGCCAGGTACCAAGGCCTGAAGACACAGATGAATAATTTAGGATGCCTGTCATTAATGAGCTCACAGTTTATCCAATAAAACAAAGAATGGCCTCACATTATAGTGATTTGCCATTGGATCAGCTACATAAAAGGACCACCTGACCCAGCATGGGGGAACTGTGGAATGAGGGCACCAGAGGAGACTTTCTGGAAGAGGCGATGTTATCACTGAGAGAGGATCCGTGTCTGGAGAGGAAGTGAGCTGGTACTGTCACATATTAGAAGAGGGAGACTTGGGGGAATGGATATGTGAAAGAAAAGAGCCACATGCTAACCTGACAAGCTCAGGGAAGGCCTGCGTGGCAGTCTTACAAACCCAGAGACCTAAGATAACCACAAAAGATGGTTTGAAAATTAAATATCTAACAGGTTATAGTAGGTAATCATGTCCCAGATATTTTCCCAGACAAAGATCAACTTCAATCTTTTTACTGAGCCCCTTTGCCTTTTTGCCTCTAAGATAACATATCTATGAGATGTCTGGGTAACTTGTAACTTCCCTTTTTCCGGAGCCCCTGGGGCACAACCAAATGTGGTGAGTGCCAGGACAGAAGCCTCAAATTCCTTCATTATCATGTTAATTGTTCCTGCACTCACCTGAGTACAGTCAATCATTTTACTTTTTATCCAATCCCAGGGGTTTCCCACCACTTTGCTTTCTCCCGCCTCCTTACTCCATCACCAATGAATTTCATGTAACCCACCTATGTTCCTCCTTTGATTTCAGTGTATAAATAGAAAATTGTAACCCGCCATTCTTCGGAGCATTATCTCAATCCATTCTGGCATATGTCGACATTAAGGCTCAAATAAACTCACAAAAAATTCTTTACAGGTTTCAATGGTTCTTTTTTTCGTTAACAGATACTAGATAAATTATACTGAATACAAAGTTACTATATCAGTGGATTTTAACTGTCCTCAGTTATAAGGATGTTGCTGATCTATTCTTCAAGAGACCTTGTGAGGGATTCTGAGGTTAATCTAGTCCAAAAAGATGAAGGTTGGGACTAAAGCAATGGCAATGGGTGGGGAAGTACAGACAGATGAGAGAAATTTATCTGGTAGATTTAGTTAGATTTGCTGACTAATTAGTTATTCAGATATTATAGAGAGAAGGGATTAGGGATGACTTCAGAGATTCTAGTTACAGTGGTCTTGTGCAAGCTTGGGGGAAATATACTAAATGCCTGTGGACATGGTGTTTTTAAAATGCTGGTGAGATTTACATGTAGAGGTGACAAGTAGAGAGGTGAGTATACAAGGCTGAATTGGAGAATATTTAGGAGCCAAACAATAAATGGTGCATGAATATAGAGTAATTTATAGGTTTTCTCTCCTTCTCCCTCAACATCTATATATTTAAAAGCCTAATATGCTAAGTGTCTGACTGATCAGTCAAATGTTTGGTCAACTGCTTGACCAGTTGCTATGATGCACACTGACCACCAGGGAGCAGATGCTCTGACCAGTAGGTTAGCTTGCTGCTGGGGCCCAGCTGATTGGGACTGGGCGAGAAAGACCAGACATGCCCTGGAGCATTCCCACAGTCCCTCCCTGACTGGCCAGCCAAGGCCAACCTCCATGGTTCCTCCACAGCCAGCCCACATTGGCTCTGTCTGATCGGCCCCAATCGTCAACCAGGACAAGGGACTCCATCCACGCACAAATTTGTGTGCCAGGCCTCTAGTAGATTAATAAGCTGAAAGCAGATATAAATGTAATTATGACTCCTTTTTTAGAAACCCATCCATCTATCCAAAGAAATAATCTCATAACTGGATCTTACAGTAATTAGTCTGACTTATTTTCCAAGATTTAGAAATAATTTTATTTGAATAAAGTTTTTATTACTCTGGTCCTCATTATAAAGGGATCTAACATTTACACTTGAAATTAAATATGATAGAAAGAAAATATAATCTATAAAATATATAATAGAAGAAAAGAAAAAAGCAGACCCTAACTTTCTGTTTTTTAAAAGGCATATAGTCTGCTGAAAGTGATATGATATTTTAGTTGAAAACAAAGCTCAGTTTGAATAGTTGCAACAAATTATTTAAAAATAAATCCTATGGATAGTTATAATTTAGGATTAGCAAATCAACAAGGTCTCAAGCAGAATGTAATCTAGAAATAGAATAACACAAGGAAAGAAGGGACTGTTATTTGTAAAGGAGTTAATAAGCAGTTAAATTGAGAATTTTCTTATTCTCCAATTTTTCTTAATAGGGACCACCTACTTCCTTCAGTTTCTGGGCTCTCAGACATCATTCTTCCTGATCATTTTCTTTGGTTACCTTTAACTAAGCAAACAGATGAATAGCTCAATCATCTATGCATTGGCCAATAGGGACAGAAGCAGTAAATAGCCATTCCAGAACTGATTCAAGATTTGCTTAGAACCCTGAATATACTACCTTCCAAGATAATAGGGATAAAATGCCTAAAAAAATAAATGATATGTAGTAGGTGATCACTTATATTGAGCTCTCCTTTTTTCATTCCAACCACTAGTCACTCTCTCCTTGCAGAGAGTTTATCTTCTTACATTTGTCCATATACTATATTAATTCCATCTCTGTAATTTTTTAAAATATATTTTATTGATTTTTTTTTTTACAGAGAGGAAGAGAGAGAGATAGAGAATTAGAAACATCTATGATAGAGAATCATCGATCAGCTGCCTCTTGCACACTCCCCACTGGGGATGTGCCCACAACCAAGGTACATGCCCTTGACCAGAATCGAACCTGGGACCCTTCAGTTCGCAAGCCGATGCTCTATCCACTGAGTCAAACCAGTTTCAGCAATCTCTGTAATTTTTATATGAGAATGCCTTTTTACAATTATTTCTGCATTCTATGAATTTAAATAATATCCTTGAGTTGTAGTAAAACTCTTAGTTCTTCAAAAGCAGCAATAGATAATAGCTAATTTATCTATTGAGTGGTTACCATGTGCCAGAAAGTTCGCAGTACTTTATATATATTACTTACTCTCACAATCATTCTATAAGGAAGTTGTATTAGTCCCTGTTTTACGGATGGGGAAACTGAACTGCAGATCAAGCAGATAATTGTGTCGATGCAAGACAGAAACAGGCAGCCAAACTTCACAGCCTATACTTGAACTACAACACATAAAATGCCATGTTTTTCTGAGTGACATGAGGACAGCAAATTTTGTGAGGTGTCCTTTATAAAGGTGCTGGAAATATCACTCACAAAAATTTGCAGAACTCATTGGAAAAGTAAATGGTAGAGAAGTGGTGTTACAAAGAAATTGACTTACTTTTGCTTACTCCATTGCTTCTCAGTCTTTGAACCTTGAGACCTATTTTCATGTAGTTCCTAATAACATCTCCCCAGAACTGATATCTGCAGACAAGGCTTTGAGAAGTGCTCAGAATGGCCTCTTACCTGTGGCACTGAGAGATTTGGAGGTTCATGGCTGTCCCAAAGGACAAATTCAAAGGAATCTTCAAAGATTTCTCCACCAAAGTGACGATAGTAAATGATGCCATTGAACAGGTCCCTCTGAAGGAAGCCGGGGACAGGATAGCCTATTGGGTCCACAAAACACCAAGTATTTTTGTAACCAACTACAAGTGTTTGGGTATAAAGATACTGGACTTATCTCAAGTCTTCTCTGCATGTCATGTTGTATGTACCCAAGGACTCTTCATAAAAGCTTATAAATAATAAAGCAGGAAAATTAAAGTTGTTACATATATCTTAACATATGTTGATAAATTTGCATTAGAAAAGTATTTTTAAGAAACATTGTCTTAAGAAACACTACTTGGTCCCTATTTTGACGCTCCTGACTATTTTAAGAAATAGTTACTATGAAATTATTCTAACAAAATATAAGGAAATGCTATTCATGAAATTACTTTATCAATAATCTACAATAAGTCAAGCATCTCTCTTCAAACTTATTTGTTCTATCACTGAACTTGGCTGACTTAATTTTTCCAAGTGAAATGATTATTTTCAGGCACAGCTCTGGAACTTTCTAGATGTGCACCCTTGAATGAATCAACTTCAAGTCTCTAAGTCTCAGGCTTCCCATCTATAAAATGGGAATAATAATAGTATCTCACTTCGTAAACTGACATCCATCTTCACACAAATATCTTAACTGCCCAGAACTTACCTATCAGTCCTGGCCCTGGCTTCTTCATGATCTCTCCAGCCTGAGGAGGTCCGGTGACATTAAAGAAGATGTAGTCATCACTGGAGTCCATGTCTGAAGCTCTCAGCATGGACCCCTGGATCAGTATGGTCTGGCCCTCCTCCAGTTCGATAATAACATTATTGATGAGGAACGGGGGACTGTCATCTTTGGGCAGAATGTTGATGGGAAACTTATAGCGGATGCTGTGATGACCATCGAATATCCTGAAGACCACAAAGTCTTTGGTGGAGTCGCTGTCATCGTGATGATAGCGAACAACTCCAGCCTGCAGGTCAGCCACGGTGAAGAGGAAGCCTTTCCCCCCTGAAGGAGAGAGCAGAGATGGCACCGACTGAGGGAGGAGCTCAAAGGCAGCCCTTACAGGGAACGCTGCACTAGGCAAAAGGGCACTGAGGAAAGGGGTGCATCTGATACTCTCCTCTTTGGGAGAAACCACCTCCACAAATCAGGTTTTGAACAGTGGTTGTAACAACTATTAGCTGTGTAGATTGGGCAAGGTATTTGATTTATTTGAGACTCATCTATAAAGCAGAAATAATACCTACCCCATAGTCCCTAGTATGAATGGGAGAACATAAATGGGAGAACATAAACAAAAGTAAGCCGACAATAAATGTTAATTATTGTTTCACTCATTATTATCAACCTACATGGCAGAACTTCTTACAGGTGTGGTCTCAAACCAGCAGCATCAGCACCATCTGTTAGAAATGCATGTTTTTAGGCCCTATCCTAGACCTACTGAAATAGAAATCCTGGAGGTGGACCCAGCATTATGTGCTTTATCAAACCCTCCAACAGTCCACTGCATGCTAAAATTTGAGAAGCACTGGCTTATTGACCAAGAGCTAAAGCTCTGGTATCAAATGGCCAAGGTTCAGAAACCAGTTCTGCCACTTTCTAGATACATGACCTTAGACAGGTTGACTTCTCTAAGACTCAGTTCCCCATATGTAAAGTAGAATTAATAACAGTACCTCACTTTATAAAGTAGTATGAAATAAAGCATGTAGAATATTTTGCACCGTATCTGGCACAAAGTAAATACTTAATAAATATTAGTACTACTTCCTATATCCTCTGAGCCCAGAACATGATTTTCTTATAGGCTACTTCTCTCTCTCTACTTCATTTCACAGTATTAATAAACATTGCTTCACTTTGTATAGACATTTACCATTCTTGATGGCAGGAGCCTCATTACTCTCCCATACCATGTGCCTGTGGTAAAGACTTCACTGGAATCATGATTAAACACTAGTATAATGGACACTGTAAGCTACTTGCCCAATAGCCCTCGACTGCTTCTTGCTCGGTACCAAGATCCTAGTTCTATTTGGAATGGCATGGGTCCATGTTTAAAAAATCATGTCCCTAGAATCTACTGCATGCTGGGATAGCATGTGAGTTGATAGGAGATATAAGTGAAAGTCACTGTATCCAACACCTGGGACAAGTGGTTGAAGAAAGCAAACTAAGATGGCATAACTTTTTTCTTTCTTTCTTCTTTCCTCAAATGCAGACCCAATGTTTGAAGTATAGGTGCCATATTGTGAGCACCAACAGAGAAGAAAAGAGAGCATCTGGCATCATGGATATGGAATGCCTACATCTGGACAACTTGTCACATGAGGAAAATATGAATTTTTAAGCCACTGTAATTGAGTTTCCCTACATGCAGCCGAACATCCACCCTAACCGGCAGACTCAGGCATAAGCTGACCTGGCACGGGCCTGGGATTAGACAGGAGGATTTGTCATTTTATTTTTGATTTCAGAATTCCCTTATCATAAATGATGATTAATAAGAGCTCTCTTTCTGCTTTATAATTAGGCAAACTAAGAGGATAATTGAATTAAATCCTCTGAGCTTATTATCAGGAATGGACTATATCATCATAAAGTATGGCTATTATTTTTATTAGGCTCATTAACCTTAGCTACCATCCTTATAATTATAAATTCATTTCTTTTAAACTATGGTAACTGCTCCTAATATCATAATAATATAATGATTACAAAGTGTTTTTTCTGTTTTTAAAAACATTTTCTGAGACAGAGAAATGATAAGAAAACATTTTGTCTTCCTACTGGGATGAGACAATCAATTAAGGAGTATATTTAGAAGGAGCCCAATAGGGCATCTGAATTTTATTTTTTATTTTATTTTATTTTTTAAATATATTTTATTGATTTTTTACAGAGAGGGAGGGAGAGAGATAGAGAGCTAGAAACGTCGATGAGAGAGAAACATCTACCAGCCGCCTCTTGCACACCCCCTACCGGGGATGTGCCCGCAACCAACGTACATGCCCTTGACCAGAATCGAACTTGGAACCTTTCAGTCCGCAGACCGACGCTCTACCACTGAGCCAAACCGGTTTCGGCAGCATCTGAACTTTAAATAATGAGCTGAGCCTAAGGCACCCTCTTAAACTAATGTAAACATTAGTACTAAGGCACAAATGTTTCAAGATCTCTAGATTTGGGGGATATGACAATTCAGTTAGACATGAGGCCCAAGAGATGCTAGATACACCCTGTTCAATATGATTTGCTTTTGGAGAAGTTTCTTCTCCAGCTCTATGCTCGGTTACCAAGGTTGATCCTTCACCTCGTATTGTGAGCCGCCCATGCTGCAGGCCATCCACGGTGACCAGCTGTACAGCACGAATGTCATCGTTGTCAACAACCTGAAACTGTTCCCAGGTGATGGCCCGAGACTGCCCTTCCAGGAGATTCAGACCTGCAAGACAAAACAAAAATGTTCTGTGGCATACCAACACGCATACATTAGGATGAAATTAAGGCATTTTAACTCACATGACTAGCTGAAATTGTATTCCCAAACACTTTTTAAGAAACTAGAAGTTAGCCCTAGCTGGTTTGGCTCGGTGGATAGAATGTTGGCCAGCGAACTGAAGGGTCCCAGGTTCAATTCCCGCCAAGGGCACTTGCCCAAGTTGTGAGCTTTATCCCCAATAGGGGACATGCAGGAGGCAGCGATCAATGATTCTCTCTCACCATGGATGTTTCTATCTCTCTCTCCCTCTCCCTTCCTCTCTGAAATCAATAAAGCAATATATATATATATTTTTTTTTTTAAAGAAACTGGAAGTTAGCTTTTATTTTTAGAAATATTTTCACTTTTAATACTTTCATCAAATACAATTGGCTCCTTGGGACATATCCTTTAGAGACATGACAGTGCCAGAAAATAAACACCAAGGAAAAAACAGATGTTATGCTCACAGTGGCCTCTAACTCAAAATGTCCACAAGGACTTTTCCAAAGGCCACATCCAGATGTTTTGTGGGCACGAGTGGCAGAAGTACTTTTACAAGTAAAGCTGAGTCTTGAGCAACAGGGGTTTGAACTGCACGTCCATTTATACAGACTTTTTAAATAAATACTGTAAATGTATTTCATCCTCCTCATGATTTTCCCTTTTCAATTTTCTCCTGTTTTCAGTGTAGGATTAAGTGCATGCAACCTGCCTCAGCAGCTGTTGCTAGGGAACCTGAGCTAAGAAATACAGCATATTTAAGGGAAAGAAGAAAAGAAGGGAGGGAGGAAGGAAAGGAGGGGTACATATAAAGAATCTCTGTGACTGGTAATAACAATTTTGAAACCAAGAGTGTACAGTATGGCTCAGGACAAGGCATCACAAGGGACACAGCAAAAGAGTAAGCAAGAAGTCTATAAGTATATATAGCAAAAGATTAACAGCAGCAATGTCTGTACAATGAAGTAATAAATGATTTTGAATAAATGATTTTATTCATTTATTACTATATCATTCATTTTTTCTTGATCATTCATTTCTATTCATTTTTTAAACTATTTATTCATTGTATCTTCCCATTTTTAAACAATAAACACATAAGTTCATAATAAGTAAAATTTTACTTTTAAAAAAAATGGAGTCTAGTGTCCAGAGTAGCCAAAGCCAGATTTGGAGTTCTCTTAACAAGCCTGGGCTTCACAGATCACACATAAATTTACTGACTATTAAGTCTCTATACTCATGTAATAATCTACTTAATATGTGATTATAACTACTAAACTACAGGACACCAATTCCTTTTTTCTTTTCATTATGCTTCTAACAGAGGTAGATGAGACACAGAGTCAAAATTATAAATCAAGGCTACTCAGCTAATGTTATCCATCTCTACTGAAATTCACATGCAGACAAACATGTGTGCATACAGATATATTACCTACATGTAAACACACACCCGAGATTTATTCAAGCTGCCACCAGGGGATTTAAATCAGACACAGATATTATCCCCTTAACACAGTGGTTCTCAACCTTTCTAATGCCAGGACCCTTTAACATAGTTCCTCATGTTGTGGTGACCCCCAACCATAAAATTATTTTCGTTGCTACTTCATAACTGTAATTTTGCTACTTTTAATGAATCATAATGTAAATACCTGTGTAAATATTGTAATGTAAATATCTGTCCATAGGTTGAGAACCGCTAGCAGCGTTGCCTAAGACCATCGACAAACACAGATATTTACATTACAATTCATAACAGTAGCAAAATTAGTTATGAAATAGCAAGGAAAATAATTTTATGGTTGGGGGTCACCACATGAGGAACTGTATTAAAGGGTCGTGGCATTAGAAAGGTTGAGAACCACTGCCTTAACAGAACCTAGCATCACTGCTTATAAGTATGTTCTGAATACTATAGATGGAATTAATGGGAAAGAATAAAATTTTCATTTACATTCTACATTTATATTTGACCTAAATATATACATTGCACTATAAGTTCAATTAGAAATGAGAGGCAGAGTAAAGCCTTCTTTTATTTTTATTTTTTAAATATATTTTATTGATTTTTTTACAAAGAGGGAGAGAGAGGGATAGAGAGTTAGAAACATCGATAAGAGAGAATCACCTATCAGCTGTCTCTTGCACACCCCCTAGTGGTACATGCCCTTGACCAGAATCAAACCTGGGACCTTCCAGTTCGAAGGCTGATGCTCTATCCACTGAGCCAAATGGGTTTCAGCTAAAGCCTTCTTTTAAAACAAATTAAGCAGTATAAGCTCTTCTTTATATATTGTGGTTTCCAAGCAACCCAGCTTAATAAGAAGACAAATGTATGTCTTCCTTCTATTCCTCTGAACAATTTGAGTTTGAGACCTTTTCTCTCTCAGTCCAACCAGAGCTCCATATCACACACAGTCACTCTGTGCCTCTTTCAGGTGAAAGCTGTCCTGGCTTATCTCCTGCCGAGGAAAGAACTCGGGAATCCTGGATTCACGTTTCCCAGAAGAAAAAACAAAATGAAACCAATGATCTGATGCCCGGACTGGCCTGAGTTCCATTTGCTTCGTGTGTGAAATGGGAATAAAACTGCCTTTCTCTCCTGACCCATATACTATCTTTCTTCCCTTCAGGGCTAGGTTGCTTGACACCCTACACTGAGCTGCACCTGTGTTCCAGGACACACGCGGGGCATTCGTGTCTGAGGTTCTGACGGAGATGTGGATGGTCATGGGCAGGCTCCTTTCGAAGAAGAAGTCGTATACCTCCAGCTCCACCTGGAAACAAACAGCTGCATGTGAGCCAAGCATGGAGATGTTAGAGCGTAAAATACCTTCACAGCACAGATGGGGGCTGCTGCTGCCTCATCTCCTTCATGACAGCCTGACCTCACTTTTTCAGGCTCTAGATCTTGCTGCTTAGTTTATATTTTTTAAGTTTTCTTCTCAGTAAAAGAATCCTTAACCTTAAGTAAGCAAATATGCTGAAAACCTGTACCTGGCTTTGCTCGGCATCAGACGAATGGAGCCTCTCTCAAAGGTATAGGGTCGAGAGCAGTTCTCAACTCGGGGTGATTTTGTGCCCCCAGGGGACATTGGGGCATGTCTGGAGACATTTCTGGTCTCATACTTGGGTGTGTGTGTGGAGGGGGTGCTCCTAGCATCTAGTAGATGGTAAAAGTTCATAATGAAGAATTCCTTTAAAATTCCACCAAACACACAACATCACTTTTTTCGCATGCAAGTCAGGTTTTGGCATGGGCTGCGGAGCCTCATTTTTGTCCAACCATTGAGGCCGCCTTTTCAAATTAACATACAGCACCCATCCTTCATCTCCGGTAACAATTTGCTCTAAAAACGGCAAACTGTTTTGACGAGAGAGGAGCGAACTGCAAATTGTGACTCTTTGATTACGGTTGTTGTCGGTCAACTCATGAGGAACCCATTTTCTAAACTTTTGGACTTTGCCAAGTGCACGCAATTGATTGGAAATTGTTTTCTGTGAACAATTTAAAGTTGTCGCAAGCTCTTGTTGGGTAATTTGAGGATTTTGCACCAAAAGAGCTTGAAGAGCTTCTTGATCAAAATTGGACACACGGCCTCGATCACTCTTGTCATCTAACGAAAAATTTCCCTCGTGAAATTTCTCAAACCAACACTGGCATTTTCTGGCGCTAACTGCATCTTGACCAAGAGCACTACAGATGTTTTTTGCAGCCTCACTTGCTTTTCTTCGTAATTGGAACTCGTAAAGCATGCAGTGCCAAATATGCTCTTCATCCGCCATCTTCTTAGCCCTAGTTTTGCAATAAAAACCAAACCAAACACCAACTTTTTCAAGCAAAACTTGTTAATTGCACTTCACACGTTCTGTAGATACCACGTGTTTGAAGGTTATGTCAATACAAGTCAACGTCAAGCAAGATTTTAAACGAATGTTGAAAAATGACATTAATTATTACTAGACACATACAACATAACAGAAGAAACAGCTTCCAGGGGGGACGGGCTGAAAATGAAACTATACTGAGGAGGGAGAAGTAAGTTTGCAGGCGAAATGTGAATATTAGGTTGAACCACATGAAATAGTATTTTATGTACTCACTAAGAAACTCATTTCAATATATGTAAGACCCAATAAAATGAGTTTGCGTTTCCCAAAGAGGCAAACGTGACTGGAAGGTAGACTGACCTTCACCCAGGGAAGATCAGATGGCTCAGGGGCTCTGACCTAGTCTCTGCCCTCAGCAGCCTCACCCCAGGCGGCTGAGTGAGCAAAGTTCTGCAGAGATGCAGGGCTTCTCGCCCACAATATTGGAACAGGGAAGCAGCAGAAGAGCAGCACTTTCTTTATGAGCTGCCTCGGGTAAACCCGATGGCTAATGAGAAATCATTCCGTAATATGGAAGGAATGAGAGGCAGGGGCAGGAAAGAAACAAAAGCTGCCACTTACTTTTATGAAATGAAGAAAATCAAAGCAAAAGGCAAAATGCAGCCCTTACAATCTGAAGTCTTTTGTCTGCCCTTGGGACTAAATGCTGCAAATGCCAAACTTAGGTGGAGGACAATGGGATCACCCCAGGGACACTTCTTTTCCTTAATAAACCTGAACTCAAGTCCGTATCGATCTGCTCATTTACATTTCAGCTTGCTGGTAGGTTTTTAAGTATGTGAAGGGTTATTACATGCAAGTCTGTAACCACTGTTCTCTACCCCTTTTGGATACAAAGCAAGAGGAAAGAGGCTGAAGTGGGAGCAGGAAAGACTTAGATTAAATGGAAAGAAGACTTTCCTGATGGAAAGTGTTCGATAGTGAAATTAGTCATCATATGAGACTATGGAATCACCTACCCCAAGTCAGTGTTATTAATCAAACTTATGCAGACAAAAAAGAATTTAAAAATTATAAACAAAACTCATCTCTAACTTCAATGGTCCGTGTAATGCAGGAAGGCTATGGAGGGCAGCAGTTCCTAGACCAAATGTGGTCCTTAGAAATATTTTGAGGCTGACATAATATATTTAAAATGTTTAAATATAGCCCTAGCTGGTTTGGCTCAGTGGATAGAGCATCGGCCTACAAACAGAAAGGTCCCAGATTCAATTCCGGTCAAGGGCACATGCCCAGGTTGTGAGCTCGATCCCCAGTGGGGGACTTGCAGGAGGCAGCCGACCCATGATTCTCTCTCATTATGTATGTTTCTATCTTTCTCCTTCTTCTTTCCTCTCTGAAATCAATAAAAATATATATATTTTTTTAAAAAACATTTAAATATGTTTTCTGTCTTTAAAAACTGAAAACTTTTTACAAAGAAATTATAGACTTCCAACTCTTCTTGACAAACAAGAACTAGAGCAACTCCAGGCATCTCTGGATCAGCTGGAGCTGAGCTGCAGCTGTTTCAAAAGGCACCAGCTCGCTCCTCAGTTCCCCAGAGTGTCCCTCTGGGTGGGTTTGCCTATCTGCATCACTAGCCCAGCTCCTCTGGGCATTCCAGTTTGCACCCAGATGGACAGTGATTGCTTCTCTTCTGGAACAATGAATGTACAAACTCACCTCAAGGCTAAAGGACGTCACTTTTTTAGGTAACTTTGACTACCAAATAGGCTGGAAGTTTTGTCTCCCTTCCTTCTTACCTCAAAATGTCTCCTTTCCGAGTGGCTGCTGTTTGGCGGCTGATAGGCAATCTGCATGTCACTGAGGTCTTTCCAGGTGAAGGAGGAGACGGGTCTGGTGTGGTCCCACAGGTGCGTCACAAAGCCCTGCAGTGGGGCTTTAGTAACGTTGAACACCAGCAAGGGCTTGGGGGTCTCATCTTCTTCACAGTCCAGAACTGACGTAGTCAAAGAGGTCAGGATGAACTGGTCCACCTCCAGAACAAACAGGGCCATGAACGCTGCCCTCGGAGCCTGGTTAGGAATGCCAGCTCTGATGTAGACGGGCAGCCACGCACTCTCTGACTTTGGAAGGAGAAAGAAAATAGGAAGGGAGAAATGATGTGAATAAAGCTGGAACACTCAGAATGAGCAGTGTGACACTTAACACATAACCACAACCTAGAGGGTGTATCCAGCAGTGATCGGACACCTGTCTGTACAGGAAATCACCGGGGGAGCTTTGAACACATTCTGATGCCCACGTTCCTCCTCCCTCTAATTTAATTGTTCTGAGGAGGGGACCAGAAAACTGGCATTTTTTTTAATAATATACTTTTATTGGTTTCAGAGAGGAAAGGAGAGGAAAAGAGAGATAGAAACATCAATGATGAGAGAATCATTGATCAACTGCCTCCTGCACTCCCTCCACTGGGGATTGAGCCTGCCACCGGTGTATATGCCCTAACCAGGAATTGCATTGGGACCTCCTGCTTCATAAGTGATGCTCAAATACTGAGCCATGCCGGGTGGGTGAAAAACTGTCATTATTAAAGCTGTCTGGTGACTATAATATACACTGAGTAGCCAGATTATTATGATCTCTGAACGCATAATAATCTGGCCACTCAATGTATATCCTATATAATCCTATATAATAAAAGGCTAATATGCAAATTGTCCCTTCAACCAGAAGTTCGACCAGCAGGCAAGCTGGCCAATCGCCCATATCCCCTCTCCCTGGTCATGCTGGCCAAACCCCAACCTATGCATTAATTCATGCACTGGGCCTCTTATACACACACACACACACACACACACACACACACACACACACTGAGTGGCCAGATTATTAAGTGTTCAGAGATCATAATAATCTGGCCACTCAGTATATAACCAATGTTGACAAATGGCACCTACTTTTGCATCAGAAAGAATGACTTTTATTCTATCTCCACCACTTATGATCTACACAACTTTAGACAAGTTATTTAACTCCCCAATCTCACTTCCCCAGCTATAACATGGGAATACTAGATCCCCAAGTACATGACAGGAAGTGCCCCCTCATGTCCTGCCATGCAGTTTAAAATCAGGCAGAGGCAGAAGGAGAGAAAATGAGCTTATCACTTGATACTGGTGCAACTGAAAAATGGTTACCAGTTTTCTAGTTTGTTAAATCCCCGGGTCTCCAAGTGAGAAGCACATAGTGGGATTGCAAGTGACCACTCAGGCTAGCAACATGCCCTCCTCAAATGAGAGAGCTGTGAGGAAAGGGGTTCAAGCCCGGGTCTCCAGAGGAACTGTGCATGATAGGAACTGCGGTAGCAGCAAGTGCTACAGGCGGGAAGCGTCCTCCTAGCAGGAGATGGTGGTTATCATAGGATTTGATGTTTCCCACTGTGGAGAGAACCAGGCTCGATGATCA
Source organism: Pipistrellus kuhlii (assembly GCF_014108245.1). Lineage (NCBI taxonomy): Eukaryota > Metazoa > Chordata > Mammalia > Chiroptera > Vespertilionidae > Pipistrellus > Pipistrellus kuhlii. The sequence continues at coordinate 42,960,820 of NW_023425427.1, forward strand.
GAGTCAAGTTGGTTTAATACTGCTGAACACTGGCTATTGAACAATGAGCGCTATTTTGTGCATAACAGAAAGTTACAAATAGAATTTTGGGGGAGCTCTGTCACAATTGAACTTCCAATAAGAAAAATATCAGATTTTAATGTGAATGTGAGACCGATGTTATGGGCAGAGTTTAACAAACCCTCTCACCCACTATAAGAATATGAAAGGTTGAGAGGGGTAAGAGAAAGAGAGCTTGTTAGAGAAAGGAGTGCTTGGTTGTGCTGAGTCACTCCCCTGACACCCAAAGCCACACAAAGAGGAAGGTTAGGACAACCCTACATCCCTTGTCTCAGGTGTCAGAAGAGAAGTTTCCTCCAGACCAGCCTTAAAATTGTGTCTTTTTCAGGTGGAACACACAGAGAGCTGATGCTGGAACCCACAGAGGAAGCTATGTGGCCAGAGGTGGAGAATAATGCTGGCTGTGCTGGGCTCAGCCTACAGTGCTTGCGTGTGGCAGGAAATGTTACCCTGGACCCTGACCCTTAGGGTGCATCCTTGGAAGGCCAAAGAATCCCCGCAGCAAGAAGCTGGAGGTAACAATCATATTCTAGGAGCTGCAGGAGGAATTTCAAGTGACCACTCAGGCCAGAAATGCATCCTCCTGAGACGAGAGATCCAGGGGAAAGAGATCTCCCTTAAGGGGTGTCTCCAGATGAACCATGAAACTGCCCCAGAGACAAAGGAGCAGCTTGAAACATCTGGCAGACTCAGAGAGCATGAGGTCATACTGCATAGCGGCTGATCAAACAAGACTTCTCTCTCTCACACTCCCACCAAACCGCCTGCCCCACAGCCTGGAGGTTCAGCAACTAGCCAGCAAAGCTCTAAAGAAGAGGGCCCTGCAAGAGAGAAACAGGGAAGATAATCAGCACCCCCACCTCCATGCATGGTTTATGAAGACAAAACAATGTATTCACATGCCATTTAAAGATCTATCCGAACATTCATAATTTGAAAATTCAAAAATGGAGAAATCACCATATAAAAGGACTGGTGCTGAACAATATGACCTATTAAACCTAGAGTTAAGACTAAATAAACATGTTAAGAAAATGAATACAAATATCAAAAGAGCCTACTTGAAATAGAAGATGTAAGAAATAACACTATGTAAGAAACAATAGGAGAGAACAATCATATGCTAGACCTAAAATTGCAGATTACATAAACAAAGCCTGAGAGTTGGGTAACTGCTGGGAAAAGGGATAAATAGGATCAACCCTTATCATCTAGCATTGTTTCCCAAAGTGTGGTACGTGTACCCCCAGGGGTACAGGAAGTGTTTGGTGGGGGTAGTGTTGCACCGGAGTTTGGTGGGGATATGCACTGCACCGTTCTTAGCTGTGCCTAATTCTACGTTCTCATGAGTATAAGGGGTACTCAGAGTTACGAAAATTATAGAAGGGGTACACATATGTCAAAGTTTGGGAAACGCTGATCTATAGGAAGGAGCCAGTGAGCTTGGTTTTTTGTTTTGTTTTGTTTTGTTTTTTACTTTAAATATTAAAAAACATGGGTTAAATAATTTTTTTAAATTTAGAATTTAATCCTGGTAAAACACAAGGTGGAATAAAGGATTTCCAAAAAAGTACAGATAAAGCCAGAGAAAATTTAGCCTGTTGTGTAAGGCAGCTTTTTAATAAGAAAAGCAAAAAACAAAAGGAAAAAAAAAACACCCTTATATGTCTATTATTACAAAAATATAGCTTATGTTCCTTTTTTTCAAGACAAATATTTTGAAATTAAATATCTAATTATGTGTGTCTTGCAAAAGAAGCATTTAAAATAAAATTATATACAAAGGTTAGAAGTAAAAGGATGATCCAAAGTTATCATGTAAGAAAATGAAAAAGCAAAAGTGACCATATCAATTTCAAAGAAAGGTAAATCCAAGGCAAGAAGCACTAAAAAAAAAAAAAAAACAAAAAAAAAACAGAGTGGACAGTTGACACGATAATTTATACAAGACAAGGCTTCTGATAAGCATCATTATACTTAATATTATGCTGGCCAACTCAGTGGAGAAGAGACCAGAAATAACAGGAATAATTACTGAAAAAGGAAAGATAAAATTATCATGATTAGTAAAAGATATAATTATGGTTTGTAAAAGCCCAAAGAATTGAAACGTTCTTAGAATAATTGAATCCAAGAATAAAAGCCAGAGAGAAGAAAATTATACCAAAAAAAGTCATTTTCCTATTTTTCATCAGTAACCAATTAGAAGATATAATAGAGGGGGGAACCCATTCCCAATAAGTTAAAAAAAAAAAAAAAAAAACCTGCCTAGGACTAGATTTACTAAGTGTGGTCAACATGCATGAAGAAAACTCAAAACTTTAAAGAAACATATCAAAGAACATTTGCCTAGATGAAGTAAGACACCTCACTTCTGGGTGAAAAGACTAAATATATTTAATAGTAAATGTTCTAATGTCCCAATTCTTCCCCAAATAACTTATAGTTTTAATTGAATCCTGATAATATTGTAATTCATAGGGGATTAATTTTAAGCCAACATAAATGATTTCATTATTTATCTGGAATTAAGGATAGTTAAGAATGAATAAGAAAATTTTGTAAAGGAGTGATGAGGAAGAACCTGCCTGTAAAATATTAAAGTGTATTATTAACCCATTATATTTAGAATAACTCAGAATTGACAAAGCAATAAATAGGCTAATCTAGGAACAAAAGAGCTAGCTTTGAAATAGTATATTTCTGTATAACAAAAGAATCATTGAAAATCAAGGTTAACAGGTTAATTATCAACAATAGCTTTGACAATTTTGGCTACTTGGAAAACACAATTTCTGTGTTTCAAAATATAATAAAAATTTGTTGTAGGTGGATTAGAGAGGCAACCATAAACAAGAAAACCTTTAAATTTTTAGAAAGGCAACCATAAACAAGAAAACCTTTAAATTTTTAGAAAAAAAGTTTATTGGTAAAATAATTTGATAAGGATAGATTTATACAAGCATAAAAATATAAAATTTTAAATAGAGCATAAGTTTTACTCCATAAAACAAAACTAACTTTGGTGTACATGTCTAACTTTGGTGTACAAGTGTGTATATGTTTGTGAGTGTATGTGTGTATCTGAAAGTGGTAGAAATATAGCTAGTTTTATTTCTTCCTCTTTGCTTTCCGTGTTTTGTTTTGTTTTTTAAATGCTCTTTGCAGTGAGCATATTAATTTTATATTCATAAGAGAATCTGTTGTATGACATGCCAAATTGTCTATGAATTAGGTTAACTCTAAATAAACTAAGAAGATGCTTTAAACGGGTCAACTCCCAATAAAACTGATCTGAAAATGTAAATAAAGCTCTAACTCAGTATAGAAAGAAAAAAAGAAGAGAAGAAAAATCAACCAAGTAAAAAAAAGGATCTACTTTTTTTTTTTTTTTTTTTTAATGGAGCTAAGAAAGCATTAAAAGTAAAGAAGTTTCACATCAAAACAAGCAGAAGACATCTACTAGTAGTTAGGAGACCTAGAGTTTAGTCTTGGCTCTGCCATAAAAGAGCTGTGTATGTTTGGGCAAGGTATACAATTCCTCTGGCCACAACTATACAATAAGATGGATTAAACCAGTGACTTTAAACCTGGCTGATGACCAGGTTCTTTTAGTGGGTGGTTTTTTAACTGGCTTTTGTGTGGTGCTTACTATGTGCCAGGCTTCTTTATAAGTATTACATCATTTAATTCTCTTGATTATTCTAAAAAGTAGGTATTATTACCCCCATTTTAAGATTAAAGAAATAAAGCATAAAGTTTAAAGTTACACAGCTAGTTAAGTAGACATTTGAAACAAGACCATCTGTGTCCAGCATCATGATCTTAACTATTAAATGTTAGACTCAAATCTATCTCAAAGTTTTTTCCAAATCTTTATTCTAAAATTTTCTGATCATATTTTATCATGTCTTATCAATTCCTGAGGAATAATAATGTTCAATGTTTGGATCACAGGAGAAAGCCTAGTGAGAAACCATACTGTGAGCCATGAAGGTCTTTCACAAATGCAATAGTGGATTATTGGATATCAGCAAAAATCCAAACTGTTTCATATGCTACACAGTCTCCTCAACTACCCAAATCAATAAATTATAGAATACATGAATCATTATAGTAGCATGTTAAATATTTCAGATAAGTTGATTCCACTTTATGTCATCATTTCAATGTGAAGAGAGTAAGAAGAGGAAAGGACATGAGAGCTTAAAAGAAATTGTAAGATGGAGGAGGCTATTGAGGCCTGTATCCTTCATGATCCAGTCCTCCACCTCAAAATCCAAAGGAGTTAAAGGATGTAATCTGCTACACCCATAACATAGGGGCTGAGGTTCCCTCCCTCTCAGTTTTTGTGGCCTCACAGAGTGGGTAGACCCTGATTTTCCCTAACAGCTGAAACGTGATTCTAATAAAGAAGGGGGAAGTGAGGCATCAAAGAGGTGTTACGAAAGGTCAAAAGACTAGCTGAAGAATATGGAAGGAGGGCAAGGGGAAGAAGAGAAGCATGAAACTGACCCCAGTCCAGAGAAAACCGCTAAGCTGCTTAGCTGGTACACTGTTACTGGCTCTAGAGGCTTGGTGCACAAGATTTATGCATCGGGTGGGGTGGGGGAGGCCTCAGCCCAGCCTGTGACCTCTCACAGTCCAAGAGCCCTCAGGGGATTGACTAACAGCAGGGAGTGGGCCTAAGCTGGCAGTTAGACATCCTTAGCAAATGCTTTGAAGGTGGGAGAGGCTCCCACCACTGCTGCTGTGCTCCCCAGCTGTGAGTCCAGCTTCTGGCTGAGCAGCACTCCCCCTGTGGGAGTGCACTGACCATGAGGGGGCAGCTCCTGCATTGAGCATCTGCCCCCTGGTGGTCAGTGTGCATCATAGCAACCAGTCATTCCACCATTCGGTCTATTTGCATATTAGCCTTTTATTATATGGGATTATATCTAAAAACCTCTGTATCAAGCACTTACTAACAGAATAAACAAGCCTACAGTTCTAACAAATCACTTAACAGTTCCATCCACAATGCCCAGTACCTCTCTCTGACATGGGAACCAACATTTCACCTCCATGGAACTGGCCCTCTTTTTGTGGATCAGCTGGGGACACAGACACATAACCCAAACTCTACCTTGTATATGATCTTACTCCTGCTATCTGTGAGGTCCAGTCGGATGGAGATATAATCAATGTTGGGAGAAGGAGGATCCTTATGTTGATATCGAAGCCCCATCAGCAGGAACTCCTCACAGCTCACCGTCAGACTTCCTATTCTCTTCAGTCCCAGGGCACAGCTTCCCCCTGGACATCTGAGTTCTGTTCCCAGCTCTGGAATGCATAGCACTGAATTAATTAAGATAGTCATTTGAACAACGCGATTGTAAAATTTAAAAGCCAATCCTCCCTCCTGTGGATATTTATTCCCTTTCATTGCCCCTAAGAGTACTCATGTGTACCCTCCAATCATTCGCTGAGTGGGTTGTTATTATTCTTAAAGCCTGTAATTTCCTTTACTAAAAAGAATAGTTGACCAGTTGTTGCATGAGATCCTTGTCCACCAGAAGTTACACTGAGGGAAAAAAATAATAAAATGCATTTTCTGGTGCTTGAACATCTATGACAAATAAGCCAGGGGCTCACTGTAAGCCTTCCCAAGCCCAGCCACAGTCTTCCTTTACATCAGCCACTTCCATGGATCCATCATGCAATCTTTTTCTATCAGGCTGATCTACACATTTACATTCTCTCCCATCGTGCTTGTCACATACTGGAGTCCCTGCATACCTTTCCAGGTCCACTTACTCTTTTAGTGAATTTCCCCTTAAGCATTCTTTGACCAACTGAACCAACCTACTCCCTTCCACTGAAAACCATAATCACCTCTATAACAGTCTTCCTGTCATTTTTTCTGAGTGGCCTTCTATATATTTCTCAAAAGTACAAAATGGATATTCTACTTCTTTACCAGAAGATTGAATGCAATGGCATGCATAACATGTCTTTATCTGTAAACTGCTGTCCAGTCTCAAGGTGTTACTATGACTATGATTACCCCTTATATTTCTTGGTCTTCCCATAATGCCTAGAACACTATTAGTCATATAGGAATTGTTCAAAATATCTTGATTAAATGAATAACAGGAGAAAATGATCTATTAACTCTTCCTAATTTAAACCATTGGCTGATGCCCACCAGCTATACCTAAAACCTGCTCATAATCTAATAATACTTAATGAATACACCAACTACTCTTAATACCAAGGCCATCGCTGCTGTGAATAACAGCTGACATTTTTTGAGCACTTTCTATGACCCATACTGTGTGAAGTACTGTGTGCTCATTTACTCCGTCCTTATACAATCCTATGGAACAGCTATTGTCCTTGCCCATTACATAGAGGCTTGTACAGGTTAAATACAATCACACAGGAAATAAATAGCAGAGGCAATTTTCAAGCTCAGATCTCTTTGACTCCAAAGTCCCTACTCTTCACCACTACCCTACATTGTTTCAACCAGCTACAAATTAGACTAAGCAAAACACTCTCGTAGTGGAAGATGACCATTTACAGATATTTTTATCAGTGTTAGTAACCCTCAGATAATTATCAAAACATTTCGTACGAGACTTAGGGAAAAAACTGTGTGGCTGATCTCCACGAGGTTCTTCTGGCCCAGGCTCCACCATAACCACCTGGCCATGGGCCGGCAGCCAAGTGCCCGCAGGGTCCAGCCTGACTGTACACTCCAAGGTAGGAGTCCTCTCATAATCAAAGCTAAGCAGGTTCTTATCAATGGCTCGGGACAGGCCGTAGAATTCAGACACCTCCAGGACATTGTTACTCATACGGATGATGTTACAGTCTGGTTCCAGGAGATAGACACGCAGGATAAAGGTTTCTGTGAAAGTGTGTGTCTCAGTAAATCTGTGGGGAGAACAAAGCAAAGGCAAAATTTATTGGTGCTTGGGTACCTTTTTTTTCCATCCCCAAAATCCCTTTTGATTCTATTTTTTATAAATAATTTTTATGTTTCAATTACAGTTGCCATACATTATATTAGTTTCAGGTATACAACAGAGTGAATAGACATTCATGTAAGTTATGAAGTGGTCACCTCGATAAATCTATTGCCCACCTGACACCATACACAGTTATTACAATATTATTGACTATATTCCCTATGCTGTTCTTTACACTGCTGTGATTATTCTGTAACTACCAGTTTGTACTTCTTAATCTCTTCACCTATTTCACCCATCTCCCCAATCCCCTTCCATCTGGCAACCATCAAAATGTTCTCTGTATCTATGAGTGTTTCTGCTCTGCTTATTCATTTACTTTGGGGTTGTTTTTTTTTTAGATTCCACATATGAGTAAAATCACATGGTATTTGTCTTCCTCCATCTGACTTATTTCACTCAGCACAATACTCTCTAGGTCCTTCCACGTTGTTGAAGATGGCAAGATTTCATTCTTTTTTATGGCTGAGTGATATTATCTAATACATTTAAAAAAACAGATGGTAAATTTCTTATAACTAAGCAGCTGCTCATCAAAAGGAATAATTTTACTGAATTTTTGGACATATATTCATCCAAATTCTCATTAAGAATTTATAATTTACTAGTATAATTTCCATTTCCTATTATAAGGGGATAGTTGTATCCAGAGATACCTATACAAGAACCCTAACGGGGAACAGGACAGGGCTAATCATTTGCCACAGAAAAGCCCCAAGAAGGATGATACAAATAAAGAAGACTGGACATTGGCTACAATTCTTGCCTCACCCATCCTGGCTTCCAGTTTGTACTGATTGCTTTCTTGTTTGGAATCTAGTAACTCCTGCATGGTAATACCTATCCACAGAAAAAGAAGTGCCCAGAATAACTACCTAGCAAAGAATGTGCAATGATCCTGTGATGCTTACCTGTAAAGTCTAAGCTTTACTGTGTCTTCATCAAGAATTGGGCACCCGTTGTGAATATACTTTACTTCATTGGGAAGGAAATGGCAGTCAAAGACCTAGTTCACATGAAGAAATGGATAAATATCTATGAGAAAATTTGTACAAGAGTTAATTTTTCCAGCAGTGACTAGAGTACTACTTGGAGAAATTATGGTTTGTTAACATCTTGTTTGGTGTGTGTGTGTGTGTGTGTGTGTGTGTTTTAATCACCACCACCTTTACCCACCCCCATGCCCACTCATCATTCTATAAATAATTACCTTTTTACAGTCTACAGTGAATTTGAAATATGGTTTCATAAATCAAAATGTTATTTATCCACACTTCTCAGAAGTTCATAGTTCACAGCAGTTGGGTAAGAGAGGTCTATCATGTTCATGAAAAGGCATGCATTACCAAACCCATAAATACACTGGATGAGTTCTGTATATATTTTTTTATTCTCCTTTCATTCATTCCTTTTCCAAATAGCTTTTTTATATTAAAAAAAAAAAAAAAAAAACAAAGGTACTAATTATGGACACTAATGTGGTTCATCAGAGCCAAACCTGACCCACAGTTGTTTCTCATCTACTTTAGAGAGACCACTTTTATTTTTTATGTAATAACAGAAATGGTTGCTAAGACAAATAGCAACCTAAAGGCAATTACTTCTATTCAAATAAAATTATAATTAACTGGATCACCTCATTCAGAACTGAGAATTCTAATTTTTAAAAGTTGTCTTTTCTCTTCCACCTATCCCATGACCCTCATTCTGCCCACTCTGACTTGGTAGAGTTCTAGAAACACAGCAGGTCCTTGGATAAAGTTGTTTCCTTCAACGTCATTTTGTTATAACACTGATGAGATGCAGTAAGACCTTAACTCTTGTTTGTATCAATTAGCCTATGGTAAAACTGGTTTTGTTACACGTCGTTTAGCATAAAGTATCCGAACTTATTGATGATGTTAAGTGAGGACTTACTGTTCCCTTGAGGTATTCACACATCATCACTGTTGAGTTCATGATGTTTAGCCTGTACCTCGTTATAGCTTTGAACATTTACAGACAACATACTCTGAGAAGACTTTACCACTAATACAAATGATCTTTTCCCACAGACATCATTGGTTCCTCTTTCTAATTTACAACAAAGAAGGAATAAAGGAAAGACCTTTCCCATATCATTGACAAATAGTCAGGGTAATAAAGAGACAATCTGTTTTGTTAAAAGAAACATCTGTTTTATGTTTCGTAATATGTTTTCCTTTTATAAAAGGCGACAACCATAATTGTCCATAAATTTACTAACTAAAACAAAAAAGAGCTAAATCCTTTTCTAATTACTGTCTAGCTTTGTTTTTTTCCACTTCAACTGCTTTTCAATTACAATTTATAATTAAATTGTCACACATTCCTAACTCATTACTCACTTTAATGACAGTAAACTGGTTCAAACTAGAAATGTTTTCTTACTGCTGTATTTCTTACACAAAAGAGCAAGCTCAGCACCAAACCTGGGTGTTTTTCTACCCAGGAAATTTTTTGATTTGGGACAGGTGTGAGAAGGACTGTGTGTAAGGAAGTCTTGCCCTAAAACATAAAAATAAAAAAAAATAAAAAATTAAATTAAAAAAAAAAACACTACCATTGACCTTATCTATTATAATTGACTATATCAGGAGGGTTGTCTAAACAGAAGATAGTGATGTTTACCAATTGAAATCCCTTTCCAAATATCCAATAGGAAAATGAACCTGTTGGTCCTAGGACAAACTTCAGTAATGAAATGAAAACACTAATTGAACAGATGTTAAACAAAACATTTCCTGTGCAAATCAAATAAAACTGTTCATTACCCAGCAGGGTGTTGTTAATACAGTCATCTTGCTAGAAATGGGTTCACATAAGCCTTGCTTTCAACATCCTACTAAGATCTATTAAAGAATAATGTGTAGGCTGTGTGTGGTGTGTGTGTGTGTGTGTGTGTGTACTTGGCTTTGCTTCATTTCAAAAACCCCATAAGAAATAAATCCCTGGAGCAAGCTAAATCAATCTGGATTAAAAACAAGCGCACTTTTCAAAAAAGTATACTTTACTTGGCAATCTTGTTTTTTGTTAAAATTATCATAATAAAAATAGGAAGATGGCCTGGCAGTTTGAGAAACAAAGCTTTTCGGATATCTAGATTTCTTTAAGATACAAAATTCTACTATTTGACCCAAAAAAGGTGATGAAACTTCACATTTTAATGAATTCCCTTCCCATAGGAAACATTTTAGAAGGTGCAAATCACACATCTACTTTATATGATATAAATCTATTCGAGATGTCAAATTTACCTCCGGAAATACGCTGAACATTTAGGACTTGTTTGTTGTTTTGATTTGTTGTTGTTCATCCTTGTGACCAAATGGCTTCTTTTTTTAAAAAAAAAAATCTAATTTTAGATCCCTTTTTGCTCTCCAGTGCCTCACAGTCAGCCAAATGGTGAGGACCACAAAAAAAAAAAAAAAAAAAAAAAAAAAATGGTGATGCCGAGGCCAGTTCGGCTCAGTGGATAGAGCGTCGGCCTGTGGACTGAAGGGTCCCGGGTTCAATTTTGGTCAAGGGCATGTGCCTTGGTTGCAGGCACATCCCCAGCGGGGGATGTGCAGGAGGCTGCTGATTGATGATTCTCTCTCATCAATGTTTCTAGCTCTCTATCCCTCTCTTCCTCTCTGCAAAATATCAATAAAATATATATATATATTTTTTAAATGGTGAGGACCACTAAAACATCATTGAAAATATCCAAGAGACAATTCCATTGCTCTCAGAAAAAGTGCTATATATATTTAGAAGTGATAGGCTCTTTGGGATGGGAAGAAGATACCCCTCATAGGCTGACTGAAGTAACAGCACCTCCTTCCCAAAGTGTTTTGTAAGGAGAGAGAATCTGGTGAAGAACAAGGCTTTTGTTTTGCTCAATGGGGGATGCATGCTTGGGAAGGAGCTAGACCAAAGGTTGCCCCAGCATGCTACTAGGAGGACTTTTTCTTCTCTTCTTCCCCCACAAAATATTCATTCTCACTTCGAAATAAATGTTGGACATTTCTTAAATAGATTGATTGAAAGGGGTACCAAATTATTAGTTCATCAGTCTTTATAAAGCACCTACACATATCCATCTGGGGACCCCAGTCCCCAAGATTAGGATCCTATCTTACTGCTCCCAAAACTCCAAGGGTTTTTTTATTTGTTTGTTTGTTTTTTATGACCCCTGTCCCTGTTGTTGGGTCTCCATTGCTTATAGCAGAGCTTATTTATGTCACCTGCCCATCTGGGGCTCTCCTTTCTCCTTGAGTGATAGGTGTCAATCAAACACATTTTCAGACTGCAGGTGTATTGAGAAAAAGTGAGGAGATACTACAATTATGAAACCCTTATGGACCTGGGGCCATTACTGTATACTAGCATTTTTTAGATGCCCACCTGAAGCTCTTTGACTGACAAAAGCAAAGCTCGTGGGAAACTGGAGGGAAATATTTGTTTACTATCACATCAGGAATACCCCCAACATGAGAGCCTTACACAGAATTCTGAAGTGCTTCAGAATTGGACCATAACTTTGTGTCATAAATAGAATATCTAGAGATATCAGTTTGAGCTACCATCTACTCAAGTCTCTATAGTCCACCTCCATAACTTCCATTATCACTTTTGAACATCTTTATGGAAGGAATATGTTCTTTACTCAAATGAAGAATAAAATTAATGTTCACAGTTCAGCAAGTGGAAATGATAAGATTTTTCCAGAAGCAGCAGCCAATGTTGAATATTCTCGAAATTGTTTACATTGGGAGGATAATTAAACCACAGTAGAAACAAGTAATAAAACCGGAAGCAATATTTCTATTGTGTATGCAAGTAAACTCCAAGTTTCAGCAAATACAATATATGATCATATAGATTTTTTTAAATCCAATGAATTAGAAGTTAATTATTCACCCTAGAAAAGGATAGGGCATAAAATTCCCTGAAATGACAAGATCTCTTGAGTTTTGAGTAAAAGGAAAAAAAAATTATGCTGACATTTTTTAAGAACATTGAGTATTTATCTTCACCTCTTTCCCACATCTCTTCCATTACTGAAAGGAATATTCAAGTGATGTTAACAAAGGAAAATGTCTTCCCGTTTTACTTTGCAATTCTGTGGTCACAGGTGTGTCCTAAAAATGCCTTGAAATCCTGATATCTCATCCAAAGGTGTCTTGACAAGCAATGGGTGAGATCATGTGGGGCAGGAATAACTCATAAAGACTGACTGTGTCTCACCATACCAGAGTCTGCCTACTCCAACTCTTGGAGGGCTGTCTCTGTTTTGTGTTCTCCCCCCCCACACACACACACACACTCTCGCACACTCCCATTCACACACACTACTGAAGAGAAAATCTGGGGCATGACTTACCTGTGGAGTGAGCTTCCCAACCCTCTGGGTTATTGGCTCATTCATCATGACTTCCACTTTGCAAGCATCTTTCTCTTTGGGGATGGCAAACTCCAGGTCATCTCCCGACAGGAAGGCAGAGCTGCCCTTCATCACCCTGACCCCACGGTTCACGCTAATGAAGGTGGGGCTGGCCCAGCCCAGGAGCAGCAGCAGCAGCAGGGCTGGCAGCCCACCCCAGCTCACGGAGCTCATGCCGATGGGGCCAGCTCGCTTCTGTCCACCGGTGAAATCCCTTCAACAAAGGAGGGCTTCTGTGCTTCTTCCGGGGATGTCAGCTCATAGTCCAAGGGGCAAGGCAAGGGGTCCCAACAATGTGCCCCAAGTTCTTAACATGCTTCTCTCATTGCAAACTCAGACAAGGGGGCCTTTCAGACAACCCCAACGCTTTTAATAAAACTCGCTGATCACTCCTGACAACGCTGGCAAGATTAATGTGCTTTTCTAATCCTGCAAATGGGGACAGGGATTGGAGGAAAGGAAGAGAGAGACCAAGAGGTTTGTATGACTGTTCAAAAGATCCCTACCAACAAAGCAATCTTTCAACCAGCCTATCATTTTAGTTAAATTAAAAACAAATAAACTGCCTTGACCTCCAGGTCCATCTGAAAGGCAACGCAGTCATTTCATTACACTGCCAGTTACTCCTGCTTCCGGACTCAACCTGCCCCAGCTGAGGTGTCAGCTGTGTGGTCCAACAGGAGCCAGCCAGCCAGCTGCCCAAGTGTTTCAGAGAGAGAGTTGTTGAACTCTTTGCTTCTTCTTTCTCGTTTGACAAATCAAAAACTAACGTGTGGAAGAGGGCTCATAGCATTATTTGTACACTGTTTGAAAACATGATTAAATCTCAAAAATAAACTATATCCTTAAATTTGGGGTAAGATTAGGTGAACTGAGGGTCGTTTATTAGGCCCATAGACAAGCTTTACACTTAAATGATTGCAATAAATTTCTGTGCATAATCAATGGATATTAAAATACATTTTGATAAAAAGAAAATGCCTCTATTATTCACATCTAATACATTAAAGAAAGACTCACTATTTGAACCCTTTCACTTTTGAGGTACTGCATGGCATATGTTATCTGATACTTGAGGGGTATAAGCTTTAAAGCAGCCTGGTTTTGATGGTGTCAATCCCCAAATAAAACCATTCACACACTCCCACTGACCACATTGCCCACACGCAGGCTGGATAAATTACAGTGGCTTATTCAGGCAAGAATGTAAATTTGGGTGTTGAACTTTCACAGCAAAATCAAATCTTGTTTTCATTCACACTTGGCATCTCAGAGAGAAGAGAGGCAGCAGGGTAGGTAGGTGTCTCACAAAACTGAGAGATAAGCGTGAAATTTGCATAATGAGACTTAAACAAATTAAGTCAACATGTAAAGGATTCAAGGACTCTACACTCCTGTGCATTCCTCTTATCTCATTCTTCTCTCACTTCTTCATAGACTGCCCAATTTTTTAATATTGAGGAACTTATAGCCCAGTCCTTGGACCTGTTTTTTGTCTATCCTCCCCACGTAGGGATCTCATTCGTTGGCTTTAAGTACCACTTATATGCTAATAAACCCCAAATTTATCTCTCTGACCTCCTCTCTGAAGTCTAGATTTGTACATAAAACTGTCTATTTGACATTTTTGTGTGGGTGTGCAACAGGCAACTCATATTTTATGTAGTCAAATTTGTGCTCTCTCAGTTAATATCAACTCCATCTTTTCAGTTTTTCTCCTCTTTATCTCTCACTTTAATCCAAATAGACAAAAAAAGAAAAAAAAAAAAAAAAAAAAAAAGAAAGAAAAGAAAAGAAATCATTTGTTCACTGTGATGGACAAACCTTAGTGTAACCTCCAATAATTCCAGCCTCCTAGTATCCAGAACTTCTCTCCCCTTGAGTGGCAACAGAACAAATGACCTTTCCAACCAACAGAATAAGGCAAAGGTGATGGGGTGTCATTCCCATGATTACGTTACATCACATGTGACTCTCCTGGCAGACAGCAGCTAGAAGCACTCCTGCTGAACTTGAAGAAGCAAGCCCCCATAAGTTCTATTGTCACAAGGAAATGAATCCTGCCAGCAACCCCAATGAGCTCAGGAGAAGATCCTTCCTAAATCAAGTCTCCAGATGAGAGATTGCAGCAACGTGATTGCAGCCTGATGCTGACCTGAAGTAGATACCCAGATAAGCTAAGACTGGACTCCAAACCAGTGAAAACACTGAGATACTAATAAACTTGTGTTATCTTAAGCCACTGCATTTGTAGTCATGAGATGGTTTACACAGAAATGAAAACTGAACACGCTCTTTCTTCAAAATATACCCATCAAAACTACTCCTTACTACTTCTGTTATCACCCTGGTCCAAACTACCACCAACCAACTCTGAGGACTATAATAACATCATATTTGATCTCCCTGCTTGTCCTCTTGCCTCCCCTATGGGCATTTCTCAACTTGGTAGCTGAGGTTCCCATTCAATGCTAATTATATAATCACTTCTCTGCCCCATCTTCCAGTTGCTTCTCATCTTAAGAGTAAAAGCTGAAGCTTTTATACTGAGCCTTAAAGCACCATGTATTCTTTCTCCCCACTTACCTCTCTTATCACATCTCCTGTGTGTCTTCCCTCTGCTCTACCACACCAGCATCTTTTCTTTTCTTTTTTAATATATTTTATTGATTTTCCACAGAGAGGAAGACAGAAGGAGAGCCAGAAACATCGATGAGAGAGAATCATCGATCAGCTGCCTCCTGCACACCCTCCACTGGGGATGTGCCCACAACCAAGGTACATGCCCTTGACTGGAATTGAACTTGGGGCCCTTCAGTCCATAGGCCGATGCTCTATCCACTGAACCAAACCAGCTCTGGCAGCATCTTTTCTTTTCCTCAAACAAATCAAGAAAAACTTTCCTTTTCCCACCTTTCTCCCAAACCTTCTGACTCGCTGTTTCTGGTGGCACATTCTTCCCTCAAATACTTTCCTTTCCAACTCACCGCTTTCAAGTTTTCCATCAAATGACACCTTTGCAGGTGACCACACCTAGACAGCCCATGAAAATTATGGCATTTTCATCCCCAGCATTGTTTTAAAACTTAGGCCTTAGAACCATCTAACATAATATAGTTGCTTATTTATATTGTTCATGGCCATCTGCTTCATGAAGGTGATGATTTCTACCTTTGTATTCAGGGATTTATCTTTAGAATTCCCTACGTCAGTGGTTGGCAAACTGCAGCTATGCGAGCCACATGCGGCTCTTTGGCCCCTTGAGTGTGGCTCTTCCACAAGATACCACGTGCAGGCGCACACGTACAGTGTGATTGAAACTTCGTGACCTGTGTGCAGAAGTCAGTTTTTGGCTCTCAAAAGAAATTTCAATCATTGTACTGTTGATATTTGGCTCTGTTGACTAATGAGTTTGCCGACCACTGCCCTAAGTCAATCCCATTATGCAGTTTGAGGATGCTGCCTTATGAAAAAAATAGGGCCTATCATCAGCAGGCAGAGCTGTGAGCTAAAAAGAACCTGGGTTTCTGGGATATTTGCAAAGCAGAGTCACCATCCCAGCCCATTTCTCCAGAATTTACATCACAGAATTTACATTACATTACATCACAGTAAACTTGCTCCATATTTAACCGTTATTTTAGGTTTACTTCATTATTCATCACCGAACTCTATGCTTTTAACAATCACCTTACTCTTCAAGTTTTCCTATTAATTTAGTTCAGTTACTATTCACCTAACTACTGTAACTTTGTACCGAACAGCATATGGGGCAATAGCTCATTCTCTATATCATAGCAAGTCCTTAATTAGGAAACAAGGGCGAACACCAAGATTTTAATGTCCATTTACTGGCAAGAGACACAGAAAGAAAGAGAAGAGAATCTATTTCTGCAGTAGAAACAAATCCTGTCCTTGCTTTCTTGTGCGGTTCAGCTGCTCCTGGTGCCACGGCTATAACTTGGTTTTGTTATTTCAGACCATTTCGCCACCCTTGCCTTTCTTCATGGGAAAATCATATATTCTAAGCATACTTGTTCAAGCCAATACAAGTGTGTGAAAATATGTGCTAAAAAGTAGAAAACCACCTGCTTCGAGTTAGTTCTTATAAAAATTCAAAATGGTTTATTTAACCAAACATTTTTTTTTTTTATCTTGGTAAATTGCTTGAATAGAAGAAAATAATTTAGTGACATTTCACCTGGTGGGAGGGAAATGTGAGCTAGTATTTATTCCATGATGACACATTTAGCTTAACTGTGGGAGCCTGCATTCTCCATGTTGACCTGTTCATGATACCCTGTCACTTACCTGAGATAATCTGTGCACAAGAAAAAAAAAAAATGGATCACATCTGTATTTCCAGGCTGTCTCTGCAATGGGAATGTTTAATGGTCAGTGTTAATGATGGGCCCTGAGGAGATTCATAGTTACTACTGTTCCTCTGCAATTTGCAATGGTAGCTACACAACACAGGGAGCACCTTCCTCCTCCTATGCCAGCACAGACAGCACAGTCGGAGTTCTCTATTTACTTGCTTTGCTGTTTGCAGGGATGGACACTTCTGTAGCCAGATACTCTTCTCCTTAGAACCCCAGGTAGTTATTACCAATCAAGTAAAGCTGCCCATGAAATTATCTCAGGGGAATTACTTCCTGACTCACAGACTTAGATCTTACAAGTAAGATAAAGTCTTTAAGAAAGAAAATAAACAGCCCTGGCTAGTTGCTCAACGGTTAGAGCACCAGCCCTTGGACTAAAGGGTTGAGGGTTCCATTGCAAACTCAATCCCAACCCTGGGCATGTGTGGGATGCAACCAATCAATGTGTCTCTCTTAAATTGATTGATGTTTCTTTCTCTATCTCTCCCCCTCATTTCCACTCTCTCTAAAAATCAATGGGGAAAAAAATATCCTCCGGTGAGGATTAACCAAAAGAAAGAAAGAAAATAAACAGAGAAGTGTTATTTTAAATGTAAAATACCCAATTCAAGATTCAAACCATTTCCATCTAGCCAATCATAGAGATTTATATCCTTGACTAGAATGGTGAGGAAAGAGAAGATTTTCTGATTCCTACTCCACATTAAAATTTTTTAAATGACAGTCATTATGGACTTAGAATCCATGTTGGAATTTTTATGATAGATTTTTTAAATCATCATAATTTTCACTCAAACTAATTTTCAAAGTAATTCATTTAACTCAAATGTAAAAGTCTCAGTCATAAACTAGTAACTGGATAAAATTATCTGTAGGACAATCGAGTTGAATCCAAATCATAAGTGACTTAAATTGACTCACCTGGGATCACGAATCTAGAAATCAGGAGAACAGCATCCACAGGAAACAACTAGCACTTTGAGAAAGTGGTTCTCTTTTTTTGTGTTGAGTCCAGGAGTTAAGATTTAGACTTTACCAAGGACTTCCAACCCATTAATTCCTGTGACCTTAAGAAGAAGTCTAATTGCTCCTTGTTTCAGGCAACAAAGAGTACTTAAATTCTAAGACTTGCCCAAGATCATAGCCAGAAGCTAGAATCAGTGAGAAAGAAACAGGCTCTACTGCTTCCTCCTCTATTCTGACATCCTTAGTTCATTCCCTCCAACAGAGTCGTTGAGACATACTACACACACACACACACACACACACAGTGCTGGGAAGACACAGACAAAAAGCAGGTTATTCTTCGTCAAGAACCTCACAACTCCTTATGGAGCTCTAGTTGTTCAAGGACTCCACAAGGGTAGAAAATCTTGCCCAGCACAGGATTTCCAGGTGAATGCTCTCAGATGCTCTCAGATAGGGAGAATAGAATCATGAAGAAGAAATAGCTTGTGACTTCTAAGATATTTTTCTTTCACAAATAATATTTAGTATCCTCCTTTTCTCCCTCCTCTCTCTCTCTCTCCCCCCCCCCCCTCTCTCTCTCTCTTACTAGTACTTTTTACTTACTATATACAGTTACTGGGCTATATTCTTTATATGCATGTTTTCATTTATTTCTCACAACAAACCTACAAAATAATTTCTATTATTCTGATTTTATAGTTAAACAATGACTTAAAGAAGTGACATATTAACCACATAAAAACTAACATTTATTAAGTGGTTACTATGGGCTAGGCATTGTTCAGAGCACTTTACATAGGTTATCTTAATTCCTACAATGGCTTTAGGAAGTGGGTTGCAATTTTAAAGACTTGAAAAAATGAGGTGCAAAGAAGTTAAGTAACATGCCACCCAATCTCAGGACCAGCGTATTTAACCACTCTATTCTACAAGCTTCTCATTACAACAAAATTGTATGCCCTTTGCAATTGCTTCACTAACCCTGGGGTCATTTTCTTACAGTATGTAAATCCTTAACAAATTCCTTTATGGGTCCAGATAACAACTGATGACTGTTTAAGTTTCACTGGAGGCAATGTTCTTCTCTCAAGGAAGTAACTGTTACTCTGAGAGTGTATAATTAAGGCAGATACTCAGTCTACCAGGGTCTTAGTGTCCCAATTCCTCATGCCATAAGCACAGTTTAAAGTCCTCAAGGAAAACAGACTTCAAAATTCCAGTCTTCTGTTTATAATATTCTATTACCTCCACTTGCATTTTTTTTTCTAAAATGTAACCTAAATCACAGAATGTATGGTTTAGGAGAAACTTTAGAATTCAACTACTTTTCATTTTATTTATCGATTTATTTGCACTTTCTAAAAATAACTTCCACTTATGTGTATAAAAGAAACAAATACTCATTAACTAAATAATAAAAATATAGACACATAAAGCACTTTCCAAATACTCAAAGTGAACACTCTTAGGATTTCGTATGTATGTGCATATATGTATATATGGATTTTGAACTTAATTAGAACCATATTTTAAAAAGTTGCATAGCATTCCTTTATAAATATAAAAGCCTAAGTGATGATTTGACCATTCGACTAGTTGGTATGACACGCACTAACCACTAGGGGGCAGACACTCAACACACAGGCATGGAAACATGGAACAGACTGATGAATCTCATAGGGAAAGGGGTAGGAGAAGGACAGGAAGAGATTATATGCATACTAGAGGCCTAGTGCATGCATTCATGCACCAGTGGGGTCCCTTGGCACTGGTGGAGTCCCTTAGCCTGGCCTTCAGGGATCAGGCTAAAACCAGCAGTCTGACATCCCCCGAGGGGTCCTGGATTGTGAGAGGATGCTGGCTAGGCCTAAGGGCCTCTAGTGTTTAAATAATTTTCTAGGTCTCAGCAGGAGCCCGGCATGGCATGTCAGCAAACCAAAACTTAGATAACTTTCCTGTCCCTTTAAATGCTCCTCCTGAAGCCAAACATATTTAGTTATCCAATCCCCAAACGCCAAGCCAATTCTGGGCCTCCCAACCTCATTTATTTGTATTTGTTTTTTGTTTTTTGGTTTTTTATTCTATAAAAAAGATTCTTCCCTTCTACCCTATGTTGCAGTTTTCCAAAAGTAGACTATTTCATGACATTTTGTGGGGAGGCTTTAAATATTTTTTATTGATTTCAGAGAGGAAGGGAAAGGGAGAGAGAGAAACATCAATGAGAGAGAATCATTGATCGGCTGCCTTCTGCATGTCCATTCTGGGGATCGACCCTGCAACCCGGGCATGGGCCCTGACTGAGAATCGAACCCTGACTTCCTAGTTCATAGGTTGATGTTCAACCACTGAGCCATGCCTCTGGGCTGAAGTGTTAAATAAAGTCTGTTTGTGTCACCTAAATTGTCTCCTTTAATCATTTCTAACACCAAGATTATGTAACTATCTGGAAACCAAACCTGGATTGGAAATTTAGTTCTGACATCCAGATGGTGCAACCTCTGCTATCCCATGCAGTTCCTCAAATCATAGATGCTCAGTCCAGAAATATTGTTTCCAGAACTTCCTTCCCAGGCCTCAGGAAGAGCTGAGAGAAAAACTGAACTATGGAGAGAAAGCCCTCCTCCCAGTTATGCCATGGAAACCTGGGTTGCAAAGATGGACTTCTACTGCACAAGCTCATTAGAAGGTTTCCTTTCTTAGATTTTTTCAACAGTTGAACATCTACCCTGCTGATACAGGCCACCTATTACAAATTGTGTTTTAAAATGGATATTTATAGATATTCTAAGTTTTCTACAAAAAAAAAAAAAAAAAGTCTTCTATATCCAAATACATTTGAAGCACAGAATGCTAAAATCTCCTTTTAAAGATTCACAAGGAATATGAGAATATTAAAGGCTCTAAGAAAAAACTCTTAAGCCCAAAGTTGGCAAACTTATAGAAAGCCTTCTATAATAATAAAAGCATAATACGCTAATTATACTGGACATCCTTCCAGATAACCTTCCGGACAAAGCCAGGCCCGTAAGGGAAGCACAGGTCCTGGGTGCCAGCTGGCGGGTCCCAGGTGCCAGAGGGAAGCTGGTGCTGGCAGCCAGGGAAGAAGGGCTTACGCTTCCACAAATTTTGTGCATCAGGCCTCTAGTTTTTCCATTAAAAAAAAACAAACTTTTTTTTCTTTGAGAAATTATTCAAGAGACACAAGGGTAGAGAATTAAAATTATTAAAATATAGGATGACCACATGGTGTCTACACAATTTCAAGTCATACCTGATCAAAGATATACTTAATGAATTTACATCAGAAAACTAAATTCCGGCCATTCTTTGAAAACCAGACATCTGGCTTTTCTTTACTGAGACTGTCTACTAAAACTATCTTTAAAAGTAGAAAAAACAGATTGCAGGAGGGAAAGGCTTAGTGCCCTCACTTACAGTTCTGTTTTTAATGACTAGTAGAGTTCCTTAAACCATCAAAGGCGTTTCCTTGAAGATTAGGAAGTGGCCATAATTTACATTCACTTTGCTTTAGGCCAGAGAGTTGAATCATACATATTTTCATAACATCTTGCTTTAATAAATTAACTTAAACAGAATGAAAAGCACACATTCATAGTTGACTACACCTGCTCTTCACGTGGGACCAACCACGTGTCTGTACCCACACTCATACCTAGAACCTTCCCAACCACAGTCACCCTGATTAAAATTGGTTTTCCTTTCCTTGACTGAATTCTGCATCTTCTAATTCACAATGAAATACCAAATTGTCCTAAAGTTAAATTCTGTTTAAATTCATGTTAAATCAGGTTCAGGGATTCATCCTCTGAGAACAATTCCATTTTTATTAATAGAAGACATCCTGGTTCTCTGTTTGCATATGACAAATTCATTCGTTCACTCAGTGTACAAACCATTGTTGAGTACCCACTTTGTGATAAGGGCTATATTCTGTGCTAGGATTAAAAAGACAAAAATAATTCTTGCTCTTAGAGAGTTTATAGTGGGATACAGAAAGACAGACATATAAACTAACAATTCAAAAAGGGTTTAAGTGCTATAATGGTGGAATGCATTGTGTGCTATAGGAATAACTAGAGGGCAGCATTTGACTCGGACTGGACCTGGGGAAGCCCTTCTAGAAGAGGAGAGAGTTAAGATTAAAGAATAAATAGGATTTAGAAAGCGGAGCATGTTTGAAGATGGAAAGAATATAGCACAGTCAAAGAATAAACACAAAGATGTTACATCAGAGGCAGAGTTTGGTGTGAAAGAGTAGAGGCACTGGATGCACAAAAATTAACTAAGATATAATCCCTATCTTTGAAAGATTGAGGTCTTGTGGGAGATTTATAATCAAGTACTTTACAATACAAAATTATATTGCTGCTATACCATATAAGCAAAATGCTTTAATGAATTCATCAAACTCAGCAGTACACACTTAAAGAACTTTTGTTAAGGTTTAGATACTTCCCTGTGAAAAGGATTGCTCAGTGTAATCTCAGAAAACTACCCAGCATTGCTCTTTGAGTGATAACCTTGACCATCTTACTTGCATGCCATAGCTAATGATAAAATTCACTCACAGAGGTCTAGTGTATGAAAAGAGACCAACCATCACAAATATTCTTGTAAAAAATATGCTGTAATAAAAATTCTTTTGATACCTTTAGAAACTTGGGGGTAAATGACGAAAAGTGGAATGCTAAATGCAATAGTGACAAACCAGAGGCCAGAGTGGGAATCAGATTCATCAAATCCGGGCACCTCTCCTAGTTCTACCATTTCCTTGAACAAGGTCCTCAGTCTGTCTTGAGCTCTGTTTCTGCATCTATACAACCTCTTTTGGGGTTGTTGAATGTGTATTCTATGGCTCAACTGAAGTCCCCAGCTCTCACACGCACACCAGGCTCAAACCAAGTCAGTGCCTTTCTTCCCCTTTTCAACCCCAGGCCAACCAAAGAAAGCTTTCTGTAACTCACTGAAAAACTTACCCCTGTAATAGTAGATGCATGTCACTAAACATTTGTACAACAGCAGGAGTGAACCTTAATGTAAAATGTAGCTTTAAATGATAATTGGCTCATCAATTGTAACAGATATACCATACCAGTACAAGATGTCAATAACTTGGATAACTGGAGGGAGAGGGAGTTGTGAGAACTCTCTGTTCAATTTTTCCATAAACCTAAGTCTGCTCAAATACTATTACTCATTTGAAATATTATTCAATTGAAGACTGTTAGTAGTTGAGCCATCCTTTTACGCGTCCAGTGAGTCAGGTTGAATTGCCCCTGCAGTAACACCCAGATGGAACTAGAACATTTTCTACAGAGCAGTGCGGGACCATCAGCAACAGAAGGAACCACAACAAACCTCAGTGTTCTTGCTCATCACACCTCCCGCGTTTGGGGACTGGGCGTGATTTCAGCCAGGCTGTGGCGCTCTGTCCTTCCTGGGGATCTGCAGGTCTTGCAGGCTCCCAAAACACTCTTCCGTCTTGAGGTCCCCGTGTGTGAATGTGCTCCCAGCACCAGGGTTGGTTCTGCACACACAGGAGGCCCTGGAGCCTTTGTGGACCACTGAACTTAATTGCATTAAGAAGAGAGAAACCTGATCTGCTTACTTTGGCAGAATTGGGGAGGGCTGTGGAGAACGGGGGATGAGAGGGCACTCTCAGTCAGTTGGGGATAAAAATGCTTCAAGGACTGACTCCAAAACAAAATCTCTATAACCATAGCAGGCTGAGGATAACTATCTGAATGTCTGACTGAATGGCTCACCTGTTGGATAAATCCCTGGGGGAGAATGAAGCAATGTGTAAGAATGGCACCTTACAACAACTGCAAACATCAGTAAGTGAGAGACATGTTTTAAAAGAGAGAAAAACACGTAGCATACAAGCAGTCTTGGTGAAACACTTTCCCTAGGGTCTCTAAGACATAAATAAGATATTTTTTTAAATTGGTTTGCAAATCATTTGTCTAGAACACGTGTCAAACACAAGGCCCACGGGCCAAATCCGTCCTGCCAGGCCTTGCAATGTGGCCCGCACCGCGCTGTCATCACTGCACTCTGCTGCGTTTCCATCACAATGACAGTTTATGACTGTTTAGTAAACCATTCGGCCCGCGATTTAGGCTGGATTTTAGATTTTGCCCCCTTCTCTGATTGAGTTCGACACCCCTAGTCTAGAAGAACATACTTGCCGTAGGCACAGAGTCCAGCCCCGCTAACAGAAGCAGTTCAAATTGTGACATCCCTGAGCACTGGCTGCATAAACGCACCCTAGTGGAGTATTTCGCTGGGGAAAACCACACTAACATATCTGTCCTTTATAGGACTGGCTGAAGCTCTTTTACTTGGTTTCACTCAGTTCAGCAATCCAAATCCAGGGCACCATTGGTGTCCTGGCCATGCTCCATGGGTGCCAGGGATGCTGTTTTCTCGAGCACAGTGAATGGTGCCCTGGGGTTATGCATTGTGGGGGCGGAGTCAAGGTTTCCCAAGGCCTGAGGAGAACTGGCTACAAAAGGCTTCATCCTCATGGCCTCAGCCCTACTCCATCACCCCAGAAAAAAGCCAGAAGCCCTTACAAGTTAATGATGCTCTGTATTGTTGATGACAATGAAACACACCATGGTGAAGGAGATGCCTCTAGTACACCCCTATACTAGCAGGTCCTATCTCTGACCTCACATCACCATCACTCAAGCACCACTTCAGAGCTTCATGTTTTATTTGTCTGGGGGGTGGGGGAGTCCAGGGGGTGGAGGGGATAGGAGGAGGGGAGGAGCAGACATTTGAATAAATTCTAATAAGCAATCAGAATGGAATCACTGCTGCAAACAGCTGCACTTTGCTTTCTCGTCCTGTAAGTGTAAGAAGAGGCCAGAGGAGCTTTAGTGGCCAAAGGCTGGAGCTAGGTTCTTCAGCGTGTCTAAAAACCATCAAGGAGGAAAGAGGTAGGGCTGGCCTGTAAGACTTGCACCAGGAAGAGGCTGAAAGAAAGACCCAACCTGAAGGTTACTAGGGGATGGGAGGGGAAGAGGAGAGGGAAAGAGGATGGCCCCAGACAGAGAGGAAAAGAAGGAACCTTTCCTGACAGCCCAGTTGGGAGGACCATTCCCCAGAAGCAGGTCACATACGTGAATTGTAGATACAAGACTATGGCTACCTAATCAGAAAAATTGTTGGAAAGGAAACAATGTCTAAAAATAAAAGAAAATAACATGAAGTTTAACTAGAAAATTTTGTATGACCACTAGTTTCCATTGTATTCAAATTTTCCCCTTGCTGTGAGTCTTTAAAGACAAAATTAAATACATATAGTAATAGATTGTATTACTCAAAAGGGTAATATTTTTCTGTGCCTTTTTTTTCATAGTATATTTCAAGGGGTGGTAGAAATATCAAATGGTCATTTGGGTTGAGGCAGAAGTAATAGCTCTCTTTAAAATCATTACTTAAAAAATCATTATTGTTCAGATTAGAAGGAGATTTTAGGCTATCTGCTTAATCTCCTGCTGCAAAGAGGAGAACATTCAAACGTTCTGAACTGAAAATTTAAAATCTCTCAGATTACTCTAAAGTCTAATTCCCCATTGTATTCTTTTTTTTAAATATATTTCATTGATTTTTTACAGAGAGGAAGAGAGAGAGAAAGAGTATTAGAAACATCAGTGAGAGAGAAAAATCAATCAGCTGCCTCCTGCACACCCCCTACTAGAGATGTGTGCACAACCAAGGTACATGCCCTTGTCCGGAATCAAACCTTGAGTCCTCAGGCCGATGCGCTATCCATTGAGCCAAACCAATCAGGGCTCCCCATTGGATTCTTAATGTACCCCCAATTGCTTCTTGCTGATTCTTCAATGAAACCATGGCCATTATCTCAGACCTCTTACATCACTCCTTAACCTGGTCATGAACCTCAATCTTGGAATCCAACTCACTATCTCCAACCTTCTGCTTGGGATAAATAATTTGGCTTTTTCTACTCAATAACAATGAATAAAGATCAATTTTTTGAAGGAAAAACAAGTCAATTCCTTGTTTAAAGGAAAAAGAAAAAGCCAGATAATAGACCTGTTAGACCACACATCTCTTTGTAGACAGACCCCAATTAAGCCTTTGAACTAAGGTCAGCACTGACTAAATTGTTCATTTTTGAACACTTTAGTGTTTAGAAAGAACCTCAACATTCAGTATATATATATATATATGTTACTTAAACATTTTCAGCCTTGCTTTCATCCTCTTTACAGTGGGGTTCATAATAATAATTTCAGAAGGTTATTGTAAAGATAGTTTTTATTATTGTTTTTAATTAACAATAATAAAAACTATCTTTACAATAACCAAAATCAATTTCCCTTATATCATGGGCACATGAGCTCATTAGCATGTCATTGTCTTAAAGTCTTAAGCCTTCATCTTAAAAAGTCTGAATAGTCTAGGTATTAAAGATCTGAAGTCTTAAGTCTTGCATTTTCAAGTCCCAATCTCAGAATTATCTGGCCACAAAGCTAACAGTTCAGTCATGATGCCCGTGAATGCGAGCCTGCTGTGCAGCGTTGTGTGACCTCTGACCATTGTGATTAGCTCACAGGGTCATCACCATTTGCCATGCTTAATGTAGGCAAATGCTACCATGGGGGAAGGGACACGTGGGAGTCCTCCTATGAGGTCCATGCACAAGGGACCTAGCACCCAAGCAAGTTGCAAAGCCACAGAACAGGAAATGTATCTTGATGTATGAGTAAACAAAGGCCAATAGTTTCCAATAAAGCAATTCAGCAACCATGAGCTAGGCCACCTAGCATCTGTGTTGCTAAATGATACACAGGCCACACAGCTCCCTCCTAACTGGAAAAGTCAAAACAGCACCACCCAGGCTTTATGGCCAAATGAGAAAAACAAAATCAGTTCCATCTGGGATTTTTCTGAAAGTGAAAAAGCTAGTCCTTTCTAAGGAATTTTCCCTACCAGTCCATCCTGAAGCCAAATTCCAAATCCACAGTGTATTATAACTGATTTTTTAAACATGGGTTTGTGTATCTCTAAGTTTTGTTCTATCTCCTTTGGTTGTAGTACCATAAGTCCTCACTTAATGTTGTTAATAGGTTGTGTGACCTTAAGCGAAATGAGAGGTATAACAAAAGCAGTTTTACTGTAGGCTAATTGATAGAAACATGAGTTAAGTTCATACAGCATCTCATCAACATTGAACAAGACAAAATTATTTGAAGACATGCTGTAATGTCTTAAGAATTTGGAAGATTAGCTAACTAACACCAGGCAGGGACCTTGGCATGATTTTAAGGCTGAATTTTGTTCCTGAAAAACTTTATGTTGAAGTCCTAAACCCCAATATTACAGAATATGACTATATTTAGAGATAGGGTCATTTTTAAAAAATAGTTTATTGATTTTTTAATATATTTTATTGTTGTTGTTGTTGTTACAGAGAGGAAGGGAGATAGAGAGTTGGAAACATCGATGAGAGAGAAACATCGATCAGCTGCCTCTTGCACAGCCTTACTGGGGATGTGCCCGTAACCAAGGTACATGCCCTGACTAGAATCGAACCTGGGAGCTTTCAGTCCACAGGATGATGTTCTACCCACTAAGCCAAACCGATTTCAGCAGTTTATTGATTTTTTAAGAGAGTGGACGAAGAAAGAAACAATGTGAGAGTGCAACACTGATCAACTATACCCTTGCACACCCCCTACCAAAAATTAAGCTCACAACCCAGGCAAGTACCTTGACTTGGAATCTAACCAGCAACCTTTTGGTTCTCTGGATGCTGCCCAACCAAGCCACACCATCCAGAGCAGAAGTAGAGTCCTTACAGAGACAATTAAGTTAAAATTAAGTCCTTAGAATTGACCTTAAAGCAATATGACTAATGTCCACATAAAAAGGAAATAAGGCCCAGCTGGCATTGCTCAGTAGTTGAACATCAAGCCATGAACCAAGAATTTACCAGTTTGATTCCAGGTGAGGGGCACATGCATGGGTTGTGGGCTCAATTCCCAATAGGGGGTATGTAGGAGGAAGCCAATCGAGAATTCTAACTCTCTCTACCTTTCTCTCTAAAAACCAATTTTAAAAATCATATTTAAAAAGAGGAAATAAGGACACAGATGGGTATAGAGAGAAAACCATGTGAAGACATAGGAGAAGACAACCATTTACAAGCCAAGGTGAGAAGCTTCGGAAGGAATAAAACCTATTTGCACCTTAATCTTGGACTTCTAGTCTCTAGAATTGTAAAAGAGTTAATTTCTGTTGTTTAAGTCACCAAGTCTGTGGTACTTTGTTATGGCAGGCCTAGCAAATTCACACACATAGTAAACAAGATATAGAGGATATATTATAAAAATCAATGTTATATTCTCTGGGTAGCTACTTAAAATAGTCAAAAGGCCATTCATTCAACCCCTCTCTTCTCCTACTGATAAACCTCCCTAAAGTGACATTTTAATCACAAATCAGTACCTCCAGCAGCAGCTACTTTTTCTTATTCTGAGAATTTTAAGGGCTCAAGGCACCAAGTATTTCCCAAAATTTTAGTATTTCATTCCAACCTATCATGTGAAAGGCAGTAGATCTTAGTAGCTGAGGCCACAATCAATGAGGAGATCAAAGTTACTGAGCCTTGACCTGTGGTGAGCAGGAGTCCGACTATCTTAAGACCAGAAAGTATTAAAAGAAGAGAAGAAAATAAGGGGAATGAAAGGAGAGAGATGCAAAAGAAAAGGCCCTTGTGTCTAATCTGAAATGAACCGCTGATGCTCTTACTATTGTGGGACATTACATCACACATAGGTTCAATGACAATGCATTTTTAGAAATAAGCTTGAGATACTTATCCCATATTTGGTAGAAATCAGCTCTTCAGGTACACTCGCCCTTTGGTCCCCATCTTTTCTTATTATTATTATCACTTTGATAAACTACTTTAATCAGCTGGCCCACTGTTCTCTCCATAGTAGAAGCCACGCCTACAACAGGAAAGCCGCTGCACCAAAACAGGCACCAGGGCAGTAGCAACCGTAAGGAGGGGAACTTGCTAACTTAGATGGGATGCTGGTTCTGCCACTTACTGATGATGGCATGTTGGCCAAAATAAATTCTTAGTCTCAGTTTTTTCACCTTTGAAAAGAGTGAAAACATCAACCCATTGTTCTGCTATAAGAATCAAAAGAAAAAGCATAGGTGAGCATACAGCACATAGAGAATGCTCAATAAATATTAGTATTCTTACTACTTTCATGACTATTACTGCTAATACTCAACAAATCTCTTTTCTCCTTTCTCATAACATGCCTCCTCTTGTCCAACTGTCTCTGTCTCCTTGACAAGTTGTCTTTATGCACTTTTCCCACTCTTGGGTTTCCTAAAAGGATCCCCTGATTCACATTGCCAAAAGTCTACTGAAACAGCTGCCTCAAAGGCTGCCTGTGACCTGCTAACTGATATATCAGGCAGAAGTTTTCTCCCACAGTCCTCTCCGATCTCTGTAGCACCCACAATGCCCTCCAGGATTAGAACCCATTTGAAATTTATTCCAAGGCCACTCCTTTTTTCTTCTATACTACTCTTGATTTCATTCTCGTGATCTAGCAATACTAACTTTTTGGTTTTAAAATGATATCACTAATGCTAATTGGATTAAATAAAATCATCCTACCATGTTCTAATAAAAGGAAAGATTTACATAAAACAAAAATTATCACTGTGGTGTTGATGCTGTGTTGTCTCTCCAAAGGGGAGAATCCCTTTTACAGGAGAAGCAAATCTGAGCCATGGGAGCAATGTGATGGGAAACAGCCAACAACTTTCAAACATGTGGATGAGTTTTCATCTGGGAATTTCGATCCTTTATGACATTCTCCAGACTTCACAATGGTTTTGGCTTATAATTTACAGGAGATCTAACAAGCAATGTAGATCTTGGGATGAAATGCCATGGCATTGAGTGTGACCCCATGAGACTAAGTCCTGGCCCATTTATTTTAAGAGAAGAATGCAGAGAGCCTCTGTGAGTGCTGAGCAGCTGATGACACATGACAGAATGCAGAGATGGGACCCCTGTGGAAGAACTTGGGGCTTAGTGAGCCTGGAGTGTTTATCTGTCCCTGTCTCTAAGGAAGCCAGATACCTCAAGGATAAGGGTGAGAGTGATGAGTGATAGGCAGTCTTTGCATGATGCACCACAGGAGTATTCTGGCATCACAGAAGCAACCCCATAAGTAGAGAGGGATAAGAGAGAAAGCAAAGACTCCTGTGTCATTCCCTTTAAACTTTTACAAAGAGAGGCCAAAACATGTTGTCAAAAATATCCCAACTCTGCGAGATCCCCATACTCTCTCCTCCCCTGAGTAGTTTCCCACCTAAACATGATACCTTCAGTCAGTTAGAGGCTACATTTGTCTGAAAAGCACAGAGATCACAGCTATATTTTCTTATCTTGATGGCCAAGTTTCAGAACACTTTGAAATGTTGCCCCAGTCACGCAGTGAGAGAAGCTACAGCACAGACAGAATGTGAGATTTCCTTAGGGGGGTGTTCTTCCCCCCAGCCCTTCAAAGGTCTCTGTTTGAGCTCACCTGATAGCACAAACGCTATTAAATCACTTGAATGAAAGGGTCAGGTTGCAAGCCGTGCAGGTATGGAGGCCAGCAAGCCCTGCTCAGACCACCCAGCTCTCCAGAGGGGTAGCAACGCCAGATGCAGACAAGATAAAAGGCCGCTGTCCTATGTAACCTGGCCCAGAGAAACAACCTTTTTAGAGAGGTGCAGGTCCCATTGGGCCAAAGGGCAGTGTGCTCCGTAAAGGTGGCATTTGTCTAACTCACTGGACCGGGGTCTTGGCTCTTTGTGAGAGAAAAAAACAATTTAAAGATCTTCTTTAATTTTTTTTTTGGGGGGGGGGGAACAGTAAGTCTATTCTTTGGGTTTCAAAACAATTGCTAAAAAGTTCCTATTCTACTATATAGCAACTATATTTTAGGAAAAAATTAAAAAGAAAAAGTTCCCATGCACCAATAACTGAGTTTAGAAGACTGAGCCATATCCATCAGTGTCAGAATATCATAGCTGGAAAGACACCAAAACTCATTTAATTCAACCCTTTCGTTTTATTGATGGTAGAAGTGTCACTTAGAGAGATTAGGTGGCTCTCCCAAGACTGGTTAGCAGCAGCTAAGATTTGAAACATCACGAGCACAGCAGAAACTGGTTTGGCCCAGTGGATAGAGCGTCGGCCTGTGGACTGAAAGGTCCCAGGTTTGATTCCAGTCAAGGGCATGTACCTTAGTTGCAGGTACATCACCAGGAGGGGGTATGCAAGAGGCAGCTGATTGATGTTTCTCTCTCATTGATGTTTCTAACTCTCTATCCCTCTCACTTCCTCTCTGTAAAAAAAACAAACCCATCATGAGCACAAAAACCCTGCCCATGCTGTTGACATTGGAGTCCTTGGAAACTAGCACTGAGCCTTTCATGTGCAGGCAGATGAGGAGAGAGAAAAAGGAAAGAAGTACCAATGACCACATCCCATTTTCATTTTATTCTAAATATCCAAAGCCATAAACACGCAGTGCCATCGAATGCCATCAGAGATAGGGGTGGGGGCTGAATTTTTACTGTGGACCAAAAGGGGCTCAATGCCCACCTGACTAGATTGGAGAAGGCCTGCGTGGCAGCCCTGCAAACTCAGAGACCTAAAATAACCACAAAGGAGGATCTGCAATGAAAACTTTCTAGAATAAAAAGCAGTTTATGGTCGGTAGTCATGTTCTAAACCTGGATCTTCCCTGACAAAGGTCAGTCTTTACCTTAACTGAGCCTATTGTCTTTTTGCATCTAAGATCACTGGAATGTCAAAGTAATTTCCTTTCCTACCTCCCCCACCCCTCAAAGCACTCTGTGGAGACCACAAATCCCCTCATTGTTACTGAGTTAATTGTTGACTGTTAACCATCCTGCACCACCTAAGTAAAAGAAGTACATGTCTATCATTTTACCTTTTATCCAGTCCCAGACGTTTCCCAGTTTGCTTTCTCCCACCTCCCTAATCTAGCACCAACGATTTTCATGTAACCCTCTTTTGACTGTAATGCATAAAACCAGATGCAAAACTGTCACTCTTGAGAGCATTACCCAATCCTTTGAGAGTCTGCTTCCTGGCAGTTATTGACAGCTTGGCTCAAATAAACTCACAAAAATACTCTTGACAAATTTGAATGTTTTTTATGTTAACACCACTTTCATATGTTGTCAAATGAGGACCGTGACATGATGGAGAAATCACTTCCTATTTCTCCCAGCTGGACCCATCTAAACTCAGTTTCTAAGAATTGGCTGCTCCTGAACAGTCCCAAGAAATCTAGCAGAGTTCAGCCAAACAGCCTCGCCTGTCCCAGGAGCACAGCATCCCCACAGGCTGATAAAGAATTAAGAGCAGCCCTGGGCTTAAGGTTTACAAGACAAACATTGCTTAGCCATGTGGAGGCAGGTCAGACCCAAAAGATGGAGGCAGGGGAATCTGGTGTCCAGGTTCCTTTGCCCAACTCCCTTTCTCCCATGTAGGAATGGAAAGGGGAGCAAAAAAAAAAAAGGAAAAAAAAAAAAAGAGGGGGTTGATAGGAAAGCTGGTTAAAAAGCCCTGGTTTGTCGGCCAACCATGCAAAACCTTGTTGTACACAATTTATGCTCAACATCAGCTCAAACTCAAGTGTATTAATTAGACATGAAGTTTAATATTAACCAAGTACATGAAAAGAATTTAACTGCCAAGAGCAAGATAGATGCAGCGAGCTCACCTGCATCAGCTCACCTGCATCAGATTCATCTGGGTCGATTCCGGGGACCCCACCCCAGGTCTCAGATTCTTTGGGGGTGTGGCCTACCACCAAGCATCCTGGAGGTCCTCACGCATGCTTTTAAGAGTCCCTGATGGAGTAAAAGAGCAAAGGTAGTTAAGATTTGCCTAGGGTTCCGCTGAAAGCACTTTGATCAAGTGAAAGACAGGGCACGAAGAAGTAACTTTTCAAGCTGTAACTGGCAGCATCAGTTCTCCAGAACAGAAGCCCGAAGAACATTTGCATCACGAGGCTGGTCTGCGGACCAGCCCTGAAGAGGTTAATCTCTCCAGCAAGAGTCTCAGGCCATAAACGCCAACCGGCCTCCGGAAATGCTCCTTTAAAGCTTTGTAATTCATACCATGCAACAAGATGGAGAGCAACAGTAAAAAGTCAGAAAATCAAAATTAAATGCCTTAAAAACTTTCTGTACATCAGATAAACAAACAAACAAACAAAGAAAAACATTTACTGCAGCATTGAAATCTGTAGACCAAATCTGGGTAATAACCAGGAAGGACTTAAAAATCAATCCGAAACTTCAGAACAATATTTCTTTGCCTCTTCAACTATCATCCCCATAAAAAAGAAACCATGCTTCTAAAAATATATACCCACATGCAACTAAACTAAATGTATCCAAAGACCATTTCCAAATCTTTGTCCCATGAGGATATTTTCTGTTTTGTTAATTTTTGCCTCTTTCCCTTTGCCATTTCTTTTAGCTGAGAAGAAACATCCTGATTTTTGGTGAGGTTGGTATCACTAAATTAAGAAATGATGATTTCATTGGTAATGCCATTGGAAATGGGTTCGGAAGGGAGTTATAAATTTTTGTTTCGTAAGAGAGAATCCCATCTGGGGCACATGGTTTTTTAACACTGCAAGTTACCACCTTCTGAGTTTACATGCGAATTAAACTTTTGCAAGCAGACTCCATGGACTTCTTGCATCATTACTTAGAGTTAATGCTACCACCCACAGCACCTCTGGGGCATCCTGCTAAACAGAACATGCACCGTTCAGATGAGGGGAAGTACAGAAAGCAGATACTTACAGGTAATGCTTTTCCTTTCCAAGCCCCAGAGTTAGAAACCCTGGGCGGAATCAGAGTCACTGACCGGTTAATCTCTGGTTTAAAGAGCTTTGAGAAGAAGGGGGAGGAAAAACAACCCCGGGAAGGAAAGAGAGCTGAAATTCCAGTCTTTCAGGTCAGCTGAGTTTGAGCTTTCTTTGTACTAAATGTCCATTAGCCCTCCCAACAAGAAAAGACAGAACGGAAGGTCACATACACACTTCCCTCTCTCCACGGGTCTTCTCCAGGGCTGCTGCCACGGCGGCTCTGAAAACTTCCCGGCTGCCAAGCCCCAGGACTCCCTCCGCGTGGGGCATGATAGAGGATGCCTGCAACTGTGCGCAGGGAGCCCCAGCCTCCCTGGCGGAGAGCCACAGCTCCTCAGTCCCTTCTGCTGGTTGGGTCCGCAGGGACAAAACCGAGCTTTTGTTAATGAGGCCAGTGGCTTCTCCTCCTTGTCTCTCCCCAGCTTCTTTTCTCACTATTAGTTGTGTGCTCACTGCTCTGCCACTGGCTGAGCTGAAGCTGCCTCTCCCACCCGTAGCTCTCGGCACACAGTTGCATCTCACACCCCCACACACATGCAACATACACAGTCTCTCAAATGCACCACCCACACACAGGTGCACACGTGGGGCACACACATAGGCACCCACGGGTAGCACACCCACACCCAAATACATTGATAGACATGCACTCACATATTCACACTTTCACACCCATGTATGACTTACTCACACATATAACACACACACAGGTACACACACACGCTCCCGCCCACCCACATATATACCCACACAGTTGTTTCCTGACCCTTCAAACTCTTCTATCACACTTTCCTCCCTGAACCTCTTTACTTCAAACAAATTCCCATTCTGAAAGGTTATTTATTGATAATTAGGATAAGATGCCCAGCATTCATTCAGCAGGGAGAAGGAAGGGGAACTGATCTAACTTTTGTCACATCAGTCAAAGGAAAAGCTGGGAGAGTCTAGGGTTCTGTTTTTAAGTCCTTAGTTCTTCAGTTTATAAACCCACAAAAGTTTCATTAATCTCATCTCATTTGCATATAGTTTCTGATCCCACTGATTCAATAGATCACAGGTCAAGAAATGTCAGATCCACACAGGTTCAACTTATCAGGATTCAGTGGGTGAGGGTTTTGTTCCTTAACAACTGCATACTAAAATACTTTCTTGTATTTCATCTCCACCAGGCAAAAAAAAAATAATGGCATACCGTCTGGCCAAACTTTTAGATTGACTATTTAAAGAAAAGTAGGGGTATTATCTTACTTTGAGGAAAATGCTTACATTGAGACATGTCTGGTTATTCTAAACCTTAAAGTACAGGGCACTATAAATCCAATTCAATCTAGACTGTGGCTTCCCTAACAAGATCATCACATCATACCCTTTCCTTAGACAAATAAGGGAAAGAGAGGGGAATGAAAAGAGAGAAAATTATATAAGGAAGAAAAAAGGGAAAAATGAGTAAGAATGCAAAAGAAGATATTTTATTTAAAGACTTGCTGTATAGATACTTTAGCAATGATTGCTACATATCTTACTCAAAGTCATAAATTTTAAGTCTTCAAGAATCTCTTGAGCCCTAGCTTATTTTTCTCATGGATGGAGCCATCAGTCTGCAGACTGAAGGATCCCAGGTTCAAGTCCAGCCAAGGGCACAGGCCTAGGTTGCAGGCTCAATCCCCAGTAGAGGGCATGCAGGAGGCAGTCAATCAATGATTCTCTCTCATCATGAATGTTTCTATCTCTCTCTCTCTCTCCCTTCTTCTCTAAAATCAATTATATATATATATATATATATATATATATATATATATATATATTTAAAAAATCTCTTTAGTCATTCTATTTGCTGTCTGAAACTTCTTGAAGAACCTCCAAGCTCTTTATAAGTAAACAAACACTGCTTATTAAGCACAGTTCTTAGTAAGCAAAATATAGTTACCATGTATAATTCATATACTAATCCTGAAAGGACAAGATATAAAGCCTTGAGACACAAAATGATAGACAATTTTGTTCTCATTGAATTTAAAAATCACCCACCTTGTGAATATCTCAAATGCAAAAAAATAAATGCAGATGATTCTAAATGCTAATAGTTGAAATAAAATCCATTTGATAAAGGAATCTAATAAGTGGTTCCATCATGTGCTTCTTCTAACATCTGGACTAAATAAAGTTTATTAATTAGTCTAGAAACTTCTTTGAGGGTGGGAATGCTTTTAGCATTCTAAACAAAATAAATAAATAAATAAATAAATAAATAAATAAATAAATAAATAACTTAAATTGTAATATATTTTGAAATGTGTGCAGAAAACATAACTTTCATAAAGTTAATTATATGCCCTAGTCAATTGTTCAGTGGATAGAGTGTCAGCCTGCAGACTGAAGGGTTCCAGGTTCTCTTCGGGTCAAGAGCATGTACTTTGGTTGCAGGCTCCTCCCCATCCCAGGGCCTGGTTGGGGAATATGAAGGAGGCAACCAATTAATGTGTTTCTCTCACATCAATGTTGCTCTCTGTCTTTCCCTCTCTCTCTTCCACTCTCTCTAAAATCAATGGAAAAATATCTTCAGGTGAAGAGAAAAAAAAAAAAGCTATCTAACCATAAAACAACATGTTAAATGCATGTTACTAAGTGAAAGAAGCCATTCTGAAAATTCTACATACTTTATGATTCCAATTACCTGACATTTTGAAAAAGGCAAAACTATGGAGACAGTAAAAAGATCGAGGGAGAAAGAGGTATAAATAGATGGAGCGCAGAGAATTTTTAGGGTAATAATACTCTGAATGATACTGTTCTTTTAATCATCACCTGAGGATATATTTATTGATTTTTTAGAGAAAGGAAGGGAGAGGGAGAGAAACATCAATGTGAGAGGAAAAACATCGATCAATTGCTTCCTGGGGAACAATCCTGCAATCTAGGTATGTTTCCTAAACAGGAATTGAACCTGTAACCTTTTGGTGTACAAGACTATGCTCCAACCAACTAAGCCACCCTGCCAAGCCTCTCTGTGTAATATTTTAATGGTGGATAAGTCTTCATAAATTTGTTCAAATCCATAGGATGTAAACACGAAGAGTGAACCTTAATAGACAATAAACTCCAGGTGGTACTTTTAGTACAAGTATGAACCATGGTTGTATATGCTTCTTTGATAATCCAGCAGGAATGCTTGCTCTTCTCTCTCCTGACAAATGTGCTCTCATTCTCACATTCAGCCTTAATCCCCTGAGTTTCTTCTAGCATACTTATCAACCCTACTGTCTTCCGATAGTTTTAGCTTATTTCCTTGGGTTTTAACAGTCAATTATAATGGCATCCAATTCAGTATTTTCCTATCATCTAATTTCCTCTTCTGACAAATGCTATCATTGAAAAAGGATGGGGAATTTCCTGGCTCCTGTTACCCTTAATTGTGGCCTCTCCTGAGCATTTCCACTTAAGTGTTCTGAATGGGGGAGCCCTGGATGCCTGCCTGGGAGGGGTGCTGACTCTACAGTTTCCAGTGTCGGGTGGCCTTTTTAATTATTTGTTCTGAGGAATAGGAATGTAAGTCTTTTAGAATGCGTGGACTTAAATCCAGTGGAAAGATTAATTATGTATCACCAGCAGTGGTTTGGACCTAAAATAAACTGTAGATACTTTATCATCTATAAATATTATAAACTAAAGGCCTGGTGCATGAAAATTCATGCACTGGAGGGATGTCCCTCAGCCTGGCCTGCCCCCTCTCATGGTCCAGGAACCCTCAGGGACGGGCGGTAAATGGGAACTCAGGGGAAGGTGATGTCCCATCACACCTCTGCTGCTGCTACAGCTGGGCAGCCAACTGAGGCTTGCCTGCACCTCAGGCTGGCCCTGGGTGAATGGGAGGCTGAGGGGACTGGGGGACTCCAGATGTAGGCACATGGTGGGGGTGGATCTGGCCTTGCGGCATACCTGCCGCCCCTTTGGGGCTGAGGGGACTGGATGCTGCCATCTTGTGGCTGAGGGCGGGGCAGTCAATTAGCATATTCCCTTCTTATTGGCTGTGGGTGCCACCATCTTTGAGGGCGTGGCAGTTAATTAACATATTCCCTCCTTATTGGTTGTGGGCACAGCCATCTTTGAAGATGAGGCAGTCAGCCTATTCCCTCCTTTGGGGCAATGTGAAGGTCAATAAGCATATTCCCTCTTTATTAGATAGGATGGCACCTAGATCTGTCACAACTATGATTACCAGGGATCAAAAAGACTGAACGGATCTCAGAAACTCCATCCCAGAAAATTTTCAAAGTCAAAATTTATTCTGCAAAGAACTTTTTTTCATGAAACCTCTGACCAGCTACATTTCAGCAAAACAAACTCTCATTGCCATAGGAAATGGAGTGGGAATATATTGCCTGTCTGGTCCATGCTTTTTCACTGATCAGTTGTCTTGTTCAATTTCTGCAAAGGCGCCTTAGGAATATGTGTTGTGTTTTTGTGTTCTTAAACTCTCTAGAACGGACTTTTCTTCACCAACTTTAATATTTATAGAAATATCAAGTGTTCTATAGCTTTGGGTTCTAACAGTAGCCCTTCCTAATATTTTAAATGCATCAATTGCAGCATCTAATAAGCATCTTTTTTTCACTTAGTGCATGAAGAGAAGAAAGAATTGAATGTTCTAACCTACTCCAATATGGGCAACTTCAGTTACATATTAATTACTCTAATTGAATATTGCAAATAATCTTCCTAATATTATAGAGTCTTTTTTCATTTCCAAAGCTATTTCATTGGCATTAACTCATTTAATCATTACAAAACAATACAACTTTTACATTATTCTGTTGGTCTCAGAAGAATCAAAGACTTTTAGCTGTACTTTTATAGCAAGAGGCTGCCTCTCAGTCTTGTATCCACTAAACGTATTCAGAGTGAATTCATGGAATAATAGAGATGAACTGCCTCTGGGTTTTCATTTTATAGAAGAGAAATTCAAAATCCAAAGATAGGTCCAAGTTCCCAGAACTAATGGTGGAATGGGAACATGAGTTTGGGTCCTTGGATTCCAAGTCAGGGATCCACATTGTGCCTTTGCAATATATCCCATGTTTCTAATTCCCCTCTGGTATGACAATCAGGACCAGCCTGCCAACCTCTGCATTTCTATTTGGAGTGATTTCAAGGAGTCTTTAGTGTGCCCAGAGGTCACTACTGTTCCAATGTGGTGGAAAATGGGCTGTGCACTGCCCAGCCCTGGTCTAGCAACATTCCTGGTACTGACTCTCACATTGAAGGCTATCTTCATCAAATGTCACTTGTTCACAGTGGATGAACCTGTAAGAAGGTTGATATTTCGAATTTACCAGATTAATATTTGTAATCCTATATAATAAGAGAGGAATATGTTAATTATCCATTACACCCCGAGGTGTAACAACCAACCACGTAACAACCAAATCATGGATCTGTAGGAGAGTGGGACAGGGAACTACAAGCTGGTGGCCGAGAGCTACAGGAGGGGGCAGGGCAGCAAGCTATGAGAAACATTCCATAAATGTTGACTATTAATAATTAGTTACCTAGAGGCCCATTGTTTTAAAGAAGCATGATTTTAAATAACATTAACTTCTAAGTCCAGTCATACCTAGTCTGACTAATTCTGTGCATTTATCACAATATCTTTTACTAAGTATTTTTTAGGATCTGCTATATATTAGGAATATAGCAATAAATTCGGCAGACAGACAGTGAACTATAAATGTGAATGTGATGAATTCACCGTGAAGGGGAAGCGCAGATCACTATGAGAGCATAATTGTTCCAATGGAGTCAAGAATGAATCAGGATAAAAAGCTCTGAGTAAAGAATCAGAAGACTGGGTTCCATTTGCAGTTTTCCAACCAGGCAGCTGTGTGACTTAAGGCAAATCTCTTAACTTTCTGGGCCTCCACTGCAGTAATCATACCATCTTATGTTTTTATCAAAGTAAATTGTTCCCCTTAAGTTACTTGAAGAAACGAGTTTGTAACCGTCACCAATCACATAAACAAGCCAGGAGGAAAAGTCAGAGTCCTGCTGCTTTTTTACCACAAAAACATATCTATAATGCCTTTATGTAGAAATGAAGTAAAAATCCAGTTCCTCTGGAAACAATTAGTCTGTGTAGCTATAAAAATAATTTTAGCTACCTTAGTTTAATTATAGCTCAATAAAAAAGGACAATTATTAAGTTCAGAGATTATCATTAATTCATAAGTTTTTTAAACAACAGTTTAGGAAGATTTTTATGATGACTGAGTCAGATTTAGGTATCTGCATAGGATGTAGCCTCTGACAGGATATATCCTAATCACAAGATGCTATGTATGCCTTTAGTATCTTGTAAGTCAGCAGTCCTCAAAGTAGTCAGGAACACTTAGAAATCCCCAAGACCACTTCAGGGGCTCCATTAAGTCACAATTATTTTTATAATAATAAGATATACTTTTCCTTGTTCATTCACATTCTCTCATGAGTTCAGAATGTAGTTTTCTGGAGGCTATGTGACATGCGATATTTGCAAGAGATTGAATGCAGAAGCAGATGTGAAAATCCAGCTGTTTTCCATTAAGTCAACATTAAAGAGATTTGAAAAAATATATAAAACAACACCACTTTTTCAGTAATTTTTGTTTTTAAAATTATAACTATTTTTCATGAAAATATTTATGCTAACATGTAATAAATTTATTGTCCCTTTGAAATAAATTAAACATTTTTCCATTTTAATTTCTAATACAGTAAACATCAATTAAACAAAAGCTCTTCAGGGTCTTCAGTAATTTTTTTAGAGTATAAAGCAACCCAGAGAACAAAAAGTTTGAGGGCTGTTGACCTAAGCAAATGTCTTGCAAACATTTCTCAGTCTCCTTATGTAAGAAGCTCCTGGATCAAAAATCTGGCTTTAGCCATGATCACATTAGCTAAAATGGCATAAAAGAAAATAGGGCATATGGAAATCAAGGCTAATTAAAGACTGTCGGGCTTATACGTTCTCCTCAAATAATATCAGACGTGTATTTTTT
Organism: Pipistrellus kuhlii; assembly: GCF_014108245.1. Taxonomy (NCBI): domain Eukaryota; kingdom Metazoa; phylum Chordata; class Mammalia; order Chiroptera; family Vespertilionidae; genus Pipistrellus; species Pipistrellus kuhlii. Next base: position 43,001,725 of record NW_023425427.1, read on the forward strand.
CTTTCTCCACAGAAAGTGCAATAGTTCACGAGTCCACATTTACATTCATGATTTCATTTAATCCTCACAACTCAGATGTAAAGAGGAAAAGCATTTTCCTTGTGATATTCTGGATGAGGAAACTGACATAAAGAAGCTATTAATACATGAATGACCCATGGCTACAAGTCCATCTGCCTGGGCTGGGCGTGGAATGTATGTATGTGGTTCCCTACCTAGGTGTGCTTTCCATGGAGCAGAATGAAGGAAATGTATCTAAATATTTTCTAAGTAAACTTTGAATACTTTATAACTCCATGGTTCTTAATCAGTATTACCTTCCCAGCATATTTCCTTCAAAAAAGGCAACATTATCATTTCTCTAAAACCTACTTTCACCCAAACCTGGAAGTATCTTAAGAGAAGCTAATTCAACCTGACCAGTTTGGCTCAGTGGATAGAGCATAGGCCTGTGGACTGAAGGGTCCCAGGTTTGATTTCCGTCAAGGGCATGTACCTTGGTTGCAGGCACATCCCCAGTAGGGGGAGTGTAGGGGGCAGCTAATTGATGTTTCTCTCTCATCAATGTTTCTGACTCTGTATCCCTCTCCCTTCTTCTCTGTAAAAATAAATAAATAAATAAATAAATAAATAAATAAATAAATAAATAAAATATATTTTTTTAAAAAAGAGAGAGAAGCTAATTTGAGGAAGTATCTTTTTCCTCCAAGAAGCAGTCAGACATCCATTTTGTCTTTGCATTCACTAAAACCAAGTACATGGCCTCATTTGGCTTGGAAGCAAATATATCTCCTGAGACAGATTTAAGTGTTAAGCTTACATAGTCCTTAAAAAGAATGGAAGCAGCCATTAACAGCAGTATTAAATACCTTATGAGAACCAAGTGAGTATTTAAATTAAAAAAGAAAGATTTTGCAATTATTTCCTAAGAACAGTTGTTGAATCATTTTGTGATTTACTGATAATTTTATTTTTGTCTCTAGATCGATGCACAATTTGATGGGTTCTCCCCACACTTTGACTTATTTCTTAATGGATGATTAAGTGATATCCATTTCTGCTTGAGATGAATAGCATGCCATTGATTAATTAATGAACTACTTAAAATGGCATATAAATAGAATTAATTCTTTTTACTGAGGAAGGTGGTCTGGTTTTAAGCAGACAAGAATGTTAGTCTCAATTTGGGAGTAGCTAACTGAGAGATTCATATCATGAAGACAAGTTTAGTTATCACTATATTCATAGGAATACCAATCATTTGAAGTGATTGAACCAGGTAATTAAAGCCAGGAGAATCTTTAACATAGATAAACAGCATGGTTGTTAGAAAGGTTTTAACTATTCCTAAATATGAGAGCACTTTAATATTTATTAATGAATAATCAATCACTTTAAAAATGTCAATGACAGACTAACAAGGAACTTTTCAACTTCTCCAAATAAATGTCAAGCAGTTGAAGTGTGAACTTCCAACTTTTTTATTTGAAGAAAAAAAAATCAGATGGTCTTAGTCATTTTGTCATTATAATGAAAACTAGAATTAGGGAAATAATGGAATTAAGGAAATGGAGCAGTTTGAGGACTGGAATGGAGAGTTGAGGTATGAATTTTCCTTGGGAGACACCTTCCTAAATTTGACTAAAAAATTCTAAGCCATCCCCATCATAAATGGAAGATCACAGATTTCCCATAGTTGTTGCTTTGGAGCTGTTTTTATAACATAATGATAGACTACTCAACTTGCCAAGAATAAAACAAGAGCAAAGAGAATGAGAAATCTGTCAATCTCTAAATGAAGTGCCGTTAGAGTGCCAGAGATGGCAAACCAACAGTCAGGCATGCTTTCCAGTAAGCAAGGCGTGACATTTCAGCAGCAAGATAGCTTTAGCAAAAAGAAATGTCCTTCCCAAAAAAGGCCAACAACGCAGCCACATTAGGCAGCAGGATCCAGAGATTTCGAAGATAAAGCAAGCTCTGAAAATATGACTTACCGTGTTTCAGCACTCCCAAAATCACTGTCAACACATCAGAGGAGGGACGCAACTCACCAAAGTAACTGATGGAATTCCCTGTCTATTTCCAAAGAAAACCCTTCAACTTGGTATTTTTCAGCAGCACTGAGTGTACCTCTACATTATGAAGTTATCATTGATGAAATAGTGGTGCCCCATTCCACAGATTGAAGAAGAAATTTAGAAAATTCCTAAGAGGGGTGGTATTCCTTCTTTCTTCAAACCAAGTTCTATTTCTATGCGTGTGCATATTTGGGGCACCTGGTTTCAGCACTCTACATTTGAGATTTTTAGCATGTCTGAGAATTGTTCGCTAGTGCGAGTACATTTTAATTAAATAGGCAACTGCTTATAAGATTAGGCTTAATTTCAGTGTAACATAAATCTTGGTCAAGTAGATATCTTCAGACATTTATGGCAGATTTTGCCGCATAGGCGAAATCTTCTTGAGCTCCGTTTTGTGGGAGTGTAGCATCTGCTTACTGTCAAGAGGCTAGGGAAAGTATTTTCTGATGACTGTTTCCTGGGGGGATAAACAGGGGGGGGAAACTTAATTTTTCAACATCCATTCCTTCAAATCTTATATTAGCAGCACATTTACAACTAATGGTCAGGTTTTACAATGATAACTTAGAGCTGGAGAAATGTTTTTTACTTCTCGACCACTTAAAAGTAAGCAATCACCCTGGTCCAATATCTTTGGTAGTGGGTCAGCTTTTCAGTCTACTCCCAAGGCAAAATTTATTTAAGGAAACTTGAAATGGCCACGTCTTTTCTAACACATCCGATGCCTCAGTCTGAATCTAAATACTGTTTCACACATTGTTATGGACCATAAGAAACTGTTGGTTTTATTACTTCCAGAATTAAACCAAATCAAGATTCTCCTACCTAAAATGGTCTTAGCTCAGCATCTAATTAGCAGGAAGCTGTTCTTTGGTGGTTTCCCGGGCAAGTACAGGGATATAACCAAGCATTTAGGACTCAGTCATCTGGTATCCAGACCTGTGGTTCAGTTCATTACTAAGCTACAGTCCCTGGAATCATGGATTCTAATCCTAGGGTAACTTTTAACCTCCCAAGAATAATTTATTTTTGTGGATTGCACTTGGGCAATATTACTCTCCTGAATACAGTAAGGGACACTACGTATAGGCATACAACACTCACTATTTTATTTATTTGAGATTGTAGCTGAAAACATCACTAATTGCATGATGAACTCCTTAAACTAATATTTAGAAAGCAAACAGTATGATACCAAACACTCTCCCCACATGCCCTCATTTAAACATTCCAGCAATGCCGTGAGGAAAACACACTTAGTCTCATTTTGCCTGTAGAAAACAAAGGCTTAGAAAGACCCAAAGACTTGCTCAAGTTCAGGAGCTAGGAAATAAAAGAAGCAAGACTTGAACCCGGGTCTACCTGATGCCAAAAGCCAGCAGTGCTTCCAGTACATGAACCCCTTCTAGGAATTCTGTCTTAGGCCGAGGTACCCTAGGAGACTCTAATTTTCTGGTCAACAGCATGATTTTCCTTGTGAATAAGGAAACCATACAATCTACATTGGTTCCCTTAATAATTTGACTACTACTAAACTCATCTCTTTTTCAATAACAAGCTATTTTATTGTTTTCCTTTGTAAGTCTCCTTAGGAAAATCTCAAGTTATTAGAAAAATACAAAGTGCAAAGTTTTAATATTTTTTTATTATTAATTTTTTACAGAGAGGAAGGGAGAGAGACAGAGAGCTAGAAACATCGATGAGAGAGAAACATTGACCAGCTGCCTCCTGCACACCCCCTACAGGGGATGTGCCCGCAACCAATGCACATGCCCTTGACCGGAATCGAACCCAAGTCCCCTCAGTCTGCAGACTGACGCTCCACCACTGAGCCAAACCGGCCTGGGCACAAAGTGCAAAGTTTTAAAAACTAACAAAGTTCTAATACCCAGAAACAACTTAATTCTTAAAAATCAGCTCCTTCTAAAAAGTGAAATATCTGATACCATGCAATGTGGGTAAGGGAGAGGCCAGACAGTTCATTCACATCATGTTAGTGCAAGAGCAAATAGGGGACTCTTCCTGGAAAGCCATGTAGCAGCGAACTAAAAAGTTTTTAAATGTTCATCCTTAGCAATAGCTCTTCAAGGACCCTGTCCTACACAATCAGGGAAAGGGACAAAAATTTATAATGTTCATAAATTATTTTATAAATTTATAAATATTACTTATAAAGAATATAAGTTAAAACAACAAATGCTCAAAACTAGACAAAAATTTAAATTATGAGATATAACAATAAAACTCACATTTCATTAAAAACCAAATTACCTGTAATATAATTTAAGGGAATAAAATAAGCCACAATATAATTATTATGCAATAGTATTATTTTTAATAAAGTTATTTACTATAACTATTAGTATATTGATATTGCTATTAATATTAGTAATATTAACACAGCATTTATATTATCAGCATAGTAAATATATTGAACAATACATATATTAAAGTTATAGGCATATGTTGATATTATATTTCTATTGCTATTACTATTTTGATCGAATATTAACATGTTGATATATTTATATTGGTTTCATAATATCTAACAAATTGAGTTTTGTACTCTATGCCAGGCCATGTGCTAAAACCTTTTTTTGTGATTTATTCCATTTAATCTTTATAACAATAAGTACTCTTATTATTTTTTTAACTTTAAAAACTATTTCAAAATAACTTTTTCCAAAGAATTTTTAAGAATACTACAAGCACTCTTTTATACCCTTCACTTGGATTTACCAAATAACATTTTGTCACATTGCTTTATCTTCTCTCTTTCTGTCTCAGTCTCTCTCTTCAAACACAAACATACATTTTCTGAATGATCACATACATTGTGCCCTTTCACTCTTAAGTACTTCATGTAAATTTTCTTAGAACAAGAGCATTTAGTTTTATAAGCACAGTATCAAATCAAATTTCCATGCTTATACAATAATATTTGATAAACTACATTGTCCCAATAGTATTCTTCATAACAATTTTTTTCAGATCCAAGACTACTCATTCTATTCATATGTTATGTCTCTTTAGTCTTTTTTCATCTGAAACAGTTTTTCAACTTTTGCTTTTCATAACACGGACATTTTTTAAATGTGTGGACCATACATTTTTTAAACTTCCCCTCATTTTTGTGTTTATCGTTATTTTTGGCAAAAGCACTATTTATATGATATTGTGTCCTTCCCAGTGCATTGCATCAGGAGGCACAAGATGTCCATTTATCACATTAGTGGTGATGTTAAATATATATGAATCCATTAGGTAGTGTCAGCCAAATTTTTCTACTGCAAAGATTTTTTTTTTATTCTTGAGAATATATATATATATATATATATGCATCACCTCACCAAACCTTAGTTATAATATTTATAAAAATTTATCTGAACTAGTTTTTTTCTATTGCAGTTTACTTTTAATATTATTTTGTTTTAGCTTAGGTGTACAGCATGTGGATTAGACAATCATATGCTTTACAAAGTGTTCCCCTGATATTTCCTGGAATTATTGCAATATTACTAACTGCATTTACTATGTTATATTTTACATTCCTGTGGCTATTATATATATATATATATATTATATATATCTTATATATAATACATATATATATATATATTCTTGATTTTTTTAATAGAGAAGAAGAAAGAGGGATAAAGAGTTAGAAACATCAGTGAGAGAGAATCATTGATCAGCTGCCTCTTGCACACCCCCTACCGGGGATGTGCCCACAACCAAGGTACATGTCCTTGACTGGAATCGAACCTGGAACCTTTCAGTCCACAGGCTGACACTCTATCCACTGAGCCAAACCGATTTTGGCCCTGTGGCTATTTTTTAAAATTGATTTTATAGAGAGAGGAAGAGAGAGATAGAGAAACATCAATGTGAGAAAGAAACATTGATCGGTTGCCTCTTGCATGTACCCTGACGAGGACTGAATCCACAACCTGAGTATGTGTCATGACCAAAATTCAAACCCATGACCTTTTGGTGTACTCGATATTGCTCCAACCAATTGAGCTACCAGCCCAGGATACCATGACTATTTTTTAACTATCAATTTGTACTTCTTAATCCCTTTAGTTCTTTCTCTAGTCCCCAACCTACCTACTCTCTGACAAACACCAGTTCACTCTCTGTGTCTGAGTCTATTTCAATTGTGTTGATTCATTTATTTTGTTCTTTAGATTCTACATATAAGTAAAAGCATATCATAGTTATCTCTCTATGACTGACTTATTTCATGGAGCACAAGAAACACAAATTAAAACCACAATGAGTTATCACCTCACACCTGTCAGAATGGCTACCATCAATACATGTACAAATGACAAGGGCTATTGAGGATGTGGAGAAAAGGGAACCCCAGTTCACTGCTGGTGGGAATGCAGACTACTGCAATCAGTATAGGAAACAGTATGGAGTTTCCACACAAAAAATTCAAAATAGAACTGTCTTATGACCCAGCAATTCCACATCTGGGGATTTATCCAGAGAAAATAAAAGCAGTAATTTGAAAGAATTAATGCACCCCCATGTGTTATTTACAATAGATATGAAAGAAACCCAAGTACCCACCAAAGGATTAGTGGATATATACAATGAAATATTACTCAGCCATAAAAAAAGAAATTATACTATTTGCTTCAGCATGGATGGACCTAGAGAGTATTATGAAATAGTTACTATTATAATGGTCACAAAATGGTGATCTACCTCTATCATTCCTGACTTTCTCCTAAGGAAACATTTTTTTTTTAATTTACTTAATTGTTTCTCTGTTTATTATTATTATGAACTCACAATTTCTACTTTATTCAATTAGTTATATAAATCATTATTTTCTTTTTTTCATAGGTCCTGTGATAGTTAATTTGGTATTAGTAGGCATACCAGTTAATAATGCAGATTTTTTAATCAAAGAAAACATGATAATTTCAAGAGAAACATCAAAAGTGCTTTATTCAAAGTAATGTCTATTGCTAGCTACACATTTCCCTATTTTCAGGTAATTTGTGGATACTGTCCCAATAGAACTTTTCTTGTTTTAAGGCAAACCATTCAGAAACCCAAATTTCCATTTCTTCGTACTTTTTGAAGCACTGCTCAGAAAGTGCGTGTGCCATCAATTGGAACAAGTGGTAAACTGAAGGAGCAAGGTCTGGTAAATACGGCGGGTGGGTAATACAACCCAGGCAAGATACTTTAACGTGTCTTTAAGTGGTTTTGAAGTGTGTGATGGTTTGTCATCATGAATCAAAATTACTTTGTAGTGTCTTCTAGAACATTCTGTCCATTTCATGATCAAAGCGTGGTTCAAAAAAATTGTTGTCAGTAGCCACCAGTATTAACAGTTTCACCTGGTTTTAGAAACTCATAATATACTACACCTTCCTGATCCCACCAAACACAGATCATTGTCTTCTTTCGGAAGCGATTTGGCCTTGCAGTCCATGTTGATGGTTGACCTGGATCAACCCATGATTTTGTGCATTTGGGATTCTCAAAATAAATCCACTTTTCCTCCTCAGTCACAATTGGATGCAAAAAAGACTTTCTTTTGTGCTATTGAAGCAACATTTTACTGATGACTTTTCTGTTTTCCATTTGTGTTTTGTTCAGTTGATGTGGCACCCATTTTCCTTCCTTTAAAATCTTTCCCATTGCTTGTATTGATGTGCAACTTTATCCAATAATGCTTGTAATTATTGGTCTTCAAACTTTTTCAGTTGAACCAGATGTTCTTTGTCTTTCACATCGAAATCATCACTTTTAAAGCATTTAAACCAATGTTCACACGTATCTGGGGACAAAGCATGTTCACCAGAAGCTTCCCGAAGTATTCAGCAGCACTTTTCTTCAAAATAATGAGTTATAACTTCCCACAAATGCTCTTTTTTGGGGGCATGAAATTCGACATTTTTAAGTGTAAAAATATTTATGATGTTAACACCTTCAGCAAACTTGACATGTGAAGTTTTGAAGCTTGTTGTCAATACAAAATAGCATATATATCAAATCGCATATATATCAACATATGTGCAACTCCATCTATTGAAAAAACTCTGCCTTATTAACTGTAAGTTGACTGGGCCAGATGCTGCCCACATTATTTGGGCAAACATTATTCTGGGAGTTTCTCTAATAGTGTTTTGAATGAGATTAGCATTTACATCAATAGGCTGAGTAAGGCAGATTGCCCTCCATAATGTGGTTAGGCCCTATCCAATCACTTGAAGGCTTAAATAGAACAAAAATGCTGACCCTTGCCCCAAGTAAGGAGAATTCTTCCTGCCTAATGAATATTTTTCCATGTGTTCAATGGCCACTTTTATATTTTTTGATCTTTCACTCATTCTTCTATCAAGTTTTGTTATCATTTCTCTTTAACATATGAGATAACAGACTCAGGGAAAAGAACTAACCCAGAATCATATATGCAGGAACTGCTTGATCTGAAATTGGATATTGACTATAAGGGAGAAAGCTTCACACACACACACACACACACACACACACACACACACACACACACTTTGAGATAACTCCCCCAGAATAGTGGCCATGGTAAAACAGCTTTCTGAAAACAAGCCAGTGTTCCAGCAAAGGGGGGGAAAGCCACACTGCACCCCACTGTCTAGGAATTCACATTGGAGTCATACAGAGTTAGCAGCTTTTTCTGAGGAAATGCTGTTCAAATGCCTCCTGACTTTTAGAGTTATTTTGTTTTCTATTTCTGAATTTCTGTGCCAAAGCTCTATTATATAGCAAATTATTCTTCAAAATTATTACAATTAATTGCAACCTGTATTTCTTTTTCACGGCCAGCGCAGAGTGGTCCACCATAGAAGTTGGGGGGAAAGAATATAGGAGTGGAATAACCAAGTCAGAACCATTTGCTGTTTCTCTGAGGGGCTGAAGGGTGACTAAAGAGAGCTCACAAACAAATTACTCTTCCCCTGTACCTCTAACCACAGAAACAATTTCCAGAAAACACAGAGTTCCCTCATTGGGTTGTTTTCTTGTTCTTTTAGGTAGTAGGACCATTAAGTGTGATATAAATTATGTTCTTAAGGCCTCTCAATCAAACCACTTAGACTCAAGAGAGAATAGAAAGCATTCTATGCTGGAAAATACTTACTTTTTTTTTAAATATCCTTCCAATAAATAAATGCCACTTATTTGCATTCCCTTCCTCGGGGATTTTTGTCAACTAAGGAAATGCATTTGATAAGTGCTGGAAACTTCTTAAGCAACTTAAAGTTTATTTTCATTGTTTGCAGCAGATCATTGGACATCAAAGATTCACTGAACTAATTACCAGAAACCGTTTTTTGTTTTTGTTTTTTCAATTCTGTGTAATTTGAAAGGCTATACAATGTGTGCTGATGCAAGCCTTTTTCATTTCAAGAGAATGTTTACAGATATTTAAAAAATATTTACGATAACTCAATTAAATTTTTGTTGTTGTTTTGGATCTTAGGACTTAGCTCTCCAAATTTTCTGTCATAATACACATATATTACTTTTATAATTAAGAGAGAAAATGAAGTAAGGTTTAAAAAAAGAATGGAAGAAAGTAGAAGAAAAACCAGCAGCTCCTTAAGTCACAAGAACTTTCAAGTCTTGCTGACATAATCTGTACCTTAAGGTGGGCACAGTCAAGTGGCCAGGCTGCCAGCTGCCAGAGGCTGTCGGAATTCACCATATTTTTTTTTTACTTTAAATGAAAAAGAGAAAACAATAATAAGAAGAAAATATTGATAAGGTGACATTTCAGAAGACTCAGATTGCACACTGAAACCAAAGAGCAAATGAGGACCCATAGGAACACCTAAAATGAATCAGTGATTTGAGCTTCGTAAGAAAAATGGGAGGAGAAAAGGAAGATCACCCAAAAACAAATCTCAGAGACTGTTTCAGGCTCTCAGGTGTGACTAAGAGGGTGAGGTTTTCAGCACAGAGAAGAATGTAGAAGTAATGCAACCAATCTGATACCTCGGAGAACTAAAGAATGGCAAAGTCTGTGGAGGTGAGTTATAAAATGGCTTTTCTGCTAAGCAGTGGTTCTCAGCCTGACAGAAGTGCAGAACGACTAAAATCACCAGGGGAACTTTGAAAGCAAGTGGATTCCTGGCCCAACTTTGGGAATAAAATCAGAATCTCAGAGGTGGATGCTGGAATCAAGAACCACAGGTGTAGCCACTGTACAAGAGGTACCTTTTTGGAAGTTTTTAGATTTTCTTCTGAGGATAAGAGAACAGCTCTGTAATTTAGCTCAACAGGTCTACCCATCAATACATTAAAAAAAAAGACTATATTACCATCATCATCATCACCATCATCATGGATCCCAACTAAAAAATACTGTACTATGTCCCAGGTCCTATACTTTATACTCTTTACATGTCCTCATCTTCACAGCAACTCTTCAGGGTAGATATTACCATTTTTATTTTAAAGCTGATAAGACTAAAGAGCAGAAAGATTAAATGATATACCTAAGTTTACTCTTGGCATACGACCCATCCCAGTCAATTTTGTGATTGTACCACATTGTTCACATTTATCAATAACACCAACTACACTTAGTCTATAAAACAGTAATTCCATTTCTAGATATACACTCAGGAGAACTTAGCACCTGTATTTAAAAAACAGATTTCTACAAGAATATTCCTAATAACAATGGTACCTCCATTTATAATAGCCCCAAAATAGAAAAAACACAAATGTTCATTAGCAAAAGAAAGGATAAACAAATTATGGTATATCTACACCAAGCAGTACTACTTAGCTATTAAAACGAACAAACTTCCAAACTAATAACACACAACAACATGAATGGATTTCAAAAACATTTCATTGGCACTAACTAGCTCAGTGGATAGTGTTGGCCTGCGGACTGAAGGATCCCAGGTTCGATTCTGGTCAGGAGCATGTACCTTGGTTGTAGGCATACCCCCAATAGGAGGTGTACAGGAGGCAGCTGATAGATGTTTCTCTCTCATCAATGATTCTAACTATCTTTCTCCCTTCCTCTCTGTAAAAAATCAATAAAATATTAAAAGAAAAACACATTTCATTGAACAAAGAAGACAGACATGAAAGAGCACATACTATATGATTCTATTTATATAATTTTTGAATGACAAAATTAATATATAGTGCTAAATTAGAATAGTAATTACACTTGGCAGGGAGGGGCAGGTATATGGTCACATAGGTATTTACATATATAAAATTAATGAATTACACATTTAGAATTGTGCATTTTACTACAGTATATGTAAAGAAGAACTCCATCAAGCACAGTAATTTTTTAAAAATTTTAAAAGCTTACCCAAGGCCACAAAACTAGTGGCTGAGCCAAAATTCAGAACTTAAGCTTGTCTGAGACAAAGCCTATGATCTATTAATTGGGTGTATTATTCCCCTAAATATGTATTAGTTGTTCCTATTCAAGTATCACAGTTACTCCACAGAACTAAAAATAACCCAAGTGCTTAAACAGGAAAATGAATAATATGGTATGCCCACATAATCCTATATAATAAAACCCTAATATGTTAAGTCTCAAGTTGACCTGTGGGCTATTGAACCAATCAAAGCATAATATGCTAATAATATGCTAAAGTTGCTCAACTGCTCACTATTACATGCACTGACCACCAGGGAGCAGATGCTCCAACCAGTAGGTTAGCTTGCTGTTGGGGTCTGGCCCATTTAGACTGAGTGAGACAGGCTTGACATGCCCTTGAGCCCTCCATGGTCTCTCCCCAGCTGGCCAACCTCCTGCATCCCTCCCCAGCCCTATTGTGCACTGGTGGGGTCCCTCAGCCTGGCCTGCTCCCTCTCACTATCCAGAACCCCTCGGGGGATGTCAGAGAGCTGGTTTCAGGCCAATCCCGCAGGCCATGCCGAGGGACCCCACTGGTGCATGAATTTGTGCACTGGGCCTCTAGTAAAATATAATTCAGCCACAATTTGGCCCAGCCAGTGTAGTTCAGTGGTTGACCCATGAACCAGGAGGTCATAGTTTGATTGCCAGTCAAGGTACATGCAAGGGTTGTGGGTTCAATCCCTAGTGGGGTGCATACAGGAGGCAGCCAATCAATGATTCTCTCTATCAATGATGATATTTCTATCTCTCCCTTCTTCCTTCTTCTCTCTGAAATCAATTTAAAAAAAAAACTATAAAAATTCCTAATTTGTTACAACTGAGGAATTGTGGGTGATTTTTTTTAAAGTTCCATTTCCATCATTGTTACAAGACTATCTTGACAATAAATTATAAAGGACTCTATAAATTTATTATGTAATATTTCCAATGAAATAAAACAACAGCTCCTGTCTAATACCACCCCACTATACTATCCAGAATTATGCTGGAGGATGAGTATGGCTGTAAAATATACCTGCTACTTCCAGTACCTGAAATTTCCCAAGTGGGGCCAATTTTAGAGACAATTACCTCTAATGTAAAAGTTAATGATGACAGAATATGCAATTATATGAAATTAAAAAGTAAAATGAAAGAAGAATCAAATATTTTAAAGGTACCATTTAAAGAGGCAGTTCCAGTATGTTATATATGAATATATATTTTTAATAAGTAGTGTGAGTTATTCTTTTTTGCTTGTATTTGTGGACAGTTAGAGGACAAGGTCAATTCTAATTTGTTTAATACAAGTTCAATTTTGGGAGGTTTATGCTTTAGTCAAGAGAAGCATAGTATATCTGTATTATTAACTTAAAACAATGATGTATTCTTGTTTAAACATGGCAGGTTGAACACATTTTCTCTGCTTCTTTCCCAAATCATACAAAAATATCAAAAAAGAATAAAAAGAGCCCTAGCCAGTTTTGTTCAGTGGATAGAGAGATAGCCTGAAGACTGAAGGGTCTCGAGTTCAATTTCAGTCAAGGGCACATACTTTGGTTGCAGGCTTCTACCAGTCCTGGTCAGGGCATGTGCGGGAGGCAACCAGCCAATGTGTGTCTCTCTCTGTCTCACCCTCTCCCTTTCATTGTAAAAATCAATGGAAATATATCGTCAGGTGAGGGAGGATTAACAAAACAAGCAAACAAAAATAATAAAAAGACACAAGACTGCACAGCCAAACAGAATACCTGTACTAAGATAACAAAAGACGAGTCTAAGAACTGATGGATAAATAAAATGTGGCATAACCTTTCTATAAAACATTATTCAGCCATAAAAATATATGAATATTAGAGGTGGTACAGAGGGTATGGTAGTGCAGCCTCCAAATATGCTGATTAAACTAAGAGATGCCTAGCTAACTGATAAGCATAACAATCATTTTCTGCTTAATAGCTCTGGCAAATTTTATGTACCTAATTTAATTATTTTTATGGGAAAACATACTGCAATAAAACTAGGTACCAGTAAATATTGGGTCGGCAACTAAGTAATTGCGGATTTTTTAAAGAAAATCAAAGACAATTTTTTTATGGAACTAAATAACTTTATTCTGTAATGTATTGCCCATTTTGATCAATGACCTTTTGCCATCTTTCAGGCAGCATCATAATCCCATGTTCAAAAAACTTCTGGTTTTTATTAGCAAAAAACTGAATCAGGTACGATTTGACATCATCATCATTATTGAAATTTTTACCATTCAAGGAGTTTTGTAAAGATCGAAACAAAAAGTAATCAGATGGTGCAAGGTCAGAACTATATGGTGGATGTGGCAAAACATCCCAACCAAGCTCCATTAATTTTTGCCGAGTGACCAAAGATGTGTGTGGCCTTGCATTGTCATGATGGAATACAACACCTTTTCGATTTGTCAATTCGGGCCACTTTTCTTTAACTGCATTGTTTAATTTCGTTAGTTGTTCAATGTAGACATCAGAATTGATCGTTTGGTTGGGTGGTAAGAGTTCAAAGTAGACAATTCCTTTGTAATCCCACCAAACTGATAACAAAACCTTCTTTTGATGAATATCAGCTTTTGATGTTGTTTGAGTTGGTTCACCTGGCCTGCTCCACGATCTTTTCCGCTTGATATTGTTGTAAACAACCCATTTTTCATCGTCAGTTATCAGTCGTTTTAAAAATGAATCATTTTCATTATGTTTCTTTAGCAAATCGCAGCTGCTAATGGGTTGCGTTAACTGTGATTCTTTCAGTTCGTGAGGAACCCATGTATCGAGTTTTTGAACATACCCAAGTTGTTTTAAGTGATTTTCAATGCATGTATGTGATACATGAAGCTTCTCTGCAATCTCACGTGTTGTACTGTGACAGTCCGAATTGATTATTGCTTTGATTAGGGCGTCATCAACTTCAACTGGACGACCAGAGCGTTTTTCATCTTTGAGAGAAAAATCACCAGAACGAAATTTGGCAAACCAATTTTGACACTGCCGTTCTTTTAAGGCTTCGTCACCATAAACAGCACATAACTTTTTATGAGCTTGGGATACGTTTTTCCCTTTGTGGAAATAAAAAAGCAAAATATGACAAAAATGTTCCTTTTGATTTTCCATTTTTCAACGAATGCCAAACAAAAACTACAAAACAGATCAAAAAACTTTTTTTACTGATTAACAGCTGAATAGCCAACTATCAAATAACAAAATGTGTTTTTACATTTGTACTACGTCTGCAAACCTAAAAATTCAACTGAAGCCATATATGTGTGAAACCCGCAATTACTTAGCTGCCGACCCAATATTTCTCCTGCTATACATATAAAATTATCTTTGTTGTAGTTAAGTTAGTAACAACTGCCTATTTCAACAAATACGAAGAAAAAAAAGAGCAAAAATAACCTGCTCAGAGTCGGTTCTGAACACAAATTGAAAGGATCACTAGTAGAATTTATGAAATACGTAGTCCTTGAGTCACAGACTTTAAAATCTCTTTCAGATGGAAACAACAAAAAAGCTTAAGCATCTAGCCAAGGATTATAATTTGATTTCTACATATCATAAACTTGCATCATGTGTGTAGTTACATAGACAGTATCAAAGACCTTTTATTTATTTATTTATTTTAATATATCTTATTGAGTTTTTACAGAAAGGAAGAGAGAGGGATAAAAAGCTAGAAACATCAATGACATAGAGAAACATCGATCAGCTGCCTCTTGCACACTCCCTACTGGGGATGTGCCCACAACCAAGGTACATAACAGAATCGAACCTGGGGCCTTTTACTCCACAGGCCGACGCTCTGTCCACTGAGCCAAACCAGTTTCAACTCAAAGACCTTTTCGACATGAGATGGATGTGACCTTGGCTCGTAATCTTTTGGTGGCATACAGGATTTCCTGGCTTCTAGATGCCGGTATTCTCCTAATTGTTTTGTCATTCAGTGAAAAAAATGGTACAATCTATTATTTAAAAAAAAAAAAAAAAACTTAATGAAAGTAGGTCAACTGAACACCTGAATGAAGGACAGCCAGACTCTTTCCCATCCTGCAGAATGTCATGTAATAACTGGAATTTCAGGGCACTCAGAACTGCTAGCATGGATGGAATATGGTGAGTACTTTTCATTACAAAACAGAATGTGAACAAACTGAGTTAGAAAACATATGCAAAATAAAATGCAGACTTGCCAGAAATCCCCACTTCTTCACTCAAAATGTATTTATGTATGTACATATGCATGTTCACCTTCTTCCAGAAAGAATTTAAAGTATCCCTGACATTTCTCCATCTGTACAAAACAATTCATTCTAAGTTCTTTCCACAAACTGCAAATATTTACTTCTATCCCCAACCAAGAGAAATGTGGCAGTATTCAAATCTTCTGGAAGTTTACTCTCTTGGGAGAAAATGTTTTGTCTTTCTAAATCAAGAAAGCCAAAGAATGGAAAACTTTGAAGAGGTGGGGAGCATTGGAGATGTAGGCTACTATGGTGAGAAGAAAACTCTTTGAAGAAATTGGGAAATTAATAAGAGCCATTATCAGATGGATATAGGACCCTTGCAAATTTAATATGTAGACTCTATTTCCAAATAAAATACATTGTAGAGTCTACATATGCTTTCTAAAAGGAGAGCAGGGGGGTGTGGTTTAAAGAAAATAATCCCTAATAATTAGTAAAAATTCCCAGGTGATCTTTAGACCTCCAAAGACTATGGAAGTGGTGGTGTCCAAACATACGCTAAGGAGTATATATATATATATACACTATATACATATATATATATATGATTTACTGAGGAAAACAGGAAGGACCAGAGCAGGGTAGAGAGATCTATGGCCATGAGCTGGTGGTGGGATCTGCCCGCTGGTTGGTGGGAGAGGGGCCATGGGATCACAGTCCCTTTTTTGTCCCCTCGTCTTCTCTCGGGCCTTTTGTGACTGCCCCCTAATCCTGGGAGTGGGCCTGGGACCTTAGACTGGAGCATGCATTCTCTTTGCCCCGTCTTCTGAGACACCAGTGCATCAGGCGATGGAGAATGTTGGCAGGTTTCTTCCATTTTTCAGCAAGTCTTGGGAATTTGGTTCCATCTTTATTTTTTTCTGGGGAGTTGGGGTCTTCCTTTTGTCCTGTCATTGCATTCAGTAGAATTCAACATTTAAAAAAGACTGTGCTGCCCCTCAAGTAGGGCATCTCTAGGTCCAGCTCACAGAAAAGACTGACTTTTGATTTTTTTCTTTCTTTACATTGAAAAAAAAAATCAACTATTAAAACAGAGAAACATCAGGAATGAAACCTGAGGGAAAGATTAGGACATGGCAAGGGAGAGAATGGGAATCAGAGCTTCTTTCCAAAGCTCACAGACCATCTACCTCAGTGTCGGAGGGGCTCTAGAATAATCCCAAATACCATGATTTGGGGACCAGAGATTGGCTTTTTAAGAGAATTCAGGACATCCTAGGTGAACAGGTCCTCAGCATTGCTCATCAGCCATCTTCCCACCTCGGGTATCTCTGGGCCAAGCCTCCTTGTTGGTTAGTGTTGATCTGTGAGCCATGCCATTTTGTGACAACAATTAGAAAAAGAGACTGAAGGAAGAAAACACTAAGAAAAATATAGTATTTTTTTTTTTAATCCACATGAAAAGCAATGACAAATCTTCTGAAATGGGGCAGAGCAGTTGATGCCAAATGTTGTGAGGGAGTGGAGGGAGAAAAAACAGATCTCCTTTCTCTGTAAAATGGACTAAAAGATTATTGAATTGTGAGGACAAAAATGAAACTATCCAGAGAAGGTAGCATTAGGTGAGATGTCTTCCTACCATAACTGCCAAATTACCGTAACAAGCCAACTGCTAACAACATAGCAGAAGCAGTTTCTAAGAAAGACTGACAAATAAATCAGACAATCCTCAGCCTTGCAGAACTTAACAAAAAAAAACAAACAAACAAACAAAAAAAAAAAGGTTGGTTTCTTGAAGCTCTTTGGACTTCCTGTCCATAGTTTTTTATTTGGGCTGTGGGGCGGGGGAGAGAGGAGGGTTGTTTCACTAATCCATTGATAAATAATCAAAACCTATTCCAAAGAACTCTAGAAAAAGGAGGCTCTAATCCAGTGGTCGGGACAAACTCATTAGTCAACAGAGCCAAATATCAACAGTACAACGACTGAAATTTCTTTTGAGAGCCGAAAACCGACTTCTGCGCATGGGCCACAAAGTTTCAATGACACTGTATGTGCACTCCCACATGTGGTATTTTGTGGAAGAGCCACACTCAAGGGGCCAAAGAGCCTCATGTGGCTGGAGAGCCAAAGTTTGCTGACCACTGGCGTAGTCTCTTCAAAAAAAAAACAGGCTGGTCGAGGAGATGGAGCAAGCTCACAGGAAAGCAAGACTTGTGTGTCGGGCCTAATACATAGGACATTACAGCTCACTCTTACTAAAGTGGAGGATGGAATTCGTGCTGCAGCTTTGATTTAACAGACACTTTCAGGTGTTAGTGGTCTAAAATCAAAGCCCCATTCATCCTTTGCTGAATAAAACTGAGTGACTTAATAATGCTGAAGACAATGATGATAGCAATAACATTGGAATGACCTGCTATTTACCCAGGGTCCATTTCAGATACACATAGCATCTTCCCAACACTATTGCACTATTTCCTTCTCACAGAAGGAAACCATCTCAGAGTGATTGAATAATTTACCTGGGTCACACAGCAAGCAAGTGGCAAAACCAGGGTTGGGATTCATGCTTTCCAATCAGTGATTCATGAAATGTCCTGCTTCCACCTGTGTGATAGTGGGCATGTTGCAGACACCTTGGAGACAGATCTCCTTTCTCTGTAAAATGGACTAAAAGATTATTGAATTGTGAGGACAAAAATTAACATATGTAAAGGGGCTCAGAAAGTGGTAGAATGCTATCAACATTTAACTTAATGTTATAAAGAAAGCTTATAAATCAAGTTCCAAACTCATTTTGGGCTGTTTTATGCCAAAGTAGGCCTGGGTTCCATACATGAGAACTCGTTGCTGACATAGTGCTTCACATGTTCAACCATTTCTGTTGCATTTGCCGAGAGATGATTGGGTCCCTCATTTGGGAAACGTTTACAGAGCTCGTTCTGGTGTCGAGCAGACTGCTGGGTGCTGGCTGCATGATGGGGTGTATGCAGTCACCACGTCTGCCTTCATGGAGTTCATACATCCATGGGGGGAGATCAGAATTAAATACACAAACATGGGAACATACACATATAGTTGCAGGGGGTTTTTTATTAGCCCTTTAAGAAGGAAAAACGCCATTATGAGATAAAACCAAGAGCAGAGGCATAATTAAATGGGCAGAAAGTAAGGATGAATAGGAGTGAATTGGGTGCAACCAGACTGTCTCTCTTTAAAGAGGCTAGAGCCTCCTGTTTCTAGAGTTCTTTGGACACAGGTTTTGGTTATTTACCAATGGATTAGTAATACCCCCCAAAATAAAAAGCCATGGACAGGAAGTTTTTCAGAAAAAAACTTCAAGAAACTGACGTATTTCAGAAAAAAAAGAAAAAAAAACTCTGCAAGACAGATGATTCCAATCAGAGCCAAAAGCTCCTGGCTCCATACTCGGAACTTTTTAAACCTTAGGCCAGAAAAACCAAACAGACCTGTGTCCCTTTTCTGGAAAGAAATCAGCTCTCTGATGAGTGGACTGTTAGGCAGGGTGCCACAAACAACAGTCATGGTTCTTGCTGTTGTTCAGGCCGACCTGGTTAGGCTCCCATAGAGCAGGTACGACCCTGTCACAGGGAACTCGGTGAAGTGAGGAGGGCAGATGGTAATGATTAGGAGGCCGGGTGACAGGGGTGAGGCCTGAGGTTTATGTTTTCAGCATCCCCTAGAATAGATGCTAATTGCTATAACCACTGGTAAACTGCACAGAACCAATCCTTTACAAAGGGGTTATAAGGGTTCCCGGTTTCTTCCTCAGGCTATGACTTCAACATCCTTATCTCTATGAGCAAGGGTCCCTGGTTTTAATCTTAGGAGACTGGCCACATCATTTCCTCTTTGCAGCTCAGCTGAACACAAAGGCTGGGATTCAGAGCTCCAGCTGCCCCACAGCAACAAGTCTCCTCTCCTGACTGACCCTTTCATGGAGGTTCCTGGCCATTGTGTTTTCACACCAAAAAGATCTTCCTTACAGTAGGAAGGTTGCTCAGATATGGTGAAGGCACTAAAAGCAGTGATTTTGGGGCCAAACTGTAAGTGATAAGAATTCAAGTTTATTATTAGATCTATCTCTGCAGCATTGCTTCAGAACGTCATGTCTTGATCATAAAAATAACAGCTGCTATGCTGGAAAAACAGCTAATATGTATTGAAATAATATAGCCATTATTTACTTAACACTTACCCTTTGCCAAGCGCAGTGCTAGATTTTGGAGAAATTAACTCTTGGAGCTTTATCATCGCCAGGTGAAGTACGTACTATAATTATCTCCATTTCACAGATGAAAAATAGAGACTCAGAGATATTAGGCAATCCTTCTGAGGTCACACAGCCAGTTAGCAACAGAAGAGCTAACTAAGCTCCATGCTTTAAGGAAATGGGTGCCTGCCATTTACCGCGGATGTCTGCTAAGAGAAAATCAGCTCTTGTGAGTTTGTCTTGCCTAATTGCCTTTGAAAAGAAAACCAATATTCACAGTACAAAGGGGGTTTGATGACCCCCTCTATAGATCAGGCTCTGTAATGAGCTTGCTTGCTTGCTTTATTTATTTATTTATTTATTTACAATCCTAGGAAGTAGGTACTATGTTTGCCTTTGCACTCATGAAGAAAGTGAAGTTCAGAGGAGGTAAATAAATTTGCCCAACATCATTCAGCAAATATGTAATGGAGCCTGGACAGAGACGTAGATCTTAACCCCCATACCATGCCTTTCTTACCCACCAAGTAATGGCCACGACCCTGCATTTCTCAAAGCAATTTACGATTCTCTTTACTTTTTCCCACTAGAGTGTAGCAGGGATTCCCACTAGAGGCCAGACTTCTAGCTACAGTCTTCTTTGCACCAGTAATGGAATTGTCTGTTCTCTGTCACACACACACACACACACACACACACACACACACACACACACACACACAAAAACAATAACCTATCATAATTCCATGAAGAGCTTCTGGGGCTTTATTTATGCCTCAGCACATGAAGACTCTTTACTTTCCCAGCTTCTTTTCCTTTTTATGGATGAAGCAGGACATTCCCATCTTTAGTCCCCAACTGAAATATTCAACTGAGATTTCAAGTGTGGAGAAATCAAAGACCTCGCGTACACACACGTATGTCATGCCTCCCCTATGAGTTCTCAGAGTGCTATTCCCGAGGGGCCTAAAGAATGGCAGCCATGGTAATCTCACATTTGGCAAGGGCTGGAGGGGACTGTATTTTCCAGACAAAAGCCAGACCAGGCAGCACACAGAATGGAACTGTCTGTAAAAACCTGTGTCAGAAAAACAAAGTGTTCTTATCACTGAAGTGTTAGAGGCTTTAAAAAATCTGACTTAGCTCAAAATACCAGAAAACAAAACACAACAGAATCCTGAAACCTAGCTGGTTTAGCTCAGTGGATAAAGCATTGGCCCCCAGACTGAAGGGTCCCAGGTTCAGTTCCGATCAAGGGCACATGCCTGGCTTGTAGGCTCAATCCCCAGTAAGGGGTGTGTAGAAGGCAGCCAATCAATGATTCTCTCTGGTCATTGATGTTTCTCTCTTGCTCGCTTCCTCTCTCAAACCAATAAAAATATATTTAACAACAACAACAACAAAAGAATTCTGAAACAGTTCAGGATGGAGCACTGTCATAACTACAATAAATACTTGCAGAAGGCTGGCCCCATACTCTGTCTAGATTTAAGGAGAAAGATAAGAATTTATCAGCAGAGTCAGGCTTATTTGATATCTTCAATAGGAAGGGGGCAAAGTTTATCTCCCCAATCTCTCATTTGCAGTTTTTCTGGTCATAGTTACTTTGAACTTCAAGATTTCTTTCGCCTTCTTCTATCAAAACCAACTCTCAAAAAAAGAATAGCTGTCTATTCATTTCCGTTAAGTAAAAATTAACATTATGGCTCTATATGCTACCTATTCTAGGGGTTTCTGCCTCAGAGCCAGAGACAAATACAGTAGTTATATATTTTAATTGCCTCCTAATTTTGTTTTTTAATGGAGAAGCTAGTTTTTCTTCCTGGTCCCCTTTCACCATGTAGCCTAATAAGCCATAAGGCAGGGAAGAAAAGTTCCAGCTAGCAGAGATGACAGGAACAAAAACATCTGTCCTTTCTACACCAAGGCCTGCTGGGAATATGGAGGAAAACTAAGGAAAGTAAGAAAGTTAGGGTCCGGATCCTTCTCCTCTCCTGCCAACTACATCAAAGATGAGCTGACTTGAGAAACATCCAGAACACTGTGAGGGAGGGGTGGACCATCCTACTCAAGCATTGTGTTGGGGAGACCATGGGCCCAGAAATGAACCATAGTCTTTAAAGCTAAACATAATATTTAACAATTTAGGAAAAGGGGGAGACTTGGTTGATGTATCAGTAGGAACATATAGACCCAGGCATAAAAAGCCTCATTAAATTATTAACTATTGGGTTGGCCATAAGAACATATCAATAATCATCACTTTTGACCTATAGCAATCTTGCATGGTTCTACTGGGGGGGAAAAAGAGTGGGGGTTCACAATGAAGATGAGGTTAGTTAAACTACATTTCATTTCTTTGCACGTGTGTATAGTGAGATTAAATAATTAAAATTTCATATGAAAAGAAGATACAGAGGATGTCTTTGGTCCACTTCTCCAAATCCACTTTCATTCCTTTATCTGTTCCAGAGCCTGGAAAACTCATCTGTATGGGCTATGTCACCAGGTTCCTGTCCTCCAGCTTCCTGTTGGAAACACTGACAGGAAATGGAAGAATGAGGTAATAGTATTTATTCCCATTTCTCTTTCTGCAAGGTCTTTAGCTCTGTCCCTTCACTATAGGTCACTGGTCTTCTCGTGGCCACGTTTCCTACAAGACTCTCCTCTTATCCCTTCAGGCTTGGTATAAGTTCTTCCTCTACTTTTTTTAGCCCCTGTACACCAACCTTGTAATTCTTTTATACTCTGCCCAACTTTGTAAATTATCCAGATTTCAGCAGATCATCTGTTTCTTGCTGGGACATCAATTATTACAAAAGGGAACAAAACTATTTTAAGTCGTATCTCTGTATCAAGCATTAAGCTAGGTGTTATACATGTATCATTTCATTCCATCTTCCTAACAAACCAGTGAGGCAGGTGTTATTACCCCCACTTTATATATGAGAAAACTGAGGCTCAATGAGTTTAAGTAGCTTGTCCAAGAACGTGTGAATGAATCTGACTGTTCTAAAGCCCATGCTCTTGCCTCTATTTCCAAACATGCGCTCCCAGGGCAGAGGTGGAGAAAGTGATATCTGAATTAAATCTTACAGGGAGGGATTTCAATGGGTATACAATGGTAGAAAGGGAAGAGCATTCTAATATGAAGAAATAGTATTTACAAACAGAAGAGAAAGTACCCTGAAGTGTTCTCTTGGCAAATGTGACTTGGTGTCCTAAGTGTCCTTGTCATAATGTCAAATCTGAAAACAATTAGCAGATGCCAAGGTTCTATTGCAGTTTGCTCTAAGTGGGCTGTAGAAGGCACCTGTTAGTACGGAGAGAAGAGCATGGACTGGATGAGATCAGGAACTGCCTGAGTGCCATGGTAAAGAAGGTGAGCATGATCGGTGATCAGCCAGGGTGTGGTTGCAAGCAACAGAAACCAGCGTGGCTAACATAAGCATAAAAGGAGTTTGTTACAAGGATGTGGATATGTGGCAGCTCCAAGGTTGAGAAAGAGCTGAAGAACCACCACAGAAGGTCAGCTCCAAGACAGCAGGAACTGACCTGACTTGTTTAACACAAAATCCCTGGGACAGCAAATAATATCCAATAACTATTGAGTGAATGAATGAATGAATGAATGAATCAGGCTTCAGGGGAGAAAGAAACAAACACTGCTCAGGATCTGGAACAGAAACTAAGAACGGTCTCTTTCAGGTTTTGGTCCCTCTTTTCAAGATTCAGTTTCCCATGAGAGATCAAAATATTGGCCTCACATCACATGACTCATCTTGGCTAATAAAGAGTCAGCGTGTTAACTGACAGTCCCACAAGGGGTATATGAATAGAGATAAGTTTTCCAAAGCAAAATCAGGAACCCATTACCAGAGAAGGGGAAATGGATGCTGGATTACAGTTGCAAAAATGGTTCTTATATTCAACCCAACTGTACCCAATTTGTTGGCAGTGTAAACAGGAGATTAATTTCTTTCAGTAGATGCCCCTGATTGTGTTGAGCCTCCTTCCCCAGTGAGTTGTAGATCCCATGGTGATATCTAGGACAGATTCTCTACCTTCTTAATCACCTTCACTTATAAGAATGTCTTTTCAGTCTTTAAGGCTTAATCCTCTTCGCTTTACTCCAATTCCTGGTCTCAAACTTACACCAGTTTGGACGTAATTTTAAAATATTTATATGTGGCTTCTTAAAAGGGCAAAAGGGGTCAGAGGACCAGCTCTGGAAGTCATAACATCTATGCTGAGTGTGCAGAGGTCAGCCAGGCATTCGCACTGAGAAAGACATTCCAGGCAGAGGGGTCTGGAGAACAAAACCACTCTGAGCATTAAGTCCAAATAATTCTTTACATAGAGCCTCAGAACAGCTCAGAAGGATAGAAGGAGCAATGTGTCAGAAGCCATTTCCAGAGAATGCATGAATAGTCCTCATGTGTTATTTTTCTTATTGATTCAGATAGAGGAAGGGAAGAGAGAGGGAGGGAGGGAGGGAGGGAGGGAGGGAGGGAGGGAGGGGGAGAGAGAGAGAGAGAGAGAGAGAGAGAGAGAGAGAGAGAGAGAGAGGTTGAAACAACAATGGGAGAAAAACAGCAATGAGAGAGAAATATCAATTGACTGGCCCCTGCACGTCCCCCCACTAAGGATCAGGCTTGAAACCTGGGCATGTACCCTGAACAGGAATCGAACAGGTAACCTCCTTCCTGGTGCATGGACCATACTCCACCAGGGGCCACACTGGCCAGATATCTTTTATCCACTCACCCACTCAAAAACCTAGAAAAATGACACTCCAAGAAAGTACCACAGCAGAGCAGAAAGGAAAGGCAATTTAAGTGCATTGGTTTCAGGTAACCTCACCCAATTCAAGAAATTACATGGGGAAGCTCAAAGTCCTAGCCACTCTCTCTTTTCTTTTAATCACTCCTCTTACCAGTAATTTTCCTTTCAGAAGAACCACTATCAAGTGAAAATAAATAAAAGTGCTCTCTGGTGAGTGCCAGAAAGGCATTTGTTCCAGTTTCTTTCAGAATATAAAGATCTTTAGGCTCATGTGGCCCTGTGACCTAAGGCAAGAGCAGAGAGAGTTTCTTCTGTTCTTTTTCAGAACCATTTCCATTACTGTGGGGGCTGAGATGCTCAGGGTGAGAGGTAAAGAATGTTTGCCTAATCTGTCACACGGTTGAGTGCTTAAAAAAATTCTTCCCAATCTGCCTAGTTGATCATAGCTAAGATTATTTATGAGATAGACATCATTTTTACAACTATAAATTTCCTTGGTTACATACAATCCTCATTAATGAATATTTATGGGCAATTCTGACATTATCTGCTAGATATAATAACTAAGAAATGTATTAGCCCTTAGCACTAATAATGTCTTATTTAGTTTCATGTGACAATAAAAGATCATAAGAATATTGTTTATTCAGAACTAGAATCTTCATTTATTGCTTTTTCCTTATCATGGGTACTTAACATGCATTTGGACTGTTTATTGTCTATCTTCTAGCAATGGAATGTGGTCTAGGAAAAGAGGGGTCTTGTCTCCTCTCACTCTCTCAGCACTTAGAACAGTGCCTAAACTTAGTAAAAAGCTTTTTTTAAAAATATATATTTTATTGATTTTTTTTTTTTTTACAGAAAGGAAGGGAGATGGATAGAGAGCTAGAAATATCAATGAGAGAGAAACATGGACCAGCTGCCTCCTGCACACCCCCTACTGGGGATGTGCCCACAACCAAGGTACATGCCCTTGACTGGAATCAAACCTGGGGCCCTTCGGTCTGCAGGCCAATGCTCTATCTACTGAGCCAAACCAGTCAGGGCTGTAAAAGCTTAGTAAACACCTGTAATCAACTAAAGAACAGCTGTGGTAGACATACAGTATGAGGTTGGGCTATGGAGTCAGAAACCTGATCCAAATCCTAATGTCACTATGAACTAGTTGTGTAAACTTGGGTGAGCAAGTAATATCTGGGAGCCTCTGTTTCTTCATATTGATTGTGGGAGAAAATACTTCACAGGATTATTTGTTGTTATGTGAAATAATGTACAGAAAATGTCTGTAGGAGATCAATAAACACTAGTGGAACTGAAACCTTAAGCAGTGCTAACATTGCTATTACTTAAATATAGCCCCAGGGTGCGGTACCCTAAAAATTTACCATGACTAAAAGGCTAGTTAATACTAACTGACAAGCCCTGGACAGTTTGGTTCAATGGATAGAGCATCTGCTTGTGCACTGAAGGGTCCTGGGTTCAATTCCAGTCAAGGGCACGTACCTCAGTTGCAAGCTTGATCCCTGGCCCTGGGCGCATGCGGGAAGCAACCAATCCATGTGTCTCTCTCACATTAATGGTTCTCTCTCTGCCTCTCCCCCTCCCTTCCACTCTCTCTAAAAAATAAAAAAATAAAAAGTACCATCTCACACCTGTCAGAATGGCTCTCATCAACAAATCAACAAATGGCAAGTAGTGGCAAGGATGCAGAGAAAAAGGAACCCTCATGCCCTGCTGATCAATGGGGGAAGGAGACATATGTACTACTATTTGTAATACTTTAACAATAAAAAAATAAATAAAAATACTAACTGACAAAAGATCACAGACTTCAGTATGCTTGAGCACCTTCTTCAATGCAGATCTCTGAGCTCACCATGAAGATGCAAATTCATTAGGACTGGCATGGAACCTGGGATTCTGCATTTCTAACATGAACTTTGGCCATTTTGATGCAGGTGATGTATGGACCACACTTGAACAAAGAAATGAAACTAAGAACAGCCACATAATTTAATCTGCAAAAGATTAGATTAAGAGGTTGAGGAGGGCAGAGTATGAGAGGTAGCTGGAAAGCAAGCAGGTAAGTTTGCCCCACCCCCACCCCTCATGTCACAGGGCTGTAGGGTTCTAGTGAAGTGTTAAGACTGCTCCAAGAATAGACATCTGTGCTGCTGGGGCTGTGACTGACCCAAAATAATTTCTACGTGTTTTGATGTTTAAAAAGCTCCAAATGCATTTTCTCTCCCTCTCCCTGTGCAACCACTACCACACACCAGTCTTCAAGCCATGTTTATTTCAAAATAAATCAAACCCATATGTTTGTCTTGTTTAGACTTGAGTCCAAAATATTTTTTGTTGTTTTCTTCCTTAGTGTCCAAAATGTTTTTAGTTTCAATTCATAAACAAGAGAAACCCTTTGCCATGAAAACAACAAAGAGGAATTAATCTACCTTTGGTAAGCATATTTTGACAAAATAAATATTCAGAATTGAAGAATGGGGATTAAAACTGGGAGAAAGAAGAAAGCAGCAGCAGCAATTCAAAAGCAAGTAAGAAGGATTTTTCTATTGCTGCTTAATGTTTAATTCAGTTCAAAGCAAACATTCTCCACTGCTTTGAACTCTTAATTTACTGCTCTCTCACATCCATACTTCCACTACAAATTTATAAAAAGGGCACATTTAACCAAGAGTGAATTAGTTTTGATATCTCATCATAATAGTTGTATTGCTTTCAACTTTTTTTTTTAAATAAAAAAAAAATTTATGTAAGAGACTCTAACCACAAACAAGCCATGAGGCTATTTATGTTTATTTCTTGAGAATAAGCCAAATACAATAGGAAACTAGACCAGCTGCACTTTCCTGTAGGTCTGAATTTAGTCATTGCTTTTATATAGTTATTTTCACAAAGATGATATCATAAGAGCTTAACAGTCCAAAGACAACCGAAGTAGTTTTATCACTGGCCCAAGTGGCACTCTAGTGCCTATGAGATTTTAGAAGTTAAAGAGAGAGCAGCACTAACCTGCTGGGTCCTAGAAGAGGAGGAAATGCTGCATCCTGTTAGATTTTTCAGGCTGCCATGGAGAGGCAGAGAGTAGTGGGGACAGCATAGGTTTGCACAACTCCTGTCTACTGGTGTCCTTGAGGGAAATTCTTAATCTACTTAAGGTTCATCTAGATTCTAGCACATGTGTCAAACACAAGGCCCGCGGGCCAAATCCGTCCCGCCAGGCCTTGCAATGTGGCCCGCACCGCGCTGTCATCACTGCACTCCGCTGCGTTTCCATCACAATGACAGTTTATGACTGTTCAGTAAACCATTCGGCCCGCGATTTAGGCTGGATTTTAGATTTTGGCCCCTTCTCTGACTGAGTTCGACACCCCTAATCTAGAGGACAACACCACCTTATAAAGGTATTCTACATGGCACAGCAGATAATATATGTAAATATTAGAATAGTACCTACCAAGGCAGGTACTGAGATGAGACTCACACCTACATGCAGGTAAAAAGAGGTGCATTGAGAATTTTAAAACAACAATAAAACTGGGTAAAAGTTAACCCACTTTTTATTATTATAATTCATAAAAAATTTTAAACAAACTTAGTCATTAATACTTCTCCCACTGGAGCAGGTAATTTCCGCTATACCTTGGTATGCAGCTGGCTTAGTGACTGGGGCCCAGTGGTTCCTCAGGAAATGCTAATTTTGTTTTAGGTGAAAATGGGGGCAAATCTGTGTGAAAAATAGTTCTAATGTTAGAAAAGAGTCTTTGAGCATGGATCCTACTAGAGTTCAATCGAACCCCAATTGAGTCAGTGACATTTACAGTATGTTACAAAACTGCTTTCTGTAATCCAAGTGTTGACTGACTTTACACGTTGTAACTGTTTTCACCCTACACTTCACCCCTTCTACAATGAAGAGATTTGCACTTATGATTTTTCAGTGGAGATGGGCATAATTTATATCACACACGATGTATTTCTCTAAAAAAATCACCATAATACATCTCCATTACTCCAAAAGTTCTCCCAGCCACCATCCAAAGAGTCACTTCTTTCTATCCTTCCCCATGGAGACATCCAATCTCTTAAACTGCAGCACTGGTGCATGGACCTCCCACTGGGCCTCTGTCTCTCTCCTGTTTTAATCAGAGCAATTTAGGTCCATGCCAGATCCTTCATACTAGCTTTAAGAATGAAAAAGACCACCAAACATCAGATCCTTCCATCACATGTGTCCAATTGAGTTAATAGTGTATAACAATAAAAATAACACCTATTTTTTTTTCTTGTCCACATGTGAAATTGTTTACATTCTGAAACCCAGCACTAATCTACCCAACAGAAAAAGACATAAAAAAGTCACACCATCAATTTTATAATAAATCAACCAGTTGGATTTTACTGAATAAAATTAATTTCAAAACATCAAATTAAAGTAGCCTCACAGGGCCCTGGCTGGGTGGCTCAGTTGGTTAGAACAGTCCCTGATATACCAAGGTTGTAGGTTCAATCTCCAGTCAGGACATATACAAGAAGCAACCAATGAATGCATAAATAAGTGGAACAACAAAGTTCTCTCTCTCTCTCTCTCTCTCTCTCTCTCTCTCTCTCTCTCTCTCTCTCTCTCTCTCCCTCCCTCCCTCTTTCCTTTCTCAAAAAAACAATCAATACAAATATTATTTTTTTAAAGCCTCACAGCTGTTAAACAGCATGTTGACTTTTACTCAATTTCCTGTTCTTCATACTCATTTTCTCAAAAGACAACCCCTAGGAAAAAAATCATAAGCCTAACAAATTTATTTTTTAAAGGGGAAAAAATTCACAAAACACACACATTGGTGAAACAGAAGCAGCTTAGTCATAGAATGAAAAAAAGATGAAGTAATCATGGAGTGGTCATTTAGCCTAATGTTCTCATTTTACAGTTAGAGTTCACAATAGCAAACAGTAAAAGCTACTTAAACAGAAAAGGTTATTTGTAGGAAGGCTATTGGCTAGCTCCTAGTATGAAGATTGAAAAGCAGAGATGAAAAAAAGGCAGGAAACAAGGGAGGTAGCCAAATTGAGACACCGCCAACATCATTCCACAGGAACTGTTTTGGATTTTACCACTGGGGCCCCAACATTGGACACTCATCATTACAACCCTGACCTCCACTACCACATGAAGAATCACTTGCTTTTCCTGCATCTCTGTGCCATGCCTGTAAGAGTCAAAGTCCCAGGCAGGAGTGCCCAATGGGATCAATCCTTGGTCACATTTCTATAAATCAATAACTCCTTACTCTGACAGGTTACATATGCATGCATGACTAGGGGTGTCCCTGCAGGGGTCCCAGCTTGCCTTGTCAGAGAGTCTTCAGGATGGGGAGCAAGAGGCATGTGACACAAGTTGCACCTGCATGAAGCTGGTCAAAGCTCACACATGTTATTCTAACAGCGGCCCATGAGGCCAAGACAATTTATAGTGTGAACACAAATACCCTATACTTCTTTCTTTTTAAAAAAAAATATATTTTATTGATTTTTTACAGAGAGGAAAGGAGAGAGATAGAGAGCTAGAAACATTGATGAGAGAGAGACATCAACCAGCTGCATCCTGCACACCCCCTACTGGGGATGTGCCCACAACCAAGATACATGCCCTTGACAGGAATCAAACCTGGGATCCTTGAGTCCGCAGGCTGACACTCTATCCACTGAGCCAAACCGGTTTCGGCAAGACCCTATATTTTTTTAGGATTTTTATTCCCTTTTGACACATCTGTCTCACTACTGGCACATAAGTGTCTTACCAGAACATCTAGGGCACCCACTACCTGCCTCCTTGGGTCTTATCAGTATGATGTCATCAGTGTAATGGACCAATATAATGTGTGTGCTACTGAAGAATGAATATGGGAGTGGGGGTAAAGGGGAGAGATCAACCAAAGAACTTGTATGCATGCATATAAGCCTAACCAATAGACACAGACAGCGTGAGTATGGAGCATGGGGGGAGGTAATGGAGGAATAAGGACACATATGTAACACCTTAATCAATAAAGAAATTTTTTTAATAAAAGAGTGAAAATGGCCAAGGTCCCAATGCCATTCACTACAAAGTGGCATAAAGCCATGATGTTGGTATTACCTGAGACAACCTAGCACAAGTTTATTGCTATTCCTTCCAGGTTAAAGCAAGTGTTTCCTAATATTTTCTGCTAATAGAATATTGGGGAGAAATGCCAGGTCAGTTGTTAAATCCAGGGCCAAGGTAGAATCAATTTGTTTCAGGTAAGGACACAGTATTTGGAACTTCAGATACAGTTGAAGTCACCTCCTAATCAAGATTAAGAAAATCCATTATTGCCATGTGCTCAGTGGTTAAGCATTGACCTATGAACCAGGAGATCATCATTTGAATCCCCAATCGAGCCCGGGTTACAGGCCCGATCCTCAGAGTAGGATGTGCAGGAAGCGGCAATCAATGACTCTTCCTCATCATTGATGTTTCTATCTCTCTGTCCCACTTCCTTCCTCTCTGAAATCAAATATATATATATATATATATGAACATTCATTCTTAGTCTTTCATATCCTTCTGTCTTCTGCAATGTCCAACCAGAAGATTCAAACAAATTGGGGATGTGGTAAGACCACCCCACCTCTTTCACATCCTTGGTGGTGGTTCTGATACCTGTGGTTCCCCAAGGGATGTAGTATTGCTTTTAATTTGTTTTTTTTTAGGGAAGTGAAATAGCTCATGCTTCCTCCTTTTGGTCTTTTAGACCATAATAGCCTTTATCATAAGAATCTGGGAGCCAGCCAAAACCGGTTTGGCTCAATGGATAGAGCGTCGGCTTGGGGACTGAAGGGTCCCGGGTTCGATTCCGGTCAAGGGCATGTACCTTGGTTGCGGGCATATCCCCAGTAGGGGGTGTGCAAGAGGCAGCTGATCGATGATTCTCTCTCATTGATGTTTCTAACTCTCTATCTCTCTCCCTTCCTCTCTGTACAAAATCAATAATATATATATATATATATATATATATATATATATATATATATATAAATAAATAAAAGAATCTGGGAGCCAAAGTGAGGATTCCGCTATTTGTTACGGAGTCCACTGTTTACTACTTAAACTACCACAGGAAAACTAGAAAATTAACACAGAGACATATTCAGGGTTCCACTGAGTCCAGTGGGAATATACCTTGGTTTAAAACGCATTCCTCTCCAGAGTCTGGCTTTCATAAACCCCCACTAGCATTCTGTAACCCAGGCACCAGTACTGTTTCAAGGTCAGTGTTCAATCATTTTTACAAGTTTAGGTGTTTGCCTCTTCTCAGTGTGCAGAGTCTATGGGAAATGCTGCAGGTCCCTCTGGGGAAGCTTAAGAGCAGTAGCCCCCGTATATACAGAGTGGGGCAAAAATAAGTTCACATTTGTTCATTTGGAAAATACAATTAATAAATAACAATACAAAAATAACTGTTTTATAACTTACAACTGTAAGCCTACTTCTGCCACACGCTATATTTGGGACTTTATTGGAAGTTTCTTCCTCAAGTGTCCCAACCTCCTTTTCAAAGAGCTCTGACACTATGAAGTGGCTCATTCTAAAGATTAAAGGGACAGTCACAGTCTACTATGTCACTGGCTCAAGCCAGGCAAAGTTCTGGAGTAAACCAAGCCCAAATTTTTTTCAATTATAGCAAGCAGATCTTCATGGACTAACTTTAAATTGAAATGTTTAGGACTCTGTGATCAAATAGCCACATTAAAAGACCCCTGTGAAAACCCAACAAAATAAGAAATAAGATCATGATATTTTATGCCTAAACACTTCCTGGAGCCCTTCTAAAAACAAAGGACATTATCTTACAATACCATTCATTATCACATCTAAAAAATTAGTAATAAATTCTTTTTTTAAATATATTTTATTGATTTTATACAGAGAGGAAAGGAGAGAGATAGAGAGTTAGAAACATCGATGAGAGAGAGTCATCGGATCAGCTGCCTCTTGCACACCCCCTACTGGGGATATGCCCGCAACCAAGGTACGTGCCCTTGACTGGAATCGAACCCGGGACCCTTCAGTCCCCAAGCCGACGCTCTATCCATTGAGCCAAACCAGTCCCGGCATAAATTCTTTTCTTTAATATTTTTATTGGTTTTATTTGAGAGAGAGAGAGAGAAGGTGAGAGGGATAGAGATAGAAACATCGTGATGACAGAGAATCATTGATCAGCTGTTTCTGCACACCTCCTATTGGAGATCGAGCCTGCAACTGAGAATTGAACTGTAACCTCCTGGTTCATAAGCCAATGCTCAACCATTGAGCCATGGTGGCCCTGCAATAATTTCTTAATATCATCTAATACCTAGTTCATCTTCAATTTTCCTTTACCTATGTCCCAAATACCATTTCACTATGGTTTACTATATTGTATGATACTACATTGAAATATATTACATCTTATATTAAAATACATTATATAAACTTCTGGATCTAGCTTAGAGAGGCAGAGAGCCAGAAAAGGCATCACTCACACCCTTAGAACAAGAAAAAAGCAGGAGTGCAAATTATTAACCTTTCTTGACCTCATTGGACCACTGAGATCACAGAGCAAACAGGTAATGTGAAATGTGGGAGTGAACAGGCGCCAGGCGGGAGAAATAAGACTCCAGGATTTGCTTGCTGGGGGCAGATGTCACTGGAAAACATATAAGTCAGTAAGACGTTATAGCTAGAAACCCAAAGGATGGAATAAATGTCTTTGAGCCCATGGCGATGCAAATAAATGATTGCATAAATAAATAAATGAGGGAGAAGGGACAGCTCTTCCTTACACAGAATGCCAAGTAGTAAGTATAGGGATGAAGGGCAAAGTAAACCATCTTAGAACACCACGGGGATAATTGTTACAATAAGATCTACTGATGAATGAGAAAATTATCAGAACAGCTTTAGAGGGGAATGGGATATTTACATGGCCTTAAAGTATCTTGCCCAAATATTTGTTAATTTCTGTGGTGATGCTAACGTATGCCCAGACGTTCTCTGAGATTCTGCCCTCCAGGGGAGATGGGTAAGTGCTGTTTGAGAAGAAGCTGCACTTAGTGACTTCTAAAGAATGGAGAATGGGGTGGGTAACATAATAACCTGACAGCAGAGAGACCTGGCAGACACCACCTTAACGAAGTGACCAAGGTTAACATCAACAGGAAACAAGCCATGTTGGCAGCATGGACTTTGACATAATTCAATGAGGAAAGTATTTCACTTTGGTGGTATCTTTTCAAAAAATCCATAACTCCAGTCTAATCACCGAACAAGCCAAAATTGAGGGACATTCTATAAAATACCTGATCAGTACTATTCAAAATGGTCAAGATCATAAATTAAATACACACACACACACACACACACACACACACACACACAAAGAAACTCTCATAGCTTGGAGGAAATTAAGAAGACAGGACTACTAAATGCAATGTAGTATCCTGGAAGAGCAAAAGAATATTAGCTGTGAAATGACTGGGGCCATCCAAGTAGTTTGTAATTTGTCTAATAGCATTATTCTAAAGTTAATTTTCTAGTTTCTATAGCTATATCATGATTATATAAGACTAGAGGCCTGGTGCACAAAAACCATGCACTCGTGGGGGTTCCTCAGCCTGGCCTGAGCTCTCTCACAGTCTAGGAACCCTCAGGAGAAGCCTTCAGTCAGACTTCCTTAGCGCTGCCACAGAGGCGGGAGAGGCTTCCACCACCGCAACTGTGCTCTCCACCCATGAGCACGGCTTCTGGCTGAGCAGCACTCCCCCTGTGGGAGTGCACTGAGCACCAGGGGGCAGCTCCTGCATTGAGTGTCTGGCCCCTGGTGGTCAGTGCATGTCAAAGCGACTGGTTCTTCCACTGTTGGGTTGATTTGCATATTCGCCTTTTATTATATAGGATGTTTAAATTAGGGGGCAGGTCTGAGATTATGATGGCCAAACAGTCTCTATGCCATTGAACAGAAATACGAGGGGCTGTTTCCAAGGCCATATAAAAATATATAAATAGGTCTGCAAAGCATAAGTATATCCATACAATAACAAAAAGTCATGAATTTATTATTCCTCAAATTCTAATTTTTTTTCATATATGCTAATAATAGAAAAATTAGGAAATGGATATGAACAAAAGAAAGAAAGTGAAAATTATCTTTTAATATCAAAAGTCATTCTACAACATCATTTTTTCTATCTCCATTTAAGTTATTAAAGTTTGGCTAAATATGATTCACAGGCAGAATATAATGTTGTAGTAGTCAGTAAATTGATAACTACAATATTTTAATTTGTTGATTACAGTAACAGCCAAAGTAATGTTTCTAAATGCAGAAATAAAATTTATAGGGGGGAAAAAAATCTTTACTGGCTGATACATCTCCTAGGGCAAGAGAAACAAAGGGGAAAATAAATAAATTGGACTACATCAAACTAAAAAGCTTCTGCACAGCAAAAGAAACCATCCAGAAATGAAAAGGGAACCAACTGTATGGGAGAGCATATTCACTGGTAAGGATTAACTTCCAAAAGTATATAAAGAACACATACAAATCAACCAAAGGAAGGCAAACAATCCAATTTAAAAAGGGCAAAAGACCTGATAGACATTTCTCCAAAGAGGACATACAGATGGCCAAGAGACATACGAAAAAAATGCTCAAAGTCACTATTCATCAGAGAGATGCAAATTAAAAACACAACGAGGTACCATCTCACACCTGTCAGAATGGCTACCATCAGTAAATCAACGAACAAGTTTTGGTGAGGATGTGGAGAAAAGGGAACCTAGTACACTGCCGGTGGGAATGCAGATGATGAAGCCACTGTGGGAAACAGTATGGAGATTCCTCAAAAAATAAAAAAATGGAATTGCCATTTCAGGCAGTAATCCCACTTCTGGGACTATATCCTAAGAATCCTGAAACACCAACCAGAAAGAATGTATGTGCCCCTATGTTCGTAGCAGCACAATTGACAATAGCTAAGATCTGGAAACAGCTCAAGTGCCTTCCAGTAGATGAGTGCATTAAAAAAAAAAAAAAAAAAAAAAAAGCTGTGGTACATTTACACCATGGAAGACGATGCAGCTGTAAAAAAGAAGGATCTATTACCCTTTGAGACAGCATGGATGGACCTGGAGAGTATGATGCTAAGTGAAATAAGTTAGGCAGAGAGTGAAAAATATCACATGCTCTCACTTACATGTGGAATCTAATGAACAAAATAAACTGACAAATAAATAGGTTCAGAGATGTAGAAGCATGGAACAGACTGACAGATCTCAGAAGGAAGGGGTGGGAGTGGATGCAGGCAGGAAGCTATTAACCAATACTTTATATGCATATATGCATAGCCCCTGGACACAGGTAATAGTATAGTGAAGGCCTGGGGTGGAGTGGGAGCCAAGCAGAGTGGAGCAAAGGAATGAAAAATGGGGGACATCTGTAATACACTCAACAATAAAAACAAATTTTTAAAAACCTTTACTGCTAAGGACCTAATTGAGCAGTTTTAGTGAGCTCTCAGGGCCTTCTCAAAGGCGCTGTCTGCAATTTTCCTTATTTACATATATTCCATCCTGACCCAGGAATTCCTATACCAGAGAAGTGTCACTAAAGAATTAAAAATTTTAAAGAATTTATAGCAAATTGCAACAAGCTAAGTTCTATACTCAGTCAGATCGTTAAGTCTCAGCTGCTTGTACAAGCTAAATCCCTAAATAAACATTTGGCGACTGATAAGCGAACAGCTAAGGAAATCAAGAAAGAGAACCATGACCTGCTGTGGCTGCACAGCTTGAAGTAATCAAGGGAAAAGGAGACTAAAGAATACAGTTTCAGTATTTCTCTATCCGAGCATGGTAGAAAGTTAATACATGGGAGACTATATGTATGGACTCTGTTTTGACCTTCACAATGAAGGTTGATTCTTCTTAATTGCATGATAACCTATTACTATCAATAATAATGAGTCTACTAAAAATTGAAGCACAAGACAAGTCGTATCTATGAGAGAGGCTTATGGAAATAGTGGTGTCTTCACTGAGAAAACACATATTCTGTTGAACGAATGCTAACAAACTGTTCATGCTCTAGAAATCCAGGGCAGAGTGGATAGAGGGGGATGATATTCAACACAGGTGTACACAAATCAGGCATCCATGATCCCCAAGTAACATAAATGCAATAAGCCTTATGTGAGAAGCAGTCTTAGAGCTTTATCGTCCCACTGGCCCAGTTGAGGACTCCACTTAATACAACCCATAGAAAATGATACTCAGAGAAGTCTGTGGCAGGAAGAAAAGGTATGTCAAGTTCACCTGAGTGAAATGATCTCAAGATAGAGAACATAGAGCTCAGAGGAAACCAGCAGAGAATAGTTAGAGAAATGAGATTTTCAGTGAAAGATTTAAAAATAAAAATAAAAAAATGGGACAGCATTCAGCCTTGAAAAAAGACAGTCATAGTGAACTTCTCCCCATCCACTCCAGGGTAGGATCAGTTTTCTAAATCCTCTGGGACAGTGGTCGGCAAACTCATTAGTCAACAGAGCCAAATATCAACAGTACAACAATTGAAATTTCTTTTGAGAGCCAAATTTTTTAAACTTAAACTTCTTCTAACACCACTTCTCCAAAATAGACTCTCCCAGGCCGTGGTATTTTGTGGAAGAGCCACACTCAAGGGGCCAAAGAGCAGCATGTGGTTCGAGAGCCGCAGTTTGCCAACAAGGGCTCTGGGAAGACCACAAAAGGAAAAGTTTTAACAAGCTATTTTATTCTTTGTTGTTATTCTATTTAAATGACAAAGCAGAGACCTGCCCTAAAAGGGAAAAGGTGAAGCAGGCTACAGAGGGACTGTGGCTAAACTCCAGCATTCTGGAGATGTTTAAAAACTGGACTGATTTCAGCGGAGCCTGAAGGCAGGAATGGCTGGATGCAAACCAACGTTGGTTTTCATGGCTTCTGCAGAACCCCAGCAGTCTGGTATTTTACAGGATCTTTCACGTGCCCAGGAAGAATTCAGGAAGTTCAATAATTTCAGAGGTCAAAGTTAATAAGTCTAAGAATTCTACAGCATTGCCAAGAACCTTGGACTTTATTAATGGTGTTCAAGGAGAGAAAACAGAGGAAAGGAAACAAAAGCACTTGGGTGAAGATTCAAGTTCTTTCCAAACATCTCTTAAACTTTGGCATTCCTTTCCTGAGATTTGATTTAAACTTATCTACAAACTCATTGATTAGCCTATTGCTGTTTCTTGGATGCTGGCAGAAGCGATGAGTCCTCTGGGTTAGAGACAAAGGACTTGACTCAAGGCACAGCAAGCAGTCTGAGCTTTAGCATGCTTGCATCTGTGCCACTTGCCCTCCAACAGTGCATTTTTAAGTTAATTTGGAGAAAGTACCTAGGAACTAACAGATATTTTTTTAAGTTTTGGGATCCTTTCTAAGAGAAGGGTTTGATTCTATTAGCTTATTACACACACACACACACAATATTATCTTGTGTAAATCTTACAAATGAAAGAGTTTAACATATTTGCTCAGCTTCTCTAACAACCATATGTTTGTGCAATGCCTGTGGAAGGCAGAAGAGAGGTTGGCCCTCTTACACCACGTTTTTGAAATAAGTTTAATTCAGCAAATAATAGGACCACTATTTCTCCTTGCTGTATTTGGGGAAGCTCCTAAGCTTAGTCACTCAGCCACCAAAAAGGCGGCCTCTGTGCCCAGGAGCACAAGCTATACAACCAGCTGACTGTTTCTGTTTCTCCCTCTCTCATATCTAATGTTCTTTGATCTCTGATTTTAATATTCCCAGATGATACTCATTCCTTATAGGCCATGTAGAAGGAAGAGGCACTCAGTAGCATTCACAGGCATGAGAAGAATCTCTACCGTGAGGGCTCCAGGAGTTTATGCTGCCATTTATCAGGATCTCACCACATGTGGACATTATGCCTGGTGTCTGTCAGCATGGCTTCCTTTAACTGTTCCTTTAACAGCAGTCCTCTGAATGCTTGCCCACAGACCTGAGTGTCAACCTTCGGAGCCCATGCTCTGGCCATGGCTAGGCTATAAAAGGGTCAATGGTGTCCTAAGAGCTATTTCCAGAGTTTGAACCTTAAGGAGGTAATGTCCCATCTGTTCTTTCTGCAAAAGCTCAAACAAAATATGAGCGTAAATTACATAGGAAGTTTGGTGGACAAGTGGATAATAACCCACTGAAACAGGAGGCTAGGAGAAGTGTAGATGCTCCATCCTCAAGTGCGCCTAAAAGAGCCATGGCAATCCCATCTTGGGTTGTTTAGGGAAAACCTAAGAAGTCTTTCTTCTTTCACTGTCAACCTATGTAAAGGGGAAAACTGAATCGGGGAATACTAATCACTAAGTTTTAATGTGGTGTATTTTCTGTGCCAGACTTTATTCATATTAGACTAGAGGCCAAATGCATAAAATTTGTGCAAGAGTAGGCCTTCCTTCCCCCAGTTGCTGCCTCCGGCTTCCTTCTGGCACCTAGGACCCGGGCTTTCCTCACAGCCCTGGCTTTGTCTGGAAAGTCATCCAGAAGGATGTCTGGTCTAATTAGCATATTACACTTTTAATATTATAGATAAGAAAACACAATTTTTTCCTTGG
The DNA here is from genome assembly GCF_014108245.1 of Pipistrellus kuhlii. Taxonomy (NCBI): domain Eukaryota; kingdom Metazoa; phylum Chordata; class Mammalia; order Chiroptera; family Vespertilionidae; genus Pipistrellus; species Pipistrellus kuhlii. Next base: position 43,041,130 of record NW_023425427.1, read on the forward strand.
AAAAATAGAGATTCTCCTCAAACTACTTTTAAAATTACAAATAATAAAACTCTATTTCACAATAACCACCAAAATAATACTCCAGCTCAATTGATGGTTTAAAAATTGATGGTGTAGGTGGAGAAAAGGGGGGGAAATAGTAAGCAAGAGAGGCAAAGGGGGCAGCAGGGTGAAGGAGGGAGTAAAGAGAATATAGGGATAAGATAAATATTTAAGTGTGGGGGAGAGGGGAAAAATAAGACAAAGAATCAGAAGGAAAGAATAGAAAAAACTAAGAAGCAAATAAAAAAAGAAGTTGAAGGAAACAAAATCTTAGTAAGATTATTCTTATTGAATACATCATACTCTGCTATTCAGTTAGGTTATGAGTACATTTAGGCCAAGATATCAATGAATTCTTTTCTTTTGCAATTTCTAGTTAACTGTTTAACCACTGTTCACAGATCCCCAACATTAAGTTTTCTGAGTGTTGGCTCCAACTGATGTAAGTGCAATACCTATCTGGCACAATCATTGTTCAGGCCATGCTGCAGGTATCCAGAGACTTACTGCTTCCACACTGAACAACATCAAAATAAAACAAATATGGACCCTCAAGTCCAAAGCAATTTTAATATCACCTGAGGAAGCAGGCTGGATTACACAATTTATACTTCATTCCATGCCCAAAAAATGTTAAATTAAATTAAATCATATCTCACTAGAAGCATTCTCAAGTGAAAAAGTATGTCCTTGGCTGGACTCTAGATTTCCTCCCTCTCGGGCAATCCTTCGCTACATCTGTTTCTCCAGCTAGTCATAGTCTATTTATCTTCCTTTTAGTCAGTAAGTTCTGCTGGCCGGGCTCCTCACACCCTTAAAGAAATTCTCTGAGGTGTTCACTACATCATCACAATAGATGACGGGGCTCTCCTAGCCTCACTCATCTTGGCTTTCCATCATTATGCTCTTCCACCCTAGTTCCAGGGAATGAGGAATAGTAGCACATTTTTCAAGTCAAGTTGAAAATGTTCCAGTTCCCTGAGCCTCTGCAGGCAACGTACAGATTTATATAACACTAAGTAGAACTTCGAAAGCAGAAGGAAGCTGCTTGGGAATAGTCGGTCACCAGATGTGGCTGTTCCAGAGAATATGAAATGCTTTCTTCTAAATGTGCAAGTGATTAAGTCTGGGGGAACTACTCTATCATTATAGTAATAGGGATTTTTTCTTTCCTTACAAAGTTGCATTTTTCCTGCTCAAAGTCTCCTTTGACTAAATGAATTTCATATGTGTAATCAAAGCATTGTACTTGGAGTTAATTTGAGCAATTTTTGTTAAAATTCACCCACATGGCGAAACACTCTTTGAAAAGAATGTCATGAAAGGGAGGGAGCTTTAAGGTTATTATTTTAAGCATAACCATGCATCTTAACTTTAGCCGTGGTATGTCCTCTCTTGGACTAAATGAGTATCTTTAGACACAACATGCTTTTACATCACGGTAGGAATTCATCTTGTTTCTGAAGCAATGACTAGGAGGTTTACTATTACCACACAGGGAAATTTTAAAACTTCAAACCTCTTAGTTGCAAAGGAATTTTTAAAAATATGATTAAGAGTGAAAAATTGGGAATAACTTTAATAATATTCATTCACTTATTCAGTCCCCAAGGACTTATTGGGCACTCACCCTGTGCTAGCCTTGTTCTAGGCACAAGAAAACCAAGTCCCCATCTCGTGACGTTCAGATTGTTGAGAAGCAGAAATTGTGTTGTGCAAATTATGGTGTATGTAAAGAGAGGAATACTGTTTGGTCCTAAAAATGATGTTGTACAAACATATTCATTAACTAAAATGATGTTCACAGTATAGTAAGTAAAGAAGTAAAAAGAGGCCGGAGGGTGCATGCAGGCGGCGGCCTGACAGCCAAGAGCCCGGCTGGTCCGGAGGGAGCGAGCCAGGCGGGAGCGGAGGCCCCGCACTGATCTCCTCGCCCCACGGGCAGCGGCAGCCATGCAGAGCCCGCAACTCCCGCCGTGGCCTCAGGGCCACGCCTCGCTGCACGTGCCGCCCGCTCGTCTGTCCGTCCACCGAGATGAGCGAGCTCAACACCCAAACGTCCCCAGCAGCCAGCCAGGCCCCCGGCCAGAGGAGAAGGGGAAAGCTGGCAACACCAAGAAGGCTGAGAGAGAGGAGGAGGAGGAGGTGGACATCGACCTGTCAGCGCCAGAGACGGAGAAAGCTGCCCTGGCCATTCAGGGCAAGTTCCGGCGATTCCAGAAGAGGAAAAAGGACCCCAGCTCCTGAATGCCAGCCTCGCCCTCCCCAGCCCACACTCCACAGCGCTGACTTCCATGTACCTTTGTCTCCCTGTCCCTCTATCCCAGAGTGGGGAATATCTGGCCCTCGGGCTGTATGAGGTCCACAAAATCATTTATTTGGTCTGGCCAAGGCCTCAGGGGCGAGTCAAATGTTCGACCAAATACAGCGGCTAATGTCTAAAAAAAAAAAAAAAGAAGTAAAAAGAGGATTACAGTGTGAAAATTTTTATGTAATATATATAGTAAGGTAAGAGATAATCATTATTCAGATTCTACTACAGGTTGGCACTGTTTTAAGTGCTTCATATAAGTTATTTCATTTTACCCTCATTACACTCGGGTCAGACTTTGGAGTTGATATCACTACAGAAGACTTTTATTGTTCTTATTTAATAATATTTCCCACTTTTTCTATCATATATATATATGTGTGATTAACAAACTATTAGATATAAAATAAAATGTATCAATTGTTATATGCTAAAAATATAATTTCTATAGAGAAGTGACTAAGAATGCTAAACTTTTAAAAAATATATTTTATTGATTTTTTTACAGAGAGGAAGGGAGAGGGATAGAGAGCTAGAAACATCAATGAGAGAGAAACATCAATCAGTTGCCTCCTGCACACCACCTACTGGGGTTGTGCCCGCAACCAAGGTACATGCCCTTGACTGGAATTGAACCTGGGACCTTTCAGTCCGCTGGCTGATGCTCTGAGCCAAATCAGTTAGGGCAAGAATGCTAAACTTTTATCAAGCACATTCTATATAACAGACCACCATTTGGGGTGAAGAAAACATAAAAGTGAATAAGACATGGAGCAAGCTCTGACAGAGCTTACAGTATAATAGGCCCATAAAAAAAAAGTGTGAAGGGAGAGCTGTAGAGGTAAAGACACATACACAATATTATATAAGCCCAGTATGGACAGGAAAGCAAGAGAAGACTTCACACTGAAGGGGATGAGAGCATGAGTGCTCTGGGAGCAGGAAATTGTCTTCCAGCTTCTCAGAGGAGGAAGTCAATTATAACTGTGCTGTTTCATCAGAACGCTGATGAGAAGCTGTAGGAACTTAACTCTTGTTTATATCAATTGGCCTGTGATAAAACTGGTTTTGTTACAAGTCATTGCACTTAAAGTTGCAGAACCTATCAACAAAGCTAATTAAGGATTTACCACAACATGATAGGCATGTCAGAAGCAATGAAATCAGCTGCATACATTGTGAGCTATAAGCCACACTTTCATTTATAAGAGACTTAAAACTTACCAGCATTCTATCTGTGCATTCCCCTGGCAATCAAATCACTTCTCATCATGCTCATTCATAGGTGACCCTTTAGCTTAAGTCCTAACAGTGAATAGGAACATTCTTCTGATCAGAAAAAGCTGGAGTGCTTTGGCTAAATCCAAAGATGAAGTCTGATTACCAGTGGAGAAAGTCAGTTTTAGATGATACTTGGATGCTGCTGCTCATATATGGTTATTCTTCCAATTCTTGTAGAACAGGTGTTTATTTTTAAGAAAACAAATACAATTTTCATACTCTCTTAACAAATTAGGCACAAAAATTTCCTAAGTTGTCAGCTGAGAGAGAATCTATCATAAGAACAAGAATTGGAACTACATTAAAGATCTGATACAAAGCACTAAGATAAATGAAAATGTGCCCTGACAGGGAATTGAACCATGGCCTCCTGGCTCATGGGTCAATGTTCAACCATTGAGTCACAAGGGCCAGGGTGGGCTTTTTTTTTTTTTTTTTTTTTTTTAAAGAAGGGTGTGGATATATGGTGCAAGCTCAGAAACCCAACAGTCATTTTGACTTTCACAAGGCTAATGTTGGGCTGTGAGCCCCCATTCTGTTTATGGCTTAGTTATAAAAAAGCAGTACTGATTTTCCATCCCCTGTGAATGGTGCCACCTATAGAGGAAAGTGATCAAACAATGCTAAGAGATTTTTAAAGTATAACCCAATGGAATTAACAAGCAATGCCCAGGAAAATTCTAGAATTGACTGCTACTCAGAATTTGGGGAAAAAGTTAACGAAGAAAGTAGCATCACTATGGCACAATATAGGCTCACACAAATGAATCAGGTCCCAGAATTCAAAGAACAAGAAGTTATCATAGATAGACTAAATCTAGATTTCATAAAATATAGTGTGTCTTTTTTGATATCTGTGGCCAGTCACAATTTTGTCCATTGGCTTTTTTTTTAACCATAGTTTATTAAATATTTGTGTGGATACAGCATCCACTCTCATCTTATCACTTCCACAATGCTTGCATATTGCAGGCACAAAATAAGTGTTTGCTGAATTGATAAGTAAATGATGCTACATTTTCTTTGCAGATCCCAGTAAATTTTTCCATGGAAAGTTAGTTTTTAGAGAAAAGATTCTAAAGGTAAATGTAAATAAAGGCTTAATTTCCTTTAGCAGAAAAAGGGCAAATAAATTTTTCTTCTCAAATTCCTCGATGAGAATAAACCATAGTTCACTGGGTCAGATGAGGTGAATCCATCTGCTGATGCTTATAAAACAAACACTTGAGGTTCTGTTAGATTCCATCAGTCCACAATTCCTACCCCCTTTTTACCCCTACCCAAATCTTAAAATCTGAGTGGTGCTGATTCAGCTCACTTTCCCTAATGTGCTTGGAAGTCGACATTTCAGGGTAATAAAATCTAGCATGATCTGAACTATAACAAATAATAAGAGAGTGAACAGTGAGAAGGAAGGCACATGATATGATCAGCTTGGATTTTACAAACCTTTAAAGTCTTGCCCTCGTGTGAATAACAGCTTGGTTAGTTGTTCCTCATTTGCTTATTCTTTTCTGGAGTGAAATTAAGTATATGTTCACTTTCTGGAATGCTTTCATTTCAATAATTTCAACTCTGTACCAGAACACAGGTGTCCTGATTTTCCAACTGCCTTCCTGCTACTTAAAAATTTTATAGGAGCCCTAGCCAGTTTGGCTCAGTGGATAGAGCATCAGCCTATGGACTCAAGGGTCTGGGTTTGATTCTGGTCAAGGGCGTGTTCCTTGTTTGCAGGCTCCTCCCTGGCCCAGATCTGGGCCCTGATTAGGGGAGGAGCAGGAGGTAAGCAATTAATGTGTTTCTCTTACATCAATGTTTCTCTCTGTGTGACCCTCTCTTCCACTTTCCCTAAAAAATTCAATGGAGAAATATCCTTGAGTGAGGATTAACAAAAAAAGTAATTAATTAAAATGATAACTATAAAAATAACCTATAAAAGTAACACTGCTTTGGAAATAAAATTTTAAAAATTTATAGGAGTTGAGGTAAAAGGAGGGGTGGAAGGAGAGGGAGAGATGGAGGGAGGAGGGATGGGAGAGAAAGGATGGAGGAAAGAAAAGGAAAGAAAGAAGAGAAGAGAAGAGAAGAGAAGAGAAGAGAAGAGAAGAGAAGAGAAGAGAAGAGAAGAGAAGAGAAGAGAAGAGAAGAGAAGAGAAGAGAATGAATTCGGGTCTTTAAATGAAAGGAAACAGCTAGTCTTCCTAAATGGTTAAGTGAAAACATAAATTACAGGTAACTCCCACCATACACACAGCTGCACTATCTCATCTCTTGACATTAAAGACAAACACTCTTCTGCCAGGATCTCAGGAAAAGCAGCAGAAGTCTGGCTCTGCACGGAGCAGAGTAAAACAGTTCCCTTGGCGTCCCCAGAATGCTGTGGGTGCGCCTGAAGACAAGGGCAAACAAACTCCTCCCTCCCGTCCACTTTGTCTGGCTTTAAGATAAGTAGGAGTGTTTCCTTTAAACAGCTTCTACATGAAAGGCAACCCTTTCCAGCTGGAATGGAAGCCTGTGTGTCAATGACAAACACATGCACCGAATGTCAACTACACAACAGTTTGAAACATTACAGGAAGTTCCTCAAACGACTCTGTTCACTGTAGGCCTAACTGGCCGTGCTGTTGAGATACATGTAATCATAAAGGACCCACAGGCACAGCTCCGGGCCCCCTAACAGAACAGACTGGGCTGCGCTGGTATAAAGAGCCAAGATCACCTCAGTGTCACTGTGATAGTCTCAAAGTGCCTAAGACCAAATAAAATAAAAATGGAGAGAATATACTACTTTATATGTCTTTTTAGTAGAACTATGGTTTTGACAGCTCCAATTTCAGCAATAGCTGAAAATAAAAGGGAGAAAGGGGGATAGATGAAAGAGGAGGAGAGCAGTAAGGAAGATTCTAACTGGGTTAGAATCACAGAATTTTAGTTCTGGATGGAACATAAATGATATAACCCAGTGGTTCTTAAGCCCAGTTGCACCTCAGAATCACCTGGGGAGCTTAAGAAAAGATGAGAGATTAGATAGATAGATAGATAGATAGATAGATAGATAGATGAGAGAGAGACAGAACTCACTTCCCAGGTCTCTGCGGAACTTGAGACCTAAGCTCAGGCAAAGCTAAGAGGACATGGATATATTTTCATTTCTCCAGCAGAGGATGCTCTAGTTGTGTCAGGGTTGATAAACGCTTATTACATACACACACGTGCACGCGCGCGCGCGCACACACACACACACACACACACACACACACACACACACACACACTGTGTTCAGAGCTAGGATACCAGAGGTTTAGGGTGCTATGAATCACAAACAAGAAATCTCTAACCCAATTTAACAGGCCAGAAGACGTTCATGGCATGCTGCTTAAATTAAACCTTAGATAAGTTGTCAGTCAAAGAAAAGTGGCAGAAATATAACTGTACAGGTAGGCAAGGCATATATAGCTTGCTAGGGAATCTGTCAATTATCCAAACACATTTGGGAATGACTGCAGGACTTTAAACATGGAATGCCACGTGCATCTGTTGTGATTGCCTGCCAAGGCTCCCTTTCCCCCATGCCTGGGGCTTGGGGGTTGACTGCCCTCCCGGTCATAGGGGATGGATGGATAACCCAGGTCTGTGCAAACAGAGGCTCTGTGATTCAAGCATCAGTGATTGAGTCATGAATAGATCTAGGGCCCTCCTTGGGACCATTCTGCCAAAACCATGTGGGAAGATGTTCTTACTTTGCTGGCTTGTACACCTGTTAAAGTCTGAATTCTGGGCTGCCAGTGACCAGCATACTTGAAACTCTTTGTCAAGCTGGGCCTTTATTCAGACCCATCTCTTGGATTTCCAAGCCATGTGGGCCAATAAATTCCCAGATTTGCTTAATATAGTTTGAGTCAGGTTTCACTCATTTGCAAACAAAAGACCCTACCTAATACAGGAGCACTACTGCATTTTTGAAATACCAAACTAGCTGCAGGGTGGAGAATTCCATACCATTACAGAGGTTACTATAGCAACCCAGGTGAGACATAATGAGGAGCTGACCTAGGCCAGGATGGTGAGGAGGTAGAGAGAGAGAAGGGGGGAGGATAGGGAGAGAGGGGAGTTTTATTAACTTAAGCTACTTTAACAGTAATGCCCAAAAATAACAGAATCAAGATGCCTGTAGATCGCATTTCAAAAATATAAAGAGAAAGACTATTCATGCCTGTTCTTAGATATATTTACTAACAGAAAACTAAATAACAGCAGTATTGGAAATTTATAAAAATGCCAGCTGGATATAGGAATAGGCTACTTAAGTTTCTGAGGTGTTCAGAGAAGTCTATTTCCATGAAACACAGCAACCTTGTTTGACACAATTACACTGAGTGGGCAGATTATTATGATGTCTAATATATATATATATATATATTAGAAGCCCGGTGCATGAATGGATGCATGAATTTGTGCAAGGGTGGGGTCCAGCCAGCTTGGCCAGGGAGAGGGAACATGGGTGGTTGGCCGGCCTGCCTGCTGGTTGAGGGGACAATTTGCATAATAGCCTTTTATTATATAGGATATACAATGAGTGGCCAGATTATTATGCATTCAGAGATCATAATAATCTGGCCACTCAGTGTACAAAGCCTAACACAATGACTCAGAGAGGTCCTAAGAGATCTAAGACTATGCACCAATGAGATAACATCAGTATTGGAGCCCTGACAACCAACTCTCCAATTTTAAGTAACTTCCTATGACCTCATGGGCTCACTGTATTGTTCAAGAAGGAAGAAGGCTGACAGGAATAATGAAACACTGCAACATGGTTCATATTGGCAGGAAATGTTTCCTCAACATAAGCCAAGTGTCTCCACCATGGTACTTGATTATCAGTGTAGAGCACTCAATGTGATGGATGGGAAGAAATCTAACAGAAGCTACTCTTTCTCATCTATTTTGTTCCATGCATCCTCTGTTATTCAGTAACATATTGTAATTCAGCCACTTTCTGAATATGAACAATAGTCTCATAAAATGAAAATCTTTTCACAATGCATTAATGTATTACAAAACAAACAAACAAAAGACCCTCTTGCTGAAACTGGTTTGGCTCAGTGGATATAGCATCAGACTGTGTACTGAAAGGTCCCAGGTTTGATTACGGGCAAGGGCATGTACCTTGGCTGCGGGCACATCCTTAGTAGAGGGTGTGCAAGAGGCAGCTGATTGATGATTCTCTCTCATTGATGTTTCTAACTCTCTATCCCTCTCTCTTCTTCTCTGTAAAAAATCAATAAAATATATTTTAAAAAACAAAGACAAAGGGTTTTAGCTAGATCTATCTCATCAGGTTTGTGTTATGCAGACAGGTGATTCCAGCTGGGGAAGTTGGATAATTTTTATTGCTTTTATTAAAAAAGGAAATCTCTTTTTTATCATTGCATGGCATTCTAAATGTTGCAGTCCTTCAATTAATTTTTAGTTTCCACCTGCAATGACCATGAATAAGAATCCTTTACCAGGTTCATAGAAACCCCAACCTAGACAATTATAAGACAGCCGAGTCCAGTCTTTCTCCCAGGGTAAGAATCCCACCCATGTGCCTATCAAGTGATTTCTCCACCTCAGCTTAAACATGTCCAAAGAAGAGACACTTTTCTACTTACACTATGTTCTGATGCTTACTTTGACACTTTGCCTTTTGTAGAACAAACTCTGTCCCCTGAGATACTTTGTAGAAAACATTCATCCTCTCCAGCAGGCTGCCAAGTAAAGAGGTGCCCTTCAAATTTCCCCCAGCACAGAGGTCAGCTTGCTCTTGTCATAGGTATAATTTGAAATAATGTAGCCAGAAACTCTCAAAACTGCTAAAGCAGACCCTTCAGAATCTTCACTTACCAGAGGAACCACTGTTCCTTGCAGTTTTCTCTAGAAATTCCCCCTGAACTGCTAGAAAAATTGCCCATTTCTGTAGCTTTTTCCACTCTCCCTAGACTGAAATTTACTTTCTACCTGCAGAGCCCCACATTCTAGAACCCAGAGTCAGTTGAGGTGCCTCTTCACTATAAATTCTACACAGAAATACTGACACTCAGAACTTCTCATCTTCATTCTCTTAGAATTCATGGGGGCAGCGGATTCAGCTAGAGTCTGGAATGACTTGATAATCACCTGATGCTTTGGTTCTTAAACTTCTGTGGAACCTTTGAAACCTGGTAAAAGTTAAGGCCTTTCTTGCCAGAAAAATGCATAGACCTTCCCAGCCTCTGAGGTTCAGTGATTGAGTGTCAACCCATGAACAAGGAGGTCACAGTTCAATTCCCAGTCAGGGCATATGCCTGGGTTGCAGGCTCAATCCCCAGTAGGAAGTGTGCAGGAAGCAGCCGATCAATGATTCTTTCTCATCATTGATGTTTCTCTCCCTCTCTCTCTCTCTCTCTTCCTCTCTCTGAAATAAATTTTTTAAGTTTAAAAATAGTATATAGACCTTGCATGTAATTTTAGACATTCAAAGGAGAGTCACTAGGGCAAAACTACAGGTAAAAACTGCTGGTCCAGGCCAAACTTTACACTTAAAATATAAGCAAAATAACAAACAGAGGAGACAAAGCATATGTCTAAGATCTTAGAGCTCCATAGTGGCAAAGCCTGCTGGGTCTCCTGCTTCCTGGTTTGGTACCCATTCTAACATCTCACGTTGCTGCTTCATATGTTGAAGGCTAATTTTTTTTTTTTAATTGGGCAGAATTGGGACCTGCAATTCAGTTGCAACAAAGACCTCAGCCAACCCTATGAGGAATTCTGGAGGTGAGGCTGTCCTGAGTTGAGGAGGGATGGAGAGTGACATGAAAAGCCTGGGCCCACAGAGTCCCACATCAACCAGTCAATAGATGTGGGCTGCTCAGAAGACACATGACCTCGGGCCAGGAAGATCTCTTCCAGCTGAGAGTCACCGTCAGCAGTACCCCAACAGTGGAGTGGAGTGAGGCCTCTGTCCTATAGAGAAGGGAATCCGGGCAGGGCACTGTAGCATCCACCACAGTGGTTATAGGAGCACCTGTAATCAGCCTCCTGTTCCTTTTCAAATAACCTTCAAAATTCTAAGGTAACATTTTCCTCTCTTCAAGCATTGAAATCTGCCCACAGATTCTCAAAAGCAGAAAAATGCAGCTGTAATGCCCCCAAACATATCCGAGCTAGCCTGAGGACTCCTCCAAACATTGTCAAGACAATTGACCTTGACAAAATCAGGGAAGTCCATTTCTGGAAATAGTCTCTAGGGCATCCCAAAGGTAATGGGATGAAATTGATCGAGCAGTGCACTGTTTCGCTTTATAGCCTTTGCATTTGTCATACAAATCATAATGAATACTTATTTCTTGATTTACATTTCGGCCTTCACACAATTGGCAGCTCTTGCCATGTTTACATGCACCATCTGGAAGAACTAATGAGCCAAGGAGCACCAGAAATTATATAATAACTTGCTTTGACTAAACCTAGAAGACTTTTACTGGCAATAAAATGATTTTGCTTTTTTTTTTTTTTTTTTTCCTTCCTGGATTTGCAAGGAGATTTAAAAAAGAGCTTCACCAAGTATAGGCAAAAATATGCAAAGCTAATTTTAATAGAATGAACCTGAAGGCATCTGGCATTCCTAATCAATTCAGAATCATTTAGTCATTATAGCAATAGTCTCAGGACAGAAAGTCTCTGCTAACATTGGGTATACTTAAATTACCTTTTCTATATACAAATCTCACAGTAGGTCTCCACAGCCATACGAGGAAACACAGGAATGCTGAATAGTACAGCATGTAAGAAATTGTACTCTGGCCTCCCATGGGCCGGAGGCTACCTCTGGTATTTACTATAGTTATAACTCTGGTCAAGTTAGTTAACCTGTTTAGATATCAGGTGCTTATATATAAAATAAGGATGACAATGGGAATGACATAATGGGGTTATTGTGAGAATTGAATGAGATAATGCAAGTAAAGGACATTGAATTATTAGGGCACAACACTAAAGAAGCACTCAATGATCACTATTAATTATTATCTCTTTTTTTTTTTTTTAGTGTTTACAAGAATAAAAATTCTTCTTTCATTGTAGCCCCTCTTGGGTCAAAGCTGCCCTCGGTAGAGGGTAACCGAGGATAACGTGAATGAATTAAATCATCCATAGTCTGTCCATGTGCTCATTTTTGTCTCAAGACCAAGTGTGAAGGTCTCTGGTTAGTCCTGATCTGTCAGGGTAAGTTCAGGGTTCTCCAGGAAATGTAAATGGGATACAGATGGGGCCAACTGCTCAAGAGATATTTCACACTCTTGTCTTCTTAAAAGATAAATTTAGGAAAGGAAATACATGACTGTTGTAATCATTTCTGTTGCCGTAGTGTCTCCCCCACTGGCAAAGTGAAGGAATGAGGCAAAGAGTTAGGACTCCCCATTAAATCTACAAAGATGTTGTCAGAGCCTTTGAAAGACTTCTAAAAATAATACTCAACTTGGCATGCTAGCATTAAATTGTCATCGTTTTTATAATATTGTATTTGTTATTTATGATTATAATACAAAAATTGCCTGTGCAGAAAATACATTAAACTTTTGAAGACAATAACAAAAATCAGCCAAATCCTACAATTTGAACACTTAATATATGGATGGGTTTTCTTCTAGTTTTTTTCTATGCAAAAGTAGCATTGTTTTTTGTGGGGTGTTGTTTTTTGTTTTGTTTTGTTTTTTTCCAGAATGGTGATCATATTGTCTCCTTAGTATTTGACCCTACTTTTTTCATTTAATAATTCTTACAAAAATTTTCCCATGCCTTTACCTATTTTTTGAAAATGTGATTTTTAACAACATGGACTATCCCTTTACATAGATTCGTCCTATGAGTCAGTCGTTGTTTCTAACTTTTTACTCTAAAAATGAAGTTGCAATAAGCATCTTTGCACATTAATCTTTGTCCAATTCTCCGGTTTTTTAAAGGTTACCTAGAATTACTTCAAAGATGATACTTTAAGCCAATTATTGCCCATCAATTGCTTTCCAAAAAGATACCAGCTTACATTTCCATCAGCAATGAAAATGTAAGTGCCCACCTTACCAACACTTCGCCCACACCCAATGTCAAAACTTCTAAAATTCAAAGAGTATTTGATACAAAATAACTTGTATCTTGGCAATAAGAATATTTTAATTATCTACAATAAAATTTTAGTTATATAAATTAAAATTAGAAAGTTAATTCATGACAGTTGGATCAAACTTAATTATATTCTCTATTATGATCAGTCTTGAGGTTGAGTTATTTGTGTATTCTTTTACATGTTGCCATAGCCACCAGTTTATGAACTTCCGGAGGGCAGTGAAGGGGTTTATTTACCTCCCACACCATTTAACAGTGTCTGTGTGCACTCCATGCTCAACAATTATTTGTGGAATGGAACTGATTGTGCTATCAAAACTTTATGATGATTTCAGCCCATACTGGGACAGAGGGAGACATAGATTATAAAACCCAGAAATGCCTACCTGCCCATCACCATAATCTTATTTGAATCAGAGGGAAATAAAAGCAAACCAAGAAAAACAGTTCAGTGGTGGTGGTGGAGGTGGGAGAGGACCTGGAGGGTATAAATGGTGATAGAAAAAAAAATTTTTTTAATATTTTTTAAAGACAACTCTATAGCAGCAACGCTACCACATTTTATGCTGGAACAATAGTTTTTAAATTTTTTTGACTATGGACAATAATAAGAAAAACATTTACATCATAACCGAGCACAGACATAGAGAGATAATTAAAATAAACATTTCACTACTCTTTTACTACCTGTGATGCACTCTGCCATTTTCTATTTCATTTCAATTTTTACAGAATGTTCATCACAACTCAGCAAATTATTTCACAATATATGATTCAGAAAACAATTCGGTAAAGCAACATCAGAATTAGCCACCATTTGCTTGGCAGCCTCAGAGGCTGTCAAATCCATACTTCTCTGGGGTTGGGAAGACCTTCCTGGACCCCCCACTGCCCCTTCACACAGGAGCAAACCTGCAGACCACCTCTACTCGAGATGGTCTCCTGCTGTGTCCTGTTTCTCTGGACCACAGATCCAGGCTACAGTAGGTAACTCCAGCAGTCTGGCAGCTAATTCAAAACAGTCAAGAGGACAATCTACACTAGGGGTGTCGAACTCAATCAGAGAAGGGGCCAAAATCTAAAATCCAGCCTAAATCGTGGGCCGAATGGTTTACTGAACAGTCATAAACTGTCATTGTGATGGAAACGCAGCGGAGTGCAGTGATGACAGCACGGTGCGGGCCACATTGCAAGGCCTGGCGAGACGGATTTGGTCCGCGGGCCTTGTGTTTGACACATGTGATCTACACTAATAAAAGAGTAAGATGCAAATTGACCGTACATTTGCAACGCCCATCAGCCAATCAGTAGTGAGTATGCAAATTAACCCAACAAAGATGAAAATGTAAAACTTGTAATAATGAGAATGGATGACAACTTAAATGAACGGAAAAGTTGAAAACCCTTGGGAAAGAGGAATAAATTTCCCATCAAGCCCTCAGAATCAACTTAATCAGTTTGCTGTAGAAATCAGAGCACCTCAAAAGTCTGAGACTCCAGCTCTGTCAAATCCCAATGCCAGCTTTCATTGCAGATTGTTGAAGGCCACACTACTTCTCACAGGTTCCAGAATTTCATAGAAGCTCTAGCAACTATTTTCTGATTCTGAGATTCATAAGCAGTCAGGTTAACCTCACTTTCATTTTCAGAAACCAAAGTTCCAAAATATGACATTTCTGATAAAGACTACAAAGGAAGCAATTCTCAATGGGATGAAGAGGAAATTGGCAAAGATGAATAAGGATGAAGACATTCAACAACCTTCACAAACACCTCAAGTCTAACTTTTCATGCCACCAGGTAAAGCTCCAAATGGACGCAAAAGGTGAAGACTTGGCCATTGTGAAACGGTAGATCTCCTGAGGATATAGATTTAAAATAAATATACAAGCTGTTTAGCAAAAACTACCCAGCAAAAGGCATGGATCCAAGTAAACCTACATGTTTTCTGTTATTCACAGCTAGTTGCTGTGAGAAGCAACCACAGTGAGCGGCCTATAGATATAACACCATGTCAGGACATTTCCCAGCTGAAGTCTCGTGTGGCAGCATCACAGTTCTTTGGTTGCAGCCTCCTTCCACCCTGCTCACCAAAAGCATTCCTCCAGCCCCTTTCCCAGTAGCACCTGGGACCTGACATTGGAGCATAGTCAGTTCAGAATCTACACGTGGAAAGATCAGGGCTGGCCCACTTCAAGAACCTAAGCCAGCAACACCCCTCCTCAGTAAGAAAGCCGCACTTTCCATTGCAGGCTGGTTTAGCCAAAACAAACAAACAAATGGAACAATCTGCTTTAGGCCAGAAAGATTTTCAGATCCAGCAACTAGATCCTCTTCCCATGCTCACATATCTCTGCCCTGCCCACACCTTCCCCCTCCTCTCCAAGCCTTCACTCACCCTCCAACCCACCACCTGGTGAGTGTCTACTGAGGAAGCTCCTCCATATGAGGAGTTGGAAGAAAATGTATGGGTTTCTTTTATTCTGTGGACCCGAAGGCATCACTAAAATCAGTTGTGACCCAAATGTCAGAGAGTAGAGCCACATGTCACAGCCAAGCAACAGGCTTCTAAACTAAATCAGGCCAGCTGTGTGTCCCTGCAGATGAAGAGAGAGCAAGGAGGGTTTCCAGCCTGCCCGCGGGCAAAACAGAAATCCAACAGGCCAGGGAGAGTCTCAATTCCCTGTAAACAGAGGGGAGAACTGTTTATAACAGCCACTGAGGTCTTTCACTATCAGGCTCCAGCCCTGTCAAGCTCACCAAACAAATGTAGCTTCGCCACCTGTTCCGGAAAATAAACACCCATGCCAGACCCCCCAAAAGCATCTAGATATTCCCAGTGGGGATTAGTGGGGAGTTTTTCAAGCATGTTCTATAGTAGAGTTGGTAAGCTGGACACTTAATGTACACCATATGGCTGCCGAGGAGGATGCGCAGAGTTTTTCTCCAGTGCCTTTAAAAAATTATGTTTCTTGCCAGGCCAGTGTGGCGCAGTGGTTGAGCATCCACCTATGAACTAGGAGGTCATGGTTCGATTCCTGGTCAGGACACATGCCTGGGTTGCAGGCTTGATCCCCAGCGGGGGACATGCAGGAGGCAGCTGATCAATGATCCTCTCTCATCACTGATGTTTCTATCTCTTCCTCTCCCTTTCTCTCTGAAATCAATAAAAATATATTTTAAAATAAAAAATAACAATAAAAAATCAAATTTCTTTGCACCATTGTTACTAGACAAAGTTTGACAAAATGGTTAGAAGTCCTAACATAAAATAATAAAATAAAATAAAATAAAATAAAATAAAATAAAATAAAATAAAATAAAATAAATAAAACCTACCCACCCTGGTTGTGACTCTGTGTTGGGGTCCTGGGGAACAAAGAAAATAGCCTGAAGAAAAAAGACACATACTTTAAAAATTCCATTGTTCAAAAGACATGCCAGAGCGTGTGGTTAACTGGCAAAAGGAGAGTTCAATGGTACATGATAAACCACAGATGTATAAGTATGTCAGTGCCAAGAGGTATAAAACACCATGTAATAGGCAGGTAACAGAAAAACTAATGCCTCAGTTAAGCCATATAAAAGGGTCTGATTTTTTGAAGTAGCAAAATATTATAATAGGGAATTCTAAAAGATATAAAAATGACAAAAAAGCCCATGAAAATACTTTGAATATCATAGGTTATCAGGACATTTCCAATTAAAATTTCCATTTTCATACTGCTGCATACCCTTGAGAGTGACTTGAATTTTAAAAAGTAACAACACCAAGGGCTGACAAGGCTGTTGAGAAACTAGAACTTTCCTACATTGCTGCAGGGTTTGTACAATGACACAACCACATGTCAGTTAGCCATGCACTTCTCAAAGGTAACCCATACACTTACCATAGAACCCAGCAATTACTCCCCTAAGTGTTTTTAAGATAAAAAAAAAAAAAAAAAAAAACAACAAAAAAAAAACCATGCATCCATACAAAACCTTGTATGTGAATTCTGTTATAGCTCTGTGCCTAATAGTTCCAAGCTAGACTGTCCTAATTACTCAAATGTCCATCAATAAATGGATAAGCACAGGTGGTATATTTATATACTACTCAGCAATCAGAAGGAATAGGGATAAGTACAGCATGGATGAATCTCAAAAAACCTTATGCTAATGATTCCATTTATAGGAAATTTTAGAAAAGGCAAAGCTAACCCATAGTGACAAAGAAAGCCAGTGGTTGCCTGACATGGGAAGGGCAGATTGACTGTAAAAGAATAAGAATGAATTTGGAGCTGAGGAAATTTTATAGACCTGGGCTGTAGCTGTGATTACTGAGGTGCATGTATTTGTCAAAACTCATCAAACTGTACATTTCACAATAGGTACATTTAATTGTATGGAAATTATACCTTAATGAAATTGATTTTTTAGATCTCTTGACATCACCTACTATTCCATTCTCAGCTCCGTTACAGCCCCTCTCAGAGAGGGTTGTCTATAATTGTTAACTATTTCCTCTTCTCATTTTTTGAGCAGGCTATGACCACACCACAGCACCAAAGCTGTTGTTGTTAGATCACCAATGACCTCAAATTCCTAACTTGAGTATCAACTTCCTAAAAGTTCTCACTTCCGTCTTCTTGATATATTTGGAGCCACCCTTCTTTCTTTTTTGGTTCTCCCACCTCACTAGCTATTCCTCAGTCTTCTTTACTGGTTTCTTCGCATATTTCCAACCTCTACTTGGAATTTTCCCATGCTTAGTAAACCTCTGTTTTCTCTCTGCAATCCTTTGCTAGGTGATCTCATTCAGCCCCTTGCTTTAAATATTATGTATAAACTAATGATTGCAAAGCTCTATCTTTACCCCAGACCTCTTCCTGAGCCCAGACTCACATGCCAACTGCCATTGACACTCTACCTGGATGTCTTACAGGTATCTCCAATGCACAACACCTGTAGTAGGCTGAATAATGGCAGGCAAGGATAACCCAGGTTCTGATTCCTGGCATTTAAATGTTTGTATAACAAAAGGAATTTGGCAGGAATGTTAAGGATGAGGATAGTAACATGAATTTTCCAAATGACTCTAAATGTAATCACAAAGGTCCTTTTAAGAGGAAACTATAAGAAGACTTGGTTACAAAAGAAGACAGCAATGTTACCATGAAATTTTAGAATAAACAGGAAATTCTAAAGGGTTATACAGATTTAACAACAACAATAATAACAATCTACTTACAGAGAAAGTGTGAATTGGAATCATTCTCATTTTCTTAACAACAAAACTAGATTAGCTTGATAAAAGAGTAACTTTTTCTCATAAAAAAGAAAAAGTAAATATGTCAAGTAAAATTGTATTAACTCAATGGAGAGAACTTATTCACGATGCATACAAATATTAAATTGCTACATGTACATTTAAAATATCTCATAATTGGGTCAATTTTACCTCCATAAAGCTGGAGAAAAGAGAAACCTACAATAGATTATCAAAGACAGTGAACAAGGCCTTCAAAATCCTGGTGAAGGGAACAGAACTCTATACCAGGTAACACTATTAACTAATCAAGGTATGATTAGAATGAAGACATTTTCAGACTGCCCCAAAACTCAAAAAACATGGTTCTCTAATAAGGCTAGGCTTCAGAAAATCAAGGGATGGAAAAGGCAGGGATCTAAGAAACAGGAAAAGATCAGAGATGTCCCACAACCATCCCCGTGCTGCAGGCCATGGAGCCAGTGCTCTGAGATGGGGTAGGACTCAAAGGGGGAAAATGGAACCCACAGCTTTTGTAAAACTAGTTTGAGTGTTTAAAAAAAAATATTGACAGATGTTTGACAAATCTGTTGGGACAATTAGAAAACAAATTATTAATGTATACATAGAAAACTAAGCAAATGAAAAAATAAGGCAATCTTAACATCAAGAATTAAAAGGTAAATAAGAAAGGAAATGCAATTGTCAAACATGACTTGATTCTAGGAGCCATAGAAATTCATGCACAGGTAGGGCTCCTATGCTTAGGAGGCAATCAGGGCCCAGGGAGGCCTTCTGGCTCCTAGCTGGGGCCTTCCTCCCCCCAGCTGCTGGTGAGGGCCTTCCTTCATTCCACACTACCTCCTAGTGGTCAGCACAGATCATAGCAAGCAGTTGAACTCAGTCAGTCAAACTCCTGAGGGGACAATTTGCATAGTAGCCTTTTATTATATAGGATGCTGGGTATTGATGTAATCAAAACTTTGATGCAGCCAAAACTGGTTTGGCTCAGTGAATAGAGCGTTGGTCTGCAGACTGAAAGGTCCCAGGTTTGATTCCAGTCAAGGGCATCTATATTGGTTGCGGGCACATCCCCAGAAAGGGGTGTGCAAGAAGTAGCTGGTCAATGTTTCTCTCTCATCAATGTTTCTACCTCTCTATCCCTCTTCCTTCCTCTCTGTAAAAAATCAATAAAATATATATTTTTAAAAATTTGATGCAGCCCTAACCAGTTTGGCTCAGTGGATAGAACGTTGGCCTGATGACTGAAAGGTCCCAGGTTCGATTCCAGTCAAGGACATGTATCTCGGTTGCATGTACCTAGGGGTGTGCAAGAAGCAGCTGATTGATGTTTCTCTCTCATCAATGTTTTTAACTCTCTATTCCTCTTTTCCTTCTCCTTTCCTCTCTGAAAAAAAAATCAATAAAATATATATTTTTAAAATTTTTGATATAACTAGATTAAGAGGAAGGGCCAGGAGCAGAGAAAACAGTAGGGGCAAGAGGAGAAAAAAGATATGTAAAACCTCATTTGCAGAAAAAGAAAAATGTCCAAAATTAGGGAGGAATATATAATATCAGTATAAGCATACTAGAGAGTATAACAAATACTAAAAGAAACAACTAAAAAGAATTTAATGTAACCATTTTCAGGGAGGACTGAGACAGCAGGTGGGAGGAATGGGGCAGAGGACTGCTATTTTCTTTATAGGTTTTTAGTCCTACTTCATTATGTTAATGTATGTACATGTATTACTTTGATACAATAATTAATACTAAAATAAAAACTAATAAGACTAAATGAGAGGCTCAAGCAATTATAGATAAAAAGGAAGAGAATCTCCACATACCCTTATATGGCTAATTTATCTATAACAAAGGAGTCAATAACATACAATAGAGTAAACACAGTCTCTTCAATAAATGATGTTAGGAAAACTGGACAGAGACATGCGAAAAAAAATTACATGACCACCTCTTACACCATACACAAGAATAAACTCAAAAGGGATTCAAGACTTAAATGTAAGGCCTGCAACTATAAAACTCCTAGAAGAAAGCAGGCAGTAAATTTTTTAATATTGCTCTTAGTCATATTTTTAATATGTCTCCTTGGGCAAGAAAAACCAAAAATAAGCAAAAGGGACTACATCAAACTTTGCACAGCAAAGAAGCCATCAACAAAATGACAAGGCAACCTACTGAATAGGAGAATATATTTGCCAATAATACTTTCCACAGAGAATTAATATCCATACTTTATAAAGAACTCATACAACTTAACATCAAAAAGCAAAGAACCCAAGGAAAAATTAGGCAGTGGAACTGAATAGACACTTCTCCAAAGAGGATATACAGGTGGCCAATAGAAACATGAAGAGATGCTCAGTGTCACTAATCATGAGAGAGATGAAAATTGAAACCACAATGAGATATGACCTCACACCTGTCAAAATGGCTAGCATCAACAATCAACAGACAAGTGTTGGCGAGGATGCGAAGAAAAGGGAACCCTCACGCACTGTTGTGGGAATGTCAACTGGTGCAGCCTCCATGGGAAACAGTATGGAGGCTCCTCAAAAAGTTAAAAATAGAACTATCATATGACCCAGCATTCTGGGTATTTAAACAAAGAAATCCAAAACACTAATTCAAAAAGATATATGCACCCCTATCTTCACTGCAACATTATTTACAATATCCAAGATATGCAAGCTACCAAAGTGTCTATCAGTAGACAATTGGGTAAAGAAGTGGTATGTATAGTATACAATGGAATATTACTAGGCCATAAAAAGGAATAAAATCTTACCTTTTGCAACAAGATGGATGGTTCTATAAGGTATGCCAAGTGAAATAAGTCAGATAAAGAAAGACAATGCCATATGGTTTCACTTAAATTAAAAAAAAACAACAACAATAAAAACAGAAACAGATTCATAGATACAGAGAACAAACTGAAGGTTACCTGATGGGAGTGTGATTGGAGGTCTGGGTAGAAAGGGTGAAGAATTCAGTATAAACTGGTAGGAACAAAATAGTCATGGGGATGTAAAGTACAGCTTAATTTTGTAATAATTATATATGGTGCCAGTTGGGTACTGGATATACTAGGTGAACACTTTGTAAAGATTATCTAACCACTATGCTGTACACCTAGAACTAATCTATATATATATATATAAAACCTTAATATACAAATAGTCCAAACAGCGGAATAACCAAACAACCAGTCACTAGGATGTGAGCTGACCACCAAGGGGTGCACGCAGAACATGGCAGGCATTGGCCACGGCGGCATGGTGAAGCAGGTAAGCCAGGCCAAGGAGGGGCCCTGGTTGCTGTCATAAGGGCAAGCCTCTGGTGGTTACTGAAAATTCTTTGTTCCCACATGCCGCAGTCCCGCCAGGCACTCACACCTGCTGCTGGTACTGGAGGTGCTATTTGCACCCAGCGCCAGTCTCAATGCTTGGCACTGTCAGTGGATGCAAACAGTGGATGCTGGCCCTGATTGCCCCTGAGGGCTTCTCCACCTTCTTCTGATCCTGAGGGGCAATCAGAGCAGCAGCTGCTGCTCATTCCTGCTGCTGGTGCCAGCCCCAATGGCTCTGCATCATCAGCAAGTGTGAGCCGGGCCAACACTACCAGCATATGGGAGTGGCAGCAGCAGGAGCAGGGCTGCCAGCAGACAGGGGACCAGGCAGGGGCACGGAGGATGGGCCAAAACCTGCCCCTGTGCTAACCACAGCCTCGCAGCCCACAGTTCCTTTCAAGGTGTAAGAATTCATGCATTGGGCCCCCAGAATAATACTAAATATTAACTCTAATTGAAAAAGAAAAGGATCTGCCGAAACTGGTTTGGCTTAGTGGATGGAGCATCAGCCTGCGGACTGATGGGTCCTGGGTTCGATTCTGGTAAAGAGCATGTACATTGGTTGCGGGCACATCCCCAGTGGGGGGTGTGCAGGAGGCAGCTGGTCTATGGTTCTCTCTCATTGATGTTTCTAGCTCTCTATCCCTCTCCCTTCCTCTCAATAAAATATATTTTAAAAAGAAAGGAAAGAAAGAAAAGAAAAGAAAGAAAAGAAAAGAAAAGAAAAGAAAAGAAAAGAAAAGAAAAGAAAAGAAAAGAAAAGAAAAGAAAAGAAAGTGAAAAGGATCCAAGGTCAGTGTGGCTCAGTTGTTTGAGTGTCAGTCATTCCATGCACAGAAAGGTTGCTTGTGTGATTCCCAGAAGGGTCACATGCCCGGATTGCTAATTCTATCCCCAGTAGCGGGCATTCAGGAGGTGGCCGATTGATGTTTCACTCTTACGTCAATGTTCCCCTCTCTCTCCCTCTCTCCTTACTTCCCTCCCTCCCTCAATCACCTGGAGCAGAACCAGGAGAATAAGGAGAGCAAGAGAACACAGGCATGACAGAAGAGAGACCACTTTCTAGACACACCCAGCTCCGAGTGTTTATCAGACCCTTTGTGAGAAGGAAATTGGAAAATAATGTATACTATTATAATAAAAGGTAATATGCTAATTAGACTGGATAGACCAGTTATCTTCTAGATGTCATTCCAAATGTCCTTCCTGACAAACCTAAGGGTGTGGCCAGCCTGCAATCCACCTAATGCCCCTCACCCAGGTTGGCCCCAACCCCCAGCAGGGACCTCTACCCCAGTCTGGGGCTCCTTTTAGGGCAGGCCAGCCAGCCCCCACCCATGCACCAGGCCTTTATCTTACCTAATAATAGACAAACAAGTAAATTGACAAAACCTCCGCATATACACCAGCCAATCAGGAGTGATATGCAAATTAACCCAACAAAGATGGCGGTTAATTTGTATACACAAGCACTGAGTGATGGGAACAGGTGGGATGCTTGCATCATCACCATGGCAACAACACAGGCATTCTGCCCCACCCTGGTCTCTCAGGGCCTCTGGGCAGTGTGGGAAGGTGAGGCTTGAGCAGAAAGAGGCAGCTCCAGAGCAGAAAGAGGCAACTCTGGGGCCTGAGCAGAAAGGGGCTTGGCAAGAGTGGAAAGGCGGTAGGTTTCACTGTGTGAATCCCATTCCTTAGTGTTGTGAGGATTAAATAAACTTCCATCAGTGAAAGTAGCTGACAATAGCAGGTGTGCTTTGGACAGTATTTTACTTTTCATTCCCCTTAGAAAGTGGAAACCTCCTGGACAATCAGCTCCACTAAATCAGCTGTGTCCCTTGTTTCCTGTTGTTTTCTCCAGAACAGTAAATAAATGGCTGTACTAAGTATGAGCCCATCAACGATGGTTGTATGAATGAATAAATGAATGAATCTGTTAACCAAGTATTAATTAATAAGAGAGTAGATGTACTTGTAAGTGATATATTTCTGAGAGGTTACACCATTTCTTACAAAGCAATATTCAAATAGTTGATTGAATCCATCTGTTTTAAGCAATAGGTATACATGAAGTTTAATTAATAATAAGATTGAGCCCTAGTTGGTTGGTTTCAGTGGTTCGAGTTTCCACCTGCAGACCACAAGGTCCCCAGGTTCGATTCCAGTCAGGGGCACATGCCCAAGCTGCAGGCTCGATCTCCAGTGGGAGCCGTGCAGGAGGCAGCCAATCAATGATTCCCTCTCACCATTGATGTTTCTATCTCTCTCTCTCTCCTTACCTCTCTGAAATCAATTAAAAATATATTTAAATATATATATGTGTGATTAAAATAATTATAACAGTTTCAGGATATGGTAAGTTATAAAAGTATTGGGATTAACCTTAAAACTATATGATAAATGAAATTAGAGCCAAAATACTCTCTAATAAAATATGACAGGCTAATATAAATGATAAAATTAAAAATGGGCAGAGATGACAAGAATGCAATATATTCTTATGTAAATTAGTAAATGTGTTTCCAGTCCTGAAGATGTCTGACCTCAGAGATGAGTAAGTCCAACAGAAATTGAAGAACCATCCACTCCACACACTAATGGGGTAGAGACTGGGAATTACCGTATTTTTCGGACCATAAGCCGCTCCAGACCATAAGACGCACCAGTTTTTAGAGAAGGGAAATGAAGAAAAAAAGATTCTGAAACAAATAGTGTCCTAAAATATTTTATGTGCATTAAAACCCAACATCACAGTCATAAACACATGTAATCAACCCTGTAAAGTAAACAGCAGCATTTAGAACCATTTTAGAGCCGGGCAAGCACACAGAGACCACACAGAGCCGGGCAAGTAAAAAAACTTTTTTTTTTAAGTATATGTGTAGGCTATATTTGGACCATAAGACGCAGGGACTTTTCCCCCCCACTTCTGGGGGGAAAAAAGTGCGTCTTATGGTCCGAAAAATACGGTAGTCATTTTTCAGGAGAGACACCAAAACTCTAAGGAATGCAGTCTTCTGTATGGAAATGAGAGAATACTAGAGACTTGTCCTGAGAGATGAAGGAAGGGGCTAATAGTGATTTTGTTACTCCTGGGGCAATACAGAGCTTATGAGATAAATGCCTTCTGAACAGTCAAAGAATGCAAAAGGCATGGCAGAAGTAAGGACTAAAAACTGAAGGTCATGGGAAGGACTTCAGACTGTTCCTATCCCATTGTAACAGGCTATGAAATAAGACCAAAAGAGGAGTTTTTAAATGTCTAAAGTCACCAAATCATCATTAAATGCATGGCTCTCCACAGTGGCATCTCTGAAGAGCACAGTGGTGTTTAGAAGCATGCATTGGATTCTGTGCTGAAATTCAATCTCATTTTCTTATATTATGTTTGCTTTGTACACACAAGGAAACATAGTTTAAGGGAAAGATGACATTAGAGGTTGGATGATCCAAAGAAAACTCCCCATGGGAAGTAACATTCATACTGATGGGCCAAAGTTCTGGAAGGACTCAAAAAGAAAAGGGAGTACATTTATTTCCTAAGCAAAGGGCCTTGGTTAAGTGGCAACAGTTAGTCAAGGTGTGAGAAAGAGGCATACCTCTTCGGTAAGTACACCTGTGCCACTATTCCAGAGAAGTGCAGGCACCGAATGTACCAGTATTATGGACCAGCATCTCCATTCCACAAAGCAACCAACTCTCATATTCTTGTCAAAGAGGATGAATTCTGAACAATATGCTGTTTTTTCGTGTCTTTGTTTTTCATGTTTTTGTTTTATCAATCTACCCTGTTTTTTAAAACATTCTCCTTTTCAATGTTTTCATAATAAAGATCACTATTCAACATTTTAACACCATTATCTCACAAAGAGAAAACTTGCACACAACATTGAAAGCAGAACTATGATTTCTCCTTCATCCCCCTCATTCTTTGAAAAACAAATAATAATAATAATAATAATAATAATAATAAGCTTTGTTTTGATATCTTCTGCTCATGTGAGGGTGGCAAAATGGAATCACTAAATAACAACTCATATTGTTTCACAAAGCAGAATAATAGTGGGAACATTTTTTTACTCCAAGGAAGCAAATGTTTCTAATTAGTGGCAAGATGAGCTGAGGTAGCTGCTTGGGGCATCTGTGCCTCACATTAGGGATACTGTCCCATTGAGCAAAGCAACCAAATTGCCTGAATTCTGTTTGTGACGGTCGCCACCTACCGAAGAATACGCAGTACTGCAGCCGGCTTCAAGCCAGGGGAAATGATGTGGGGGAGTAAGGAAAAAGCAGCAGTTGATACTCCTGGGACAGGGTGGGATTTCTGTGCCCAAAGAAGAGAAGGCAGAGGGGTCCTGCACTGACTTGGCAGGATGCTGCCGTGGGTACAGCAGGGCTCAGGCTGGAAAGCTCTGTGGAGAAGGTATTTACTGGGCCTAAGACCCCACTCAGGTTTAGCAAAGAAGTGAGGGGAGTATGTGAAGTGAAGGAGTAGTTTGGAGACAGACACAGGGAGAAAAACCATGGCTAAGAAGAGAGCCCCTTGAGGAAATGAGACTGGCTGTAGAAGAGTGTTTGCCCTGGGAATTCATAGGAAATAAGAATAGATCCTGAGGGCCTTGGGTTGGTGGGGTAGGATTTTCCCAAAAATCAAAAAGAAACCCTTAAAGATTCATCAATACCTACCTCAGCAAATGACCCTCAATTAAAAACACTGTGGTAATCACTTCATAATATGAATCATGTCGTACAACTTAAATTTACAGAATCTTATTCGTCAATTATACCTCGATTATATATATATATATATATACACACACATATATATATATATGTGTGTGTGTATATATATATACATGTGTGTGTGTGTGTGTATATATATATATGTGTGTGTGTGTGTGTGTGTGTATATATATATATATAGCAAACGTTTTTTAAAGAGCCAATGGATTGTAGAAATAGTCCAATTATAAATCACTTTTTGGAAATTGCCTCAAAGGAAATTATTTAGATTAAACATGGACATAATAATATGACAGGTAAAATAATGATCCCAATGCCTTCCTGTACCACCTTCCTCCACCAAGCACGAAGAGCCACAGCACCTCCCCTGATGTCTGTCAATATCGAAGCCAAAACCTGCCCCCAACACACTGAAGCCCACATTCTCCAATCATACACCTGTGCCCCCATAAGAGCAATTCAGCCGGGACCAGTTTGGCTCAGTGGATAGAGCGTTGGCCCATGGACTGAAAGGTCCCGGGTTCGATTCCAGTCAAGGGCATGTACCTTGGTTGCGGGCACATCCCCAGTAGGGGGTGTGCAAGAGGCAGCTGAACGATGATTCTCTCTCATCATCGATGTTTCTAACTCTCTATCCCTCTCTCTTCCTCTCTGTGAAAAATCAATAAAATATATATTTTTTTTTTTAAAAAAAGAGCAATTCATCCACTTTACGTTCTCCTTTTTTCATTTGTTCTAAATACATTAACTGAGCCCCAATCATGTTCCTGTCATTAGCATAATGGTATCAAAAGTAGAAAGATATGGTCCCTTCTCTCATGGTACTTACAGTCTAGCGAAGCTAGAATACACAATGCTGGTATACAGTGACGAGTACTCTAAATTCAAGGCTGTGAGAACCTAAATAGAGATAAGAGTTACTCTGAGGGAGAGGGAGTATATAAAGAGACTCTTACTGAGGAAATGTTTGACCAATATAGACCGATTTGTGGCTTCAAGGGGGCAGACAGGAGCACAGGGTTTGTAGACCTCAGACCACATTCCATCTTTTAACGGCTCCGTTTTTCTGGACAAGTCACTTTAATTCTTAGTCTCAGTTTGCTCAGGTATAAAATGGGGGAAATTGTGGGAATTAAATGATAAACTCCATAGGATGGGCTTAGCACAACAACTAGAATATAGTATACTTACAGAAACTGTTAGCAGATATTTTTTAAAATATATTTTATTGATTCTTTACAGAGAGGAAGAGAGAGGGATAGGAACATTGAGAGAGAGAAACATTGATCAGCTGCCTCCCACACACCCCCCACTGGGGATGTGCACGCAACCAAGGTACATGCCCTTGACCAGAATCGATCCTGGGACCTTTCAGTCTGCAGGCCAATGCTCTATCCACTGAGCAAAACCGGTCAAGGCAGCAGATATTTTTGATATTATAAATCCTCTTGCTTTTATGCTGGGGTTTGGACAGTAAGGGAGGAAAAGAGAAGATTTGCATTTAAAGACTGGAATTGATGTCTGCACATATATGTAACATGGTATTAACTTAGTTTCCAGATAGATTATAGAATTATGATATAGAAGCAAATAAAAACTAATAATACTATTAAAACTCTCTCTTAGCTATCTAGCTGAAAATTGAACCATTATTTATATATATAAAAGGCTAATATGCAAAGTGCCCCTACAGAAGTTCAACCAGGAGACCAGCAGTTCTATTGCTCACTATGACAAATGCTGAACACCAGGGAGCAGCGTGGAACGAAGGGAGACCCCAGCTAGCAGCCTGGGAAGGGAGGCCCTGGCCAGCAGCCAGAAGACCCCTATCAGTCCTGATCACTGCCCAGGCCCAGGGATCCTAACGGTGCATGAATTTCATGCACCTGGCCTCTAGTGTTTAATATTTACTGGGAGAATGTATTCTAATCTAAATCGAATTAACTAAAAAATCCTTGTAAACACAATGCCTCTATAAAATGGTAACTATCAATTCTTTCACTTGGAAGTACTCTAGGAGCAAGAGCAATACTTTTAATACAATGGAAAGCAGCTGAAACATGGGTAATGCCTCTCCATAACTGTTAGCTACTCTACCTGGAAAGGGTACACACCCTCATCACATCTGGAAACAGCTGTGGAAATCACATGACTCATCCAGTGATGTGTAAAACACTGGGGTCAAAAGCCTTTTAATTAGTTTCCTTTCCTACATCCCATTAAAGAGCCTCTCCCAACTTAGTGGGACCTTTTTTCTCGACTATGCCTTTTTGATATGTTCACAGGACCAGTCTATGCTATTACAAAAAAATAAGCAATTTGGAGAGTTTCAGATGACCCTGCCAGTTTGAATATTTGGATAATTCAGGCAGATATCTAGCTTTATTTTTAAAAAATAAATTTAAGTGAATGTTCTATCTAAACTGAAGTCTGGGATATTAAAATGTTACAACTCTGCTCAAAATGGCTTACAAACTCATGGGGGGGGCGGGGGGGGAATGTGCCTCTAAAGAAACGATCAGAGGAAAATGTGTAAAAACTTTTTAGTTTCCTTTTGTAAAATATATTTTTATATTTTTATTAATTTCAGAGAGTAAGGGAGAGAAAGAGATAGAAACATCAATGATGAGAGAGAATCATTAATTGGCTGCCTCCTGTACACTGCTCACTGGGGATTGAGCCCGCAACCCAGGCATGTGCCCTGACCAGAAATTGAATTGTGTCCTCCTGGTTCATAGGTTAAATGTCAATCATTGAGCCATGCTGGCTGAGTGGTTTCCTATTTATTTCTTCTATTTTTCAAACTTCCTTCAATGAGTATGTAAGTTTATTTTTTAATTAAATGTACTGAGGTGATATTGATCAATGTATAAGTTTAACATAAAGTGAAAAACTTTATCTACATCTGGCCAAAAAATAGGCAAAGAATAGAACAAAAATATGAAACTTCCTAGAGTTTGGGAAGAGGTATTCACTTCCCATGATGCTCAGTGATTCCTCTTTATTATATTCAGACACCATGGAAGTGCCAGAGGAACTGGGGTAACCTTTTTAGTTTTTAATTGTATTGACCAGAAGCAAGCCAATTCACTAAAAATCAATTCCCAGAAAACTTCCAATGACTTGCCAACCTGACTTTAGGGCAAACTGGTTTTCGGGGGGGGGGGGGGGGGGGGGGGGGGGGGGGGGGGGGGGGGGGGGGGGGGGGGGGGGGGGGGGGGGGGGGGGGGGGGGGGGGGGGGGGGGGGGGGGGGGGGGGGGGGCGGAGAAAGAAGAAAGAAAGAAAGAAAGAAAGAAAAGAAAGAAAAGAAAGAAAGAAAAAAGAAAGAAAGAAAGAAGAGAAGGAAGGAAGGAAGGAAGGAAGGAAGGAAGGAAGGAAGGAAGGAAGGAAGGAAGAAGAAAGAAAGAAAGAAAAGAAAGAAAGAAAAGAAAAGAAAAGAAAAGAAAAGAAAAGAAAAGAACTTAAAGCTGCATTGCCCAATTGTTTCAGAAATGTATGTCATAAATGGCAGTGATGGCCGGGAGTACACACAACTTCCATCTCTGCAACTCTGAATTTAACTGCTTATTATTTACCCAAAGAGTTCAACCATTTCTAATACTATTACAATGGAGTGTTAAATGCACACAGGCTCCTAGGAAAATAGCTCTTCTTACTTTGACTCTGAAATAATACCAAGGATTGGATTCTCACACAAACTCACAAGCAGAGCACGTACCCCGTATCTGGCTTTAGGGAAGAGGCAGGAGAGCTCCAGACCTCTACCCAGCTTCCAGGCCCTCACTTGCCTCGTTTTGCAATATTTTTAACATATGCAAGAATCACTTGCACAAAAGAAAGCTATTTCTGTCATCAAACATCTCTTTTTCGTATCCCCATGGTAACATAGCTGTTGGTTCACAAACTGGCCCTTGGACACATAAATTGGAAGAGTGGGAAGAAAGAAGCAGATTCCACGCCCCCCCCCCCCCACCTCCACCCCTACCCTCGTTCCCCATAGGTAAGTGGCAGGTTTAATAAGCAAGGAAATATATACAGGACCTCCCTCCCTGCGAGATAAGCCAGTCTCTGCACCTGTCCTCCAGAATCTCAAATGTCTGTACAGAGGCCTTACCTGGGTTCAGTCACGAATACAGTCCAAATGGTCGCAACAACATTTTGCTTTCCCAAGGCCGGGTCTTTGAACCTGCTCCAGCAATAGGAACCGTGGGCCAAACCACATCCCAAGGACAAGGGGGGGGGGGGGGGGGAGAGGAAGGGGCTGGGGGGAGGAGCCTCTGCCCAGATCCAGCTCCCAGGTCAACCAGAGGTCATGTCCTCCCCTAACAATACCTATGTGACTTTCATCCAGGGAACCATGCGCCATACATCATAGGTTCCTGATGTGTCTACCGTGATACTTGGTACATTCTGCTATGCTACAAATACCCCACAATGAAGGCCATTTGTGTGTGTGCTACAGGGTCTGCCATTCATCAGGAGATTTACCAAGTCATCTTTCTTTCCAGGAAGACTCTCAGTAAAAGGATGAGAGTGGACTGCAGGCCTAGTGCTATCTCTTTCCTTCCCAGCCCACAAAGGAAAAGTTATTTGTGTTTATTTGCTTCTTTTATTAAAAGCTTTTTTAAGTCGTCTTAGAGAAAATACTCAAAGCAAAAAATACAAATAAGCAAAATAAGAATGTTTAAATCAACATAATTCCTCATCCAGAGATTACCATGAATAGGCCATTGTATAACTTTTTCATTTTAAAATAAATGCATAGTATTAATGAAATGACTGCAGGCTAATGGTCCTGGAGACTACATATTAAGTAGAAACAAGGAAAGGCAATGGATATCTAGATATCTGGCCTTCTGAAGAGCTCCTCAAACCTTCTCCCTAGCAAAACAACTGGAACTAAAAACAATAGTAATAATAATATTTTTTTTTTTTTTTTTTTTTTTTACAAAGTCTCTAGCAATCCTCCTAAGGGCAAAGAGCCCTTAGAGAAATAATTTATTTTAGAAAATCTATTAAATCTCGGTAAGAATAAAAATGGGTGGCATTTCCCCTCGCTCGGAACTCAGCACGATGCAAACACTAATCCAGGCTGGGCAGCCAAGAACAAGGCCTCCCATGGGCCCAGCTCTCAGTCGGGGCTGCAGATTCTCCCCCAGGAAAATGAGGCCACCAGCACTTTTCACCCCCCACCCTCACCCCCCTAGCTTCAGTTTGCAGGAGTTCTATTCCAGGAAAGCTTCCTTCCATTACCCTCCTCTCATAGGGCAGAAGCTCCGTCTCAGGCACGACAGGCAGAGAATACTGGGACCCGAATCCCCTTCATCCCAACTGACCTGTGGGCAGAGATTTCGTGCTAGGAGAGGCAAGCTGGGAAGAGCACAGACTACAGCCCCCTCAGCCCTCTGCTTGGTAAGCAAAGGTGTCATTCTGAGAGAAGTGGACTGGTGTCCCTGCCCCAAGTATTAGAACTGCGGTACAGAGATTTTGCCCCGCAGGAGAGACAAGCCATTAAGAACTGAGAGCTCTGAATCGCTCCTCAGAAGGATGATTTTATTGGGAACGGGTGTGGCAAAGTTTAAGCCTGAGGGCACTGTTGAAAACAGTGGAAATTTTGGTGGTAAGCAGTTAAGGAGGCTGGTAGCTGTACAAGAGTAATAAGCTAAACTGTTTACTAGTAGAAGTTAAACAAGGAAAAACTAGGTGAAAAGACATCAAAGAACAACCTTCTTGGTGGTCAACACAGGCCTCAAAGTCAAAGGCTTTTTTTACTCCTGAAAAAGGGCCCAAATTTAATTAGAAAAGACTGTAGAGCAATTTATGACCCGGGGCATAGTTAATAAAAACAGAGCAACCAGCTGGAAATTAGTAGGGACAAATAGCTGGGTATAATACCCTGTTTTCCCGAAAATAAGACAGTTTCTCATATTAATTTTTTCTCCCAAAGTTGTGCTAGGTCTTATTTTCAGGGGATGTCTTATCTTTCCATGCACTAGGTCTTATTTTTGGAGGATGTCTTATTTTCGGGGAAACACGGAACCATCAGAGATGAACAGCGTAATAGAGAGAAGGGGAAAAGACAGTCAAAGAAAGCCCAGCCATAGCCACTGTCCTCCCAGGGTGACTGTGAGCATGCCCGTGTCTGTACCCTCTTGACTTCCAGCCAAGTCACTGAACAAATAACAGTGAAATACCTAAGAAACTAACTCAACTCCATGGGACAAAAGAAAAGAACTACGTAGAAAGAGTGAACAAAGAAGATTAATACAACAAGCACTACCAGTGAAGGGTTGCAAGCCCTTCTCTATGAAAACTGGCCCTTCAGTCAACACTCCCACATCCTGGAGACCACCTAAACATCTCAGTCATCAACAGGTGAGCTCACTAGGATTCTAAGAGTCTCAGGTCATTCAGAACGCTATACCATAGACACCATAAATAGGTAGTTTATGGC
This sequence comes from Pipistrellus kuhlii, assembly GCF_014108245.1. Lineage (NCBI taxonomy): Eukaryota > Metazoa > Chordata > Mammalia > Chiroptera > Vespertilionidae > Pipistrellus > Pipistrellus kuhlii. Next base: position 43,073,730 of record NW_023425427.1, read on the forward strand.
TAGCCATTTATTCTCACACTTCTGAGGCTGGGGAGTCCAAGATCAAGGCACTGGCAGACTTGGTGTCTGGTGAAGGCTGGCTTTCTAAGCTACCATGTTTCAGCTGTATCCCCACATGGGAGAAGGGGCAAGGAAGGAAGTGCCTTCACAACCCAATCACCACCCAAAGTCCCCTTCTCTTAATACGATCACCTGGGGGGCTAGGATTACAACACATGAATTCGGGGCTGGAGTGGGGGAGACACACAGATATTCATTCTCTAGCACAGAGCCACATTGGCAGTGACACAGATGACCCTTGGTCAGTAAATTGCATCAGAAATGGGAGAGACTGTAGATGAACTCTGAAGACCTGATTGGACAATGCCGCTGGGGGTGTCCCTGAGTGTGGTCCAATGCCCCCTGGAGACCTGGAAGCCTCTCAAGTTGTAAGAGAAATACTGAGGGACTGTGAGATGTGAGGCTTCCGGCCGTGGCAGCTCCTGTCCTTCCGCCCAGCTGTACTGCTTCGAGGACTCCCACTGAAAAGAAATGCATGTGCTGCCCTACCGTTGAGCTGTGCTTCCTGCTTGACCCTCCCAGGCTGGGCCAAATGTATCCTCCCATAGCCTTGAGTTTCAATGTTTCATCGACTCTAACAAGACCCCCGCAGACACACAAACACGTTTCCCTATTACTTTACAAAAAGCAAATCAAAAAGCTTCAGGACCCATTTTTGTCATTTAAAATATCCTGGCATCTTTCTGGTATTAAATACTCTGCACCTGCAAAAACAGCATACTATCCATCGAATGAACATACCATACTTTATTGAACCTGGTGTAGGACATAAAGATTTTTTTCCTCTAGATTTTTGCTATTTCAAACCACGCTTTAAAAACATGTGTGATATAAGCCAGTCGATGAAAAAAAAAATACATGATCTCACTCGTTTATGAATAATAAAGAACATTATAAACTGTTGAACAAAAAGATAGATACAGAGACAGTAAAGCATCAAACAGAATGTCAAATTACAGCAGGAAGGTTAGGGAGAGGTGGGGGAGATAAGAGATCAACCGAAGAATTTGTATGCATGCAGATAAGCATAACCAATGGATGCAAAACTCTGGGGGGTTAGGCGTGTATGGGAGTGGTGGGGGGCAATGGTAAGATATGTAAAAAAAATGAGAAGAAAAAAAAAACATGTGTGATACTAAATAGTTTAATACATGCATGATTATTCCTGTGGACCCTGAGAAAGAAGAGCTTCCTAAGAAGTGGGCCTGGTGGCTAACTGGGCTCACATTCTTTTAAAAAACAGATCCTAGCAACCTTTTCTACACAGGGGCCTCTCACATAAAATGGACTTCAGGGAGACGCCTGCACTGCACTGTGCTTCTGCCATCTGAGCCAACCCCTATAAAGGAGTTCCTGAAATCCTATTTCAACCAATAGGACTGAGGCTTTCCCCATCCAAGCAGAGCTGCACAGCTCCAGCCAGAGTGGCTCTATTCTGAGTAATCAAGACAGTGCCTTCTGGACCAATCAAACTACAATGATTTGACTCCTCATTTGCATGCGGATGGACCAATCACAGACCAAGATATATAAGCCAACTTCCCTCTGGCCCTGAGGGCTTCTGACTTTGAGAACACACTTTCCCTTTCCACTAGACATTGTGTTTAAGTGAAGATGGCTTGCTGGAGCATAACAGAGCAGAGAGGCAGACCAGAGTAGAATGAAGCAGAACTGAGTTGCCTAGCTCAAGGGCATGGCCCCAGGGCCACCCTTAGAGCACTGCTGTGTCACAATTGAGCTATTTACACTGAATAAAGTTTCTTTCTTCACCCCACCCCGCAATGGGGATTCTTGTTGGCATTGAGTTGGCACCAATGACCATTGGTTGACATTCCAAAAATATGTTCCTAGAAATGAGAATATCATATTTATTCTGCCTGGAATCAGGCTAGTCTTGTAATTACTACAAAAACCCTCTATGACTGTTTATTTTAGGTGAACACTTTTTTCAGCTCTTCAATTTACTAGGTAAAGGCCTTATCCATATCTATTTTTCAATTATGTAGGACTATACTTACAATATTAACTGGGCAGTAAATATTACTTTCCAGAAATGTCCATACAATAAATCAACTTGATTGTGGCAAATATATTGCTTAATAGCTTTATAAATCTAACAGCTATGGTTTTGAGGTTAGAATTAAAGAAATAAAATTGAGTTTCTAGCCTATACATTTCATTTTTCTTGCCAGCAAAACTGGAACAAGGAAGAAGTTTCTCTGGTTTCTGAAGCATGTTTATAAACCACTTCTGAAATTGGAAGTAATTTATGACTGACTGTTCTGTACAATTCAGCTGTGAATCCATATGGCCCTGGTGCTTTATTACCTGATATGTCTTGTAGGGCACTTTTTAAAAAATTTCTTTTCATCCACTGAGCTTATTTAATTTCCCTTTGCATCTGGCCTCAATAATTGCAAAACTCTATTTCATTCTCATGGCAAACAAAATAAATCCCATATTCCTATGTGCCATCTTCCCGGGATCTTGTTTATAAGGTCCATAAATCAAGGGGAAGTTTTGAAAAGGATTGTTCTTAAATTCCATTTAGAATGTGCTCACCTGTACATGAGCCAAGTTTTTATGGATGTGAAGGTTGGATTTTGTTCCAAGTGGGGATACCAGGTACACCTTTTTAGGATCACAAATCCATCTACAAAGAAGTTGCCAACATCCTACAAAACTTCTCAAAAAAGAGACCATTTCTAAGCAGTTCCTCAATATTTCAAGGAGCAACATGAGTAGGTCAGTTCAATAAGCATTTATCACGCGTTCTCTGACTTCAGACCGAATAGTGTTGAGCAGGTAATAATTGCCTTTGGTTTCCTGCAAGGCTAATATCCTGGAAAGTCCAGGAATCCGGAGCCATGGCTTCCAGGTGTATGCTGTGGTTAGTGATAAAAGTGAACCCGTGTGGGAATGTTGGTACAAGCCCCTAGAGAGGACTTTGAGGACCCCCACCCCCACACTCCATTGCATTGAGAGTCTAGGGGACACCTCGAGCAGGGCAAAGGGGTGAAATTATTTTTAATGTCTTATGTATGTCCCAATGAGGGGAACATGATATCCATGGTGAATGCAAAAGGCAGTATACTTGGGAAATGGCATTACGAATATATTGAACTCAGGAAAAACCTGAGAAAATAGCGCTGATTACCTTGTGGAGCTGGTGGGACCAAGAGTGTGAGGGAAAGGCTCTGACTGATTAGGTCTCCACTGTCCACATCACAACCATAAAATCAGGCTGTCACTTAGTCCTGACACCTAGCAAATGAAGTGGCCCTCCCCAAAGGCAGGTGTGTTGCCTGAGGAAGATGGAGGCGGTGGGGGGAAGGTGATTCCACATGAAAGTAAACCTTAACCACAAGGTGAAAAAGCCACCTATTTGAAGTTTGTTTTCTTAAATGACAAGGAAAAGAAGTTTGGGGTGTCTAAAATTTTTATAATATTCTCTTCAAAGTATAGTTAATAATGCTAGCCATTATTTACTTAAAGTTTACCCTAAACACAGTTGTAACCATATCAGAAATGACATCTCATTCACTAAATACCAGAACTAACAGAATAGAAGAGTTAAGCAACATAAGACTATAAGATTCACCTCTAGATTTCCCTTTTTTTTTTTTTTTAATCCTAAATGCGGAACATACTGATTGATTTTAGAGAGAGGGGAAGGAAGAGAGAGAGAGAAAAATTAATCAGTTGCCTCCCCTGTGCATCTCGACTAGGGACCAAACCCACAACACGGTATGTGCCCTGACTGGGAATTGAACCCACAACCAAGTGAGCAACCCAGCCAGGGCTAGATTTCCTTTTGAACGAGAACTACCGTATTTTTTGGACCATAAGACGCTATGGACCATAAGACGCACCAGTTTTTAGAGAAGGGAAATGAAGAAAAAAAGATTCTGAAACAAATAGTGTCCTAAAATATTTTATGTGCATTAAAACCCAACATCACAGTCATAAACACATGTAATCAACCCTGTAAAGTAAACAGCAGCATTTAGAACCATTTTAGAGCCGGGCAAGCACACAGAGACCACACAGAGCCGGGCAAGTAAAAAACCTTTTTTTAAAAAGTATATGTGTAGGCTATATTTGGACCATAAGACGCAGGGACTTTTTCCCCCCACTTCTGGGGGGAAAAAAGTGCTTCTTATGGTCCGAAAAATACGGTAATTTTTTATTTATCTTTACATCCTCGTGACAATGCTGGGCATGGAGTGACCATTCAATAAATAGTCAACTAAATGATGTAAAGCTATTTCAAACAGTGTAAAGTCCTCCAAAGAGAAGAAGTGTTGCAATTTTTAAACTCAGTATTTGTTTTTAGAAATGTAAATGACTTCATAGAAAAGTCATATTCCCTATATATTATTCTATGTGCTTTAAATGTGACATCTCAGAATCCAAAACCAAAGCTCGAACCTGTTCTAGAAGAGGCATTCACATTTACGCCCTTGCTTAGGGTGGATTTATAAAAGGTTCCTGCTGTGGGAACAACCCCCAAAGTACATGCCACAGAGCACCGTTCTCTAGCAGGTCACTGGTAGGTGTGCAGAAGCAGCTATGGCATAATATGGGTCCTGTGGTCACATGGGAGTGGGTAGTGCTAGACTAAGAAATGTTACACTAGTTTCTTTGCTGGAATACATATTGGAATCTTTACTGCCGTCGGAACATTGCCCACCTCCCAAAGAGGATATGGCTTGTCCAGTCGGAGAAAGACAAATATCACATGATCTCACTCATATGTGGAATATAATGATCAACATAAACTGATGAACAAAACTAGATCCAGAGACAAATGGCAGGGGAGGTGGGAAGAGGGTTAGAGAGCAACCAAAGGACTTGTATGTATGCATATTGGCATCACCAATGGGCACAGACACTGGGGCACTGGGGGCTTGCCCTCAGGGGTTGTTGGGGGGATCAGTTGCGGGGGGAGACATATGTAAAACTTTAGACAATAAAAAAATGTTTTTAAAGAGGATATGGCTTGTAACATTTCTCAAATTCACTGTGCATGGAGCTGCTTTTTTTTCATGAAACATCTTGGGAAGTAATGCTATTTTGCTGAAACCATGTGGGAAGCCTGGGCCCAGGACAGCCATGCCTCTCCACCCCTCTTTGTCTCCAATGGTATCCTTTAGGTCTCACTCTCCTAATTGGTCATCTGCTTTTAGGAGCTGGGATTCTTTTATTTGTTGTCTAACATTAGGAGAAAAGAAGGTTAAAAAAAAAAAAACTAAAAAAGAAAAACAGCCCTAGCTAGTTTGGCTCAGTGGACTCAAGGGTCCCAGGTTTGATTCCAGTCAAGGGCATGTACCTTGGTTGTGTGTACTATATACCTATAAGGGGTGTGCTGGAGGCAGCTGATGGATATTTCTCTTTCATCGATGTTTCTCTCTATCCCTCTCCCTTCCTCTCGTAAAAATCAATAATATATATTTGTATGTGTGTGTGTGTGTGTGTGTGTGTGTATAATATGTGTGTATATATATATATATATATATATACATATATATATATATATATATATATATTTGTACACAAAGGTTGAGTGGTGGGCAGAAGACTTGTCCACTTGGAGTTAGGATCTCAGGGTCACAGATGTGCAGAGTTTAAGGACCTTGGAGTAAATGTGTGTTGGTGACTGTCCTGAAAGTGGCCCCCAAAGATGGGTGATTTTACTTATGTTTTAATTACAGTTGATAAATATTGGTGCTTAAATTCCATTTAGAATGTGCTCACCTGTACATGAGCCAAGTTTTTATGGATGTGAAGGTTGGATTTTGTTCCAAGTGGGGATACCAGGTACACCTTTTCAGAATCCCAAATCCATCTACAAAGAAGTTGCCAACATCCTACAAAACTTCTCAAAAAAGAGACCATTTCTAAGCAGTTCCTCAATATTTCAAGGAGCAACATGAGTAGGTCAGTTCAATAAGCATTTATCACGCTTTCTCTGACTTCAGACCGAATAGTGTTGAGCACTAATTGTTACTGATGGCTCAAAAGAAATGCCTTTGGAGCCACTGGGAATGATGGGCAAAGATGAATGAATAGTGAGGCAAGGGGAAAAGAGCAGGAGGATATAGGAGAAGAGAAAGAAAAGAGAAAAATAAAAAGACGACATAAGCCTGCCAGCGTGGCTCAGTGGTTGAGCATCGACCTATGAACCAGGAGGTCACTGTCCGATTCCTGGTTCAATTTCACGTGCCTGGGTTGTGGACTTGGTCCCCAGTGTGGGCATACAGGAGGCAGCCAATCCATGATACTCTCTCATCATTGATGTTTCTATGTCTTTCCCTCTCCCTTACCCTCTGAATTAATTTAAAAAAATATTTTTAAAAAAGAGATGACATAAAAAGGAACACATGGTGATAAGGAATATGTTGTTAATACAAACTCTTAATAAAACTCATGTCTTCCAGATAAACACAAGAATCTCAGAGTTGAGTTCCATTCAAGCCCTCAGAGAGGCGGCATCCCTGCAGGAGCAGCCGCCCAGCCACCTGCAAAGGGGCCCTGGCCCTGGGCCCTCAGCCTCGTGGCCGTGGCCCCTGCATCAGGGGAAGTCATCCAAACACAAGGCAAGGCTTCACCATCGCTGAGATGTAGTCTTAATCTTTCTCACTAGTAGGATGCCTGCCATTTAGAATGGATAATATACCATTTACTGAAAATGATTGGATTTTGACAAAAACCAAAGTCCACAAAGGTTGAGTGGTGGGCAGAAGCCATGTCCACTTGGAGTTAGGACCTCAGGGTCATAGATGTGCAGAGTTTAAGAACCTTGGAGAAAATGTGTGTTGGTGACTGTCCTGAAAATGGCCCCCCAAGATGAGTGATTTTATTTGTTTTAATTATAGTTGATATACAATATTATATTAGTTACAGGTGTACAACTTAGGGACAACTAACATTATTCTTTTCTTAATTTAAACAATTTTTAAATTACAGTTTACATTCAATATAATTTTGTATTAGTTTCAGGTGTATGCATAGTGGTTAGACCAGTGGCTGGCAAACTGTGGCTGACGAGCCACATGTGGCTCTTCCACAAAATACTATGTGAGGGTGCGCACTTACAGTGCGATTGAAACTTTGAGGCCCGTACGCAGAAGATAGTTTTGGGCTCACAAAAGAAATTTCAATGGTTGTACCATTGATATTTGGCTCTGTTGACTAATAAGTTTGCCGACCCCTGGGCTAGCCAACCATATACTTTTTTTAAATTTTAAATCAATCTTTATTGTTCATATTATTACAAAGGTTCCTCATTTCTTCCCCCCTCCACCAGGTTCCCACCCCACCCTCCGCCCCCTCCCCACCCGCCATTGTCCTCATCCATAGGTGCACAGTTTAGAGCATGTTCAAGATAGGTGCTTTTATAAACATTGCACTTTATCTGAAAAACATTAAAGGCAAAGCACTAACTCACCTGTCCACTGTGGCTTCGTGTCAGAAGGGACAGTCACGATGACTTCTTGGAGACTGCCAGCTGTTACTAAAATATTTGCACTGACAGTATCCCATGCAAGCAGGGGAATTTGGGATACTATCTGCAATAGTGACATCTAGTGGCTTCTATGACCTACTGCACCTCTCTTAAGCCAAAACTAAGGCCTGGGTTGTAAACAATAAATATTGGTTGACAACATAAAGGTATTCGTTACAGGACTTTGTAGTCTTAATCTTTCTCACTAGTAGGATGCCTGCCATTTAGAATGGATAATATACCATTTACTGAAAATGATTGGATTTTGACAAAAACCAGAGTCCACAAAGGTTGAGTGGTGGGCAGAAGCCATGTCCACTTGGAGTTAGGACCTCTGGAAAAGGACCCCAGAAATGTTAAGGTTTAACCGCCTACACTCGGGTCTTATAGTGCTCCCTAGATTAAAAATTATGACAAAAGAACTATTGTGATATAAATCCTTGTTTCTACAGGGGAAGTCACTAGAGAAATACGTTGTTTTGATTGCAAGGGGGGCAGTATGTCTCCAAGTGATGTCTGAGGTGAGATTTTTTCCCCATGGTCTGCCCTTCAGTAGCCCTCTCCCACAAGCCCCACAAATGTGTGGCAGCCAGGCAACCCTGCCCAAACCCCCTGTACAGCTTCCAAAGTGAAAGAGACAATAAGCATTCTCTCCTGAGAATCCTGGGACTGGGAGAATAAAAAGTAATGCCATTTGTCTGGTGAGTTGAAGGTAGAAGTTTCCCATGAGGTAGAGGGGTAGCCAAAATGGGCCCTGTACGCGATCAGGTTCTGAGGAATCATCAGGTGAAGATACAGAAAAGTTGGCATGAGAAGAAAGAACAGACTCAATGTCCAAGGAGAGGCCACGAAGCATGAAGGAAAGAAAGGGAACTCAGTGGAGATGGGAGAGGGCAGGGGTGACTTCCCTTCGGTGGTCCTAATTGTTCTTTAATTATTAAAAAATCCTAGAGTCCTGGCTGGGTGGCCCAGTCAGTTGGAGCAGCATCTCGTACCCCAAAAAGCTGGAGGTTAGATTTTGATCAGGGCACATACCTAGGCTGTGGGTTTAATCACTGATCAGGGCATGTACAGGAGGCAACCTATTGATGTTTCTCTCTCACATCAATGCTTCTCTCTCTCCCTTCCTTGCTCTCTCTAATCAATAAAAAATAAAAAAATAAATAAAAATTTTAAAAAGGCCATATCCTCAGGTAAGAATTTTTTTTTAAGTCACAGAAATAACTTGAGTGATTTCCTGGGCACAAAAATGTCTTCATTCCTCTTTTTTTTTTTTAATTTTTTGGATACTTTTAATATATTTTATTGATTTTTTTTTTTTTTTTTTTACAGAGAGGAAGGGAGAGAGATAGAGAGTTAGAAACATCGATGAGAGAGAAACATCGACCAGCTGCCTCTTGCATACCCCCTACCGGGGATGTGCCGCAACCAACGTACATGCCCTTGACCGGAATCAAATGCGGGACCTTTCAGTCCGCAGACCGACGCTCTACCACTGAGCCAAACCAGTTTCGGTGTCTTTATTCCTCTTAAATAAAATGTCATCTTCCTTACAAATCTGAATTGCTTCCATCCTGCATTATATCCTAAGTACTCTTGTTGCCTGTCTTCCCCATTTCTCACTAACGCTCAACAGCCCTGAGAAAGGGCTTCTAGCCTGGAACTATGAGATACTGGACACTTTGCTTCATATCATTGCATTCAAGACTCAACCATCTGAGAAAAATATAACCTAAGGATTTTTTTTTTTTTATTTTTTTTTTTACTCAGAAAGGTCCAGTTCATTCTCTACTGGTGCTTGTTTAGTGTCAAACTGACCACATCCAAGCCTGCTACCCACCTTCTCCTGCCAAACCTGCTTTCCCCTGTATTGTCAATTTCCTCCTGATTACCTAAGCCAAATACTTAGGAGTCAGGCTAAGTCTAGGTCCTCTCTCATGTCCAGTATCCAACCTGGTGTCACTAAATCAGTTTTATTTAGAATTGCAGGAGCATAGATCTTAGCCACTGCTGCAAACAAAATGCTGGTGTCCCTAAAATTCAGATGTTGAAACCTAACCTCCAATGTGATAGTATTTGGAGGTGGAATATTTGAAAGGTGCTTAGGTCATGAGGGTGGAGTCCTTGTCAATGGGATTAGTGCCCTTGTGGAAAAGGTCCAGAGAACTATCCACCCCTCCCATCCTGTGAGGGCACAGCAAAAGGACTCCATATGTTGGCTAGGAAGTGGGCCCTCACTACACATAGCATCTGCCAGCACCTTGATCTTGGACTTCCCAGTCTCCAGAACGATAAGAAATGAATTTATTTGTTTATAAGGCATCCAGTCTATGTTATTGTGTTATAGTAGCCCAAGAGAACTAAGAAAGCTATCAACTGGCTTTGGAGAGTTTTCTTACAATTGCTTCATTCCTTTAGCCTAAAATAGAAATTCTTCTTAGAAGGTTAACACACTAACTCTAATTAGTTCTACCACCATTCTTGACAATTTAATACACCATTCTTGACAATTTAATAGACCAATGAGCATTTTTTCCCTTATTATAAACTACTATATCTATACATCAAAATTGTTTTGGTCTTAAGTCAACACTTATTTATCCAACAAAAACTCAACTAGATAATAGGTCAGACACTCTGTTGGGCAAAAATATATATATAAAAAAAAAGTGTGATTCAAACAACTCGTGTTCTAAAGAGACATACTTTCAAATTAATTACAATTAAATAGTATGCATACTGTCATAAATGTCTTGATGAAAATATCAGGAAATAGAGGAAGAAACAATGAATGCTGTCTAAGGAATAGTGATGAGAAAAGGATGTGAAACTTTAGAATCAAATAGATATCACATAAAAAAGTGTTAGGAGAATAATTTGTGTCTGCTGTTATGAAATAAGAAGGAAAAAAAACATTCTAATACATGATTTATGTGTAAATTATGTGACTGCACATAAAAGGTAAATAAACACTATTCCCCAGCTTCTCAGCACCGCCCCATAAAAACAGTAGCAAAATAGGGCAAAGATGGGATTTGGTTTTCCCAAGAGGAAGGTGGTGAGGCCAACAATTCTTAAAATACTCCCATTGAGAAGACCCAGAAGCAGAGTGGATGGATCATATGCTGAATTGTCCTCAAGACCACCCTCACTGACCTGTGCCACACCCACAGCCACAGCATCCTTGGGGCACATACACTGGAAACCTGTGGAGAGGGAGGTATGTAGGGAAATCTAGCTCCCTAGCTGAGGTAGGAGAGAACAAATGAGTTGAGAGTTTTTCCATGGACCAGAGCTGAAAGGGACATTTGCCTTGTTGGGCAGGTATATGTAGAAATTGCCACCGAGACAAACAAAAAAAAAAAAAAACCACCAAAGGACACACCATTTTCTGAAATGAACAGACAATAATATGCAGGGCTCCACATTCTCACACCAGAACCAAGGCCATCTCAGCAGGACGGTGGCCATTCTGTTCCCCGAATTGTCCTTCCTCTTCTCTGTCCCATCAGTCAGGTTCTTCACCACCCTTTCAGAGATCACAGGGCCCAGAACAACATCACAAACAGTCATTTGTGTCCTAAAGGAGAACCCAGAGAAGAGAAAGAGGGAGAAGCAAGGCACAGAAAGCCTCCTTTATTTGGGATGCAAATTTGCACCTGAGGTGTATTAAATTAAGGGACTTTCAACCTCCCCTTTGGAGGTGTTATGCCCCATATGGGGGAGCCACTTTCCTCCTTTGGGGTGGAAATATGGCAATTAACATAGTGATATGGAATTTGAATAGAAAATAAATTGTGCTGAATCTCACATATGGTGTCCTAAAAATGTCCAAAATTATGTCATCCAAAAGGGGGGCGAGGGGGACTGCAATTAGATAGATGAGGAAGAAGCAGTTGAGAAAACAGATTAATGATGCCTTTGACACAATCAGCCAGAGAGGAATATTGGTTTCCATGACAACCAAACCACTTAACCTAAATTAACAAAGCTGTTAAAAAAAGAAAAAAACTTAGAAGATGGGGAGGGGGAAACCCAGCGCATCCTCTTTAGGGAAATTAAGTAGCCCGTCCAATCAGCGCCTATGAGAGGTGTGTGGTAACTACACATCCGCAGGGTATGTATTCTCTTACACTCTCTGGTTCCCAGTAATTAGTTTTCAGAAGCAGTCCAGAGACATTGAGAAATTGGGACTAATTAGTGCAGTTTTCTGATAGAACAGCCTTATTATTATTCCGGTGCAGCCTGAGCTAGACAGCAAGGACTAGGAGTAGACAAAAGGTTGCTTCTTGCTTTTCCCAAACTTTGTGGCCTACATACCTACCTGCCATGCTCACATCTTCCTGGATCCACTTTCTCAGAATTCAGCAGGTCGGGTGGCATCCTGGAATTGTCTGGAGCAGAGAATAGCTGCTTTTACAATGAAGCACGCAGACCATTCACAATGAGGCAATCAAATCAAATCATAAAATATCTATGCAGGATTTAATGTCCCCTATGGAAGGAAAGGAATGGTACTTTCATGAGTTGCTCTTAAAATGGTATAGAAATAGCCCCACATTCCCCCAGGGCTCAGGCAAGTTGGTCTGAGTCACAGTGGACGTGTGTTGAGGTGACTAACAGAGAGGAGAGTGGAGAGGGACCAGGGCTCATCTTCATTCTTTTCTAATTCCCCATTTCTTTCTTTTTTTATATGTATTTTTTATTGATTTCAGAGGGAGAGGGAGATAGAAACATCAATGATGAGAAAGAATCACCGATTGGCTGCCTCCTACACGCCCCCTACTGAAACTAGAGCATTAAATCCAGGCATGTGCCCTGACCAGGAATCGAACCATAACCTCCTGGTTCATAGGTTGATGCTCAACCATTGAGCCACACAGGTTGGGCTAATTCCCTATTTCTTTTTCTTTTTAAAAAAATATATTTTACTGATTTCTTACAGGGAGAAAGGGAGAGGGACAGAGAGTCAGAAACATCAATGAGAGAGAAACATCAATCAGCCGACAACCAAGGTACATACCCTTGACCAGAATCAAACCTGGGAGCCCTCAGTCCGCAAGCCGACGCTTTATCCAATGAGCCAAACCGGCCAGGTTTAATTCCCCATTTCTTAATCCTACATCACTCCATTTCAGCTGAGCTTGAAGATGCCTGGGGGGAAGGAGATCTTTGTTGGTTGCCTCTGGGTTGTCTCTGTTAAAATCATGTCCAGTATGGATAGCTTATGGCCAACATAAATGAGAAAGAAAACAATAGAAACCCTAATAATATTTTTAAATACATATTTTATTGTTTTTTTACAGAGAGGATGAGAGAGGGATAGAAGTTAGAAACATTGATGAGAGAGAATCATCGATCAGCTGCCTCTTGCACACCCCTTACTGGGGATGTGCCCACAACCAAGGTACATGCCCTTGACCAGAATGGAACCTGGGAGGCTGACTCTCTAGCCACTGAGCCAAACCGGTTTCAGTGAACCCTAATAATATTGAGAGCACTGTCAAGTTCTAGCATTTCTTACAGGTGATATGTTCTGCTGATTTTATAAACTACATACACATAAGTATTATAATCAATTAAATTCTCTTAAACCCTTGTTAATATATTAAATTTTATGAAAAATACATTAGGGCTGTAAAAAAATAAAACTCAAGTTTTTATCAAATTAAATTTTTATAATTAAATCTAAAAAATAGCTGAAACCGATTTGGCTCAGTGGACAGAGGGTCAGCCTGCAGACTGAAAAGTCTCGGGTTCGATTCTGGTCAAGGGCATGTACCTTGGTTGCGGGCACATCGCCGGTGGGGGGCATGCAGGAGGCAGCTGATGGATGTTTCTCTCTCATCAATGTTTCTAACTCTCTATCTCTTTTCCTTCCTCTCTGTAAAATATCAATAAAATATATATTTTTTAAAAAAACTCTAAAAAATAGAAAACATGCACATCGGAATTAAAAAAAAAAAAATAGCCTGGCCCTGGCCAAGTGGCTCAGTTGGTTAGAGCATCATCTCATACACAAAAGGTCAGGCCACATCCCCAAGTAGCCGTTGGATCCCCAGTCCTGTCAGGGTATGTGTGGGAGGCAATTGATGGATGTTTCTCTCTCACATCAATGTTTCTCTCTCTCTCTCTCTCTCTCTCTCTCTCTCTCTCTCTCTCTCTCTCTCTCTCTCTCTCCTCTCTCCTTTTCTCTCTCTCTCTCTCTCAACTCAATAAAAAACATATCCTCAGGTTAGGATTCAAAAATAATAATAAATAAATAGCATGGTGCATGCCCACACAGAATCCACACACATGAATCACCTGTTTCATAAGTTATTTGTGAAATTTAACTCACATTTTCCTTCCACTGCTAGGAATGAGAAAAACACTTTATGTATGAAATGGAGGGACTGTTAATCTGGTAAAAGAAAGGAGGGCCTCATAGTTTAAACTTGACCTTCTACCTTTCACGTTATTGGTGATTTAAATTTTATTTCTATATAAATCACCAGTGTTCATTTTTTTCTGCTAGAACCTTACGATTTTTCTTATAACTAGTACTGATATTTTAAAACAGTAAGACTATTAATCTTATGCCTGCTATATTTATGGAAAAACATCCCAAATTATTACTTTTTGATTTTATGACATGTTTGGCATAAAAGGTTTTTCATTTTTGTGTGGTAAAATCTATTAATATTTTTCTTTTAACATTTTCTTTAACATTTTACTATTTTGTAATCCATAAAGCAGTTCAGTACTCATGCTTATTCTAATAATTAAGTTTACCTAGGATTTAATGTATGGATCTCATTTGATATTTTTTATTGAGCTATAATTCACATAGCATAAAATTCACTCTTTGAAAGTATACAATTCAGTGGTTTTTAGTAAATACACATTGTTGTGCAACCATCTCTACTACATAAGTCCAAAAGATTTCATCCCCCAAAAGAAGCCCTATATCAACTATAAGTCAATCTTACCCCCCTTCCATCCTTCCTCCAGTCTCTAGTCACACTAAGACACTTTTGTCTATTCTGGACCTTTCATAGTAATAAAATCATACAAGATGTAGCTTTTATGTCTGGCTTCTTTCATTTAGCATAATATTTCAAGATTCATCCATGGTATTGCATGCATCAGCACTTCATCCTTTTTCTGGCTGAGTAGTATTCTATTGTATCAGTGTACCACATTTTACCCATACATCAGTGGAGGGCCGTTCGGGCCATTTCTGATTTTTTTACTAATATGAATAAAGCTGCTATAAACACTCATGTATAAGTTTCTGTGTAGACATATGTTTTTAATTTTCTTACACATATACCCAGGAGTGAGATCTCAAAATTTTTGTTTCATAGTATCTTTTTCCCACTGATTTGTGATTCTTTATCATATATTTAAATTCCTATTTATGAGAGCACTGATTTCAGGGTTCTCTAATATTTTTCACTTCTTTTACAAGTATCAACATTTTTTGATTTTAGTAGCCTTATGCTTTATTAGCTTGTAGGGCCAGTCACCATTCATTTTTCCTTCCTTAATTTCTCAGCTATCATTGCCTCCTATTATTTTTCACTATCAACTTGAGAATTATTTTGTCATGTCACTGGTATTTTGTTTGGGAGTGGAAACTTACTTTATTTCTTATCTTTATCTTTCTATATATTTTATTTTTAATATTTTATCTTCCTATATACCACAAACATGGTGGATCTTTTTTTGTTGTTGTTTAAATCGTCTTATATCTCCCACTAAAATGGCGTGACTTCCCTCACATAGGACTGACTCGCCCAGTTCAGGGAAATCTGGATTCCCTAGCTTCTGATGAGATGACAGTGGGACTCCATTACCCAAGCAGGGACGGAGGGAAGAGAGCTCCGTGCCCAGCAGATGCTGAGCGCTCAGGATCTGAGGCTGCAAGTGGAAGCGGCAGCGAGAGGCTGCATGCGGCTGGGACACAGTGAGCAAGGACAACAGGAGGCATGAGGTCAGACTCAGGCAGGCTCCAGGGCATACAGGGCCTCCGTAGATGTGTAAGCAGCTTAGACTGTCACCTCGTGCAAATAGGAAACCACAGCCTGTAAAGCAGGCGTGGACACGATCCAACGAGGAAGTGACTCCCTCGATGTGGTCACATAGCTTTCTGACCTCGGCCAGGGCCCAGTCTTAGCCAGCGGGAATGTCAGGGTGCCATGAGAGGCCAGTCCGTAAACACCCCACTTCTCTCAGTGGGCTCGCCAGGACCCCCTAACCTCCCTTAATTCCCCACCACCACACACACGCTTACTATGCTGGAGACTTGTCCTGCAGCCACCTGCACCACCAGAGAGGGCCCAGAGCTACCCCTTCCCCACCTGCCCACTCAAACACCTTGGGAAAGCAACTCCTCTGGAGAGAAGCTAGTCAGCAAATGCACTCCCCCCAACTGCTTGTCCATTCTTCTCCCTCAAAGCCGCTCCCAGGAAGAGCAGCTTTGCAAATCCTGGCTGGTGTTGCTAAGTGCTTAGAGTGTCAGTGCACACATATAAGGGTCATGGGTTTTATTCCAGGTCAAGGGCACGTATCTGGGTTGTAGGTTCCATCCCCAACCTCAGCCGGGGGGCTATAAGGTTCTTCCTCCTCCCAACTGGTGGGCGGAGTTATGACATCACTGGCACCTGTCACAGAGACATCTCCAAGACATTGAGCCATCAATCAGCACCTGCCAAAGTGTCTTGGAGCCCATCCTTTCCTGTTCTGCCCTGGGTCCAATCCTCTCCTGTTCCTCCCCTTAAAAAGACCCCCAGACCAGCCACGTGCTGCTGATCCTCCATGTCCAGGTGGCAGCCTGGCTAGGTCCATCTCCCCTCCCAACTCCTTCAATTCTGATTTCTCTACCTCCGTAATGAGTCCCGCTCATTACTGGGGAATAAACTTTACTTTAAAACTCCTTGGTGGTCAGTTTCCTGCGCCTCAAACCTTACAGGGGCGTATGGGGGAGGCAAATGATCAATGTATCTCTCTCACATCGATGTTTCTCTCTCTCTGCCCCCTCCCTTCTACCTCCCTCTAAAAATCAACAGGAAAAAAATATCCTTGGATGAGCGTTAACAACAACAAAGGGCAGCTCTGCGAGATGGGGAACCTCCCATCCCAAGAAAGGGGCAGCGGTCACTGAAACGACCCACCACCCTTAACGAAGGGCTTTGTGTGGCTTCCACTCACCCCGCTGGACGCTGCCATCAGCACGGCAGCTACTGCCTGGACCGGCATCCTCACTCCGGGCCCACCTCTGGGGGTGCCCGAGGAAGCTGCCCTGGTAAACACTGCAGGCGCAGGTGCCAGGAATAGCCCCCCGTGAGCTCACGCCTACCACCTGGCTGGGGAAGCTGAAGCTGCTGCGGGCTGAGGGCGGGCCCACCGGCAGAGAGACTTTGAATTCTAGACAACCTTACTCGGATCCAACCTAAGCTCCTTCTAGCGCGCCTTCCTGAACTGAGACTTGAATCTAAACACTACATTTCCAAGGCACCCTTGCTGTCGCAGATCTGGGTCAATATTCAGGCCGCTGCCCCAAGAGGAGGTCTGAAGGCAGAAGTGAGACAGACCCCCACCTCTTCCTGCCGCTTGGGCGGGTTCCTATCAGCCAGCCAGGCCGTGGGCAACGGGGGATGTTACTGAGCTGGGGTCTGTGGGCAAATCTGGAGAGCAAATGACATTCTGACACCAGGATCGCAGAGACATGGCATGTTGTTGCTTGTGGGGAGCTGCCCTGAATGCAGGGGCCCTATATGCCTGAATGCAGGCATGGGTGTAGGACACAGCTCTCCATGTGCCCCCCTTTCCATTAACCTAAGTGGAAAATTACTACTACCCCTAGGAATGCTGCTAACTGCAGATGTCTTTGCTTTAGGGTAAAACAATAGATAGGAGCCTGCTGACGCAGAAGGAGCTGTGAGTTAAGAGGTCAGATGGTTGTAAAAGGTCAGGTGCTGAAAGAACTTATCTGTACAGGAACTCATCATGTTAGCAGAAATGGCCACCTGCATGATTGCCTGAAATAAATATTTCCTCCTTCAGAATTGTATTTAAAGGTTGGAAAAATAAAATTCACGGCTGCAGAGCTCGGGTCTGAGCCCTCCCGACCCCATCTGTTCTTGTCTGTCTTTTTCTTATCCTCACCCCCTCATTCAGGTACTGTTCGTTGCCGGCAGGTTCCGGCAGTTGCTGTTTTAACTCAAGGTTAAACCATTCTCTACCTTCGTGGGTATGTCCCCTGGAGGCACTTGGTCCATGCTCTGGAGTCATTCCTGGAGACCCAGCCTTGTCTAATCCTTCTGATGATTTTGTAAGCACCCCGTTTCCTGTGTGAAAGCCTTTTCTTCTTAAAGTACTTGGAATGGTTTCTATTGAATCTCCACTGATATTCAAACAGCAGCAGCAACTACAACCAAAAGATTGACCATAAGAGAACCAAAATAATTTATCTCCTCAGCAATCCCCATAGGAGCTAGTCAGCTGGCCTGGCCAGACCATCTTGCCTGGCCACTGTCCTGGAGGGAACTGCCTCGGTGCCAGTTGCCTCTTTCCACACCCAGGCTGACTCCTCTGTCAAGTCTGAAGGAGCCTTCTAGGCTTTTCCGCCTATTCTACATGGTCCTCCCATAAGGCAACCCGGCCGAGGCCCGCCAAGCAGAGGAAAGTCCGGTAAAGGACTCCTGACACCAGCAATCAGTCAACACATATTGAGTGCCCATGCTTTGCAAGGGCTGCTCATGAGAACCTACAAAAGTTCTGAAAGTTGCCAAAACTGGTTTGGCTGAGTGGATAAAGCGTCAGCCTGCGGACTGAAAGGTCCCAGGTTCGATTCTGGTTAAGGGCATGTACCTTGGTTGCGGGCACATCCCCAGTAGGGGGTGTGCAGGAGGCAGCTGATCGATGTCTCTCTCTCTCTCATGGATTCTAGCTTTCTATCCCTCTCTCTTCCTCTCTGTAAAAACTCAATAAAAAAATATATATAAAAAAAAAGTTCTGAAAGTCTGCGCATAAGCCAATTTTCAGCATTAAGGGAACCATTCAGAGGACTAAGAGGTAGCCATCAAATCGTCCTGGAGCTCAAACCTCTGTGGCTTTGAGAGAGGAAGGGAGGGCAGCAGTGTTTGGCTCCGGCTCCGGCGGGAGTACAGCGGAAGGCGTGACAAAGGGGACTTAGGTGCCTGCCTGGGCCCGCTGCCCTGCAGCTCCAGCACAGCCGTGGCCAGGGCTCCAGGTAGATCGCTAATGTCTGAGGGACAGATTCAGGTCCTGAAAATGAATGAGACTAGACTTGAAAGAGCATCCCACAGGTAGTTACCTGTCTCTATGCTACAGATGAGCTGGATCTTCTCAGACGTTTCCAAATGGAAGGCTTCTTTCAGAGCCCCAGTTTCAGTGGCAGGCTACGCCATGCATCTGTTTTTCAAAGAAGCATTTATCTTTCTGCCAGCTCATCATGAAGTCACCTTTAGGGGTCAAGCTTTGCCTGATTTGGCCTTAGGAAGATCACCTGGTTGACAAAGGGCGAAGGAGGAATGTATCCTTTTCTTCCTAGATAGAAGTTATGCATAAACCTGACAAGGATTAGAAAAACAGAATCCCCCACGGCACCCAAATGTCAGGATGTACATATTTCGTCCAAGATGAATGAGCAGCATAAATATTTGCATGGGCTGCTCAGGGAACTAACTTGTAGGAGGAATAGGAGAAATGTGTGAGAGGCTGGACAGACACTGAGGAAAGGGAAATTTTGTAAATAATTGTGTTCTCATCATTTTTTAAATCTCTGCTTTCCTCGATAAAGGGTCCCATGTCTTCCCAGAGAAGCCATTTAATGGACAAAAGGAAGAGTATTTGGCTCCATCCCTACACTGGTTCTGTGATCACCATTCTTATCTCAGTGATCATCCAATAGACACTTTACCAAATAACACGTATTTGTTTAATACTGGAAGGGAAGTCAGGAAAAAGTTGGTATCCCCGGACTTTAAAAGATCACATCCTTGTAATATGGGTTTTAAGAAGCTTTCATGTTATAACCAACTTCAGGCACAGGGAAAAAATATAAAGAAAACATTCCCTCTTTTAATAAAGAAAAATATAAAGTCTCTAAAATAGTATTAAAATGACTTTACTTTTCAATGCAACACAGAAGTGCTCTATTTAAAACTATTAATAGTTTACTAACATAAACGTTGGATAAAGAAAATGGGAACTTTCAGGTCTAGAATGAGTCTTTATTATTTTCCATTGAATATTTGGGTAGGAACAATTCTTGGAAATGATCACAAACAAAATAATTACTGGCTCAGCTCTAAATAGATTTGCAGTCAGTTCTTTTCGTGCTATTTTTGGCGCTGGCTGGCATGCAGTGTTGGTATAACTGGTTTCCCAGAAAACATGATTTGTGGCACTTTGCTGCATTCTGCTCTGAGACTATCCGAGCCTTTCAAAGCTGAGCTAAAAACGCACCCAGCTTCCCCCTCACAGCTGCTTCTTGGTAACAGTGTCAAATCTGCTTAATTAACATTTCAGATTGTATGCTTGGCTTCTCCCTTTCCCCTACCCCCCCAAAAAAAGCTCTAATGACACCCTACCTTTTAGATATATGGGAGTCTGCAAAATACCAGATAAGGGCCCTGTTTCATAGGAAGAACTCATTTTTGCATTCGTGCTTCATATTACCCAACTATTGTATACTCCACACTCCTGCCCCTGGGTTCCACAAGGCACACTTGATCTTTAATCCGTTTAATACCATCCTCCTCGGGGTTTTGTTTTTACACCAGCTCAAGTTTTCTTTACTTCCAACCCAAAGAGTTATAACTAATATGTTCCCAAGTCCACCAAGCTGCTCATGCCAAAAAAAAAAGACAAATGTGAAAGCAGGGACACGTTGGAAAAACCATGGTGGACCAGCCCAAATGGGGATGTGGCAGACAAGCTGTTGACCACACCCATTCCCTCCTCCCTGAGCCGTCCAGCTGGGCTACATTTCCCTGCCTCTTTTTTTATTTTTATTTTTATTGATTTCAGGGAGGAAGGGAGAGGGAAAGAGAGATAGAAACATCAATGATGAGATAAATTATTGATTGGCTTCTGGGAATTGAGCCTGCAACCCAGGGATGGCTCCTGACCGGAATCAAACCCGGAACCCTTCAGTCTGCAGGCCCGACACTCTATCCATTGAGCCAAACCAGCCAAAGCCATTTCCCTGCCCCTTTTGACATGAGGCCAAGCAAGTTGAGTAAACTTGAACCAATGGAATGTGAACAGACAATATGCATCACCTCCTTCACACAACCCTCCAGGCTTTTTCCCCCTCAGGCAACTTGATGCAGAAGAATGTGACTGCAGCAGCCACACATTCAAGATGGCAGAGCCACCGACTGAAAGAACCTCAGTTACTGAAACACAACATGAACAGCCACCCACAGGCAGGAGCACCAAGTTAGAGACAGATGGTAGTTCACCCTAATGCACTCAGGGGAGCAGTGAGGGGAGTATTTTATGTGGATTAGCCCTTTGTGGTTCTTGCATGCCTCCTCCTTTGATCCTCCTTAGAGCTGAATAAGGTGTAGAATTATCCCCACTTTACAGCGGGGGGGGGGGGGGGGGGGGGGGGGGGGGGGTTAGTCAAAGTTCAAAGAAGTTGCTGGGAAAGGCAAATCACATGCCACTACCCAGCCAAGTTCAGTCTCAAATGCAGACTATGATGGGGCAATGAATGCTAAAGATATCTCCTTAAACCAAATCTTTCAGCAGCTACTCCAAACCTCAGAACTATTAGAGTCTTTAAAAATGAACAAGAAGGCACTCCTCCCACAAGAAACTGTACCATCCCATTTATCTCTTCATGCCCAGAGCTCAGCCAACAACACGGCATAAAGAAGGGCCTTCAAATGTTTGCCTGTAAAACTTTGTCTAAAAAAATAAAAAGTCTTAACAAGAAAGAAAAATTCAGGTATACATTGCACTGAGATTAAAAAGCAGCAAGATAGATGTATGCATATCTTTCACATGTAGACAACCCAGAGTAAGACTGTTATTCCACCAAGTGTAATGTATTTAAGTAATTCAATTGTATGTTGTAGGTAAACCAGTTGTAGCAATAAGTAAATATAGAATTCTGAGACTATCTGGCAATTTAAACATGTATCTACTCTGCAGGGTATTCTGTAATACTAAGGAATGAAAATAAAACACTGACTTTCAAGTTGGGATGATTTATTTGCACTTAATACAATTTCTAAGATGATATCTGTTTTTCAAAAAATGGTAAAAATAGGCTCCAGGGACTGTTATCTTCATGATGAAAATTTATATCTCATATCAGCATTAGCCTACAAATCATAGATGACAACACTAACAGAAAACCAGCAAGAGAATTCTCATTTGGGAACACAGTTTTATAGTAAAAATATCAGAACTTCACAGTTTTCTCCTTCCCTCTTGACTTACATTGACAAAATGCTTTAATAGCTACATTCTTTCACTGTCTGGTACCAGATCCAATGCCTACTTGATCAGCAGATGGCTACTAACACATTTGTATTACATAGAACTCACACATCTTCCATTTCTAAAAGTGTCTTGCTCTGCAATGCTGTGATGGCCAAGATTGGGAAAGAGAGAAACTAAGTTCAAATGTAATTAGAAAGAGAGAGATAAAATGCTGACAATTTTTCCTAAGAAAACATTAAATTATGAAGCATGTACAGGTAGCTTTGATGATTCAACAGAAAACCATACATTGATTCACAAAACACTATGGCCTCTAACTATTCTGGTTTAATTCAAATAAAAATGAAAAATAAATATTATCAAAGAATTTCAGAATCCCCCTACACAACAAGGTTAGCATAAGTATTTTAGGTTTTTATTTTTAGGTACATGACAGGTTTATTTTGTTCCTGTGTTTTAAGGCAAAGTAAAATTTCCCAAGTGAAGTACCTACAAAAAAAATTTTGCTTTGGAAGTAAATTTCAGTAATAAAATAATACTTCTCACTTATTAAATATATATTTTGCTTTTACCTATGATTTAGCAACTTACATAAAAAAATTCAAGAAATCTTATGATCATTTTCAAATAAATATTTTAAAACACTAGTACATAAATAAGTCAGCTGGTATTCATTTAGGTGTTTGGATGTCAATAGCTAGCAAAGGGAACAAATAATCTACACTAATAAAAGAGTACGATGCAAACTGACCATACCTTCATGACGTCCACTAGCCAATCAAAAGAGAGTATGCAAATTAACTCAACAAAGATGGAGGGTCAATTTGCATATGCAGGCACAGAGCGGCTGGGGGCAGAGCAGGACACTTGCATCATTGCCATGGTGATGGCACAGGTGTTCTGCACAGCCCCAGCTGCTCTGGACCTCTGGCAACGTGGGAAGGTAGAAAGGCAACTCTGGGTTGGAGCAAAAAGGTGGCTCCAGCCAGAGCAAAGGAGGTGCTGGCAGTCAGAGGAAGGAAGGCCCATTCTTGCACAAATCTTTGTGCATCAGGCCTTTAGTAAGTAATAATCTACTTAGTTATAAAACTATCCTCTAACATCATGAGAATGCAAAACATTTTCTGAACAGCACATATCAGTGAAACATGTGTTCTCCTTTTGCAAACTTTAGTTAAACAGAAGCCAATAGTACTATTTTTTAAGACATTAAATTAATAGCCTAAGATTTCTAGTGTTTACCATAATCTCTCTTTTCATGTAAATCATTTTTGTAAAAAAAAAAAAAAATCATTGTACAGAAAACAATGTTTACTCTGAATAATAAAATCACTTCAGAATAAAAGTGAATTAATAAAACTGCTTTAACTCATTTACTATGCCCAAAATTGCCACCTGAATACTTGGCTCAAAAAAAAAAAAAAAAAAGAAAGAATAAATTAAAATGTCTGTTGCACAGCAAAATAAACCATCAACAAAATGAAAAGACAACCCACTGAATGGGAAAATATATTTACAAATGATACACCCAAAACTTACAAAAAAAAAAAAAACCAAAAGAACAATCTAATTATTAAATGGGCAAAGGACCTGAATAGACACTTGTCCAAAGAGGACATACAGCTGGGCAATAGACACATGAAAAGATGCTAAACATTACTAATCATCAGAGAGATGCAAATTTAAACCATAATGAAACATTACCTCACATCTGACAGAATGGCAACCATCAATAAAACAACAAACAAGTGGTGGAGAGGCTGCAGAGAAAAGGGAACCCTTGTGCACTGTTTGTGGGAATGCAGATTGGTGCAGCCACTTTAGAAAGCAGTATGAAGTTACCTCAAAAAATTAAAAAATGAAACTGCCTTATAACCTAGCCATCCCACATCTGGGGATCTATCTGAAGAAACCCAAAACACAGATTAGAAAGAATATATACATCCCTCTGTTCACTGTAGCATTATTTACAATAGCCAAGATTTTGTAAAGCAGCCCAAGTACTCATCAGTAGATGAGTGGATAAAAAAGTGAATATACACAATGGAATACTACTCGGCCATAAAAAGGAACAAAATCTTACCTTTTGCGATAGTAGGAATGGACCTTGAGAATATTATAAGTGAAATAAGCCAGTCAGAGAAAGACAAGTACCACATGATTTCACTTATATGTGGAATCTAATGAACAAAATAAACTAACAAAGAAAATAGAAGCTATCCAATCAATATGTGTCTGTGTGACTTCTTCATTAGTGATCTACAGGGGGGAGGTAGCTTTGACTTTTCCATGCAATGTGGAGTTACAGGATTGCTACACATTTGTGAACTGGACAGAATGGGGTTGGACTTCCTCTGATGCTAGATCTACATCTCCCTTTGGATGGATCAGGCCATGTACCTGCTCAGTCTTCTCTGTCCACCTAAACAGTCCTCGCACCATTTCTTCCTGCAGTTCCGACATTATGAACAGACTGGTGTGGCCTGCAGCACCATCCAGGTCAGACAGCAGCTGCTCAACACGGAAGACAGTCTCCCTCCTGGTAACTGCTGATGTGTCCTTTTTATTACATTTCAAGTTCAACATTCTGAGGTAACTCGAACTAACAGAAGGTATACAAAGGATAAAACTAGCAACAATGAGAAGCAGGAATAGGCTTTCACAATAAGTACTTGACAATAAAGAAAAAAATATGTAACTAATTGGTCTGGGGAGAGGAAAAAACCTGGAGGAAATCCCGCATTCCTGAGAGAAGAGTGTAAAGCTTGTCTGTTTAATATTTGTATGGTGGCCGAATCCGGTTTGGCTCAGTGGTAGAGCGTCGGTCTGTGGACTGAAAGGTCCTGGGTTCGATTCCAGTCAAGGGCATGTACGTTGGTTGCGAGCACATCCCAGGTAGGGGATGTGCAAGAGGCAGCTGGTTGATGTTTTTCTCTCATCGACGTTTCTAGCTCTCTATCTCTCTCCCTTCCTCTCTGTAAAAAATCAATAAAATATATTAAAAAAATATTTGTATGGTGTTTTCTAGCCATTTATCTATCTACCTGTGTATTTGTTCAAGAAATGTCTAATGAGATTAATATATGTTAATTATATGTAGACATTTTACTTAGGTATCATACATATTAGAAATAATAATAGGCAGCATATATAAAGGCGTAAAATATACAACTTTAAATAAACTACCTGCCAAATTATTCTGTAAGTGGATAATGAGTACCTAAAAATTATTCTGTAAGTGGATAGCTAGTACCTTAAAATCTTTAAATAGTAATATTGGCCTAGCTGAGTTAATGTTGAAACATTGATAGTATAATGGAATGAAAGTTTCAGGAATTAAATTTTTTCAGAATAATGTTAAACTTATAAAATACTATTGTAATCATAAAGTCTACTAAACCCCAAAGTTGAGAGTCACTTCCTGTACAACTCTAACAGTTTGTGAAGTTGCATCTGAAAAGGCAGGGAAAATCGGATTAAAATGGTAATCTTAAAAAAATCAATTCTCTTAGTTTATAGTATATAAGGAGCTCTGAGGGTGGGGAAGGAATCATATTCAAATGTGCCAATGACCTTGATCATCTGCAGAACAGGATGGAATGAAATGGGTACTAAAGCAGAAAAGGTAAATCCCACCAATATATATTTGAACCACAATTGACAATATGGTGACTAGGTGATCATAGTAAAAAGCCAAAACTCCAGGCAGCCCAGTATTAGGAGACCCCTAAATAGAACTGCAGCATGTGTGAGTGCTCCCCACAGCCAGCATCCTTCCAACATGTGTCACCAGCCATGTTTCAAGTGCTCAACTGCCACATGTGGCCAATGGCTACCATACTGGACAGAGCAGGACTGAAGGAGAAACAACACTGTTAGAGATCAGGAAGGATGAGACAATTTTCCAAGATCCATTTCAGGCCTGATGAACCCCAAAATCTTTGGCATCCATATGATCATTGGAATCTTCGTTAGTTCATTTTCACTAAATGTATTTGAATGTTTGATTTATAAATACATAGAGTACAGGAAGAAACAAAAAAAATATTTTTTAAAGTCAATTTAGAATTGAATAATTTGTTTCACAAAGACCTTTTTAAAATTGTTATGTCTAATATGAAAAAGCAGGAAAGCATCTATTTGAAAACATCAACAGACTCGCTTTAAAGAAATGGGTGAGAATTGGAACCAGGCTATTAGTACATATCAAAATGTAACTATCTTTAAATGTAGCTTCAAAAGAGAAAACACTTTTCTTTGAAAGGAGACAATTTTCATCTTTGCACACATTCCACTGATTTGAAGCCCTAATCAAGACTGATGGAGTATTTTAACCTCAAAGTTAAACCATTAGCTTCCAGGCCGGATTGGAATGTTAATCACAGTGCTCTGCTAGACTACACTTTGCCAAAGAGATGGTTATGCCGTTGGATTGTTTCAATGACTTAAAATCTTGGACACTGATTGATCTAGAATTCACCTTGCTACAGTTTGGACCCAGTTGCAAAAGAGATTTAAAATCAATGGACTCTCTTTCCCTATGTAACTTGGGCCTTCTTGTATCCAGGAGAAGCACAGAAACATTAAAATGTCCATAAAAGAGCTTATGCAGTTAATCTTCTCTCAGTTGTCAAGCGGACTTCATGCCTACATTGTCACAATCTTACGAAGCCGAACCTCTACTTGAGTCTCAAAATTATACAGCACCAACTAGGACTCTGGTTCTCCCCCCGCCCCTATTTTTTTTTTAAAGAAAGGCAATTATACTAAGAACTACACAAATTGTACAAACTGTCAGACACATTGGCAGCCCAACTCTACCACATATGCCCCTCAAAACATTAGATAAAACGTTGTCACTTCAGTACTCATTCTATAGAGAACACCCTGAGTCACAAACTAACTCCAAAAATGCAATATGAGCTGCTGGCACAAGACACTGGTGTCATGATATCTTAAACATGGCAGGAAACAGATTAATATTTGTACCGTTAGTGATTTTACAGCACTTAAAAATCCATTGGATAGATTAACCATAAAAGCAATAGGAAGTAATAATAAAAATAAAATTTTAAAAAATAACAGTGAGATTTTAAATAGATATGAATTACTTTTATATTTGTTCATAATGCAGAGTTCAAATAAAATAAAAATAACTACTATTGGCTTAAATTGTTTACATTTTATACCAAAAAGAGAATTTTTATTACTAATTTTCACTAATTTATAGCTTTTCACAGAAACAATGTGGATGTTTTTACTTTTAAAAAAAATAATGCTACCAAAGCTCTTCTAAGAAATTATAAACATTTCCCCCATTATATAAAAAATAATTATTAAACATGTTTTTCACTAATAGTTTAATGACAGTTTATTTCATTTCCTCTTTTGTCTGGACCTGCAGTAAATTACATAATGCATATTAATAACACATATTCAGATCTTCCACCATATCATCTGACTCGAACTGTACTAACATCTTCCACTGGAAATGCATTCTCATTATTGGACAGTTTAAAAAAAAAAAAACAAGGCAAACGCCTGCTGGGGACAGGCTCATGTCACAGGGAATAAGTAGCAAGAAATAAATGTATAATCTGGGCCACTGTCAATGTCAAATACATGAATACACTGAAAGGTGATAGAATTTCCACGCTTTTCTCCTTTTGTATCAGGGAACACAGACTCAGCCAATACCTAGTACTGATACTATAATTGGTGCATAAAATCCATAATCGTTACAATGCATGTTCATATGGCCTTGCACAGTTCACACAAAGCTGTGCATAGGATTCTGTATTATCTGATAGAGCCCTCACAAGCACTAAGCTCTGTGAGGCTACCCCCATGAGGGAAACTGAGTCCCAGAAGAGGTGAATGGCTTGCTGCAGGGTGAGGAGCTATTAGCTAATAGAGATGAGCCCCTGGCTTCCAATCTGAGGCTGTTTGTGTTCAACTGCATAGGCCTCCATGACAAGTTAGTCTTCAAAACAGAGGCAGAAACAGGACAAAACCCTGACTCAGGGATTCCCAAATTGTTTTCCTCACTCTGAATACAAACTGGTCCTTACTCACAAAACATACATATTTGAGGGATGGGGGTTAGAGACAGTGATGACTGCAAAATAAAAACATACTCTAAGTGAGAGTGATTTGGATTAAACATTTTAACATTTTTTGCTGAAAATAAATACCTAAAATACTGGCATTTCTAAGACTGAAGACCTTGAGAGTCATCTGTTCTCTTCCCATTCACAGAGAGTGGGGCCTCCATCAAGGTCGCTCTGGTAACTGCTAACCAGTAGCAGAGCCAGGAACCCATGGAGTCGTGCTCTCTTCCACTCAATGTCCCCATTGCATTTCCAAAATCAAAGGACTAAACACAGTCCAGATATTTAAAGGAACAGTCACAGTGCTAGAGAGATTAGAAAATTAGATCTTACTTATCAACATCATGAATGTAAAAATTATTAATATTTTACATATCATTTAAAGCAGCAGGAACTTTGCTTCAAATAAGAAAAATAATCAATGTATATATATATATTTCAGGCTATCATTGCTAAGGATATTGTCTAAAATATAACTTTTTCTTCCCTTTAGATACACATTTTTTAAATTTTTGTTATTATAATAGACTTAAGTACATTCAAAAACAGGATAATCTCTCAAAAATGTCACCACATTTAATTTACGTGATAAATAAAAAACAAAACCAATAGTTGAAACTGGTTTGGCTCAGCGGTAGAGCGTCAGTCTGCGGACTGAAAGGTCCCAGGTTCGATTCCGGTCAAGGGCATGTACCTTGGTTGTGGGCACATCCCCGGTAGGGAGTGTGCAAGAGGCAGCTGGTCGATGTTTCTCTCTCATTGACGTTTCTAGCTCTCTAGCTCTCTCCCTTCCTCTCTGAAAGAAAATCAATAAAATAAAATTAAAATTAAAAAAAACAATAATAGTATTTCACTGTCTTTGCTAGATACGGGTCTTTTCAACCCATTAACTACATGATCCCATCCCTGTTCACACCACTGCCTGTCTTTTTCAGGAAGTTATTAAGCTATTTCGAATGTAAGTGATTTTATTTCCCCTCAGAAATTTAAATTCTAGGCAACAAAATAACTCTGAAGTTTAACTGACCAACAAATCTAAAAATGTCTCAACTTGTAAGCCATTTGCTACTTAACCAATATTAAAAAAAATAAATAAATAATCTGATTAGGCTTTACTGTACCTGTGAGTCCTTTAAAAGACTTCCCCACTCTCCAATTTAAACCTAATATGAAATTCTGTTTGAAGAGGCAAAATATAAGAAATTTCTAGATAGTACTGAACATTATTCCATAGCGGGGAGTGGGGAGAGAGAAGGAGGGGGGGGGGGGGAGTCATTCGTGTAGAACAGTAAACCACCCACATGATAGAAAATATTGACAATAAAATTATTTTTTTCTCTCATTCACAAGATCACTTTTCCACTTTAATACAAGGGCTAATCTGTAGCAGATGTGGGTGTAATCGAGGGGCAGTCCATCCATCTTCCAGGCTCTGATCAGTGTGAGGAGGGCTTTTTCCAGAGTTGAAGAGCTGCCTGAATTCTGAAGTGCAGTCTAGACTCCATGGAGTAATCTTTGTAGTTGTTTCTAAAAACATTAACAGCAAAATTGAAATGTCAAAAGTTCTTCTATACCAGAACACCACCACCATCCTCCCCTCCTCTCATATTCACTCCTTATTTGCTTTCAAACCTGACTATGCATACCAGTCAATACTGTTAAAAAGTAGATGGTGACCTGTGAAGAGAGGGGGATGGCAATATTCCTTATTTCTAGAAACTTCCTGGTGAGGACCTAAAAGTCAGACTTTGAATACCAAGGTTTTACTTCACTACCAAGCCATTCACAAACACCGCAAGAAGAGTATGAGGAGGATTTAACAATATCGTGAACTATTCTTTTAACAGTGGACCTCCTTTTCTGAACTGGAAATGCTAAGGCAGCCTCATACAAACAAGGTGAACTTGATGGATCTCAACTTCCTCCAAATAATTACCTTGAGACTTCCACGAAACAACAGCCGCAGTGAAGACAGCAGGATTACCTCGTGATACCAAAATCACTTACTCCAATTCTCACAGGCAAATACATGTAGCAACAGTTTGGCCAACAATTACTGTATAGTAATGTCAGAAGGAGCCAGGCCGTTAAAATCCATAGATGATGTAAAAACTTTACTGGGCTCATTCATGACTACTCTCTGCTAGAATTGTCAAGAGTGATCAAAATGGAATGGCTTCAACTTTGGGCTCCCGCTTTCACCCCTTGCTTTGGCCCATGGGCGAGCTGTAAATTCTTTCTTTGCGGTGGCATTTATTTCTTTCCACAGCCCTTCATTGTATACAGATCTACAATAAGTACGACTTACTGGTAACCCTGAAAAGGGTTATTATTTATAATAAGGGTCATTATTCATAAGCTAAATCAACATCTTACTAGAGTTTACCAAGGGATATAATTAAGTATTTTCCTAAATGTCTGATCACAAATTTTGGCAACTTTGCAAGGCTCCTACTACATAAGGGAAACTATAGACAATTGTTCTGGAATTACTGGGAAGACTGTTTATGTTGGCATCATCAGCACTGGCTTGAGTTAGTGGTGACTTTGGATCACGGCTGGTCTTGTTTTTCAGCAGTGAATTATTAGTCTTTCATTTTTATCATTACAAATTTGCCTTATTGTGTACTGCTTAGGTAACATTAAATAAATAATGAATAATTGGAATGATAGTACTTATAGTCCCTAATTTTCCATGAACTACATTTCATGACACATACACATCAGTTGAAATACATCATTATCACCCTTAACAAATTAATTTTTTAAAAGTGATTAGTTCTCATATCTCTCATTAACAAGGAGAAAAATGAGGAGGAGAAGGAAGAGGAGAAAGAGGGGGAAGAAGGAAGGAGGAGGAAGAGGAAGAAAAAAGGAAGAAGGAAGAAGGGAGAGAGAAAAAGAAGAGGAGGAGGAGGAGGAGGAGGAGGAGGAGAAAGAGAAATAAAGCAGCTTTTTTGGCTCCACCATGCCCCTGAAGCTTCTGCCCCATTTCTGTGTTTTCAGAAAAACATCCTGAAAGAGTTGGCCAAAGTAGCTGGTTCTACTTTCTCACCTCACTTGTCAGGGTCACCAATGATCTTCATGCAGCTAAGCTCACTTCTCTAGTCTCACTTTAGTGGACTTCTCAGCAGGTCCACTGTCCTCTCAACTTCCACTGTCTTCTTTTTGAAACACTTTGTTCACATGGCTTTCCTGGATGTCATCCTGACTCGGTGGCCATTTCTCTGTTTATTCTCAGTAAAATGATACCATATCCCAAGGTGTCTCTCTCTCTCTCTCTCTCTCTCTCTCTCTCTCTCTCTCTCTCTCTCTCTCTCTCTCTCTCTCTCTCTCTCTTTCAGTTTCCCAAAATGACTTCATCAAGTATCATTGCTTCTGTGTCTGTGCTGGTAACTTTGAAATCTCCAGCATTTACCTTTCCACTGAACTCCATGCTTCTCCAGTTGACTGCCAACTCACCACCTCCATGTGGATACCTAACAGGCTCCTTAAAACATATGGTCCAAACAGAAGTATTTATTTCTCTCCCCAAACCCTCTAAGGATTCCCCATCTCAGTAAAAACCATCATTATCGACCTAGGGGCTCCACCTGCCCTAGCCTAGAGGTTACTTAGCTGTGGTTTCAGACAGGAATGTGCCCCACGCAGTCTTCTGCTGATTGATCTCAGGACTGGCTCTACTTAGGCAAATATCAACTACGATATCTCCTCCTCAAGAAGACTTCCAGAATCAACCTAACCTAGAGCCACAGCCTGGTTCTCTGTATCAGAATAGGAGTCTCAGCAAAACACATACCATTTCTATTTCTTTACTTGCTTATTTAATATCTCCCTCCTACTCACAGAGCAGGAACATAGTTTATGTACAGTTGTCTGTCTAGCGCCTTTACTATGCTGGACACATAAGAGGTGCTCAGGGGCCGGGACCGGTTTGGCTCAGTGGATAGAGCGTCGGCCTGCAGACTGAAGGGTCCCGGGTTCGATTCCGGTCAAGGGCATGTACCTTGGTTGCGGGCACATCCCCAGTGGGGGGTGTGCAAGAGGCAGCTGGTTGATGTTTCTCTCTCATCAACATTTCTAACCCTCTGTCCCTCTCAATTCCTTTCTGTGTAAAATCAATAAAATATATTAAAAAAAAAAAAAAAAAGAGGTGCTCAGGAAATACTTGCTGAATTTGAGTAAATGACCACACCAATGAACCACTAAGCTAGTCATGGCCTGGAGCTACCAATGGCATTCTTTATCCACAGCAACAAACAGGACAAACAGACCAGGATCACAAGCCTGTGAGCTATTGTGTAGTAGGAAAGATATGTGCTTTGAAATGGCCAGAGTCGCCAGAAAACAGAGAGAGCCAGTGGGAGAGTCAAAGAGCTTCTTCAAGGAAATGAGAAATATGGTTGAATAAACCAAAGGTCAGCAAATTATTATCAAGATTATGGCTAAATTTGGACTCACCCATTTATTTCTATACCATCTTCTGTGGCTGCTTTGATACAATTGAGTAGTTGCAGTGGAGACCTTACACTATAAAACCAAAAATACTTTCTATCTGGCCCTTTACAGGAACAGTTTGCCGACCTGATATAGAATAGATTGGACTAGGTATCTGTCAGACAGAGGCCCACAATCACAACCTCTGTAAACAGTCACAGGGCCAGGCACTCAGAAGGTTGAAAACAGCACAATTGCAGCAAAAGCCATGAGCATGAGCGAAGCATAAGTTAGCAAAGGAAGCAGTACAACCACCTTTCATTCATGTGTTAACTCTTAAGTGTGTATGGACTATCCCTGCTGCTACAATGGCACTGACATTCCCAACTCCACAGCAGCCCCAGAGAAGCTGCCATCGCCACTCACCGGGCAGTTTCCAGGGTCTTGAAAGCCTTGTCCATCTCCCCTTGGGTTTTGTACAAGTACGCCAACTCAAACAGAGTAAATGGCACTAGGTAGTGGTCAAACTTCAGCAGCTTTTCACTAAAAGAATGAGTGGGAAGCAATTAAGTCTCAACAGAACAAGAAAGGTGTCAATTCTTTTTCAACCTACATACTTTCCCCATTTCCCACAAAAGTTGTGTTTAGCAGCAAGATTTTCCGAGAAAAGCTGTCATTGTTCAAAATGTACTCAAAGAATCTAATAAACTACATCAATAAATAGTATGCTTTTACGATATGAATCTCTTATTTTATTCCTTAGTCTGAATGGGATGATTTACTTCCCCTTAGGGATATGAACACATATGGGCTATAATCTTCAAAGCCGAACCCTGGAAAGGACAAGATCATACTCCTGAACATAAATATTTAAAAATAAGAATGCTGTATTATTTTTTATGAAGGGCCACTTGGACTTGTTTAAGTCTTATGCTTAAAAAAAAAAGTCAATAACTTCTGTTTTCAGCAATATTATAAGAATTCTCTGATGACAAAACATCTGCAAGCACTAAAAATATGAGTAACACACTTCCAAATGCAGAGCTCAGTCCCCACAAACATAAAGAAAATTCTCAAACTGAAAACAACACAAAACCAGAACTCTGTGTGTGTGTGTGTGGGTGACCAAGCAGTTTGGGTCCACTCCAGTCTGAACAATCAGGGCTCAGTGATTCAATATCCATGGAGGAGAGAAGGCTTTGGCCCATGGAACAGGGAGCAGGACTGAGACCTCAATACAATCTGGGGCCCTGGAAAGGCTGCTTCATCAGAGAAAAGGAAGATTAGAAAAAAAATCTCTGATGCAGGAGGAAAACACATGCAGTTGGCTCCTGGGCCTCTGCTCTCAGTGGGAAGCAAAGCACATTCTCGAGGAAATTAACAACCAATAGGCCCGCCCTCACATGAGTTCGCAATTCAAATTTATATTGCCCCAAAGACCCAAGAACCTGGACACCATGAAATTAACATGGATGTGGTTCTGGACTGGCCAAGTCTTCGGGGAACCAGCAGAAAGAAACGCAAAGTGACGTTAGAGAGACTCTTCCTAAATCCTAGCCTCATTGGATAAAATGCCAACAAAGAAAAACCCCAAATCCAAAATTACAGAACACAGAAGCACACATTTCACTCTTGTTACAACATAACAAATGGCACAAATGGGTCATTAAAAATCCTTTTAAGCCGAAACCGGTTTTGTTCAGTGGATAGAGCATCAGCCTGCAGACTGAAAGGTCCCAGGTTTGATTCCAGTCAAGGTGATATACCTTAGTTGTGGGCACATACCCAGTAGGGGATGTGCAGGAGGCAGCTGATGGATGTTTCTCTCTTATCAATGTTTCTAACTCTATCCCTCTCCCTTCCTCTCTGTAAAAAATCAATAGAAAATATATACTTAAAATAATAATAATCGTTTTGAGCCTTACGAAAACACCAATAAAACAGAACTCAATGGATACTTAATACTTAACATGTTCACAAAGCATTATAAGTATAATACTTATTTGGGAACTAGACATGGTCTCTTTCCTCTCCTATGAGTTCACCAGTCCCCCCCACTCTCCGCAGCAAGGGGAAAAGTGGCCATTGGCGGAGAGGCGCCGGTGTGGCACCGAGGATGTCAGCTGGCAGTCTGTGGCGGCGACCTAGGAGCCGATATTTAAAAACCAGGAGAGTTTACATCAAATCCAGGTTCCAGGCCTTCCATGAAAAATTGCAGGAATCATTGCTACAGAGTCTACAGTATACAGAGCAATCATCAATTAGAGCACATGTGTCAAACACAAGGCCCGCGGGCCAAATCCGTCCCGCCAGGCCTTGCAATGTGGCCCGCACCGCGCTGTCATCACTGCACTCTGCTGCGTTTCCATCACAATGACAGTTTATGACTGTTCAGTAAACCATTCGGCCCGCGATTTAGGCTGGATTTTAGATTTTGGCCCCTTCTCTGATTGAGTTCGACACCCCTAAATTAGAGCTAAAGAGTGGCTGCATTCTTTGGAGAGAACACACATCCCTCGAATTTACAGGGCCCACCAATCTCTATTGCTACCACCACTCACTAAAGTTTCTTATCTGGCCCTTTGTAGATGTTTTCACTTATGATTCCAATATAGAGGAGAAAGCCAGGCATCAGATCCTGACCCCAACATCAATGCTATTAGGGGAAAAACAAAATACTCGTGTGTATACAGGAGACACGCCTTTTGCCGAAAGAGAAGCAGTTCCAGTGTTCCCCCCAAAGCTCTCTTCCCTGTGATTATTACCACAAGGATGCCAAGTCTCCTTTCTCAGCTCTGAATCCCTAGGAGCCAGCCAGCATAGTCTCTGGCACATAGTTGGTGCTCAAATATCTGTGGAATAAATAAAGAGAAAAACAAATGCAGCCCTAACCAGTTTGGCCCAGTGGATAGAGTGTCGGCCTGAGGACTGAAAGGTCCCGGGTTCGACTCTGGTCAAGGGCATGTACCTTGACTGTGGGCACATCCCCAGTGGGGGGTGTGCAGGAGACAGCTGATCAATGTTTCTCTCTCATCGATGTTTCTAACTCTCTATCCTTCTCCCTTCCTCTCTGTAAAAAATAAATAAAATATATATTTTTTTTAAATGCAGGAATCGAAAAAAAATGTCAGAGGTTCTGTACACTGCTGCCCATGTTTAGCTGGACACCTGCAGGCTGGCATTCATTTAGTTTTGTGTGCCACCAAGTGGCAATGCACAAAGCCGTATTCTGATCATTCGGTTCTCAGAGAACAAAGACAACACTAATGGGTTCTGTTTCTGGCCACACTAAGTGAAAGGGTAGCAGCAAGAGAAATCACTTTCCAACAGGAACTCCCCGGAGCCACAGTTGGCGGGCGGGTGGGTTTCCTCCTTGGCTCACCTTTGGATGACGTGGTTGAAGCACAGCTCCGCCTGCAGGGGCCGGTGGAGATTCTTCAGGCAGCAGCCCTTCAGCAGCTTCAGCAGACACTCGTCGTCCATCAGGTAGTCGCTGCAGTCTTAAAGCAAATGCACAAACATCATGCACAAGAGCAAAAGTACTTGTTCAACATCCCAATTCAGAGGAAAGAACGAATACTAGCTATTAGGTTGCAAAGGGATCATTTAAAAAAATAAAATAAATTGCTTAGCATGTGCTATGCCTCCCTAAATAAAACACAATGAAGTTACTTTAAACTAGTACACCCTGTTATTAAGGGGTTCACTTAGTCCTCTTCAACCTTTTTCCAGGGGTTCCTAGTCTGAGCGATGTGCCCTTAGCATAAGAGTAGAGTCTCTGAACTCTAAGTAAGGCAGGGCTGTATGAATTCTGTAAAAAACAAAGCCCTGAGGAGCAAGAAGGTGCGTCCTCCTGTGGTTCTGGCTTCTAACTGTGTTAGCTTCATATGGATGAGGACAGTACTTCCATATGGTGAAGCAGATGGCCTTCTCCCATTAACAATTCAGAAAGCAAATTCTGAGTTGTTTATGACTTATCAATTCTCCCAGGCTATGTTCTTTGCGGGGAGGAGGGGGGGGATTAGATAAAATGGTTCTGAAGTACATGCAAGGTACCTCAGACCCTCACACATTTCAGGAATGGTTGAAGCTAATAGAATGGTTTCCCTTTGGCCACTTTTTCCCTTTTGGGAAGGAGTCTTTGCCCCCGACAGCCCAAGGCTAAGGGTAAACAGAAGGAGCAATATTATGTGCGACATCTATGACAAAGGTAGCTATTTCACAGCAACCACTTTGGAATTTGGGGGTTTGTGCAAGCAAGATGCAACTAAGGAGTCATTCAAAGACAGACTGATAATTTACACATTTCAGGCTGTGACAACACTGGGGTGGGGATGGAGGTGTGGGGCAAGGGGGATGGACTGGGGCCTGCAAACAAAATGAATGAGGCCCTGAGAGTTGCTCCTATTGAAATCCTCCAGCTTTCAGAAAAGAGCTCAGAAACCACCATTCACACATGCTGATGTTTTACTTCATGAACTGCTCATCTATGGGAGGTTCACGATGCTGTGTAACCAACTAAAAGGGGGTCCCTTTACTTCCAGGTGCTGAAAATAGCTGATATTCATTCACCTTTCACTCCCAAGCTCTGATGGATCATTCGCCAAGAAAAATCACAGATATCAATACCACATTACCTTTCCTATGACTTAAGAACCATTTTTCTACCAAAGAGGGGGAAATCTATGTATGCTTCCAATCACAGATGCTCACTGAAATATGCATTCAAGAAACAGTATCTTTCCAGGCTTATACCCAAACCCTTAGGTCCCATGCTAGATGCTAGCTTTTAGCATTTCTGTTGTGCATTTTATTGAGCTCTCTGTAGGATTTTCTGGTAGTGTGTGCTATCAGAAAATTCTGGCGCTTGATAAACAACCGTTTTGCTGAGAGGAACAGCCTGAACACCATGCAAAGCTTAAGTATCAGTCGAGCCACACTTAGCTTTTATTTAGATCATGAGTTCGGAATATGGAAAATAGGTACAAAAATACCAACATTCCTCCAAAAACCTTAGGGAGCAAGACCATTATTTCTTCAGACCACAGAGCAACATCTGTCAGATGGTTATTTCCCCTTAAGATGTGAATGTTTATCACGATTCTCCAGCGCACAGGTGAGTTCACGGAGGAACATTTCAATAGTTTCCATTTTACATTCCAAAAAAAGGATGATGCCGCCAAAGCACATTCTCATCACAAAAGATCTGCACTTAATAAAACAGAGGTAGGCAGAGGAAAAAGAAGTTTGAGGCCCAGGCTACAAAAATATCTACAATGAACATCTTAGAAGCTAGCTGAAATGCACCAAAGGAAAAAAAAATTGAAAATAGATTTTAGAAAGTGAAAAGTTGTAAATAATACTTTCCCTGTTATGTCACTCTGATTATGTTTGCTATGTGATTTCAAATGAATGACAACAAATAGTCAAACGAAGAGCGAGTATATTAACTTCTGGCTCCATGCTGAATTTATTTAGATTTCAAACGAAACGTTGTCATTCATAGCAAACACTGACTCCAAGCATATCACACCGAGAATTTTCCTCTCTTTAAACAGTGTTGCTCCCCGGGGAGCTGTGACCAGCCTCTCAGAATGATGGCACTGTCTGCGTATGTCAACTGCCCCCTCTGCCATCCTTTACTTTAAAGACACCAAAGGTAGAAGCAAAAGCACATAGGTTCCTAATAATGGAGGTGGAGGGGTGGAGATGAAGTCTAACCTCAGGTCTACAACTTCATTCCATTTTCCAATTTTGGATTTTTCCTCTTTCTCGGAAGGACAGAAACCTAACTATTCAAAGGTCATAACCGTAGCTCGAGAGGCAGGGGAGAGGCGGGTGTGTGTTGGTTAATCTTCCTACATAACCAATGGACATGGAAGAGATCATCACCACAAATTCCATGTGTAACATCTGGCAAAGGGGATCTTCCGGAAAGGAACCAATTTTTCTACCCAGGGAAAGACATACAAAGACAGAGCTTGACTAAGTACAGTGTGTCTGTCTAAGCTTCCCCAGGCCCTGCTTGAATATTTCTGAACTATCACCTCATTACATCATTAAAAGAGGAAGAGATGGTTGGAGACATTGTCCTGGTTTTCTAAGCCTCTATTGCATTTTACATGCACAGTCTGATACATATATCACGCCTTTAATTTTTTTTCTCCCAACCAAACAAAGGACAAAATAAACTTGGGGGGGGGTGGGGCGCGGAGAGCCTGCCCGCACAGAGAGAACCTAATAGTCCTCCAGGCCTTCTTTAGACAAAGACCCTCTCTGCTGGTTAGTCATGAAAAGGATCAGAATTCATCAAACATCAGAATTCATTCTACAAAACCCACACCCTTTTCTTTGTAGAAAATCAGAAGCAAGCTGTCCTACTTTTCTGGGTGAAAGAATAAGAATAAAAATATTTTCACTTAATAAAAAGAGGTTTTCCTTTGCTTCCCAGTTTTCACACATCCACTTTTTTATTTGTTTGTTTTTTAATCTTTATTGTTGAAAGTATTACATATATTTCCCTTCCCCCATTGACCTCGTCTAGCCTGCCCCGCCCCCTTCCCAAGCTTTCACCACCCTACTGTCTGTGTCCATGGGTTATGAATATAGGCATACAAGTTCCTCACTTTTCCATTTAGTTTGTGGATCTGTGGGATTTAGTTATAAACAATTTCCTTAACAGCAGAAACAAATGCTTTCTCTGCCTACTATAATTCTATTCATATCTAGCAAGGAAATCTAAGAGTGTTCAAATGAGCAAATTAATCAAAGATGGCCAAATTAGTTGAACACAAATGAATACTAATAAACTTGTTCAAAAATCCAAATGGGTCCCAGCCAGTTTTTCTCAGTGGTTAAAGTGTCAGCCCTCGGCCAAAGGGTCACAGGTTCGATCCCCAGCCCAGTCAGGCACAAGTGGAAGGCACTGCTCAATGTGTCTCTCTCATGTTTATATTTCTCTCTCTCTCTCTTTTTCTCTCTCGCTCTTGCTCTCTCTTCTCCCTTTTCCCTTCCACTCTCTCTCTCTAAAAAAAAAAATTAAAAATATAAAAAATAAATCAATGGAAAATTTTCATTTTTTAAATTTTCACCCATGGATAAATTTTAGAGAAAGGAAGGAAGGAAGGAAGGAAGGAAGGAAGGAAGGAAGGAAGGAAGGAAGGAAGGAAGGAAGGAAGGAAGGAAGGAAGGAAGGAAGGAAGGAAGGAAGGAAGGAAGGAAGGAAGAGAGAGAGAGAGAGAGAGAGAGAGAGAAACATTAATGTGAAAGAAAAAAATAAGGTGCCTGCAGTATGTGCATGCCCTGACTGGGGATCAAACCCACAACCTTTTTGGCATACTGGTCAACACTCTAACTGACTCAGCCACCAAGCAAGGGCTGAAATCTCATTTTAAGGTGAAATTTCATAGTTTCATTTCATTTAAATTCAAAATGATGGTACTTTGTTAATTTTCCACTCAGAACAAAATGTTTTTCTTTTTAAAAATTATTTTACATGAAAAATAGTAAAGTTCACCTCCCACCCATTAAGGTGACTACTACCAAAACCAAAACAAAACCAAAAAGAACAAATGTTGGCAAGGATGTAGAGCTATTGGAACACGTGTACACTATTAGTGGGAATGTAAAATGATACACAGTTACTATAGAAAACTGTATAGCAGTAACCCTGAAACCAAAACAAAATAATACTGTAAAGTATAAAGTCAAAAAGAAACAAACAAACAAAAAAAAAAAAACAACCCCAGCTGTGCAGCAGTTTCTCAAAAAAATTAAAAATTGAACTAGTGTATGACCCAGAAATTCCACTTCTGAGCATACAGCTAAAAGAATTTAAAGCAGGGTCTCAAAAAATATTTGCCTACCGATGTTCTTGGAAGTATTACTCACAATACCCAAAAGGTGGAAGCAGCACAAATATGCATCAATGGATGAATCAATTAAAAAATGTGGCCTATACATATAATTGTATGTTATTTAGCCTTAAAAAAGGAGGAAATTCTGACACAGTGCAACATGGATATACCTTGCGGATACTATGTGAAGTGAAATAAGCCACTTATATAAAGCCTCTAGAGTAATCAAATTTATAGTAACAAAAAGTAAAATAGTGGTTGCCAGGGGTTAGGGGAGGGGAAAATGGGGAGTTATTATTTAATGGGTATGAAAAATTCTGGAGATTGGTTGCACAACACTGTGAATGTAAACTGTAAAATAAATAAATAAAAATGGATAATAGTAAATTTTACTACAAAAAATAAAAAATA
Organism: Pipistrellus kuhlii; assembly: GCF_014108245.1. NCBI lineage: Eukaryota > Metazoa > Chordata > Mammalia > Chiroptera > Vespertilionidae > Pipistrellus > Pipistrellus kuhlii. The sequence goes on from NW_023425427.1 coordinate 43,114,580, forward strand.
GATATAATTATTAAAAATTAGTGAGAAAGCTTATCACAACTTTATGCAATAAAAACTACATTGAAAATGTGTTAGTGATAGAACTTTACAAAAAAAGTCTGAAATGTCCATACAGCAAGTCTATAGTCTATACTTATACATACGCTCCTTTGGTTGTCTGTTAAATTGTAAAAAGCTTTGACTCCTCTTTCTTATCCCAGTTTTGTGAGACTTCTTATCCGCTGGTTTCCCTGCTGCCCAGAAATCAGAGGGAATTATCAGTTTGTGAAGATGAATACCTCAATATTTTAGATTTTTACCTAAGATCCAGATCATTATGGGGGTTAAATGCTATAACTTTTCTAAAAAAGGGAAGGAAAATAAAAAGAAGAGACAGCCATGGTTCTTTTATAAAAATGCTGTCTTTAATACGGAAAGGTGACAGTATAGTAATCCCCCCTTATCTGTGGGGGATATAGTCCAAGACCCCCAGTGATGCCTGAAATTGCAGATAGCACCAAGCCCTAGACAGCCTATTTGTTTTTCCTACACATACATGCCCAAGATATAATTTAGTTTATAAATTAGGCACAGTAAGAGGTTAATAACTAATAATAAGATAAAACTATTATTTCAACATACTGTAATAAAAATTATGCGAATGGAATCTCTCTCTCTCTCAAAATATCTTACTGTACTGTCCTTACCCTTCTTATTGTGACATCTACATAAGATGAAGTGAGATGGATGTATTGGACAAATTACATAGGAATAATTCATGTCATGAGCAACAGATGGCAGAGATCAAAACCACAAATGAAGGGAGACTACTTTTCTCACCCTCCATCAACAGATGAACTTTGGGTGTGACTTTTCAATAGTGGAATAGCATATTCCATTCACAAGTCTCCTTGTGAGCATCTGTTTGTATTTCCAAAATGACTAAAGCGGGGAGTGGGTAAGGGGGGAATCTGTGACCTCAGAACAGCACTGCTCCTTCTATTGGATTCTTTAACTATCCAGCCTGAAACTTTGAGTTTGTTAATGGATAAACTCACTGATTCAGCTTTCATTCTTACATATTCCTTCTCCTGATTAGTGGGAATCTAAAGCTAAAATCACTTTAAATATGGAAACAACCTAAGTGCTTAAAAATACTACAGACTGGTTAAATTATAATGAGCTAAGAAGCTTTTAAAATTAATATAAGGGTTATGTAGCAGTAATTTTAAAGTTTATGGCAAAAAGAGAACTACTGTATGATATGGCAATTCCACTCAAGGTATCTATTCAAAGAAAATTAAAACACTACCATTGACATCAGTGGATAGATCTTCCAGATAGAAAATCAACAAGGAAGTGGTGGCCTTAAATGACACATTAGGTCAGATGATTTAATTGACATCTTCGGAGTATTTTACCCAAAGCAGCAGAATATACATTCTTTTCAAGTGTACTTAGAACATTTTCTAGGATAGACCACATGTTAGAATACCAAAAAAGTCTTAATAAATTTAAGAAGATTAAAATCATACCAAGCATCTTCACTGACCTTTGGTATGAAAGTAGAAATAAATCACAAGAAAAAAAACTGAAAAACACACAGACATGGAGGTTAAATAACATGGTACTAAACAATGAATGGATTAACAATCAGATCAAGGAAGAAATGAAAAAGAATAACTTGAAACAAATGAAAATAAGAACACAACAACCTAAAATCTATAGGACACAATAAAAGCAGTCCTAGGAGAGAAATTCATAGCATTATAGACTCAACTAAAGAAAAAAGAAAAGTCTCAAATAAACAACCTAACTACGTTTAAAGGAACTATAAAAGAACAATAAACAAAGACCAAAGTGAACAGAAGAAAATAATAAAGATCAGAACATAAATAATAAAATTGTCTAAAAAGAAAGATATAAAAGATCAATGAAATCAAGTACTGGTTTCTTAAAAAGACAAATAAGATTGACAAACCCTTAACCAGACTCATCAAGAAAAACAAGAGAGAGGACCCAAATAAATAAAATTAGAAATAAAAGAGGAGAAATAACAATGAACACCAAAGAAATGCAAAGAATTATTTTTAAAATATTATGAAGAACTAAATGCCAACAAATTGGACACTCTGGATGAAACAGATAAATTACTAGAAACCTACAATCTTCCAAAATTGAATCAGGAAAAATCAGAGAATCTGCACAGGCAGATTAAAACTAGTCAAAATGAAGCAATATAAAACAAACAAACAACAACAAAAAAAAAGTCCTGGGCCAGATGACTTCACAGGTGAATTTTACCAAACATTCAAAGAAAAACTAACACCTATCTTTCTCAAACTATTCTCAAAAATTCAATATATCATAAACTTGATATATTGAAGACTCTCAAACTCACAATACAGGCCAGGATTATCCAAACTCCAAAACCAGAAAAGACACTACAAAGAAAGAATATAATAGGCCAATATCCCTGATGAGCATAGATGCAAAAGTCCTAAACAAAATGTTAGCAAACCAGACCCCGCAGTATACCAGGCTCAAGCGGGATTTATGGTCGGATACAAAGTTGGTACACTATCTGGAAAGCAATAAACGTGATATGCCATATAAACAAAATGAAGGATAAAAAACACATGATCATATCAATAGATGCAGAGAAAGCATATGATAAAATCAACACTCATTTATGATAATAACTCTCAGAAAAGTGGAAATAGAGGGGACGTACCTCAATGTAATAAAGGCCATATATGACAAACACACAGCCAACATCATATTAGATGGGCAAAAACTACAAGTGTTTCTCTTAAGATTGGGAATACAACAGGGATGTCTGCTTTCACCACTCTTATTCAACATAGTACTGAAAGTTCTACCACAACAACCAGACAAGAAGAAGAAATAAAAGGCATCCAAATTGGAAAGGAAGAAGCAGAACTGTCATTCTGTGCAGATAACATGATATTGTATCTAGAGAATCCTATTGATTCCACCAAAAAAAACTACCAGAACTGATCAATGAATTCAGTAAAGTAGCAGGATACAAAACCAATACCCAGAAGTCAGTTGCATTTTTATACCAGAAAGGGAAACTAAGAAAACAACCCCATTCACAATTGCTTTTAAAAAAAATACGTAGGAAAAAATTTAGCCAAAAATATAAAAGACCTTTCTTCAGAAAATTATAAGACACTGAAGGAAAAAAAAAAAGGAAATATATACAAATAAGTGGAAGCATATACTGTGTTTATAGATAGGAAGAATTAACATACTTAAAATGTCCATACTACCCAAAGCAATCTATAGATTCAATATAATTCCCATCAAGATAACAATGGCATATTTCTCAGAACTAGAACAAATATTCCAGAAGTTTATACGTAGCCACAAAAGATCCCAAATAGCCCAGCAATCTTGAGGAAGAAGAACGAAGTGGGAGGAATCACGCTACTTGATATCAAACTATGCTATTAGGCCAGAGCAATCAAAACAGCCTGGTACTAGCATAAAAACGACATATAGAGAGCCCAGAAAGAAACCCACACCTTTATAGTGAATTACTATTTGACAAAAAATGGGAAAACAAACAATGGGGTAAAGATAGTCTATTTAATAAACGGTGCTGGGGCCGGGACCGGTTTGGCTCAGTGGATAGAGCATCGGCCTGCGGACTGAAAGGTCCCGGGTTCGATTCCGCTCAAGGGCATGTACCTTGGTTGCGGGCACATCCCCGGTAGGGGGTATGCAAGAGGCAGCTGATCGATGACTCTCTCTCATCAGTGTTTCTGACTCTCTGTCCCTCTCTCTTCCTCTCTGTAAAAAATCAATAAAGTATATATAAAAAATAAATAAATAAAAATAAACAAACGGTGCTGGGAAAATTAGACAGATACATGCAAAACAATGAAACTACACCATCTTCTTATACTATACACAAGAATAAACTCAAAATGAATTAAAGACTTAAAAGTTAGACTGGAAACCATAAAAATCCTAGAAGAAAACATAGGCAGTAAAATCTCAAACATTTCTCATATATATTTTTTCTGATATATGTCAGAATATTTTTTTTTCTGATATATATCATCAGGAAAGGGAAACAAAAGGAAAAATAATCAAATTTTTGCATAGCAAAGATAGTCATCAACAAAATGAAAAGACAATCCACTGAATGGGAGAACATATTCATCAATGATACATTTGATAAGGGGCTAATATCCAAAATTTATACAGAACTTTTAAAACTCAAACCAAAAAAACAACCATAATACAATTGGAAAATGGGCAAAGGACCTGAAATGACACTTATTCGAAAGGACATACAGAAGGCTAGTAGACATTTGAAAAGATGCTCTAACCTCACTAAGCATCAGAGAAATGCAAATTAAAATCACAATGAGATATCACCTCACACCTATCAGAATGGCTATCATCAATAAATCACCAAACAACAAGTGGTAAAGAGGATGTGGAGAAAAAGGAACCCTCATGCACTGCTGGTGGGAATGATGACTGGTGCAGCCACTGTGGAGAACAATTTGGAGTTAAAAATGGAACTCCGTATGATCCAGTGATTCCACTTCTGGGAATATATTCGAAGAAACCTGAAACACTAATTCTAAAGAATATATGCACCTCTGTGTTTGTTGCAATGTTATTTACAATAGCCAAGATTTGGAAATAGCCTAAGTGCCCATCAGTACATGAGTGGATAAAACAGCTGAGGTACATTTACTGGCACACAATGGATGTAAAAAAAAAAAAAAGAAAAGAAAAAAAAAAGGAAATCTTACCCTTTGCAACAGCATGGATGGACTGGAGAACAATATGCTAAGTGAAATAAGCTAGTCAGAGAAAAACAAACAAATATGACTTCACTCATGTGGTATCTAATAGAACAAGTAATCTAACAAACAAAATAGAAACAGACTTACAGATAGAGAAGAGGCTGGCAGCTGTCAGAGTGGAGGGAGCTGGGAGAAAAAGGTGAATGGGTTAAGCAAAACAAAACCAAACCTCAGGGACACAGGTAAGAGTATGGTGCTCACCAGAGGGAAAGGGGTGTGGAGGGAGGTAGAAGAGAGGACGAGATATCAATGGTGACGGAAGGAGGCTTAGTAGCTTAGGGTGGTGAACACAATACAATATACAGATGATGTATTATAGAATTGTACACCTGGTATTTATATAAATTAACCAATGTCACATCCGTAAATTCAATTAAAAAATGACAACGAAAACACTAAATCAAAGAGATATATGACTCCATGTTCATTGCATCATTTATAATAGCTAAGATATGGGAATAATCTGTGTCCATTGATGAAGACATGGGAATAATCTGTGTCAATAAAGAAAATGTCACACACACACCCACAGAGGCAAGAACATATGTATGTATACACACACACACACACACACACACACATACACATACACTGGAATATTATTCAGCCATAAAAAAGAATTAAATCTTGCTATGCAACAAGATAGATAGAACTTGAAGGTATTATGCTACATGAAATAAATCAGATAAAGACAAATACTGTATGATCTTACTTATATGTAGAACCTTAAAAAAAAATCAAAACACCACCCACGCCACCAATGCTGATTAGATACAGAAAACAGATTGGTGGTAGCCAGAGGTCAGGGGTTGGGAGCTGGGTGAGCAAAATGGGTGAAGAGAGCCAAAGGCACAGAGTTCTATTTATAAAATACATAAGTCCCAGGAATGTAACACACAGCATGGCGACTATAGCTAATATTACTCTACTGAATATATGAAAGTTGCTAAGTGAGAAATCTTAAAAGATATGTGTAACTCTGTATGGTGACTGATATTAACTAGACTTATTGTAGTGATCATCTTGCAATGTATACAGATATTGAATTATTATGCTAAACTACTATACACCTAAAATGATTATGTCAACTGTACCTTAATTTTTTTTTAAAGTTTATAATATATTAAATTTAAGAAACGAGGCTATCATATATTTAGGTACATTATGGTTGCAACTATAAAAACCAGGTAGGATGGACGATACAAAAATTGCAAATTAATTGTGTTGTAGCAAAAATACAGAAACTTTTTTCACCTGCTTCTATCAATTGTGATAATGTGTTTCATTTTTAACAATTGTAAAGTGCAATCTCACTAAACATTTTAGCCTCGGGCTGCAGCTCCAAGTGCAAAAAGACCCAAACGAGGCCCTCCTCCCTGGAGCCAACCTCAGGGCGCAAGCCCCTCGGGGAGTGTGCTGAGTGGAGGCCAGTGCTCCCCAGCGCGTCCTGGACGAGTTAAGAGAAATGAGCTCACCGCTATGACTCTGGCAGCCTCCTCTTGAATTCCATGCCCTTTCCTATGCTTATCACCACAGACGTTTTCATTTTACTCCAGAGGATAAAAATCATTATCTTGGGGGATTGGTCAGGTAAGAGACAAAGGCTACCACTTATGGCATGGTTTATCTAAAGAGAAATCCCCTATTGAAGACAGACAGACAGAAAAGGGCAGAACACGGATATTATCGGGCCCACCATCATTCCCGCTTTAAAAAGAAAACATTATCTGACCACACCTGAGGGTTGAGGTAATGAGGGGATTTTCCAGGGTCTGGAAGCTGCAGAACCAGTACTACGAGCCTGGGCCCTGACCTGCCTTCTCTCACAGGCCAGCTGCTCCCAGGAGAGGACACTCCAGGGAACCGGAGAGGGGCCTCTAGTGTCACCAAAGGTAATGAGTAAAAGAATAAAACGGTGATAAGATCCAAACTCAGAACAAACAGCTCTCTGTGTCTGCAAAAGCATGATGGTCACTAAAGAGCAAAAGCAGGCGTGGCGAGAGGCACAGAATAAAATCACAAGTGCATGCTTGCCTTGTGCTGCACTCGCCTGCCTTCTTCCCTTCCTCTCCTTTGGTAACAGATTTATTCAGATATAATGCACATACCATACAATTCACCCACTTAAAGTACACGACTTTCTGCATGTGTTAGAGTTGTACACCCATCACCACAATCAATCTTAGAACATGTTCATCACCCCAAAAAGGAATGCCAGACCCTTTAACTATACTGCCCACCCCAGTTCTCCATCCTGGGCAACCACTGGTCTACTTTCTGTCTTTACAGATTTACCTATTGTCATTACTTCATATAAATGGAATCATGTAACATGCAGTCTTTTGCGACTGGCTTCTTGCACTCAGCCGTTTGTGCCCAGGGCTCATCCATGTGTGCGGTGTGTATCATTCCTCCCTTCACCTGCACTGCAGCCCAAGCCTTCCGTCCTCGCCATGCACATGGACTGGCACAGGCGGATGTGAGCAGGCAATGACAGGGGAGAGGGAAAGGTCAGGATTTCCAGGCTTTCAAGGTTCATACTCACTTTGATTTTGTAAAGTTGCCTCAGCCTTTTCAACAGTTAACAACAGATTTTCGGAGAGGTCTTCTCTTTTGCTTATGGTTGGAAAACCATTCCAGATGTACATCATTTCCTAACAGGGAGGAATGAAAACCCATTCGCAATTATGTGAGGGTTATTCAATGTCCTTTACAACAACAAAACTACGAAAGTGTGTTTCCCTTGGTTGTTATGGATCTCATATGGAGTTTAGTGATATAATTTCCCTTTCTCATTTTATTATATAACTTTGTCTTTTATACTGTGAAGTAATTCAATAGATATACTATAGTGTATATTTACTGAAAAAATAACGTATTCATTCATTGAACAAATATTTAGTAAGCACTTATTGGTAGTCAATCATTTTGGAAGATAATCAATTACAGATACCAAAGTAAATATTCCATTTTTAAAAAATATTTTTATTGATTTCAGAGAGAGGAAGTGAGAGGGAGAGAGGAATAGAAACATCACTGATCAAAATAATCGATCAGCTGCCTCTTATACATCTCTTACTGGGGATTGAGCCCAAAACCTGGGCATGTGCCCTGAGAATAGAACCGTGATCTCTTGGTTCCTGGGTCAATGCTCAAGCACTGACCACATCAGCCAAGCAAATAAATATAATATTTTCAACAGATACTATGGGCAATTTTATTTAATATAAATCTTTGCTGTTACATTTAAGTAAAGGAAAAACATTTTAAAATACCTGCCAATTATTTACATAAATTATTTCCAAGGATATCACTGGAAATGAACATAGGAAATATTTCACTGGGTTCAGGTTCTTTTATACCATTAAAACAGGTGACAGTTCAGTAATGCAATCCAATATGCAGAAAATGTATTCATTTGAAGGCCATATGGCTGAATGACAGCCCTTGAAAATATAAACGAATGATTTTTTATTGCAAATTACATTTAAAAAGGTAGCAGATGAGATTTTTTTTTTTTTTGGACCAAAAGCAAAATGTGCTTTTGCTTGAAAATATTTTTAGAATCCTCCTGGTAGTGCAATTCCTATTTTTAAAGGTATGAAATAAGCAGGGTAATTAGTATTTCTTAGAAATGAAACACGATGAAGATATTATTTAAGCAACCTCTTACAGGGAAACAGTGGAAATGAGGAAAATGCAGTTGAGTATAGTGGCAGCAAAATAACCTTTAATTTAGTAGAAAACTACTAAAACTGCCTTTTATTTCACATCTAACAGTTTCTTGTTGCTAACAGCATCACAACTCAATCCAATAATTAATGGCATATTTAATGATGATGATCTTTTTAAGATGTTGTTTTTACTGATGAAATATTTATAAGAAGAAAGCCAAGTTACCACAATTCCAGCCAATTATACTGCCTTAGATCTAGAGAAATCAGTGCGGCGGGTTACCTTTCCTGGAGACCCTTAATGAGGTCGGATACAATTAGCTTATGGAAGTCCTAGGGAAGCAAGAAGGCTACTGTGCTCTCGATGATTTTCAGGGAATTTCTGTGACGCAGGAAGAAAGAGTTTCCAAGCACAAATTAGTGACAGAAGTGAATTAGGAAGGGAGCTAAAAGCTGTCACTGGGAAAACAGCAGCAGACTCCCACATCAGCTGGGAAAGAGGGAAATGTGGGCCTCTTCCTGCTTTTCTTACTTCCATCTGTGCTCAGATACAGAGTGGTCATATTCTGTCCTGCACGGGCACAGACCAACCTGTACTGGGGTGGTGTTCCCTGAGACTGTCTCTGAAGTAGGAAACCCACGGGCCTGGGCACTGGATGCAGGTCGCCCCTATCACCTCGTAGGGGCTACAGTTTTCTTTCTCAAGGCAGGTAGAGAGAGCTCCCATAATCCAATGATCAAACAATAAACGCCCGATGAAAAAATTAGTGAGGTATATGAACAGTTCACAAGAGGAGAAAGTAATAAAAGTAGGCACATACAGACATGTCCAACTGCACCAATAGAAAAACACACATTCAAACAGTAAAACACTGTTGGTAGAATTTTAAATTGATTCAGGCTTTCAGGGAGGGCAATTTGGCAATGTCAAAATACTAAATGCATATACCCGATAACCAGGAACTCCATTTCTCGAAAGTTTTCCCAGAGAATTATATGCCCAAGGACAAAAAGAAGAATATAAAAGAATATGAACTGTAGCATGTTTGTAATAGTAAAAACTGGGGAGGAAACACCTGAAGAACTTTCAAAGGGGAATAATTGAATAATCTCTGAAATACAAAATATAAAAATTTTTAAACATCAGGAAACCCAAGCAGAGACTGCAAAGGTGAACGGGCACTAAACAGCTGCCTGTGCTAACTACCTATGCAAATCTAAAGCCCTCACGAACCACAGCAATTTGAGATACCCGGTACATTTTCAAGAAGTCTTCATTGAGAACATTTAAGTTGAAATTACAGTTTTTATGAAGTCTAGCCTTGGTGATCTAACCATGAGGACTACGGCTCGGGCCCTGCACTGCCCAGTCATGGAAATGTGCTTGACCCCAGGAGATGTGCTCCCGGAGGAAAACACACACACATTCCGAAGAATCAGAACTCCACAGAAGAACGGGAAGCATCTCATGACATTTTTGTCCATTCTGTGCTCAAACAACATTCTGTACACACAGGATTAAACAAACTACAACTTTCCCATCATTTTCATGTTTCCTTTTCCTTTTTAACATTTTACCTTTTCATTTTTAATGTGGCCACTCAGAAAAGAGAAAATGATCTATGTGGCTAGCATTACAATTCAACTCAGCTTCAATTAAGTCAACTCACCCCACTCTGCCTGGATTTCCTTACCTATAAAATGGGCTACTACCCTTACAGAGTCATCAAGTAAGAGTTTTTATATATTTTTTATATATTATATATATTATATATTATATATATTATATATATTATATATTATATATATATTTTATATAAAATATTTTATATTTTTTAAATAGTCCTTATCATAATGGGTAGAACATACCAACTTGTCAAAAAAAAATCAGCTGTAATATTTATTATTTAATTATGAACGCTCACCTTACAGACAACACAATGGTTTTCAATGGAGCCAAACTTCACAACAAAAGCTAGGAATAGACCACTTACTTCCTGCTGCTAGGAATAGGTCATTTACTTCTAGAACACAAACAGTAAATAAAACAAAGGCAGATAGATACCAGGGCAGGCAAGACGAGCTTCACGGGTGCGGGCAACGAGGCGGAGTAACGGCGAGACTTCCTCACGGCAAACTTCTCTGTAGGAATGGATTTCCCAGCAATTCTCTGCTTCAAGCTTTCCACCTGTCTGTGAAGAGCCCAGCCCAGCGAAAGGTCATTAGGAGGTCATTAGGACACAGACTATTCACACCCGTGGTGTTCACGCTGTGCTCCCTAGCCTAGGCCAATAGCAGCATCACGTGGAAACCTCGTCCAAATGTCAATGTTCAGGCTCCTCCCCAAACCTAATGAATCAGCAACTGCTAGGGATGGATGGATGGATGGATGGATGGATGCATGGATGCATGGATGGATGGATGGATACTAGTGTAAACAAAGCTAACCAGATTACTCCCCAGAAGAGCCTCTCAGAAGCTTTGACACACTAAGGAAAACTAAGAATATGTTAAACTGTGTTTCTTAAGTTTATCTGATCACAGAATATCTTTGATACATAGCAATAGTTTGATATCTTTTGCCAACAATACCATTTTAGGAAACTGTTCAAAATGCAGTAGCAAAGTCCGAATAACAAAACAAAAAAATAATGTGTTCTCAAAATTCCTGCTAAAAGGATGCCATTTTGACTCTTAGCTAAATATATTTTTAAAGAGTCCCTGTGTTAAATAAGTAGATAAATTAAAGAAATCTGAAGATGAAGCATGGGAGTGCAGTAAGGAAAAAAGGAGATGTAGTTGTGTGCTCCTCTTTACATATGAGGCGTTGGTTATAGAAGTATTAATAGTATGCTGCTCACCTGAATAAAGTTACCACATTCTCTTTAGTTTCTTCTAGTTCCTCCTCAGGAAGCATACTCAAAATCGCAGCTTTCAAGTACGCAGCCGTGGCCTGGAAGAAGAGAAAATAGCACCTGGTTATAGAAGATCCATAGGAACATGGCACTTCTACCTTGCAATCAGGAATGACCTACAGGTCTTCCAGACATAATATTTAAAAGGTATCAAAGAAATAAAACAAAATGACTCGCCATGTCTGTTCCAAATGAGGTGAATACTTTTCATTTACTGCTGACCATTTTCCTACTACACAACTAGAGCGCTCTTGGGTGAGAAAATGGACAAAATGAACAAGAGATCATTATCTCATTACTCCCAACTTCTCACAAATGGATCAGAAATCAATGTTGATTATTATGAAAAGCTTTCGCATCAGGGCATTGGAAAGTCTACAAAAAATTATCAAGACTATTGGTATTTAATAATTTTTAAATATACGTGCAGTCCTTCTTCAGAGGAAAAGGACTCTTTGGATGGCTTTTAAAGTATGCAGTGGTGAGGACCAATAGCATTCATAACCAATAGACACTAAATGCACATTTCCTCCTTTGGAGAAAAGCATGTTGACATCATACTACTGAACAAATAGTCCTAAAAGTCCTGTATACTTATTAGTAAATAGATGACATTAATGGAAGCACTGCTCTTTACCTTGGACCATTTACTCTCTTTGAAAAGCAGGTCTGAATAGTAATACGCCTTCATCCAGTTTTGTAGGAATATATTAATCCACATCAGTTCCCAATAACAGAGATGGTGAAACTGTTTCCATTCCTCTTGAACTGAAATGCATTTTCGAAATACCTCTTGTGCCTATAAGTCAATTGCATAAAGCTGATCATCCAGATATTACACAAGGAGATAATAACCTAATGGAAAAATACATAAAACACTTTGTACAGAACGAACAACATCACCTCTCACTAAACCACTCAAAATGATGCTATGTTCCTTTTCTCACATGTAATGATACAGTTCTTTTCTGCCTCTCTGTTTAAGTTTCTGAGGCGGCTGTGAAACTTTATAGAGTGGGGATGAGGAAGTTATAGAATGTAGTAAGATATAAAATGTAGAGGTCCATTAAGAAAAGACTGACATAGAAGTCAGAACTTTCAGAGCAAAATACACCTTAAACAAAGTAAGAGGAAATGGACAGACTGGGAAAAGATATCATCAGCTACATAAGTGGCAAAGGATTACCCTTATGCAACAAGTTTATCAAATCTTCTAGGAAAAGACAAAGAAAACTCAATGAGAGAATTGTCAAAGATGAATAGGCAAATTAGAAAGATACACGAGTAACAAATATACATATAAAGAAACTAAAAATATATAAATTTAAAAATTAGCCCAGCTTTCCCTAGCTGGTTGAGCTCAGTAGATGGAGCATCAGCCTGCAGACTGAAGGGTCCCAAGTTTGATTCTGGTCAGGGGCACATGCCTGGGTTGTGGGCTCGAGCCCCAGTGGGGGGCGTGCAGGAGGCAGCCAATCAATGATTCTCTCTCATCATTAATGTTTCTATCTCTCACTCCCTCTCCCTTCCTCTCTGAAATCAATAAAAAATATATTTTTTTTTTAAATTAGCATTGCTGGCAGGGCTCAGTAGTTGAGTATCAATCTCTGAACCAGGACATGGTTCAATTCCTGGTCAGGGCACAATCCCCAGGAAAGGGGATGCAGGAGGCAGCCCATCAGTGATTTTCTCTCATCATTGATGGTTCTATCTCTCTCTCTCTCCCTCTCCCTTCCTCTCTGAAATCAATAAAAATAAAAATAAAAATCAATAAAAATAAAATTAGGTTATCACTGTTTAGCCAAGAAAGAGGCAAAAATAAAAGAGATCGTGTCTAGACTGGGTAAAGATCACTGGAAACAAGTATTCTATCGTTACAATAGTATAAATGGAATAGCCTTAATAAGTCAGTAGAGCAATCTGGCAGAATTTATCAAAACGCAAACATCTTTGACCTGGAAATCCTAATGATCAGCATATCACACATATGCACAGAAATATACATATAATCATGTTTACAACAGAATTGCTTATAGTAGTTAGATGTCTATCAATAATGGACCACTTTAATAGACATAGTACATCCATCCTAAGAAATGAAACCCAGCCATCAAAAGGAATGAATGAGTTACATACACTGACCTGAAGAGAAATCCAATAAGTAGAAAAAAAATCAAAGAAAAATACATATGTTTGACCCCATTTCTATAGAAGACAATTGCTTGTAAGAACCCTGTATAATAAAAGCTAATATGCAAATTGACCAAATGGCAGAACTACTGGTAGAACAACTAATCGCTATGACGTGCACTGACCACCAGGAGCTGGCCCCAGGCCAGTCAAGATGGGTGCCAGTGGGGCCTCCTGATCACCCCACTAGTCGCCCTACAGAGGGAAGCAACCAGCAGTGGAAGTAGGGGGTGGGGCCAGTGAGTAGGTAGTACCAGGCTGGCCAAGGCAGGTGCCAGCAGGAGTTCCCCGATTGCCCACTGGTTGCCCCACAGATCGGTCCTGATTGCCAGCCATGCCTAAGGACCCTACCCATGCACGAATTTCATGTACTGGGCCTCTAATATTTATATAAAAAGCTCTTCATCTTCTTCAACGTAATTAGTGAATAATTCGCTTTGATGAAGAGCAAACATGTAGTACAGTGAGGTTGCACCTCATACAGGAGATAAATTCCAAAGTCAATATATATAATACCAGAGGCCCAGAGCACGAAACTTTTGCACAGGTAGGGTACCTAGGCCTGGCTGGCAATCAGGGCTGATCAGGGGACTTCTGGCTGCAGGCTGGGGCCTTCCTTCATTCCACATCGCACCCTGATGGACAGCACACATCATAGAGAGCAATCAAACTTCCAGGCTCCTGGTCCAACCCCAAGGGGACATTTTGCATATTAGCCTTTTATATAGATAGAAATTGATAACAGTCAAATTTAAAAAAAAATCCCTTAAATTGTACATCTGTATTTTGTATACTTTACTATGAATTGTTTCATGTACTTTATGTGTAAATGTAGACTGTAATCAGTAATCTACTACATACAATAGCATACACACACAAAATTTAATTTTGGCTTTTTAATTACGGTTGTTGTTTTTTCTTTGCTTCTGTCCAGGGCACACAGCTAAACTGACTTATCTTGAATGAGAATGTGATGCAACTCCACCGCACAGACAACTTCCCAAATAATTCCTCCCAAAGAAATTACCTCTTCTACATTGCCTTTCAGCAGCTCTATTCGGGCGTGATAAAACAGCATGAGTGAGCCCTGAGGAGAAAGGAAGAGATACACTGTTCAACGGTGGCCCCGGCCAGGGGATCGCGGCTGAAACTACACTTGCGGTTCTCAGCGTACGTTTGGAAACTGCTGCAGGAAGGGTGCCAGGAGACTCTCCGCTTCCACAACGTTCACCTCTCCTGTCCCTGCAACGTAACAGGAACAGCCTCAGTCTCCAGGAAACACGCAGAGCCCGATAATCAATTCTCCCAAGTTCATTAACACGTAGCAAAGGCCTATTCATGGAAAGGATGAAAGCTGTTCATTTCTTTGGAAAATATAATAAGACAATCCTCATCTGTGACTTCCATTTAAGAAAGCTCTAGGACACACTAATTCTTAAGAACGGAGGTGGTTGTCTTAGATCCCTAATTGGAATTTCTGGCTTTAATAGCAATATTAACTTATTTTAGCCCACATTTTAGTTTAAAAGGAAATCTAGGATGCTAACGTAGATCTCCTTCAACAAGTATTATAGAATTTTTTTAAGCTATGAACAGATTTTTAAAATTCAATGAAAGAAACCATCCACCATCCCTGACAAATTTATTCATAAATAAACAGATAGATTTAGACTATTACCACTTACTTATTTTTCAAAAATTTTACTTAGATGAAAGATAATCCACTGACAGTGACATAAAATGTATGCCAGCACTTACCAAGTATTAGGGAGATGTAAGTATGGAAAGACAGAAGAGTCAAGCAGCAGAGTGGAGATCTTATGCTTCTTCCAGATGCACCTTCGTGTAGCTGCTGAAGGCCCAGTTCCTGTGGGAATTAAATGCTTTTTAGAATGAGAAGAGCATTCCTGGAAAATCATTCAGAAACTTTAAAATGCTAGCTCCTGTATTCGCATCCACCACAAAGGTGGGTTCATTTTTCAAGAACTTAGAATAGTCATAATTCCCAACTAGAAACCAACTTTACATTTTAACGTGGCATAAGACAATCTCACAAATTCTTTTGTATCATGTGATTCTAGAGAGAGAGGAAAGCAGAGCTCATTTCAGAGAAATGTTGTTCTTTCTCTGATATAAATATTAACTTATTAAAACATAATAAGGAGCTAAGTGGAAGGCACTATGGTGGGTAGAAATAAATATGGTTCTATGGTTCTTTCCATCCAACAGAGAAGACAGTATACAAGCACGTGATTTTACTAGACTATACTGAGTGCCCTGTGAAAGATGAATGGTCCAGGGGAAGGAGGAGGACTAAACACAGTCTGAATAGACAGAACATATCATGAAGAGATCACCGTAAGTACATAATGCCTAATGAAGAACAGATACAGTAGGATAAATGAGGGGGGAAATTAAAGGGTTTTGCCCCGGCTGGGTAGCTCAGTCGGGTACAGCATTGTCCCATAGATCAAAAGGTTGTGTGTTTGATTCCAGGTCAGGACAAGTATCTAGTTTGCAGGTTCGATCCCCAGTTGGGGCATGATGGGAGGCAACCAATGGATGGTTCTCTTTCTCTTTCTCTCTCTTTCCTTTCCTTCCGCTCTTAAAAAAAATCATTAAAAAACATATCCTCAGGGGAGAGTTTTTTAAATTACAGGTTTTTATACGTATTCTCATACATTTCTTGAAACCTGCTCTCCTAATTAACAGGGATGGCTTTTGCAATAAGGCAACTCTGATAATAGCATGTTGAATGCTATGATTAATAAATGTTATACGGTAACATTTAACAAAAACAAACTCACAGAAAACAAATGTCCTTACTTAGTTTTCTAGTGAAGCTTGTAAAAACACAAGGAAACCCAAAATACTGCAGCTATGCTTGATCATGTGAATCATAAAATGTTAGACTTGGAAATCTAGCCAATTTCCTGGTTTTACAAAAGACTCTGGGGTTGTAAAAATGTTAAGGAAGCGAATTTAAACCGAGGTGTACTGAAGGTCCAGCAAGCACAGCACAGTTGGGGCAAAAGGAAGGTTTTGTTGAGTACACAAAACATGGACTTTATTCTTGTATTGTTAATTACTGCATTATTTTCCATCTGAATAACTGTAAACCTACTTTTGCTCCACCCTATCTTAGTAAAAATAAAAGTTTTAATCTCAGAATTTAGGTAACAGAGATTAAAAAAAAATTTTAACTTTCAGTAGAAAAAGCACCTCTAATTCCTAAAAAACATGATCAAGGACCAGTGGCTCTTTATTATCCCGTAAACAAATTGCCAACGATTGTCATGTGGGTTGTGAGGACATGTTGTATTGCTCTACTGTTCAGTAAATAACATTTTATCTTCACTGACAAAACAGAGGTAAAATTAAATTTGTACCCTGTTTCCAGAAAATCCTATAAATTCTAGTAGTCTGATAATTCGTGCTGGTAAAAGGGACAGCATCTGTAAGAAAAAAACAAAACAAAACAAAACAAGTGTACTCACATGTTAGTGTATCTAACTGTAGGTAAATGTCAAACTCTAAACAACTTCAAGTTTTAATAATTCAGTAATATGAAATCCACCAGACGTGTGTCTCAATCATCACTTACTGCACTGGTTCCTATCATTGTGAATTAATTTCAGTTAGCTAAGACAATAATCTTTAAAAAAAAAAAAATTTTTTTCTTTTAAGGAAAACCTTGCTGAAACCTTTGGCTCAGTGGATAGAGCGTCGGCCTGCGGACTGAAGGGTCTCAGGTTCGATTCCGGTCAAGGGCATGTACCTTGGTTGCGGGCACATCACCGGTGGGGGGAGGGGGAGGTAGGAGGCGGCTTATCGATGTTTCTAACTATCCCTCTCCCTTCCTCTGTGTAAAAAATCAATAAAATATATTAAAAAAAAAAAAAAGGAAAACCTGGCCTTCTCAGCATGCTCTCAAGACGACGAGCTCCTTTCACGTGCAGTGATGAAATGATGAGAAGGCAATTCCTCAGGGCCCACCTTTCCAGTGAGGTTTCTTTTAGTGTCCTCTTCAGACAGCACTAGTGTGCAGTATTCTGCACGACCTGCAGGCCCCACCAGAAGTGGACCGCTGCCCACCACAGCCCTCCCTGGACATCCCTGCTGAGCTGTGGTGAAGGGAAATTCCCCGCGCATTACGTCCAGCTCTGCACCAGGCTGCTCACTCTCACGTTGCTTAGAAGGAGAAATGGCCACATGGGTGATTATATGCGATTCGTGGGCTGTAGCCCGTGGTTTGCTTGGAGAGTCAGGGACCTGGGAAGAACATGATGGGAACATGGATGACAAGAAGGTCTGTGGAAGAAGTGTGTGGATGGACCTCTCTGAATGGGCAAAAGCCATGAAGATGTGTCGCATGTGCATGTTCACTGAAGGCTGGCCTCAGCAGAGGAGGGTTTTAATGATCAGGTGGATGGGGTGACCCATCCTGTGGACAGTGGTCAGTCTCCTTGCTCAGCCACCTCTGTCATCGATCCACGGGCTCATGAACAAAGTGGCTGTGGTAACATATACACTCGTGTATACGGTTCCCTTTGCCAATTTATTTTCTTAACAATTCCAGTCAAACCTTAATAAAATTTCAAAATCTAATATATCACAATTTGACAAGTATCTACTCCAAACGTTTCACCTCACCCAGAACATCAAAATCATTCCCCAAGTTATGTCACTCTGTCACCTATTTTTCATTTCAGAGCCGTCATTTCTATAGCAACAATATCTGTGGGGGTTTTTAATTTTAATTTTTTTAATTGTTTAAAGTATTACAAATAGTAGTACATATGTTTCCTTTTTTTCCCAATTGACCTTCCCCCCGCCTCCCCTATCCTCTGGCACATGCCCTCACCCCCGTCCCAGTGTCTTGCGTCCATTGGTTATGCTTATATACACGCATATAAGTCCTTTGGTTGATCTCTTACCTCCCCCTCCCCATTACCCCGCCCCCCGCAACAATATTTATTATGTGAAAATGGAACTGGATTCCTAGGTCTTCTTACTAAAAAATGTTACTTCTCCATTCAGAGTGCTATATGCTTCCCTTATTGTACAACCCAAAACTATTCTGAGCATGCGTAGGACTTTACCACACATACTGACCAAAGCCCCCACTGGGTCTCAACAGAAGTAAACTGATCCCACTCTACCATTTACCAATCAAACCCAGGCAGAGGGTCAGGGTGAGGTTCAAAGGCAGTACAGAAGGCACGATCTTTTACAAAATATTCTGGTGGCTATGTAATTATTTACTTACCAAATTAAAGGCCCCTATTCCAAGTTTGACACCCCCTTCAAACTCATGGAAGAATTGTTGCTCAACTTTGTTCTTCTGAAGTATATGCAGGATAGAAAGACATTCTCTGGATTGAAGAAAAAAGTTAGAGAATAAATTTATTTTTACTCTGAAAATGATTGTTAAGTCAAATTTCACACTTACACACCATAAAATAATTGTCATTGGCCAAAATTCTAGAGACTATCTAGGTGGATGCTGCTGTGTTGAGTTTTACTTTTAAAGCTATTGCGTCATTATCAGGAAGGAAAAATGGCATGCTCATTTCTACACTGTTTACCAGGACCAATTCTCTGGGCTTAAAGCAAGAGAGGTTCAAACACCAGCAAGTACGACCCAGAAAACATAGGACTGCAGGACCTCCATCTCCCACTCTCCCACAATGTGGTGGAGGGGACTTCCTGGGTGTGGTCCATTCCTCAGCTACCCTATCTTCCATCAACTAACTGAGATGCTACTGACAAAAAAAAAAAAAAAAAAAAAATGAATTTCAGTGTGATCGCCATAGTCTCCAATAGACCAAGTGAATTAGAGCTTGTGACTAGGAAACACTGAAAGAAGAAAGCAAATTCCATCCCAATAGCTCCATTTGTCCTCTTATTTTTTCCTGTTCCTTAAAGCAAATCTTACTGATTTCTCACTTTAATATATTTTCTATGCATTTCCTTTCCCTTCACATCTTCAAAAGAGAAATGCAAATTAAACTCAATGACAAAGATATAAAATTTATAATAACCAGGAATTGCCTACCAAATTGATAAATACATTTTAAGGGTATTAAGAAATAACCAGATATTATGTATTATGATGTAATTATAATGTATGCAATCTATATTATGTGTCTAAACCAAATTAATTTAACCTAAATCTAATAATCCTGTAGCTCAAACTTGCAGATTACAGGAAATACAAGGAGCTATGAGCTGAATTATGTCTCACCTCCCACAAATTCATAACCATCCAGTACACTGGTGGGACAATTAGAGAAAATTGACTAAAGTCAATACATTAGTTCATGATATTGAATCAGTTAGTTTCTTGATTTTAATAATTGTACTGTGGTTCTATAAGATGTTAAATTTTGTGAAACTGTGTAAAGAATACCTGAAAATTCTTATAAAAATTCTGAAATTATTATATTTCAAAGTGAAAAAAAATTTAAAAACACACAAAAGTTTAAAGGTCTTCATACTTTAGGATTATAAAAAAACAATTTCCTATGTTTTAGTAGTATTTTTTAAAATATTCTAATATTAAATCTATATGGAATTTGATTTTGCATTGTCATTTTTTCAAAATGAAAACCAATTTTCCCAAAATTATTTGTTAAAGTCGCCGTTTTCCTCCAATGTTTTGAAAGAGATTTATGTATGTGTAGGAATGTAGTATATTTTAATACACACAAGGGTGTATACATGTGAATACACACGCACACACACACAACACATCTGTTTCAAAACCCCATGATCCATTCCACTCATATATGTCTGTGCCATTATAAGACTATTTTAATTTCTTCAGTTTTTTAAGTTCTGATGACTAGAAGCAATCAATTTTAACATGCATTTATATCTTCTATAAATATTTTGAGAAAAAAACTAAAAACAGTTTATCAGGATCCCACAATCCATCCCCCTCCAGAGTTTTTTAATGAAATATAATTTTATCAAATCATTTAAGGTAAGGTATCTCTAAAAATACTAAATGCTTCAGACTGAAAATACACAGGGGAAAAAATGAAGATCACCAAAAATGGTAGCTATATGTTTACATAAAGAAGACTCTAATATAAGACTATTTCAACAAAAGATTGGCACTGCATTGTGAGGTTTATAATATGCATACATGTACTATCATCAGAGTAATATAAAAGGTAACTGGTGGAATATGAAACTATACTTTTGCAAAGTTCTTATATTTTATGTGTAATGGTACAATATTAACTCTGTGTTGACTGTGACAAGAAGTATATTACAATCACTAGAGCAACTATTAAAAAATTAAAGATGGTTATAGCTGGGAAAATAGAAGGAGCAGTTACTTTTTAATTTATTAAAGCAAAAGAAGGGGAGAAACAAATGAGGCAAAGTGAAAAAACAAAATGGTAGTCACAAGTGCAAACATATTGTCATGCTGAGTAAAAACGCAGGACACAGTGATGCACCACTACAAGAAATGCAATTTAAATATTTTTAAAGATTTAAAGTAAAAGAATATATGCCACACAGACACTAATCATAAAATACATGAATAACTATATTAATATGGGGGTGGAGGGTTTCAAGACAAGGAATATTACAAGGAGTCAAATAGAGACAATTCATACTTATAAAAAGGTTAATTTATTGGGAAAATAAACCAATTAAAAATATATATACATAACAACAGAGTTTCTAAATATATAAAGCAAACATTGATGTAACTAAAGGGAGAAATAAATGACTCCAGAATCAAAGTTAGGGAGTTTTAACATTGTGAGTAAATGATAAAACCACTAGATAAAAATCAGAAAGGTTGCAGAAGCTATGAACAATACCATGGTCTACCTTAATTGAACAGTTGAATCACTGCAGAAATTCTATTGGGCAATGCTGCTCTAGAGGCGGGGCCAAAGATATACCTGTTATTTTAAATTTATGAATTGTTTTTAGAAGAGAGATACTAAGGTTATCTAAACATAAATTATCAGCTAATGTTTAGCTGTTTTCCCTTAAAATTACATTGAAATTAAAATTCTGTTGTCCTAGAGTAATCAATTAATAAACCAGAAATCAAGTCCATTTTTATCAACATCAAATAAAAAAAAAACACACCCTAGTCAAAAATTCTGAAGTAAAAAATGGTACATAGTACGGAAATCCTTTAAAAACCACATGATCATGGTCAAAGGTACAAACTTCCCATGGTAAGATTTAAAATGCCCACATCTTGCCCTAACTGGTTTGGCTCAGTGGTTAGAGCATCCGCCTGCAGACTAAAAGATCCTAGGTTCTATTCCAGTCAAGGGCATGTACCGTAGCTGCGGGCACATCCCCAGTAGAAAGTGTGCAAGAGGCAGCTGATGGATGTTTCTCTCTCATTGATGTTTCTAGCTCTCTATCCTTCTCCCTTCCTATCTGTAAAAAAAATCAATAAAACATATTTTAAATAAATAAATAAAAAGCCCACATCTTAAATTTTAACTTACTTATATATATTGTAACTTGTTCTAATTTTGAGTCCACCTTTGATGAAGTTGATCATATTTTCATCCTGAAAACAATTCAATTAAATAATTAGATCATTTAGCAAGAGATTCTTAAACCTTCCCCACAGCTATGTAGTTGTGTGATCTGAACAAAATACTATCTTTTGAGAACATCATTTTTTTAAATTAATTTTATTCTTTTATATTTGAGATACCGTTTCATCATTTTTCTTCCAAGTTAGAGGATAACTGAAAGGAAACATTTTTTAAATCCTCAAATTACTTTAAGAAAGTAATTAAAGAAATAACTCTCATAATTACGGGCCATATAGGTGAATACAAACCTACTTGAATGAGCAACTTTCTTCTTGGTTCAATAGAATTCAAAATGGTTGCCTTTAGAAATATGATGTAAGGCCTTTCCTATCCCTATCCATCATACTCCAGCCAGTGGGATTACGGTTCTTTTTGTTTGTTTGTTTGTTTGTTTGTTTGTTTGAAGGTTTATTTCCTTGCCTGGAATACTTTTTTTTATATTATTGATTTTGGTATCACATAATTATCCTCATTACAGTTCTTTTTTCACAGGGTATTTTAATAGGCAGAGACCATTTATCATTGTGAATGCCATTCATATACATTTCCAAACTAAAAATAACTGTTCTGGATTCTAAATTTGTTGTCAATAATATGAAATTTATTTTTTTGAGTGGGAGGGTTAGGGTTAGGAGGAACGCACTTCTCTTTGCCTAATGGTCATCAACCATCAAATTGGGGCAGTGGCCCTAAATGAACGGCATTTTTAGACTCAGCATTCTAAGGTTTCAAGAGTCTTTTTAAAAAGCCTATCAAATAACTGCTTGAAGGTAGTTACTATAGGGTAGCAAAAGGAGGTTTACAGTTGTCTGTATAGGAAATAATACAATGAATAATAATACAAGAATAAACGCTGTTTAGTGCACTCACAACTGTAAACCTATTTTTGCCCCACCTGGTATAATGGATTATGCAAATGGAAATGGCTCCATGTTTCCCATTTCCAAGAATACTTTTCTAAGCTATTAATATCAGAGAGATGCTCTGGTATTTATCTCCTGTGCACTTGAACATTGTCTGTAGCAAAAGAAACAATGACTTCAGTTTACTAATTTCATAAGTTACTTAAATACCTAACATTTAAATGACTATAATATTAATAAATACAAAATTCAGTACATAATTTTTACCATGGCATTTTAAGGCATTTTGTGATTACGCAAATTGCAATAATGGCCAGAAAACAACTTGCTTAAATTAGATTAAAATCTGCCTCAAATAAGAATATTTCATTTCATGATTCACCAAACATTGGCTGAATGCCTATTTTACACCAGGGCACCCGGATGCAAAATTAGACGAAAGCAATGCAATGTGCTCAGGGATGAAGAAAGGCATACGGATGGAGACATGCACAGCAGGATGCTGTAACAGCACAAAGGTGGGAGGGCTGGAGAACAGGAAGTATCAGTGCTTAAAGCACATGTGTACTCACACCACACACACACACACACACACACACACACATACACACAATGATTAAGAAGTAGCCTGGTGAAGAAAGGCAAAGCAGATGTAAACTTCGCAACCAAAAGAAAATTCAGTGGGAAAGCGAGAAAGCATTACATAGTGCTTGGCCATCCTCAGCACTGCTGCAGAAATCTAAAGCAAAGGGAATGACGAAGGAGTAAGAAAGCCACCTCTACCCGGGCCAAATATGCAACATGTCTGCCACCTACAGCCGTCAGGAAGAGGGGAGTAGGGAATTTGGGGGAGATACTGGTTTAGTTTGAAAAAGCCTCCTCCATTTCTGGCATTCTAATACAGAACCACTGCTGCAGTCCGTGAGGACTACTCAAGGCTGAAGCAGAGAAATGACAAGGTGAGGCTCTCCTCTTTGAGAGGGTGCTCCATTGCACAATGGAGAATGAGTGGGAGGTCAGAGAAATTAGTCACTGAGTTGCTGTTAAGCCTGGAAACAGCTGAGGCGCACCTCCACTGGACAATTACAGTCAGGAGAAAGGGGAAGAGATGGAGCTGCTAACTCTTCCCAAGGTAAAAGAGGCATGACCATGAGACTGGATATGGAGGCATGCGGAAGAGGAAAGC
Source organism: Pipistrellus kuhlii (assembly GCF_014108245.1). Lineage (NCBI taxonomy): Eukaryota > Metazoa > Chordata > Mammalia > Chiroptera > Vespertilionidae > Pipistrellus > Pipistrellus kuhlii. Next base: position 43,138,831 of record NW_023425427.1, read on the forward strand.
CATGGATATCTCACGGACATTTGACTACTAGTATCCAAGCGTAACATAAGCCTTCAAATCATAGATTTAATGGTCAAATCCTCATTCGGGAAACACATCAGAAAAAAGCGAAGGTCTCAGTGACTGACATTAGGGTTATTTACCAAAGCAGGAAGACTTGTTTTTAATCAGCCTTCATAATATGTTGGATTTTAGGAAACGGGGTCATGGGCCTGATGGATTCAATTTTGCCAAACCAGAATCCAACCTAAGAAGTCAACCCCCAGCAAAAGAGAAAAGCAATTCTCCATACAATGTGAAACACTGAGATTGAGGAAGATTCTTTTCATATTACAGCTGAGTTTCTGCCTCTTACAATCTCCACCTCACGGCTGCCCCAAGGTGCCCATCACCTCCACCCGTATTTTTTTAGAAGCATTGGGAGAGATGATATAAAGATAGGGACTGGTAGCAACATTCCCTAGAGGTGAAATGAAAATGCCTCCTAAGGAAATGGCTCATGGTGTTGTTAGTGACTTTTTAAAAATGCTCATTCAAAGGAAGAACTAAAAGCAAGACGGGGGAGGGGGAGGTGGGGAATGACAATAGAAAGAAGGAGAAAAATAAAATCGGAAGTATGCATGAAAAGTGTAGCTCTCGATGCATGCATAACTGAGCTTTGCTGAAGTAACTGATGCAGGAAGGGAATGGCCAAAGACTGAGGAAGCAATGCCCGGGCCACTGCTGTGTGCAGCCCTCTACTAATAGGAGCAAGCTCAGAGGGAGAGAACAGCTCAGTTTTCATACAGAGGAGCGTCCTGAAATTAGGGTGGTACATGCAAGACAGTTTCTTTAAAAGGCAGTAGTTTCCAGTAGACTGAAGTTTGAAACAGACTCTAAGTACATGTGAATAGGAATAAAGCTCCCTGGCTTATCCAAATAACAAGTCCCTTTCATTGCAACTCTAAGCCAAAAGAACTGAAGCGCTGACATCAAAGGAACGGTGTTTTTTCTATGGAGTTCTGGCAAGCTACCCCAACAATATGGACTCTCAAGCGAAGGTTCGTTACCTGCACAAACGTGAGTGCTGCTTTCTGTAGAAGACACTCAGCATAGCAGATTTCGGCATGCATTTCCTCTATTTAAAAAAAAACAACACACAAATACACAAATAAAATCATTTTAAGGAAAATCGCAGGTCCACAGTAATTGCTCAGAGATGTTCAGAGAAGACAGGTAGATAAATGAACCCAAGAGAAACCCAAAACCCTAGATCGCCCTCATGCTTCCGTAAAAGTGGAACGATGACCTCCGTTCTCAGTCTCTCCGCAAGCTTTTCCCAGAATGTGCACCCTGGCTCAGGAACGTCATCTTATGGTTCCATTCAAACGTGAAGGCAAGGAGTTGGGCTGTTAGTTTCAGGGACCCGAACCAAAATTCAAAAGCATTAAAACAAAAACAGAAAACCTCTTATTTTAATAATAATATTTAAGTTTAACACAGTTATAAAGATTGGGGGGAAAAACTTACATTTGTGAAATCAAGCTTCTAAAATATGAAGGTACGATTATCATGGTAATGATCAGACACACTAGTGACCTGAAATCAGCCATTCTCTAGAGCTCCGTGAAAAAGAACTGTCCTGTGTGCACACGTCGTGGCCCCTACACACAAAAGACGTGAAAAACGCACGAGCCAGGTGTTAGGCTATTTGGATGGCTGTGACTCCGAGCTCGGGAACAAAGCTTGCATATCCCAGGGGCACGGGGAGCCCTCAAACTCTGGGCCGACCTTCCCAAACAAGCCGCTATACACTTGCAGAGATTGGGGCGCAGCGGAGAATCTTTGCATTTCTGCATCAAAAACATCAGCAGATTACTGTTTCATCCCTGACATACTAACGGGTAGTAAATGAGCTTGGGGAGTTTAACCGCCTGAGTTGGAGGAGGGTATTGCCAAGTCCTTAGTGGTAGGACCTCTCTCGGCTGGTCTCTTCCTGTTCGGCCTGGCTAGAATGTCTGCTTCAGAGTCAGGAACCCCGTGAGATGCTGCATGTGGAGCTCACAATTGAGAGAAGCACTTGATACATAAATACAGCAGGACGTTTTGTGTGCCGTGCTGAAAACTAGGGTGTTTCTGTGCTGGTGGAAAAGCTGTTGAATTAAATTGGATAAGAACTATTTCTTTTATTTACACACCAGACTCTCAAACACACACACACACACACACACACACACACTACACACTACACACTACACACCACTGGTTTTCACAAATGGGTTCAATGTAAATAAAAAATCAATATGTCTGCCATGCTCATATCAACGTCTGAAGCACATGATTTTCTCTTCTGCAGGCCATTGGGTGTTCTTTTCTTAGAAGCAATACTGACTAGAGTGTAACACTTATAAACAGCTAATCAGGGACCTTCTGCCCTCATCTCAGTGGGAACTTGAAGGAATTGACAACAAAAAGATCCATTCCCTTCCCTCTTCAACTAATCAGAGTGCCATTCCTGGATTCTCAAATATTTCCTAAATATCCACAAACCAAACATCTTCCATACTGTGAAACATAATCAATGTGTTTTCATAAGATATCAAAATTACTCCTTTTACCTTGAAAACAATTTAATAGCTTGCAGAAAAATAGCAACTCTCATACATGGGTGGTAAAAATATAAACTGACCTAACTCTTTGGAGAAAACATAGGTAGTATCTATAAATATTAACAACTTTCAAATCCTAAGTCCCAGTCATTTCACTTTTAGGATTCTATCCTCTAAAACACTTACAAAAATGTAAGAAGACATAGGTCCTAGAATTTTAGGACATGCTCTGGCTGGGTGGCTCAGTTGACTGGGGCATCATCCATACACCTAAATGTAGCAGGTTAGATTCTCAGTCAGGGCACATGCCCAGGTTGTGGGTTTGATCCCCTAATCTGGGAGAGTGCAGATGGCAACTGATTGATGTTTCTCTCTCACATCAATGTTTCTCTGTCTCTCCCTTCCTCTATCTCTACAATAAATGAAAACATACACTCAGGTGAGGATTTTTTTAAAAAGGATTTTAGGACAGCATCATTTGTAATAGTGAAAAAATAAAAATAATTCAACTGTTCTTCAATAGATAAAAGCAAGTGATTTATAGTAACCCATCCAATGGAGTACTACATGACTATTAAGCAGAATGAAATACAAGTTATATATACTGGCATGCGAAAACATCAATATCCCAAAAAATATTATAGAATAATATATCCTGGTATATTATGTAATTCTATGCTTGCAAAAACGAATAATACTTGAACAACTATAAACACCCATGTCTACCTTGTGTATATTTATATATGTACACTGAAAAGTCTGCAAGGCTTCAAAACCAACTGCTACCAGTAGTTACTTCTGGAAGGTATGATGGGAAAGAGAAAAAGACATTTCATTTACTTCATATGATATATTTAAGTATTGGATCTTACGAGCATGATCCTGTTTCGATTTTTCAAAGAAAGGAAAAAATGTAATCTTTTAAATGACGCTTACCTTCGGTCATCTGTTCCAATGATCCTCTGGAAATAAGACTTGAGAAAGATTCTACAACCGTGTTTTTTTTCCTATATCTGCACAGAATAAGCAGAAGGGAAGGAGAGGGGAAGAAGAAGAAATTAGCCCGAGCTCTTTTTCACTCGACCTTCACTTCAGTCACAATCACACCAGAGAGTCCTGAAGGCAGGCAGAGCACACCACCATCCCCCGGGGCAGAGACCACCCTTGTCAGCCCTGCACCTCACCTCCCAGCACTGGGCTGGCATGCCGAGGGGGGGAGGGCACTTAATACCTGCTCGCTGGACACGTGAGTGGACAGACCCCCACAAAACAGTGACCTCAACCTGCCAAGCATCTCCCCTGATCTGTGGCTGAACTCAGCATTTCTGTGGTAAGACTCACCACAGATAAAGAATGAACGTGCCAAAACCGGTGTGGCTCAGTGGATAGAGTGTCGGCCTGCAGACCGAAAGGTCCCAGGTTCAATTCTGGTCAAGGACATGTACCTTGGTTGAGGGCACATCCCCAGTAGGGGGTGTGCAAGAGGCAGCTGATCGATGATTCTCTCTCATCGATGTTTCTAGCTCTCTATCCCTCTCTCTTCCTCTCTGTAAAAAATCAATAAAATATATTTAAAAAATAAATAAATAAATAAACAAATAAATAAATGTTAAAAAAAAAAGAAGTTTACGTTTTAATATATATATATATATTTAAAAAAAAAAAAAAAAAGAATGAACGTAAGAGTGCAATACTTGCAAGCTCTCTCTTCATGTGTGGGGCTTGCCACAAAATTAGGTGAGTACATAATTCCACCAAGGTTAAAATTCACCGATGCTAGCTATCAGCTTTTGCTAGGGTCTTCCTATGGACACAGAGCAAAGATTAAAATGAAATTGAAAACCCATCTCATTTTCACCAACTACATTCTTTGTAAGCAAATAAAACTTTCCTTTCTGAATTGGCAGCGTCCCCTACAAAAAGAATGTGCCTTGCTTGGCCTGGTTCGGGCTGCAGTATGTAAACTCACACAGGGAGACCCTGGAGCAGCTTGCTAACCCCACTAAACCTCAGCCCTGCCGGGTACTTCCAGTTACCACAAATGCCACGCGTTTGGGATTTTTGTCTCTATTACACAAAACTACATCAGGCCAAGAAAGCTCTGACGCTCAAGTCCTTTTCTCAGAACTGTGGCCAGCTTCCAACAGCTCTCAGTCAGGCACACCGCATTCATTGGAGCACACAGACACATGGGTTTACAGTCACATCTCAAGCAGGTAACTACTGAGTTCATACTTTTGGCAGGTTTGTAAGGCGTCCCTCATGGCAGAAATGCCATTTTGGATGTCCTGCTGCTCGAAGGTCATGATGGCCTGCAATACCACGATGGTACTGTAGCCCAAGGCATGGTACATGTTCTCCTTAGCCCTGGGGGCAACACAAGGAAATTAGCACATTTCAGTCCAAACTGGAAAGCGTGCAGGTCTGGTCTGACAGTCATCATGAGAAATCCTAATACATGCATGTCTTGACTTTCACAGTGACAATCTTGACTCTTGTGCATTAGTCCCTGAAAGAATAGGGACGGTAAAAGACGGGCCGCAAAACATTCCCATTATCGAGGATTTAATGACTTAAGCTCACACAGGCAGCACAGAACACTGCAGGTTGAAAGAGATGAGTTGCTTTTCTCTGTTTCAGCACAAGAGGGCAGCGTGCGGGTTCGTTTCCTAGAAAACGTTTCAAAGCAAACTGCTTTTCCCCAGATGAACCAGGGGCAGTGTACTGCCTTTAGCTCTGATATAAGTGCTACAATAAAAGTCACTAGAAATATATTTTGTGACAGATTCTGACATTTTTTTGAAAGATAAAGACTCATTAAAAACTGTCCCCTCTCTGCCCTAGCAGGTTTTGCTCAGTGGATAAAGCGTCAGCCTGCGGATCAAAGGGCCCCTGGGTAAGATTCTGGCCAAGGGTTTATACCTTGGTTGCAGGCTCCTCCCCAGCCCAGGCTCTGGTCAGGGCTTGTGTAGGAGGCAGCCAATCGATGTGTTTCCCTCACATCAATGTTTCTCTCTATCTTTCTCTTTTTTCCCTAAAAAAAGATCAATAAAAGTATTCTCAAGTGAAGATTAATAACAACAAAATTGCCCCCTTTCTTCTAGAAGCCAGAGGCAACATTTTTGCAATAAAGTTAGGTAGGAGACAAAAGCACATTTTAATCTCCATCGCTAATCTAATCCCATTATCTGAGATTCGTGATTAAAGTTCTTGATAATTCACATTGCCAGTGAGAATCACTTAGATTCTTAAGAAGGTCAGTTAGTCCTGATAAATGATCGAGACCCCAGATTCTCAGGCTGTAAAAAAAAACCTCACCGTCACTTTTGTCAAAACTTCTTAAGTTATGTTAATTATTTATAAGATGTAAAATATCAATGCACGAGTCTATTTTTAATTCAAATATAATCACAACAGCTTACTGCTGTACAAAACAAGTGCAAGCCACTTTATTCTCTTCCCCCACTAGATAGTCTAAACATCCTGCAGTAATTTGCAGCTTGTCCTGAACAGTGAGGCTCTGGTTGTTCAAAAGGACCGCAAGGGATAAGAGCAGCCTAAAGTTAACCAGTAACTGGGGTTTTAAATCTTGTATTTAAACCAGAAGGTCCTCCAAGAGGAAAAAAGTATTCAAGTAGGAAAAATATATTCTTAAGAGTGAAATCTGCATATCAGAGAATCTGCCGAAATTGGTTTGGCTCAGAGGATAGAGCATCGGTCTGCGGACTGAAAGGTCCCAGGTTCGATTCCGGTCAGGGGCATGTACATTGGTTGCGGGCACATCCCTGGTAGGGGGTGTGCAAGAGGCAGCTGGTCGATGTTTCTCTCTCATTGACGTTTCTAGCTCTCTCTCTCCCTTCCTCTCTGTAAAAAATCAATAAAATATATTGAAAAAAAGATCAGAGAATCTATCACTCCATGAAATACAATACTAAATCATTTATTTTCATTCCATATTATGTCCAGCTGATTTCAGTGGCATAGAAAAAAAAAGATGTGTTTGACTAAAAAAGGAGGTGAACAGGCAGACTGAGAGAGGAGAGACAAAGAAAAAATTTAGACAGAGAGAAGACAGGGAAAGGTAGAGACACCGAGAGATGGAGAAGTCACTGGGCGAAAATGTAGGAGACAGGCAAGGTAGAGGTTATAAGACAAGCGATGGACATGGGACAATTTCTGTCGGCTGCGGGCTTCCTCATCTATTTTAACATGTGTTCCTAACCTCTGAAATGCTAATTGACCAAGATCATCTAAATCTGAATAGAACTGCCTTTGCAGTTTCTCAGTAGGTAAATCCATTTCTAAGATTCAAGATCAAAGACAAGAATTACATCACCGAACCGATGGCTCAAAAGAGTAAGATTCCCACTTTCGTAACCAGATAAGCTTCTAGAAAATTATGATATGAGGTCTAAGTTTTACCCAAGGAAGCAACTGTGTCTGAAGAAACAATGTCAGAATAAGCATTCCTGTCAAGCTAAAGTCACATCATGGTTTCGGGGACTGTGGTCAAAGTGAGGCCTAATAAGAAGGCTGAGCCCGGGGTGTGTGTGTGTGTGTGTGTGTGTGTGTGTGTGTGTGTGTGTGTGTGAATTAACAGGTACTATTAATTAAAATTAAGTTGTTTAACCTAAGTTTATCACATAAACAGGGAGTCCCTATAATATTTATATCATTTTAGATTTGTTAGCACTTACGCCAAAACCGGTTTGGCTCAGTGGTAGAGCGTCAGTCTGCGGACTGAAAGGTCCCGGGTTCGACTCCAGTCAAGGGCATGTACCTTGGTTGCGGGCACATCCCTGGTAGGGGGTGTGCAAGGGGCAGCTGGTCGATGTTTCTCTCTCATTGATGTTTCTAGCTCTCTATCTCTCTCCCTTCCTCTCTGTAAAATATCAATAAAATATATTTTTTAAAAATAAAAATTAAAAAAAAAATTTGTTAGCACTTGAGATTAGCATTTTCTTGTTCTTCCCTTTCCCAATTCAAAGGAAACTCTTCTCCATTATATTTAAGGTTAAGAGGAACATCTGTAAAAATAGTTCAATGACAAAGGCAAAATGGAGCTCTACAGAACTACATAAATTACACTATTTAAACAAGTATAGAAATTAAAGAATGAGAAAAAAATCAGAAATTTTCTACTGAGTAAAGATGAAAAGACAGATTTCTTAACTGGATGTTAAAAGGCCTCAAATATTTAGGTGGAAATACATATAAATTAACTGACAAGTATGACATAAAAGACATGCGTGTCACCAAAAACATGTGAAAAAATACATTTTACCTAAAAGAAATAAAGTTAATTACCATGGTTGAAGCAATTCTAAGGCATCTTTAAATTTGTTATTCAGAAATAATTTCAGTGCCACTTCACATTCTTCCAGGCCATACTTGAGATCCATCTTGGTTGCTGGTGACCTAAAGATCAAGGGGAAAAACAAAAAACAAAAAAAATTATATAGTTTTTACTATTAGCAAGCTGTCTCAGGGAGTGTGTGTGTGTGTGTGTGTGTGTGTGTGTGTGTGTGTACTTTGCATACAAATAGGCTAAAATTCTAACTCTGCCATTTACTAGCAGTGTCTTGAACCTCTGAGAGCTGACTTCCTCATCTGTAAAATGGGACACCACACTCTATTTCATGGGGCCATTGTGAGGATGGAGTTAATGACAAATATGGCTCATTATGAGCAGTGAATGATAGTAATGCCCTAACCTCTCCCTCCTCCCCCCATCACAAGTAAAAGAACTACCTTTTTTCATGGGAAAGGCCAAGGTTATTTGTTTTTGTTAGATTATATAAAGGGGAGAAATGTGCTTCAGTGGAAAACTGAATTGTCTAAGGGAGACCCCTCCTAGTTACTTGCTTTTGATTTTATGGGAGTTTTCTTACAACTCTGTGAATTGTAAGTAATTGATAGCCATGCAAACTATTTGTTGTCTATAGACATGTCAATATAGTCCCGGCTAGTAGAGGTTCAACTGACTTCCTTCCAGTGTAAAAGAAACTAGTTGTTCCTGAATTTACACATTCATTTCAACACTTTTTAGTCCATATAAATTTGTGCTGTCTTCATTTCTCCTTTGAATCTGCTATGATAACATCTGCCTAGTTCCTTCATTGATTAATAAGTTAGTAAAGTCTTTCAAAGGCAGTGATTTCTGTATCTCTATAAGAATCACAATTATACACTATTTGAAAATTATCTGCTAATGATTTATTATTGAAATATCAATAAGTAAGCAAATGAGACGTACAATTTATTTCAAAGTACTTAAAGTTGAATTGCCATGCCAACAACTTCTCCAAATTCATCCTTTCAAGCATGAAAACAAAATCTTACCAGTTACTCATCTACCAGAAATGGGTTCTGAAGGTTCTACAGGAAACGGTCCTACGCCTCCAAAACTTCTCATGGCTGGTTCCTCCCTGTTATTCAGATCTTAGCTCAAGAAGCATCAACTCAGAACTGCCTCAGTGACCCCACCCATACTGTCTGTTTTTTCACTCCACACCACTTACTACCATCCCAGTATCCCATGCAGCGTTTTGGACATGTTTGTCTTTGTCTGTCTTCCTTCTCTAGAACATAAATGCAAGGAGGTTGTTCTAGTCACTGCTGTGCCACCAGTATCCTCAGAGGGATCTAGAACATAGATCATACTCATTCAATATTGTTGAGCTGGTGGGTGGGTGGGTGGCTAGGTAAAGCTGATCTGGGTAGGAACACAGAATTCCTCACACCTAGAGCTTGAAGGTGGTGTAGGAGGGGTAGCTGAAGAGCTGAAAATTTGTGATGGTTAATTTTACGTGTCAACTTGACTGGACTAAAGGAATGTACAGATAGCTGGTAAGACACTATTTCTGGATGTGTCTGTGAAGGCTGTTTCTAGAATAGACTAGCTGTTGAACTGAGTAAAGCAGAGGGCCCTTCCCAGTGTGGGAAAGCATCATCCAATCCACAGAGGGCCCAAATAGAACAAAAAGCAGAGGAAGAGTGGATGCGTATGCTCTCTGTTTGAGCTGGGCCATTCACATTCTGCTCTCTTGAGCTCCTGGTTCTCGATTCTACAGACCCGAATGAACTGCACCACTGGCTTTGCTGGTTCCGCAGCTCACAAAGAGCAGATTGTGGGACTTCCAGGACTCCAAATTTACATGAGCCAATTCCCAAGACAAGTCTCCTCCTCTATATATCCTATTAGTCCTGATTCTCTGACGAACCCTGAAAAATCCAGATCTGTTTGCTCTTGAATATCCAGTAACTATAGAGGCCAAAGAATAATGCTAAGAGTTCATAAACCTCTCTCAGGAAGATTTTCATAAGACAGTTGCTTGATACCTCCCTTCAGTACATTACCATGTTTGGTCAGTGTTATTTCCTGAACATCTCTAGGATTTACCTTGTTTCACCTCCACTGTCCAGTCCAACTGAGCTGTCATTTGCTGCCTGGTGTCTACAGACACATTTCACCCAACTCCTACCCCTACCTTTCACCCCAGTCAGATCTCTGCCTAGAATTCATTTAACTAATATTTATGGAGCTCTAAGTATGTGCCAGGCACCCTTGTAGAGGCTGGAATATAACAATAAATGAGACACACAAGATGCAGGGCTCTAAAGTAGCTTCCATTCTCCTGGAGTAGGGTGCAAACTTAAATGAGAAGACCTGCAGCTAAGATCATCTCAGGCTGGGTTAGACAGTATGGACAAGAAACTGGTTTGGGAAGATGGGTGGTAAGGCCCACCATTAATAGGATGATCATGGAAAATTCTCCAAAAGGGTGACCTCTGAGTGCTGTAACATACACATGGGAATATCTAAATTGAAGGGAGAAGGGAAGATTCTAAGCTGGGAATATAATAAGCAAGGCAGAGAGTGAGAGAAGATGGAAGACAGCAACCAGGCAGAAACCAGAAATCAGAGACAGAAAGGTGGGTTTTATTCTAAGAACAAAAAGAAATTCCTAGCTCAGAAATCTCCATTCCCTTTCTAATCACTCCTTCAACTATTAGATTTTCCAGTTTTACCACCTCCCACCCAGTTCTCTTACTCTTCTCTCCCACCACTTCTCTCAGCTTACAGCTTAGCTTTTATTACAAGGAGATTGGCTGTGAACAAATACTGGTCCCCTTGCCAAAGGACAATCGCCCCTGCATCTCAGCAGGCCACCATCACCGGGAGGACCCACTTAGATGCCCAGCTTACAGGGATAAACAAAAGTGGGAGCTCAGCACCTCCAAACACAGTAAACCCAACCCTTCTAAGCAGTTTACTAAGATGTTCACATGAAGTTAAGAATCACTACCCGTATCACCAGAATACCAGTGCTACCAGGTGTTTTGCACGGAATGACCAAGAGAGCGAGTTGAAGCTCAGTGGGCACTTCTCAGCATCTCTGGGAGTCAGTTCTCCCCATGTCAACTGCCATCACATTAACTGAGACCCTTCTCACTTCCAGTCAAGAATGCCTTCCCGACCGTGCTGCTTTGATTCCATGGTTCTCAAACTTCAGCGTGCAAAACATTTACCCGAAGAGCTTGTTACAACCCAAGGCAGCGCTGAGCCTCACCACCAGCATTCCTGACTCAGTAGGCCTGGGAAAGGCCCAACAAGTTCCCAAGCAATACCAATTTTGCTTTCCTTCATCCTGCACACGGCTCTCACACTGCTCTTCCTAAAACAGATGTTTAATCACTCTGCTTCCTTAGGTTAAGAACCTAAAGGGGCTGTCCGTATCTACCAAAGGAAGTTCAAACACTTCTGCCCAGCCCCCACCACCCCTGTCCAATCAGATCAGAACGAAGAGTATGGCTATTTAAAAACAGACAAGTATCTTGCAAGAGGCTCATCAGCATGCATTCTCCTCAAGCCTGATGTGATATAATGAAAATTCCTGGACTGGACACCGGAAGTCAGTGCTTCCATTCTCTAGCTGTGAGATAGATCTTCATTCAGAAAGTTACCTGTCTTCCCTGAGTCCGCTGCCTCAACTTTTACCAGTAAACGCCCTCCCATTTCACAATGTGTGCAGGATGGACAAAGTCATAAAGGTTATATTCCCTATAAGATGGTCAGCATGTCAGAAATTTATTATTTATGACAAAATGAGGGTACGTGTTAATGAGGGAAGAGAGGAATTCAGGGAGCAGATGGAAATCGGCATTTTAGAGCCTTTGCTAAGTGCATCCAGAGAACGTTCCACTTTGTTCGGAAGCCGAGGGCCCCTTTGCCCCAAGAGCTGCAATTCAAGCTCTCCTGTACATACTAATTCCACTCAAACTGTGGTCCCAGAGGAGCAGACCTCAAACTCCCAGTCCATTTTCCACATTTACCTGCAGGATTTGTTTCCTACCCTCTGAGCATTCACAATTTATACTGACTTATGTAGGGTAGAGCGATAATTGGTGACTTTTTTCCTCCTCTTTACAAATTATTTAAAATCTTTTCATCTTACTTTTATGATGAAAAACTGATTTATATAAATCTTACACACAAAAGTAATGTTTTAAAGAAAAACAAAGAGAAATGTACTATTTGTACCACTTCCCAGCTCTGTAACCTCAAATAACCACACCACCTCCCTATGTCTGCTTATCTATGCCTGCTGTTACTACTTTACAAGGTAGTTATAAAAACCAGGTAAGCTCATGGGAATAAAAGTACAAGCACTGTTTCTATTGAGACATTGTGTAATTCTCCAAAAATGTCTAAGACAAACAAGAAGGTCAAAGAAAGCTAGGTTGAACTCTATAATAATGTCTGGGCATTCCTTTTTCTATTTCTCTTTAATTACGGTAGGATACACATAACACAAAATATACCATCTGAACCATTTTAAGTGTGCATACAGTTCAGTAGTGTTTATTATATTTACATTGTTGTGCAACCAATCTCTAGAACTTTTTCATCTTTCCAAACTGAAACCCAATACCCATTAAACAGTAACTCCCTCTATCCTTCACTCTTTACAAACTAAGCAAAGAGAGAGGGTCCCCTCTTCTCTCATAAGCCCCTAGTAAAAATCTGGGCATTACCTTAATGATTTAGCCACTGGCAAACCTTATCTCACTAAACAGATACTGGAACTCAGCCTCCTGAGGGGACAGAATTCCCTGCATAAACTCTGTGATTCTCCCAAGTCTCATTAAGTAATTAAAGTTACCAGTAGCAAGCCATACTTTGCTGACAATCTAGGCTTGATAAGTGAAGAATTCAAAGGTCTTTAAAAGATTTGATCTCTATATCTTTAATCCTGAGGCCCTAGACCCCTGTTCTGCTTCCTGCTTTTAATGAATTTCTCAAGTAGATTGAGAAGACAAAATACACTGTATCTCAGAGATTTTTTAAAAATATATATTTTTTGCCAAAACCAGTTTGGCTCAGTGGATAAAACATAGGCCTGCGGACTGAAAGGTCCCAGGTTCAATTCCGGTCAAGAGCATATACCTCAGCTGAGGGCACATCCCCAGTGGGGGGGCGTGCAAGAGGCAGCTGATCGATGATTCTCTCTCGTCGATGTTTCCAATTCTCTATTCCTTTCTCTTCCTCTCTGTAAAAAAATCAATTTTATATATATATATATATATATATATATATATATATATATATATATATATATATTTGTTGTTGTTGTGATTTCAAAGAGGCCAGGAGGGAGAGAAGTTGAAACATCAATGATGAGAGAGAATTGCTGATCGGCTGCCTCTTGCACCCTGGGCATCAAGCTTGCAACCTGACCTGGAATCAAACTGTGACCTCCTGGCTCATGACCAATCACTAAGCCACGCTGGCTGGGCGTATGTCAGAGATTTTAAAGTGTCTATATCATTATAACATTTCCCATAGAAAAATTCATATTCGAAGACTAGACATGTCTCTGAAATAATAATGATAATATGTGTTCCAAGGAGGAGGTGATGGGAAAGCTCTGGACCAAGGTAGAAAATCTTTCCTCGTTTTTCCAAAAGTGACCCTAACACAGCCACTTCATCAACTAGTGTGGCACAAAACTTCCAAATGGCTGAAACTTTGTGTCACGGTGCCAGGTAAGGCACTAGCAATAAACTCAGACTCAATAAATATCAGAGTTGCAAGGCATTGGGATCCTTATAAGGGAAGACTCTCGAAGACCAATCAAAAGAAACCATGGTTGTCAATACACTGTAAGACTAAATAGATGAGAAGGGTTATAACTCCGTGGGGGGTAGGGGGGAGAGGCCTTATGAATGGTGTACTAGCCTAGAAATGAGAAGACAGAGCATCAAGTTGCAATAAACTACTGCCTTGGCCGTGGCACCGTGGGAATGTCATTTGATATCCAGGATTCCTTGTCTATGAAATAGTGACCAAAGCACCCTCCTGGACTGTCACACAGCTTTGTGCTGAGAAATAAATGCTTTGGGTTGTGTGGAGTGAGCAGTCACAGGAAGTGTGGTGCATTAGGTAGGGAGCTATTTTGTCCTCTGCAGTCTACCTGCACACTTGTCCAAATCTGAAGATTTTTTTTTCCACTTTAGACCTTCTAGGCTGCTCCAGAATACATGTACAACTGCTTGTTTTTACAAATGCACTAAAAAAAACCTATCGATTAAAAGGCAGAGGAGGAATTTTATTATTTAATATTTTAAAAGAAAAAGGCTATGAAATCTGCAAATGGCAATACTCTATACTTGTCTATGTCTCTCAATACCATAACTTCTTACATTTCCCTAATTTCTTCATCTATGTTTTTGTTTGTTTACTCTTCAATTACAGTTGACATTCAATATTATATATGGCATTCAGGGATAACCATGATCGGTCTTAGACATCTATGGAATATAACCTAACAAAGTGAGCCTCCTGATGAGTCTGGTACCACATGTGATTGTCACATTATCACTGACTCCTTTCCCCATGCTGTGCTTACATGCTCAGGACTAATCTGCAACTGCCGATCTATACGCCTTAATCCCTTCATTCTATTCATCCAGCCGCCCCAGCGCCCTCCCATCTGGCCGCCAGCAGACTGTTCCCTGATTTTGAGTCTGTTTCTGTTCTCTTTGTTTATTTATTTTGTATTTTAGATTCCACATATAAGCAGGATCATATGGTATTTGTCTTTCTCTGCCTGACTTACTTCACTAGCATCATACTCTCTAGGTCCATCTATGCTGTTGCAAATGGTAAGATTTCTTTTGTAGCCAAGGAATATCCCATTGTATATACATCCCACCTCTTCTCTTTTTTAACTGTTGTTTTTAAATATATATATTTTATTGATTTTTTTTTTACAGAGAAGAAGGGAGAGGGATGGAGGGTTAGAAACATAGATAAGAGAGAAACATTGATCAGCCGCCTCCTGCACATCCCCCACTGGGGATGTGCCCGCAACCAAGGTACATGCCCTTGACCGGAATCGAACCTAGGACGCTTCAGTCCACAGGCTGACTGAGCCAAACCAGTGAGGGCTTCACTGTTTATTTGTTGATTTGAGAATGAGAGAAAGAAAATTGATCTGCTGGTCCACTTACTAGTACTTATGCATTAATTGGTTGATTCTTGTATGTGCCCTGAGGGCCGAACCCGAAACATTGGTGAATCAGGATGACTCTCCAGCCAACTGAGCTAGCTACCTGACCAGGGCCTGCCCCACTTCTTCTTTATCCAGTTGTCCATCAATGGATTGCTTCTATAACCTGGCTATTGTAAATAATGCTGCAGTGAACATAGGGGTGCATATATTTTTTCATATTAGTGCTTTGGATTTTTTTGGATAAATACTCAGAAATGGGATTGCTGAGTCATGTAAGTCCTATTTTTAATTTTTTGAGGAAACTCCATACTGCTTTCCACAGTGGCTGTACCAGTCTGCATTCCCACTAGCAGTGCACGAGGGTTCCTTTTTCTCCTCATCCTCCCAACACTTGTTATTTGTTGATTTATTGATGATAGCCATTCTGTCAGGTGTGAGGTAATATTTCATTGTGGCTTCTTTTTTTCTTTCTTTATTGATTAAGTATTGCATATGTGTCCTTATCCCACCATTGCCTTCCTATCCTCTCACCACCCTGGTGTCTGTGTCCATTGGTTAGGCTTATATGCATGCGTACAAGTCCTTTGGTTGATCTCTCCTCCTACCCCAACCCTCCCTTACCTTCCTTCTGAGGTTTGAGCATCTGACAGATGCTTCTCTGTCTCTGGATCTGTTTTTGTTCATCAGTTTATGTTATTCATTATATTCCACAAATGAGTGACATCGTGTGATATTTATCTTTCTCTGACTGACTTATTTCAATTAGCATAATGCTCCCCAGGTCCATCCAAGCTGTTGCAAACGGTAGGAGTTCCTTTCATTGTGGCTTTAATTTGCATTTCTGATGATTACAGGCATAGAGCATCTTTCCATATGTCTATTCACCATCTCTATGTCCTCTTTGGAGACATGTCTATTTAGATCCTCTGCCCATTTTTTAATTGGATTGTTTGTTTTTGGGTGTTATGCTCTTTGAGTTTCTTATGTATTTTTGGATATTAAGCACCATTGGATGTATTATTGGTGAATATCTTCTCCTATTCAGTAGGTAGTCTTTTGGTTTGTTGGTTGTTTCCTTCGTTGTACAAAAACCCTTTTAATTTGATATAGTCCCACATCCATGTATATAAAAGAGTAATATGCAAATAGACGGAATGGTGGAACAACCAGAACCACCAACCAGTCGCTGTGAGGTGCACTGACCACCTCTCAGTCCCTCCCCCTGGCTGGCAGGCTCCCATCCCTTAATGGCGAAAGGGGAACTGGGGGGGGGGGGGTGTGGTTGTGGCTGCTGGTGGCCGGGGAGATGGCCCTGATCACAGGCCAGGCCTAGGGACTGTACCCACACATGAATTTCATGCACCGGGCCTCTAGTTTGTTTATAATTCCTTTTGTTTCCCTTGCCTAAGGAGACATACCTAAAAAGATATTACTAAGAACCATGCCAGATATTTTATTGCCTATGTTTTCTTCAAGGAGTTTTATGATTTCGGGTCTTACAATTACTAGTAAGTCTTTAATCCACTTTGAGTTTATTCTTGTAGTATGTAGTGTAAAAAAGTAAAGTTTACTTCTTTCTTTCTTTTTTTATATGAAACCATCCAGTTTTCCCAACATCATTTATTGAAGACGCTGTCTTTAACCCATTGTATATTCTTCCCTCCTTTTTCATAGATTAATTGACCATATAGGCATGGGTTTATTTCTGGATTCTCCATTCTGTTCCATTAATCTATGTGTCTGTTTTTATGCCAATACCATGCTGTTTTAATTACTATAGGATAGGATAGTTTGATAGCAGCATGAAACCTCCAACTTTGTTCTTCTTCCTCAAGATTGCTTTGGCTTTTCCCAGCACTTCCGTCTGGGAGAAAGCTGCCCCTCCAGGTCTTGGCACTTTCCGAGTTGCTGCCCCAGCGCTGGAGCTCAGAGCAAATGAGGCCCATCAGTGAGTAAAGCCACACACAGGCCCTGTATGAGGAAAGCCTGGGACTCCAGCTACTTTACATCTTATCAGAGCACACAAAATCCCTACTGATTTTCACAGCCAGAAGTTGTGGGGACTCCTCTCCCCAGGCTGAAACCCCTCACTCCTCAGGGAAAACCTCCGCAACCAACATAGCCCCGCTGATTCTTAACCACCACACTTGGGTGTGGAACCAGACGGTTTTGCGTCCACCCCTTCTACTAGCCTCAATGTGGCTGCTTCTTTATATCCTTATTTCTGAGTTCTGTGCAGCCAGTCTTCAGGTGGTTCTCGTTGTTCTGTAATTTAGTTGTAATTTTTTTTAATATATTTTTATTGATTTTTCACAGAGAGGAAGAGAGAGGGATAGAGAGTTAGAAACATAAATGCGAGAGAATCATCGATCAGCTGCCTCTTGCACACCCCCTACTGGGGATGTACCCGCAACCAAGGTACATGCCCTTGACCAGAATCGAACCCAGGACCTTTCAGTCCGCAAGCCAATGCTCTATCCATTGAGCCAAACCGGTCCCGGCTAGTTGTAATTTTTATGTGTTTGCAGGAGAAGGCAAGCACAGCATTTATCGCTCCGCCATCCTGACCGAACCTCCTTTATATATCTTTAAACTCTTCTTCTCTGACTCCTTTTCAACTCAGAAACACACACAAATCTTACTTATTTCTACTTAATGAACCAAACAACAAAAGGGTAACTTTCCTTCACTCCTGTTTTCTCTCTTAATCCCATACCCTTTGTTTAGTACAGCTTCAGGACTTTTTTTTTTTTTTTAAGCTATTTTATTACAGCTTTCAAACTCAGCATTATAAATGTAGATGTAGTAGGAAACTATCAGATAAATTAGAGGACAGCTCTGAAAAAGGGGCATATATTTCTGAAGAAAGCTCAGATTTTCATGAACAGAGACATAGGGAACAAAATAGTATTGTGAAAAAGAAATGCTTTAAGATACTTACAAGTAATTTTCAAGTTTGTCTCCATTCCTCAACCCTCATCTATTGCACCCCTTTCTTACATTGACAAACTGAGTATAATGAACACATTCATGAACAGTTAAAATTTCAAGTGCAAAATACAAAATACTAAAGATATGTTGTATAGTTAAAGTCTAATAAACCTGTAGCATAGATGAAAAGCACTTTTTAAAAATATATTTTTTTTTATTGATTTCAGAGAGGAAGGGAGAGGTAGAGAAATATCAATGATGAGAGAGAATCATCGATTGGCTGCCTCCTGCACGACCTACACTGGGAATTGAGCTCACAGCCTGGTATGTGCCCTGATTGGGAATCGAACTGTGACCTCCTGGTTCATAGGTTGACATTCAACTACTGAACCATACAGGCCAAGCCTAAAAAAGCAGCTTTAACAGAGTTGTCTTAATTATTGATAAAGGAATAGCCTACATGTTTAAAAAGAAATAGCTAGTTAATTCCAGTATAGGCAGGAAAGGAACAGAACTTAGCAATGAAATGTGATATTATATAAAATCCTTAAGGAAAAGAAAAAAAATATCACGATTAACTAAGTTGTAAAAAGCAGGTTACTAAACAGTATATTTAATATAATCCCAATTAAGAAAAAAAGTTAGTATTTTTATATCTAAGGGGTAAAAGAGAGGATATACATCTAAAAAATTGTTGTGGTAGTTATACTGATAGCAATACATATTTCATTCTTTATGATTTTTCTATATTTCCTGAATTTTCTACAATGAACATTTTTTAAATATACTTTTAAGCAAGATTGCAAGAAGAATATTATTAGAAAAATAATCATAATACAATATTGACTGAAAACTCTTCGGTTATATCCATTTCAAGAAACACAGGCTCAGGGAAAAGATTGTAATGAAATACACCAAAATGCTAACAGTCTGTATTAAAGTCCTAATTATAGTTTATGTTTCTCCTTCCTCCATTTTCCCTGATGCTTGGCAATGCGGTTATATTATTTTATTTAAAAATTAATGGTTTACCCTAGCCAGATTGGCTCAGTGGATAGCATCAGCCTGCGGACTGAAGGTCCTGGGTTTGATTCCAGTCAAGGGCACATGCCCGGGTTGCTGGCTCGATCCCCAGTAGGGGGTGTGCAGGAGGCAGCCAATCAATGATTCCCTCTCATCATTGATGTTTCTATCTCTACCTCTCCCGTTCTCTCTGAAATTAATAAAAAATATATTTTTTAAAATAAATGGTTTAAAAAATTTGAGGTAACAAAGACACAAAGGGAGCTGTGCCCTAGAAGTTTAATTTTGTTTTGTTCCTGCTTTTATGTAACAGAGACACCAACTCACTGAGCCCCTTAGCCTCCTTCCCTAATTTGTTCAATGGGCCTCTCTTCTCCCCTCAGGTCAGTAAAACACAGAGCCTCTTCTGACATCGGCACAGCAGTTCACCAAAGGGTAGGACTGGTCCCCCCAGGAACACTCACACCCTTTCTGACCTGCTCACTTTGGATGACCGTTGCTGTCCAGAGGCCTGCTTTGTGTCCAGTGATGCCAACTGAGGTTTGCTTGCTGCCATCTCTGTGCGAAAAGGCCTGTTAATAAAAATGGTAGAGTGAGGTGTCTCACGGGAAATGTTCACATAAACTTAAGTACACAACATAAATATTTCAATTATTTACTGCATGTCACTTCCATTTCTTTTTTTTAAGATTTTTTAAATTGATTTTTGGAGAGAGAGGAAGGGAGAGGGAGAGACACACATTGATGTGAAAGAGAAGCATGGATCGGCTACTTCCTGTATACCTCCTACAGGGGATCCAGCCAGCAACTCCAGGGCCATACCCAACCAACTGAGTAACATTAGCTGGGGCACCTCCGTTTCTTAGCAATTTGGAAAAACTATTCAGTTACATGGTGAACATTCCTGAAATACAGCCCCAATAAAATAAACTAATTTTTCTTTTATTCTAGTGCACACACACACAAAAGAAATGAACGGAAATCATCCCCCACAGTTCTCCACCCAAAGACAGCATTGTATCTTGTATATATCCTTGCATATCTTTTCCCAAGTAAATTTACACATTTATTTTTCTATTTTACTAGAGGCCCAGTACACGAATCCACGCACAGGTGGGGTTCCTCCAACTCTGGCCGGAGATCAGAGCTGATCAGAGTTGATTGGGGCCAGCTGGCAGGGATAAAGGACTATGGGAGGTTGCCTGGCTGGGGAGGATGCCTGTGGAAGCACACTGACCACCAGAGGGCAGCTTCTGCATTGGGAGTCTGCCCCCTGCTGGTCAGTGCACATTATAGTGACTGGTTGTAATAGTTGCTTAGGCTTTTATATACACAGAGTAAAATGGAATAGTGTAATAGAGGAGAAAAAAGTTTTCTTTGACCCTCTTAGGGTCCCTGGTTGGGTCTGAAAAGTAAAGTAACAAAGACAGGTTAACAAAAGAAAAGCACATAAATTTTATTGAATTTTTACACATATATGGGAGCCTTCAAAGAGAATGAAGTCCCAAAGAAGTGAACAATAGGAAGCTTTTATACCTGTTAGACAAAGAAACAATAAGTTTGTGAATAACTGACAAGGCAAGGAGTTGGGCTAGGAGCGGTAAATGGTGAAGAAGTAACTAGGAATATAAGGATTACTTCAATAAGGTTTGTCTGCAGATTCTATGGGCGGACAGTTGTCTGTCTCCAGTAAAAGAATTTATTTCCTGCCATTATGCAGCAAAGGGAGAGCTTTCACTGCCTTTTACTGCTTCTTAATTACCTTAAGCTCAAAATAATTTTTATGTCAAAGAGGCATATTTTGGGGTAGCATAGACTAGTTTCCTTATTATATCCTTCATTTATCCTAGATTTCATCTTCTTAATAAAAAGAGTTGCTCTGCACAGATTTCATTCTACTGAATGAAAGAAACATAATTTGTTACCCCATCTTCATTTTGGGGCATGGAGGTTGCTCCCAATGTCTTACAACTACAAATAATACTGTAATAAGCCCCTTTATACACTTTTACCTGATTATCTCCTGAAGATAAATTTTTTAATTAAAGGGGATATATTTTGTAAGGTATCTTATTTGTAATAAATTGCTTCATTTCCATATATATATGTGTGTGTGTGTGTGTGTGTGTGTGTGTGTGTGTATAGATAGATAGATAGATAGAGATATAGATGATATAGATATAGATATAGATATAGATATAGATATAGATATAGATATAGATATAGATGATATACACTAGAGGCCTGGTGCACAAGATTTGTGCACTTGGTGGGGCGTCCCTCAGTCCAGCCTGTGGCCCCTCACAGTCCAGGAGCCCTGGGGGGCAGGCCTAAGCTGTCAATCAGACATCCTTAGCACTGTGGCAGAGGTGGGAGAGGCTCCCGCCACCACCTCTGTGTTTGCCACAGCTTCTGGCTGAGCAGCGCTCCCCCTGTGGGAGCACAGTGACCACCAGGGAGCAGCTCTTGGGTTGAGTATCTGCCCCCTGGTGGTGAGTGCACATCATCACATCATAGCAACCAGTCATTCTGCCATTTGGTCGATTTGCATATTAGCTGTTTATTATATAGGATACCACAGAGTGTTGAAGTGATATAGAGGAGGTGGACATGAATCTGGTTTACAGAATCGCAGGCCACTTTACTGGCCCAGTGCTACTCAAGAGAAGAAAACATCTAGAGAGTTTAAGAATAAGCCCACCCTGTATTGTAACAGAATCTCCAATCTCCTTCAGCTTCCATTCATTTTAAGAGCACACATCCCATAAAAAAGAAAGGAGTATTGACTATCCTTAAGGGAAGACTTTTTTTTCCCAATTCTAAGATATATAAGGCCCTCAAGTACGTGGAGTTTGATTTTATTCCACCTCACAAACTTCCCAGTACCCTCTAATATTTTACATTCAACATTCACCATATCTGGAACAGATCAACTTCCCTAAATTTTATATATCAGGTTAAGGGAAAATCGAAGAGAGTGTGGGTAGTGGAAGGAAAGAAAAAGGGACAGATAAGGAGGAATATAGCTTGAATTCGAGTTATGTTCCAGCCCAAGAACTTTATACCAGAACAGAGGAAGCACTAGCACCTGTGTACACAAAACTCTGAGGCAGTGATTGCGATATTCATTTATAAACAGGGAAAGAGGTGAAAACAGATTCAAGAGTCTGTGAACCCTTTTGAACCATTTCTGCCCATCTGCTCTCTTACAGATTCACCTTTGACTTAATCATAAAATTCTCACCAGTGTTTAATTTCTTACAGTTTTTAAAATCAAATGTAGTCACTCTTGCCCTGGCCAGTGTGACTTGGTTGGTTGGGGTCATCCTGTGCACAGAAAGGTTGTGAGTTCAATGCCAGGAGGTGCTGATCAATGTATCTCTCTCACATCGATGTCTCTCTCCTTTCTACCTCCCCTCTCCTCTCCCTTTTTCTCTTTATAAAATCATTTTTAATGTTTTAAACATAGTTTAAAGGCAAACATTGCTCTTTCCTTTTGCATTTCTGATTTTGAGGGCATACTCAGAAAAACTCCCCTACATGAAGATTTTCTATCATTTTACCAGTGTTGTTAATTTAAATATTTCATCCGTTGATTTATTTATAATTTGAGTGCATGGTACAAGACGGTGCTGTGAATTTGTTTCTTAATCTTTGGCCATTTTCCCAAGATAATTTTTAAAAGACCATATCTTTTCTCTCAATTATATGACAGACCATAATATAAAACATTAAGATTTTATTAAGTTCTGCTAAAACCAACATTTACCAGGTAAATGTTGCATGTTTCAAAGCTACAATTATAGTGTCTTTACCTGGCACAATAGAATTGAATTTAACAGAACTTAATAATTATTAATAAAACATCTTTTTTTAAAAATATATTTTTTTTTATTTCAGAGAGGAAGACAGAGGGAGATAGAGATAGAAACATCAATGTTGAGAGAGAATCATTGATTGGCTGCCTCCTGCATGCCCCCTACTGGGGATCGAGCCCACAACCCGACCATGTGTCTTTGAATGGAATCAAACCTGACTCTCTATCCACTGAACCAAACCAGCTAGGGCTTATTCATCTTTTCTACTGCTAAAGAAAACAACATGTCATATTTCATATTTAGATTAGACACCTTTAGTCCTGTATGCTTTCATATACAAAGTCCCAGAAATTCTATTTTAAATGTATATTAATATCACAAGTGTATCATGCTATAAAGTGAGTTTTTATTCAATAGTATTTTGATATAGACCTAATTTACTCAGTTAAACTATTACCTAATATTTCATCAAGAACTATTTTTTTAAAAAATTTTTGGAGAAATTTTTTAAATACATGGAGAAAATATGACAAGAAAGTAAATTTGAAAATCATTTTTGTGTACAATGTGAAGTGCACATATTTGTTTCCCTCATGGACAGGCAATTATCCCAACACCAATGAATAACTCATCCTTCAGCTACTCCTTAGCTTGGAAAGAAGACAAAAGAAAAACCAATGTCCTCTCAATGTCATATGGGAGCATTGTCTAACAGGCCCACCCAAAGTCATATCTTTGTTTGATTTGCTAATGAATGACTATTGATTGATACTCTGTAAAATTATATGTTAACTTGTAGATTTTTTTTTTCTAGTAAATACCCAAATCATTAGTCTGGTAAGGTTATGATTTTATTCCCTTGTAAGATATTAACCAGTTTCATATACAGCAAATCTTATTCCAACATTCTTTCTTCCATTCCCCAACTATTTTTAGAACCAGTTTTACCATCTTGCTGACTGATAAATCTTTGACATTTGTTCATTCTGTAAGTTTTACATGATGACATACTGAATAACACTGCAACTCCATAACACAGGGCCATTTCCATATGTACACACATCTGTTCCCAGGCACTCTTGTTCCACTCTATATCTGCCTCTCTGCACTTTCACTCTCATGGCTTTCTTTATATGCCAAAGAAGCAAGTCCTCAACTTCATCAAATGTGTGTTTTTTTTCAGGGAAATGGGAGGGGTCTACTATTATTTTACCTTCATTCTTAGTTATAAGTTTCAGAATAAGTTATTACAGAGTTACAAAAAAAAAAAAAAGTTCTGACATGATTTTTCCTGGGACTTCATTACATTTCTAGCAAACTTTGCAGTGAACTTCTATCTTTACAATATATTTTCACATCCATACACATTTATTAAAGTCTTATTTCCTTCAATAAAGGTTTTTAATATCTGAAACACTGCAGTGGATTACATGCATCCTTGCAAAAAAAAAAAAAAAAAAAAAAAAAAAAAAAAAAAAGCCATGTTAAACTTTCTTTAAATTCTTCAGTTTTAGGATCTGTTCCTCCAAAGTAAGCGCAGTTATTAAATATTTAAATAGAATGACTTGTCTGTTCCATTCCTGAGTATGCCCAAGATGTTATACTGAGATGTTAGAAGAAACGTATTTTTAGCTATTGAAAAATATTATTTGGTTGTCAAATGCTAAAGGAAACATCATATTTCAATTACTATTATTAGTGTGTTGGAAAATATGTCCTCATTTGCCCTGTATTTACTGCTCTAATTTATTTAAGTTTCTAAAAAAGCTTTATTGAGATATAATTCACAAACCATGCAATTTACCCATTTAAAGCATAAAATCAATGGTTTTCAATATATTCATGTTGATAGCAGTGTGCAACTATCCCCACAATCTAATTTTTAAAATATTTTGTCACCCAAAAGAAACCTTGTATTTACCCATTAGCAGTCATTCCCCATAGTCCTTGGTATCTACATATTTGCTATAACTGGCTTTTTTCACTGAGCATAATGTTTTCAAGATTCATCCATGTTATTGCATGTATCAGTACTTCATTCTTTTTAATGGCCAAATAATATTACATTGTATGGATATGATACATTTTGTTTATTGTTTCATTTATTGATGAATAATAACCCAGTTATTTCTACTTTTTTACCATCATGAACAATGCTGCTATTAACTTTCATGTACAAGTTCTTGTGTTGATATATATTTCCTTTTTCTTGGGTTTATACCTAGGAGTGGAATTGCTGAGTAAAATGGTAACTCTATGTCTAATATTTTGAAAAACTGCTGGACCATTTTCCAAATTGGCTGTGCGATTCTGCATTCCTACCAATGATGTATGAGAGTCCCAATCTCTCCATATCTTGGCCAACACTTGTTATTCTCCATCTTCGTGTGGGTAACAGTATCTCATTATGGTTTTGCCTTTCATTTGCCTCATGACTAATGATATTGAGCCTCTATTTAGGTATTCATTGGCCATTGGTATATCTTCTTTGGAGAAACGTCTATGCAAGTTCTTTCGCCATTTGTTATTGGGTTATTTGTCTTTTTATTTTTGTGTTTTATATTACTTTAATTTTTAATCATGAGGTAGAACTATTTTCAAATGAAAAGCTTACAGCTGTCTTTGTTTAGACTTTTTCTCTCATTCAAGTCATAATTAGCAGAATCAATTCAAATTTTAATTTCCCTAATAAATTCAACACAATGTGCTATGTTCCTGCACAATAAAAAGCTAGCTCATTTTGAAAAGCAAAAAATGAAGTAAAATTTTCAAAAATTATTAAAAGACAAAATCCTTCCAGCTTCTCATCAAAGTTAAAATCTATCTTTAAGGGGAGTAAAGAAATGAACAGAGATGGCCAACCGTTATGCGATAAGAGGCACCATTTATATAATCTACAGTCTGAACAGTGTCTACCAGCATTATGAACATGGGACTCCAGTGGATACCACCACCAGATTTCCAGGAAATGTATTGCTTAATATTATTGAGCATATGATTAGCTTGTCTTTCTTACTAAAGAAAACTGCTCACCAGACCAAATCCTGCCCAATGGGCAATTCCTTCAAATAATCATTCTCTGGACCACTGATCAGAAGCAGTGGGGACTGCTACAACTGCCGCAGGGAGAGCAAGAAGAGCCCAGAAACTATCAGGTACTCCCCACAGACCTCTGACTGTCAGCTCCAGTCCAGGCCTGTCATCAAAGCTATCAGAATCAAGAGAAAGGAATTCAACATTTTCTCACCACTCTGACAAGTGGAATCTCCCAACAAGACTGTGTTGATTAACTAACTGAACAACTGAACTGAACAGAGGAGCTACTGGTAGAAGCACTGATTTATTTTTTACTGGCAGGAACTGGCCCTCACTCTGGTCTGGTCAATCCAACCACCTGAACTATCTGATGTTCTGGTCACACTGTTCTAAGACAACCAACGATTGGAAATGCAACTAGAAGGCCACAGCCAGGAAAAGACTAAAGCCAGTTCAACAGAAGGAAGATTTCAAGGAAGTGGAGAAGCTTAACCTGAAAGAAAGAACAGTTGGAGGAAAGCAGAGAAAAAGATAGAACATGAAAGCTATATCCAGACAGTTCCCTCTCTAATTCATCCTGTTGTATGTATACAGAGAGAATAATAAAGCAAACTGTGGCAAAATGTTGAAAATGGATTAAGGGTATACATTAAATTCTCTATTATTCTCACACTCTTTTTCTACGTTTGAAATTATTGTAGAGTAAGAAAATGTTTTTAAAAGACAGCTTAGATGGCCCTGTAGCAAAGGGCAGCAGAGGGATCAAATGAATGGCCGCTGGACCTGTCAGTGGCCTGGCCAATGCCAGTGGAGAATGCTCAGCCCTGAGGTTCATGGACACACCAAGTCCAGCCAGCACATGTGCCTGGGCGGCAGCAGAGGCAGTAGAACCAAGCACAATGCATTTGCTGCTCTGGGTGTTTTATTCAAGAATAACACATGGTTATCATTAGGTATTTTATGCAGCAACTAAAGGGGATTCACATCCAGATCTCTGTCTGCCCCACGGAGGCTTAGCCATTGCTTATATACACTATTTGGTTAATTACATGTTGATTTCTTCTTTGCAGTTGACTAAATTATTAGGTTCCAGGCAAGCTCACCCGGTTACAGCTGTGTCTGCTAAATGCTGTGCTACACTTTAACGCTTAGCAAGAATATCATTAGTAAAGACTGCCCAGACCTCGATACCCTCGTCCTATGTAGCAGCAGCAAGGACAGAGGACAATGCAAAAACAACTGGATGGAGCCACCAACCAGAGAGCAAGACCCAGATCCTGCTCCATCACACTCCACTTCCTCCTGCACCTGACACCACCTGGGAAGGAGGAGAGGGAGGGGATCTCAGAGGAGAGAGGCTTACATGACTGGGCACTTGCCTCTGCCACTCCTTCAAGAAAACCTGAATCACTCCTAAAGAGACTGTTTGAAATTTGAGCAGATGATATCATCTTTAATTGGCTAAGTTTTTTTCCTATCTTCAATGGGGAGGAGAGTTCCAGAGGCAACTGAGATCAACTGGAAAGAATAAAAATTCATTTTGCATAAACGACAGTGTGTCTCAGACCCCACTCACTAAGAAAATGAAAGGTAAACTTACAGTCTCTTCAGAAAAAAAGAAACTATCCCAACAGATGCTGTTTCTCCTGCCCACAGCCACAGCAAATCCCTGACACAGTGGAAACTAAACCAGAGCCTGTGTCACTTCAAATTCTTTCCTTCGGCAAAACAAACTGCACTCTTCACATTATTCAAAACAAACAGCAATGGAATGTGAGATTGGCAGAAGATAAGCACAGCTCCTGTTTCATTTTGCTGCTTTTCTTTACTGTTTTTTGTTATTTAAAAAAAAAAAAAAAAAAAAAAGGAAAGAAAAGAAAGCCCTAGCTGGTTTTGCTCAGTGGATAGAGCATGAGCCTGTGGACTGAAGGTTTCTGGGTGCAATTTCAGTCAAGGGCACATTCCAGGGTTGTGGGCTCAGTAGGGGGCATGCAGAAGGCAGCCGATCAATGATTCTCTCTCTCTCTCTCTCTCTCTCTCTCTCTCTCTCTCTCTCTATATATATATATATATATATATATATATATATATATATATATATATATATATATCCCTAATATCAAAATAGACCGAATGGTGGAACAACCCAAAAATTAAACTAAGCAACCGAACAACCAGTCACTATGATGTGCAGTGACCACAAGGGGCGCGCACAGAACATAGCGGGCATTGGAAACAGGTGGCAGAGCACAGAACATGGCAGGCATCAGCTGTGGTGGGATGGTGGAGCAGATGAGTGGGGGCACCAGACCAAGGCGGGGCACCAGGCACTGTCATCGGGGTGAGCCTCTGGTGGTTACTGAAAATTCTCTGCTCCCGTGCACTGTGGTGCCACCAGTGCTCGCACCTGCTGCCAGCACTGGAGCCTCAGTGTGCACCCAGTGCCAGTGCCTAGCACCAGTCCTGACTGCTCAGGGCTGTCAGCAGTTGCAAGCAGTGGCTGCCAGCCCTAATTATCCCTGAGAGCTTCTCCACCTCCCTCTGCTCGTGAGGGGCTATCAGGGCAGCGGCTGCTGCTTGCAACAGCTGCTGGCACTGGCCCCAATAGCTCCACGCCATAAGCAGGTGCAAGCGGGACGGGCACCATCAGTGCATGGAAGCAATGGCAGCGGGAGCAGAGTGCCAGCAGACAAGAGACCAGGGGCCACAGCCAGAGGGGCTGGGCAGGGGCATGGAGAATGGGCAGACCTGTCCCTGTGTCCACCACAGCCTCATGGCCCATAGTTCCTCACAAGGTGCATGAATTTGTGCGATGGGCCCCTGGTGTGTGTGTGTGTGTGTGTGTGTGTGTGTGTGTGTGTGTGTATATATATATATATATATATATATATATATATATACACACACATATACATATACATATACATATATATATATATAAAACTTTCCCTACTAGAGAAAGAACTCTTCTGGTTTTTTATCTGTTCTCATCACCCTGATTACTAAAAGAACTCTTACTACTAAAAGAACTTCTGTCTGTTTTTTTGTTTTGTTTTGTTTTGTTTTTATCTGTTCTCATCACCCTGCAGTAGTGTGATTTAGGAGAAAGCGTGCTGGGTTCCCGGCCGAGGTGAGCCCAGCACTGGCAAGCAGTAGGGCGTGCCTCTTCACTCACTTCTATGAGCCTAAGGGTCCTTGTCTGCTCAAACTCAGAAAGGATACAAATCATAGAAACAGATAAAATGGTGGTTGGCAGGGGCTGGGGGACAGGAGGAGTGGGGAGCTATTGTTTAACGGGTATAGAGTTTCAGATTTCTAAGGTGAATAGTTACGGAGATGGATGGTGGCAATGGTTGCACAACATTCTGAACGTATTTTATACTTCAAAAGGGTACATTTAAAAATGGTTAAGTTTATGGTATGTGTATTTTACCACAATAGAAACAAATTGGGGAGAAAGCATGCACACACACACACACACACACACAGCCAGAGGAGGGATAACAATACTGCCCTGTCTACCTCAAGGGATGTGATGAGAGGAAATGCATCCTGTTTTATGAAATCACTTGTTAGACTGAAGCATCCCGTGTATGCGATGCTGATGTTGAAGAGTTAAGTGACTGAGGCCAAGGGCCTCCCATCAGACCTACATCCATACTCCTGCTCCTCAGTAGGGCAGTGTTTCCTGCCCCCTGGGCAGAGGCCACTTAGGCAGCACTTTGCCATTTTCATTACATCCTCAAGGGAGGGATGCAGAGCAAATGCAGGTTTTCAGTGTGGCACTGCATAGGTGATTATCATGTCTTGTAAAACATTACAACCTAAAACAAAGAAAACCAAAACAAGAAATTTTTAAAAATCAATGCTAAAAGTAAGTTTTCCTTCCATTTAACTCTCAAAATAAAGACTACTCAGTATGTCCTTTTCCCAGGCTACATAATGTGTCTCTCCTTTGGGTTCTTTGGTCAGAATTTACAACTCATCATAGTAGGATTATTGGGTTACTTTTTAGTTATGGTGAATCAATTATGAGCCTTTCAAGGAGAGGAATTCTCTGGCTTAGCTGAGAGATGCTCACCACTTTTTTAATGAATGAATGACATTTTTATTGATTTTATACTAGCACCCTGTGCCACATACAGTCATGATACTTGGCATTTTATGTCACATATGTAGATCATGGAAAGTACCAATGAATATAATATCAGAGTCCTTTATTCAAAAATAAGCATCTTTCAGTAAATACAAGGACTTTCCTTACTATTAGGTCAAACAAACGAGAAGGGAAAACATATAAATACTCAAGTATTAAGTGCCATTTTCTTTAGATCTTCAGTGTGTGACTATTTTCATAGTTGGTGTGTATTTATTCAGCCTAAAAATCAAGGAGACAAACAGAATGGTTTTGCTAATATTGAGGAGGGGTTTATATATAAAAGGGCCTGGTTTGCTGGATCCAGGAATGGCTCAAAATTTGCTTCACCCACTAAGTAGGAAGATAATGACTACAGTCACAACCCACAAGAGAAATTCAAGACTTGGTTCCACCCTTCCTTGCTTTCTCAAACACAGTCACCTGTAATGACTTGAAATGAGATAGTCCATAACACACTCATCCAAAACAATCACCAAAGATATCCGTTCATACCATGTGAATATCTAAAGACTTTCCACAACTGCAGATTGACAAATTATCGAAAGAAAAGTAACCCATGCATGAAATTCATATCAAACTCATGTTCATGTCCTTTTTCATATATGTAGCCCCGCCCATCACCAAAAAGGTGATTAACTTTCTGTAAACAGACAACCAATGGGTCCAGGCTGTCTGTCACTACTTTAGCCAATTAAGCAGAAACAGGGTTGAATCATATATGAACATTTATTTCAATAATGCGATAGCATGGGAAAGCAGCAGGTCATCCACGAAAATCTGTTCTCCCCTCCCCATGTGCCAGTTGTTTATATTGGGTAGAAGGCAAAGACTAGGTGGGAGAGAATTACAGGCATGGGAAAGTAGGCAAGGTATAATGGTTACAGGTTACAGGCAATGCAGGCTGGAGGTATGGGGAAGGAGGGCTGCAGAGGGCAATCTCTGGGACCAGATTACAGGCAATAGGACTAGGGGTTGCAAAGGGTGGGAGCCAGAGGGACTACATTGTTCCAGCCACGAGGGTGTAAAACTTTCCATAAGCTAGGCAGTTCTTGGGAAAAGAGGAATTGCATTACAATGTTAGCTCCCAGGTCCCAGGACATACAACTCTCAGACAGGTTAGAAGTGACCAAACAGCCAAATAACCGGCTGACCAGTCATTATGATGCTCAGTGCATGAGCTGCCCTGCCCCTGTTGTCAGTGCACTCCCCTTGGCTAACTTCCCGCCACCCTGATGGGCCCCAATTGCCAGCCAGGCTGAGGGACCCTACCTGTGCACAAATTTGTGCACCAGGCCTCTATTATTTTCTATAAAAGCTTTCTCTAATCAGAACAGAATCATCACAGTTAACACAAATGAATATGATTAATATTTCCTATATTTATAGCTAGTTCCCAGTATTCTTTTTCTGCCCCTTAACAGTTCCTTCTTAAAACCACAATGGCAAGCATGTCAAACTCACAGCTGATGGGACATATGTTTGACATAGAGCCTCAAAATGCCTCTCTTACAAGAGGCCCCAGAGCCTTCTGCTAATCAAATAAGAGATTTGATGCAAAAAATGGGAGATTAGCAACGACACAAGTTGTAAGTAGGTCATTTCCTATATAAGTTTGTTTATAAGTCACTTGGTAAGAAATCAAAGCAGCTATATATATAAAAGCCTAAGCAACCGAACAACCAAACAACTGGCTGACCACTCACTATGATGCTCAATGCAGGAGCTGCCCCCTGGTGTCAGTGAGCTCCTCCTGACTAATCTCCCACCACCCTGATGGGCCCCAATCACCAGCCAGGCCAAGGAGCCCCACCTGTGCACAAATTCCTGCACTGGGCCTCTAGTATTTTCTATAAAAGCAATAATTGAAATACATATACTATATATATATATATATATATATATATATATATATGCATATGTATTTGCATAAAAGCCTATTTGAGCCCTAAATTATTAATAATTTTGACCAGAGTCTTAGAGCCAGGAGCAAGGACCGAGGCACACATCTCCTCTACCAATCCCCACACTATGGCCAGTGAGTCCTGACTAAATAAAAATCCATGTAAGGGTAAGGCTCCATAGCTCAGGGGTTAGAGCACTGGTCTTGTATAAAAAAATCCATGTGATCTTCCTGAGGAAAACACTTCTGTGGCTGGTCACTTCCCTTGACACAGTTCCCTGGCATCTGTCTTCCTCTGACCAGCCTATCCTCACTAGAACTGCAGGCCTCCCAAACTTCTTGGCAAACACGGAGGAGATGGTGGTGAAGGAGATCAGAGTCTGTTACCCCAGCATTTGCCATTTTGACAGAAAGACTGTTTTGAGCTGAAAGAAATGGGCTCTCTGCCTTCCCCTTTTCTGTCTAAGAGCAGGACCTAAATTTCCCCTTTTTAAAGGTATCCCCCCGCCCCCTCCCATACTAGGAAGGACAGGATCCCTGAGGTAACTCTTATCATTGAAAAGGATTTTTATTTGTATAACAAACCTTACAAAACAACCCTTATTTACCATACATTTCCTAATCCTTTCCCATAACTTACCCACCCAGAAACCCTTTTCTTTAGTCCAGCCTCTTCTCCAGGACATAGCATCCTGTGTTAAAATGGTTTCTAAGCATCAAATTCTAACCACCTTCTTGAGGCACATTTCTTTGTGAACTCTGTAAAGTGTGTGTGTGTGTGTGTGTGTGTGTGTGTGTGTGTGTGTGTGTGTGTAAACTGATCTTATTTTTCCCTTCTCTTGCTAATCTGTCTTTTGTCCATGTAACTTGTACAACCTCAAGCAATGAACCTAAGAGTAGAGGAGAAAGTTTTTCCTTTCGTACAAGGGCCTCCCTCATATCTCAGGGGCTCTGCAGTTCTAATAAAACACCTCCAAGACCTGACTGCCCAAGTGTCTAGCAACATCTGCCTAAATTCAGACATCTCCTCCAGAAAGGCCTAAGAGGTCACCCCCAGGCGGCCAGCATGTGCCCACACTCCTGCCCATTGCCCAAGGTTAGAATGGCCGCCCCTCATCATTGCTCACAAACCCTATCCTTCTCCACACAGTTTATCCTACCATGTCCCAAAGACAGAATTTCCTGTCTGTATTTCCCAACAAACTGTAAGTTCTTGAATGAGTGTCTATCAATAAGCCAAGATATTTGCTGTATTTTAAAAAAAAATCTTAATTATTCACTCTCAAGTACTAACCACCAGGCAGCACAGGGAGCCCTCTGAGTCGGGGCTGTCAGGACAAGTGGGTTAGGCCTGCCGGGATTCCTTCCTCAGAACCAGGACCAGCCAAACACCTTTACAGATTCAGACTCCTGTTGTGTTACTTTGGTTTGTTTTGGTTAGTAGATTTTGGCCTGTTGTTTGCTTCCTATTCTGTTTTTGGTGTCTCTAAGTGGAAGTAAAACTTCCACTTACCTTCTAAGATACTGGAATAAACAGTGACCAAAAATCAGGAAACCATTTTCTTCCTTTTTTTCTTTTTTCTTTTTCATTTTATTGTTATGGGGAACTATTTTAATTATTGTATGATCTCTCTATATGCAGGTTGTCACGTATACATACTTTACAGCTGACAGTTCAATTGATGCTTCTTTCTTTTCAGATTTAACCCACTGGAATTTATAATTATTCAAAGTGGGTATACATTTTTGGGACACCCTGTTTAAACTACCTATCACATGCTTATTGAAATAATTACATGATTTCCAAAATCTCTTTCCAACGCAAGCATCCTAAAGGACTGTGGCTTCAGAAAATCTGGGTCAAAATTAGTGGCAAGTATTTGTAGGTCCTGCGTAGTTTTGGCCACCAAGTACCTACACTTCTGCAGCTGAAAAATGACCACAATTGTAATGAAACAATTAGGTAGTTTTTGAATGCCTCTCACCTGCTAAAATATCTGCACCATGAGGAACAAATGTAAACATTGGTTGAATGTTGAAATAAATTAATTAATGAACAAATATAAATTTTGCAGGTCTAAAGAAGGCAGAATTTCTAATTTTTAGGAATATTTTTCTAATTCAAATAAAAATTGCTGTATTTAAGTATGACAACATGTTTAAAAATAAAAACAGCAAATGTTTCACCTCTGGGTGGCAGAGATTTTCTTTTTAAAATCCTTGATTTATTTTACACTGCAGGAAATCCACCAAAACACTGGCACCCACAAAGCTCATGTAATATGTCACCCTAAGCCAAACAAATTCTGCAGCCATAAAGATGAATGCTACCAGGTGGTGTTTAAAAGCATTCTGACTACTGGTCTCTGAACATACCAACTTTTAGAAACTGCTGCAGCTAATGTGATTTTTAAGACAAAGAACTGAGATCAGTAACCAAACAATAAGAATCAATTCGCTAAAATAGTAAGACTTCCACTTAACAAAGGCAAATCAAAAACCACATATGAGGGTTACGGTAGGAACTATAAATTAACCTCTTATCTTTACAAAATTTTCACAGTTGATTCCATGGTAACTCAGCAAGGTTGCAGTTCTAGCCTCCAGTAAACTCCAACGGGGGAAACTGGGACACGATGACTAAGGACCGATGTTTGGACTAAAAGGGTCTGCGTCACGAGAGGGGGAAAAATGGCACGGATTCAAACGCACAGTTAGGAAAGGGTGATCACTCCCATTTACTGTAATCTTGTCCAAAGAGACAGGCTGAAGCTGACACAGCAAGGTCAGGGGTGATAGCAACCCTCTCTATCCTGAGAGCGTGACCCTGCACTTCATCGTTCCTAAGGTTTTAGGCACACTAGCAAAACAAAGCCTACGATGAAGCCCGCCAAGGATGTAGGACAAGCACAGGGAACACAGTCTGGTCCTCCTATTGTTCCGCAGCCCGTGCACACCTTGCAGCAATAAGCCGGCCATGGCATCCCGGGAAACCACAGCCTCTGCAGCAGCGAGATTTGCTATTTTCTCTGATTTCAGCCCTCACCCTCAGGGGGACACCAACAGGGGGAAGGGTGGTGGGAGGAAACCCCTAGCAAGTTTGGCATAAAGCCTTTAATAAAGAAAATGTCAACTTAAAAAAAAAAAAAAATTCCAGATCTCCAATGACATTTAACTCAGATTTTTAAAACTGGCATTGTTTTCCTTGAACTAAATCCTCACAGATCTAAAGAGGTTGCCATCATACCCCCGGGAACGGCTAAATAAAACAGCAACATACTCACAGATTTAGACCAGCTGTGGCTCTGGAGGAAATGAATGGTTTTTAAACAGCCAACAAAAAAGAAGAGGCAGTCCTCAATTTTAACAGTCAACAAAAATCCTCAATTCCTGTTTTATTTCTCGGTCCCCAGTGAGACTCTAAATTGCCAGGCATGAGAAAAGAAGTTGCTGAGGCGGCTGACAGCATCCCAGAGCTTCCCAGGGCAGAATTTAAGACTTGTCACTTAAAGTGGCAGATCCGCTCGCTCCGGCTCTGCCCGAGGCTGCCGCTGTAGGAAGGGATGCCGGGAGATTCCCCCCTCCTCCCCTCCACTCTCTGCTGCAGCCTAATGCTAATCCATCCCTGTTTAATTGTCTTAGGGGAACAGGAAATAAAAACACAAATGGCCTGGCTTTATCAAATCTACAGGGTCTTCTAAAGGTTTTTCAAATTAATCCATTGAAAAAGAGCCAATTGCAAAATGTAGTGAATGTCTTTTGTTTCAAGGAAAATGTAAGAGCAGGCTGATACTCCCAGGTAAGACTTGGATTTTATATCCCATGGACTTTTTTAAAAACACAAAATAAGGGAAAATTACATTCTCTGAAATTTTTACTCGAGTAGTTTGTTAAATGCACGAAAGTTAAATTAGTGAAGTGAATGAAATGCACAGGACATAGTCACACTAATGCCATTAGGAATAGCACTTTGAAATTAATATTAAACAGTATTTGAACTGGCCTTGATGAGATCTTTTTAAGTAGCCTTAAATATGGTTAGTGACTTGGCAACCTTCTTGCCTTGCCTTCTTGAATTCATCTACCTTGTATTTGAAGAAGGGCTCTTGTGCATAATAGAACTGAACTGTTGGGGGGTTTTCATAATGGAGCTTACCATTTTATCTAATTATAAAAGTTTTTGGTAGTGTCTTATTGATATTTCCTGATTATAAAATAATAAACACCTCAGAGAGAACTGGAAAACAATGAAGAAAATTAAAGCCAACCATAATCTCATAACCCAGAGATAACCACTGTTAATATTTTGCAACATTTATTTCATATTCCTCCTCCAATATGTATATTAGAGGCCTGGTGCATAAATTCGTGCATGGGTGGGGTCCGACCAGCCTGGCCAAGTGATGTAGACCAACATCAACAGTGATAAATAATGATGAGAGTATAGACCCTGATATAACGTAATGAAAGTGGCACTTTAACTGTCTTCTCTATCTCCCAAAAATCTGGAACCTCAGTCTTACCTGGAGAAAAACATCATTTAAATTCCAATAAAGGGCATCTTACAAAATATGTGACTAGTACTTCTTGAAACATTCAAAAAGGAAAAAAAAAAAAAAAAAAAAAAAAAAAGCCTGAAAAACTGTCACAGCCAATTAGTTAAAAATAAATAAGTTCAAATAAAGTACGATCTTTAGTTAGTGATGATGTATTAATATTGGTTCATTAATTATAATAAACTAGAAGCCCAGTGCATGAAATTTGTGCACAGGCAGATATGTGTGTGTGTGTGTGTGTGTGTGTGTGTGTCTGCCCTCAGTTCAGCCTGCACCCTCTCCAATCTAGGATCCCTCTCACAATCCAGGACTGCTGGCTCCCAACCGCTCACCTGCCTGCCTGATTGCCCCTAAGCACTTCTGCCTGCCAGCCTGATCACCCTCTAACCACTCCCCTGCCAGAATGATTGATGCCTAATTGCTCTCCTGCCAGCACAGTTGCTCCTAACTGCTCTCCCCTGCCAGCCATCTTGTGGTAGCCATCTTGTGTCCACATGGGAGTGGCCATCTTATGTGTTGGAGTGATGGTTAATTTGCATATTACCTCTTTATTATATAGGATCATCATACTGATTTAAGATGCTAATAAGAGGGGAATGATGGTACAGGTGACTCTCGGTATTATCTTCTCATCTTTTCTATAAATCTAACTGTTCTAAAATATAAAGTCTTTTATAATCCTTTTTCCCAAATTAAAAGTAATTTTATTTCTTCTTTTTTATTTTTTATTTCTTCTGATAATTAGTAAAATACATCCCATAAAGATTTTGGCAATTCCAAGATATATAAAGGGGACCTTTTATAAGCACCCTGTAACCCTACCATGCTGAGATAACTAATTCCTAACAATATAGTTGTATGTATGTATACTGCTCTACCATACACACTATTTTTAGCTGTGTCAGGCTGAATAATAGCCCCCCAAAATATCCAGGTCCTAATCCTGGCACCTATGAACGTTGCTTTATATGAAAAAAGAAACTCTACTGGTATAATTAAGAGTCTTAAAGTGGGGAGATTATCCTGGATTATCTTGTTGGGCCCTACGTGCAATCACAAGGATCTATAATATATAGCAAGTAGGCACAGCGAAGGCAAATGATATGCCCATGGAAACAGAGAAATTTCAAAATATTTGCTGCTGCTGACTATGAAGTCAGAGGAAGGGGTCATAAGCCAAAGAATGCAAGAAATACAGTTCTCGAGGCTGGAGATAGGAAATAAAATGGATTCTCTCCTAGAATTTCCCAGGGGGACGTGGCTATGGGACACCTTGGTTTTGACTCAGCAAAACCCATTTCAGACTTCTGACCTCCAGAACTGTAAGATTTGAGTTGTTTAAGCCACCAAGTTTGTGGTAATTGTTACAGCAGCCATGGGAAGCTAACATATAGTACCCCTGCTGACCTGTAATTCTTCTTTTCAATTATCTGCATATATCTTTTTTGACAATTTTTGCATCCAAGTATTCTCTTTCTTGGTCTGTATTTTGGACATAGATGTTCAAGTTTTTGTCCCAATTAATTCCCTTTTAACTGGGTTTACAAGGATTTTGTCAAAACTATCTATCTTTTTTCCTGTTAGTGTCAGGCTTAAAACATAATTTACAACCTAAGGAATACAGAATTACTGGCCTTAGTTTGCTTTTAATACTTAACAATAAAATCAACATTTTCCTTTTATTACTTAAAAACCATGCAAAGTCATCCATTTCCACACATGTGTCTTCTACTCTTTATCCCCTGAACCAACTATCAACACCAAGGTGTGGTTGGAGAACAAGTGTTCGAGGGACTGGAGACTTCCAGAAGACCTCCACCCATACCCACGTGCTCCTTTTGTCAAGTCTCTCCCCGCAAACTAACTCAGTGCCTGATGTGGAGAACATGATCCACAAGCACCTGTTAAACCATGCAAGGTAGGCATGCTCCCTCTATCCCTGGGCCGATGAGGTGGGTCTCAGAAATGGGAAAATGGCTGAAATCATTTCTTTCCTTTTATGTTTTTACTTTTTTTTTTTTTTTAATGTTGTATATCTTGAGGTAGCCATTGCAAGACTGCATGAAAATAACAAAATGCCTTGAGAGGAATGGTCACTTTACAAAAACAGTAGTGCTCCCAAGAAGACATGATGCATTAAGCAATTGGTGTATCTATTACATTCATATCTTCTTTACACTTGTAGTTTTGCTTACAAATATAAATTTTCATAGATTAAAGACATAAATTGCAAAATAACTTTTAACTTACTTTGAATTGTATGAAAAGTCATTCTTGTGCTATTTTATTAAGGTTGTACCAAAAATATATGTATCTCAACAATACAATTGTACTGAGAAAATGAGGAGGTTCTTTTGAAATATACATGCTTTTAATAGTTGATCATGAAATTAATTTTCTTGTAGTAACCACAAAGAATTATGTGAATCAAAGCAAACAATACATTTTGGTATAATTTCTTTTAAATTGGCACCAAATTCTTTAAATGGCAAATAATCTCATATCATTGGGGGATTTGACATGGAATTTTATACAAATATACACACAATTTTTTAACTGCATAAAAATAAAGTAAGTCTTGCAGAAAACTTGTTTGCATGCCAAAATAAATAGAAACCACAGCTTATAACTGTATTGCCTACAGGGAAAACCGAAACTATGCCTATACCTTTGAAAATGCTAATTAATCAGAACTACATGGAACTTTAACATTCTGAGTTCTAGTTATAACATTCTGCTTCCAGGCAATAAAAAAAATTCCTTGCTGGCTTGAATACTTTCACTCTAGGCAATAAAAATAAAATAATATATAAATTACTTTACACAAAGATAAAAGTCATACATAAACCCCCAAATAGTTCAGTTTTAAAAAATTTCAGAGTCCTTTAGATTTGTTAGTGACTATTTGTAGGTCTTCAGACTATTTATTAAATGTATATGATACATGATACTGAATTACACAAATGTACTTAACCCAAATATCACTCCAACTTTGCAAAGTTCTACGCATGATGTTTTACAAACATGATGACACAATTCGGGGAGAGAGGGAAGAATGAAAGAGAGGAGGGACTAGAGAGATTGATAAAATTTCAAAGCATAAGCAATGGAGCAGTTTGATACATTTCAAAAGGCAAAGCTCCCAAGTAGTATCTGTTTTTTGGAAGTTTTGTTATTCACTTTGGGCTATTTTTATCAAAAGATGGATAAAGGACTCATGAAATAAGGTAGAAAAGAATGGTGGAAAGTTAACAAAAGGCAGTGGGGGGGGGGGGAAAGAAGAAGAAAAAAAAAGGCAGTGAAGCTTCTTCTATCCCTTGAGATTCTGTCTGACAGCTTATTTACATAAACTTCAGATGAAGAGTGAGTCAGCCCATAGTTGAGAAATAGCCACAATCCTGAATAGCGTTTACTAGGCCCGACTAGCTGTAATCATTATTTAAAAGAAAATACACATCCCAAAAGATTCATTAACTCACTCTCCCTTGAACAATAACAGTAATCATTATTATGCCCTATCCTCAATAAATGATGACTGGATTCTTTTTTTAATGCACTGCAAATCCTTGCAGTCTACTTTGATTAGCCATCTATATTTTCTGATTAGTACATTCACTCAACAAATTCATTAATTTGACAAATATATATTGAGGACATACTAGGTGATGAGCATGGTGCCTGGATGCAGAGTATAACTATAATGAGCAGCAGAGACCAGTCCTATCCTCGTGGAACTGAGAGCCCAAAGAAACAAATGGTCAAAAAGCAAGTAATAATTAACTACAAAATGAGAAATGGTGTGAAAGAAAGGAGAGTTACGATGGAGAATTGGGAGAAGAGTAATCTATGGAGGAGGGATCATTACAAGAGGTAGGAGAACATCCCAGCTGAGGGCTGTGGGTGACAGACAGGAAGAAGCCCTGAGAGAAGTGGGAGGAAGTGTGTGGTCAGAGACACCCAAATGCACACAAAAAAGGCAGCAAAGGGTTTGCACACTCACGAAATCTAAGAGGCTTGTGGCTAGAAGGCAGCGAATGAGGGTGAGATGTGGAAGCCGTGTGTGGGGGCCTGACCACCTCAAGCTTTGTGGACTGCGGTAGATTGGGGTCTTCATCTCAGAGACATGCAAATTCATGGGCAGATTTTAAGCAAATTGACATCATCCAATTTGATTTCAAGAAGGATCCCTCTATCCTGATTCAAACAAACTGGCTTTAATAAATTATATGAGACAACTGGGGAAATTTGAACACTGACAGGATAGTTGATGAATATTGTTAATTTTTTCAGGGGTGATTACAATCTTGTAATGTTTTTAAAGAGAGACCTATCTTGTATATTTGCATACTAAAATATAGATTAAAATAATGCCATATTTGAAATATAGATTAGGTAATAGTTCTGTATGAATGTTATTTTCCTGACCTTGATATACAAATGTTAAGAGAAGGTCTTTGTTTCTAGAAGTACGTACTAAAATATTTAGAGGTAGAAATAAAATATAGTGAGTGTCTAAGGCCCAGGGGTCCTCAAACTTTTTAAAGTGGGGGCCAGATCACGGTCCCTCAGAGAGCTGGAGGGCCGGACTATATGAACTACTAATTCCTACTGTAACACCTCCGCTGCGCTCACTGCCCAAAAAACCTGGCGGGCCGGATCAGACTCCTCTGCGGGCCGCATGTAGCCCTCGGGCCATAGTTTGAAGACGCCTGCAAGCTATGATTCCAAATAACCTAGGTGTGTATTATAGATGAAATGAGATGGGTCTTGAGTTGACAACTATGGAAGATGAGTAATGAATACACAGGAATTCATTTTACTATCTTTGCTACTTTTTGTATATATTTGAATATATATTAGTATATACATTCTAATTTTTCATATTAGGGTTCTTTTATTTATTTTTTAAATATCTTTTAAATACATTTTTATTGATTTCAGAGAGGAAGGGAGAGGGAGAGAGAGATAAAACATCAATGACGACAGAGAATTACTTGCTTGCACTTGTTTGGGCCACAATGGTAACTGAGATTCAGACCACAAATCTAATTCTGACTCAGATTTTTTATTAGAGTGTTACGAAGTTAAACATGGGCTTCATGTATAGGACCCATCAACTCCACTCCAAGGTATGCATGCTGGAGAATGGAAAATACATGTACATAATTATTTGTAGCAGCATTATTCACAGTAGCCAAAAACTGGTAACCTCAATGTCTATGAACTTATGGATGGATACCAAAATGTGGTATATCCACACATTTGATTATTATTCAGCCATCCCAAGAAATGAAGTTCTGATATACAGCACAACGTGGATGAGACTCGAACACCAGACACAAAGAAACACATAAGATTCAATTTTTATGAAATGTCTATACAGACAGAAATTAGATTAGTAGTTGTCTGGGGGTGGGGGTGGAAAAAAGGCACAAGAT
Organism: Pipistrellus kuhlii; assembly: GCF_014108245.1. NCBI lineage: Eukaryota > Metazoa > Chordata > Mammalia > Chiroptera > Vespertilionidae > Pipistrellus > Pipistrellus kuhlii. The sequence continues at coordinate 43,180,798 of NW_023425427.1, forward strand.
TTTTTTTTCAGGTGATAAAATGTTTTCAAAGCAGATTATAGTGATGGTTGTATAATTGTGTAAATATACTAAACTTAAGACAGGAATTTTATGGGATATAAATTAATAAAGCAATAGAATTTTTTTATTCAATTCTCAGAGCAGAAAATCTCATGATAGGTTTCTCCCACTCTACTTTGTACCAAGATTGAAATACACAAGCCTCCTTATGGTGTCTCCTTGCATGACAGCTATGTTTCCCTTCCCTTAGGAAAGGCCACCTAAGAACACACAATCCCCCTGGTGTGTTCTCCTTGCTTAGTGGTATATAAGATAGCAATGTCAATGGCATCTTTTTAAAATATTAGGTTGGAAGTAGGGTTTTGGCATTGTGAAGAATGTCCCTCTCCAGACCTGAGAAACATCTGCATTACTTAGATGTTGGGGAAGGGGGGAAAATCGGAGAAAAATGAAAGTAAGTCCAACTCTGCCTGTAGTTATTCTTGATCATTTAACCGCTATGAAGAAAAATATTAACTGCATGTTTTTCACTAATTTTCACCCTAAATAACCTTAAGACAGACCAAATCATTACATCATAGGTAACTGATCTAAGCGGATGGGGGGAAGGGGAGAACTTGCCTTAACAGCTTTATCTCATCATAATCTATAATTTATGATTTACAAGAAATGGTATGAAGAAGGAAAAAAGTCCATGAGGAATGCTATACTACAAAACACTCTATGTTTACTGTAAGCTTCTTATCATCTGGCTAAAAATGTCACCTTACTACCTTTATCAACTTTTAGAGATAAGGACAAAATCTGTAGTTCATGCTCAAAACCACAGTCATCCTCACCGCATTCACACTGCCTCGGGACACCATCGAACACATTCGATTCAATATCTTAGAATACATTTACAAATTTAATAAGATGCTAGGAATATGAGAGATCACTGCTGGGACCACATTAAACTGCATCTGTTCTAACCGTCTTTAAACATAAATTTAATTTATCCTCTGACTCTCTAAACTATCATAAAAAAAAAATCTTGATTAAGTAGTACCCAACAGGCCCCTGAGTTAATTAGATTTCTGTGTCATTTTCTACTGTGGTTTTTATATAAGAAACCAAATTAACTGAAAATATTAGAAAGTCACAGTGATCCCAAGTGGTCAGTCCACGCTCTCCACTCGATGGAGGCCAGGAATCCTCAGTGACCCAACTTCACTTTGTCTGCATGTCCCAGGTAACCTGGTGTCCCCTCAAGACCCAAAACCAATGCCAGGTGCTCCTGTCAACCTGAAAGAGCTCTCTTTGGAACTCCTCAGCATTTTATTTATTTTTCACATGTCTGTCACTGCTACTTTATGAACACTCTTTATTCACACTCCCCAAAGCCTTGTCAGAAATGGTAATGGCGCACAAACACTGAGAAAGAAGGCTACCCAGTCACCAGAGCACCAGATGTGAAATATGGTAGCAATCATACTTGGGTAAAGTATCCTGTTTGAATTTTAACCTTGCTATCTGATTTCAACCTTCGATTACTTGCTTAAACAATAGGGTAGTTACAGGAGATTGACTCCCACTGACTCAGTAGCTTCAGGGGTAGAAACTATAGATAACCTTTAGAGATTAACCTCTGAGTTCTGCTTTTGTATTATGGGCAAGATAGGGCCACATTCCAATGTTCCCAGCCTTTAGAATTTAGAACAAAGGGAAATTCCTGTGGTTTGAAGCTTTAAAAGGGATTGCCTACACCTGGATCAGTGCGGCCCTGTGGGGCCCACCTGCATGTAGTGTTCCCGAGGCCGTCCTGACCAGTTTTTCAATAAATTCTTGCCTGCTTTTTTTAATCAATCTTCAGCCTCCAGTGGTCTTATTTTGAACCCAGGGTTCGACCCCACAGCAGATGCACGTGTCAGCATGGAACTGTTAAATCAAAAAGAGCTGGGCTGAGGTGGCTCAGTGGTTGAGCTACGTATGAACCAGGAGGTCACACATGGTTCAATTCCCTGTCAGGGCAAATGCCCATGTTGCAGGCTTGATCCCAATTAGGGGGTGGAGGCAGCTGATCAATGATTCTCATCACTGATGTTTCTATCTCTCTCTCCCTTCCTCTCTGAAATCAATAAAAATATAATATAAATGAATATTTTTTTTAAATAATAGATAAAAAGGCAAAAGAGAGCACAGCTAATTTGGCAAATGTCTATAGTTCATGACATGGGACTAATTTATATTGTAGATCACCTCCTTTGCCAAGCAATTCTGAAAGTTCATAAACAATTTTAATTTTAAAAAAGAATTTATCACTAACTGCTTGTGGAGGGGTTTTTTAATCTCATTTTATCTCCAGTTCTAAATGGTGGAGATGTCTGTATGATCTAGCAGTTTGCAAACCTAGCAACTTTCCAAAAAAGTTAAAACAACACAATGGTTACCACAAAGATCAGAAGTAGGAAAATCTATGCCTGCGGTGGTCAATCCATTAAGCAGAAAGGAAGAAGAGGAAATAGTTTTTTTTTGTGGAAACAATTTAAGGCCTCTCTCATCTGTTAGCTCAAATCTTTTCATTAGAAATTCAGGAGAAAATTTTCCCAGGAAGAAATTAATCATCAGGTTGGCAAGAGGTCCATGTCTTGCTACAGAGAGATTGAATCACTGCTATTTGCTCTAGAAACACAAAACCAAAATGTGTGGTTCAATCAGCAAAATGAAAAAGAGCTCTGGTGAGGTTAGCAGCTCAGGGATGACAAAGGGAATGTCATGGCATCACACATTTAGAAAGCAATGAAAGAAAAATATTGACCAATCCTGAAATTAAAACAAACAGTTCACACACATACAAAAACAATAGATGAATTTTTTATAATTAACATGTATTTCAAATCAGAGAAAACATACATAATTTTTTTTTTTAATATAATTGAACCCTAACCGGTTTAGCTCAGTGGATAGAGGAGGGTCAGCCTGCAGACTGAAGGGTCCCAGATTCGATTCCGGTCAAGGGCACATGCCTGGGTTTCAGGCTCAATCCCCAGTAGGGGACATGCAATAGGCAGCCGATCAATGATTCTCTCTCATCACTGATGCTTCTATATCTATCTCTCCCCCTCCCTTCCTCTTTAAAATCAATTAAAAGTATATATTAAAAAATATTGAGTAAGAGATTACTTCTGCAACATTTTTTTATTTCAAAAACAGGTTAGTAATGCAGTAAATATAAATACAGAAACATCACACTCTGTGTTGGGGAAATTATAGGAACCACCCAAGTGAGCGTTCCCTGTGAGTGAAGGGTATCCTACTAACTTTCAAAATGCCACCTTAATACATTTGTCATCATCCTGAAATGTTTTAGCATATGTGATACAAGTCTACCTTTTTAAATGGAATACAGTGAATATCATTTCATTTAAACTTCCCTCAGTGTCTCCATAGACTGACAGTAACTGGGGTAGGAGGAGCAGTAACGTACCAATATTTACTGAGCATCTAGAGGTGCCTTCCTCCTATAATCACGTTTACAGTTCATTGTTTATCTTCCCAACACATCTAAGAGAGGATGAAGAAACTGAGATTCAAGAGTAACTGGTCGCTGGCCTCCCAGCCAATCTATGGCAGCTGGGACTAGAGCTCAGTTCTACCTGTGAAGTTCAAGGACTTGTCCCCGGGAAGGCACATCTCGTGTGCACCGAAGCAAAACAAAACCAGGCTGCTGTGCTTTTGAGTTCTATGACTGCGTGTCATGTTTTCTTCCTTCTTTCATGACCATTGTTTGCCACTGTCCACAGACTGGCTTCTAAAGCCACCCCCTCACCACACCTCTCAGAATCCTGACAAAATTATGCCATAAACAATGCTTATTAGAATCAGGTCAGAAGTTATATGATAAGTAGTCTCTGGCTGGAGGCCTCTACTACAAGTAAAGACAAGAGTGTAGAGCATGGATACTAAAATGTACTTTGCCTATCTTTCTGACTTATCTATTTCAGATAGGTGAGGTTCTCTATTGGGTGAAGTGTTGCTACCAACGTGTTGCTACAACTACAGTGATGGGGGCCTGTACCAGGGACATTTGGGCAACACCGAAAAGGAAACACCAAACTGTTTATGAGACATTCTTAAAGGACACAGGAAATAATGCACATCAGAAACCTCAAAGAGCAAGAAAATTCCAAAACCTCTGGCTTTGCTAAACCGAGCGGGTCAGGAACTGAAAATTCGAAGACAAAAGAAAATGCTGGCAACAGCAGATAAATACGGCTGGAAGAGAGACTGAAAGAGGCAAAGGTGGAAAAGAAAACAAAAGTGAAGGAGCGTTAACGAACTACGGGTTTCAGGATGAGAAAAATTACAACATGGTTGACATTAGAATAAAAGAAGCCAAGACGTGAGGCCTCCAGAATTGTGCATTTTAAAGCTCAAGCAGTTTCTGACAGGAATAGAGCAGGTCTCCATCACAGAGGTCATTTTTGAATGCTGTTCTGAGAACCCGTCATAATAGTATTGAAACATCTAAAACAGTTCAACAAAGAGAAGTTTTTGTGTAAACACAGACTTATAGATCAAAGGAACAAAACAGAAAGCCCGGAAACAGAGCATTATTATTTTAATGAGATTATTTGATAAAGGAGACACCATACACACATTTTCTTTCCTTCACAGACTTAGCAAATGGTGTTGGAACAGTGGGCTAGAGCCGTGGTCGGCAAACAGCGCCTTGTGAGCCACATGCGGCTCTTTGGCCCCTTGAGTATGGCTCTTCCACAAAATACCATGGCCTGGGCGAGTCTATTTTGAAAAAGTGGCATTAGGAGAAGTTTAAGTTTAAAAAATTTGGCTCTCAAAAGAAATTTCAATTGCTGTCCTGTTGATATTTGGCTCTGTTGACTAATGAGTTTGCCGACACTGGGCTAGAGGATTTAGGGTTACCATGAGAGAGGGGTCTAAATTAACTTCAGTTAAGTTCAGAAAGGTTGGGTGTGTGTGTGTGTGTGTGTGTGTGTGTGTGTGTGTGTGTGTGTGTGTTGTTTTTTTTAATTGATTTTTAGTTCAACTATGTCCTTACTGATTTTCTCCATTCTGGGTCTGTCCATTTCGGAGAGCTGTACTAAAAGTCACACACATCTGAGATAACAGTTTCATCAATTTCTCTGGGCCGTTCTATCAGTTTTGGCCTCGCATAGTTTGACGCTCTGCTGTTAGCTGCATATACATTAAGAATTATTAAGTTTTTTTTGGAAAGTTGACCCTTCTGTCACTAGGCAATGCTTTTCTTTATCCTGGATAACTTGCCTTACTTTGAAATCTGCTCTCTGAAATTAATACAACTACTCCTGCTCTCTTCTGACTAGTGTTAGCATGGTATATGTTTCTCTTCACTTATATGTATATTTAGACACAATATATAGTTGGGTCGTGTGTTTTTTTTTATCCATTTTGACAATCTTTGTCTTTTAATTGATACATTTAGAACAGTGGCAACTTCCAAACTCCTGACATGTGAAACCGGAAACTGGATGTCAGGTTCAGAGTTTTGTTTGTTTGTTCCTCTTTAAAAAAACAATAAATGTTAAAAATAGCTGACAAGGCCTTACAGACATCCCCAAAAGTCATGTCTCTGCCAGTGTAACACAGCCAGTAAAAACTGAAGGAAACACAGTGAAAATGGACTGCCCTCGGTCACAGCAAGGACGTCCGACCTGCTCTCATCCCTGAGGCTAGACCCCTCTCTCTGGTGTGTGTGTCTCCTCCCGCTGGAGCAGCGGAGCCTCGACCTCCAATTACCAGCCCACAGCCTGGCCCCTTCCACCTCAGTCTCCTCTTACAGCCCAGCTCAGTCCCAGACACACAGTGGCCACAGAAGCCGCGGACTTGGGTAATTACAAGATTTCTGGTTGGCAGATGACATGTTCACCCTAAAAGTGACTTTTTAAAAATAATGGCACATAAACAGATCATCTTCCAAAGAGTACAGCATGAAAAGAGAAGGGGGGAGGGGGTACCTTTCCAGGGGAGGAATCTAACCAACACCATCTCCAGCCAGGTGACCAGAGGTGCTATCCTGGTCAGCCAGGTTGACAACACGGAGCCTTGATATGATGTGATGAGGATGGCCAGTGTCTTCCTCCCCAAAACACATGAGAAGAAAAAAGGTTACATCCCAATGGAGGGGCATTTGGCAAAACACTGACCAGTATGGCTCAAAACTGTCAAAGCCATAGAAAGCAAGGAAGCCCGAGAAACAGTCATAACCAAGAGGGGCCCAAGGAGACAGGAGGTCCAAGTCTAATAGGCATCCTGAAGGAGATGCTGGACGGGAAAGGGAAGTAGGTGAATCCGAGGAAATCCAAATAAAGTGCGGATTTTTGTTAATAATAATGCGTTCACATAGGATTATTAACTGTCACTAATGCACCGTAAAGTTAATAAGGAAAACCAGTGAGGGGTATACAGAAACTCTCTTTACTGTCTTCACCGTAATTCTGAAACTTTTCCAAAATAAAAACAGTAGTCACGATTAAGTTTTTTAGTCATATAAACAGTCAACAACGTAAACATTAAAACTTTTGGACAATAGAAAAATCTGTAACTCTAACATATAGAAAAACAGTAATTAAGGGGAAATATTTGTAGCAAATATGACAAAAGATTAAAGTGTATATATATCTTAAAGTTCATAAGTATATAAGAAACATTGGAAAAATAGTTAACAAGGAAAAGAAAACTAGCATTCATGCAATAAGAAATGTGATGTTATAAACAAACAATGATAAACAAAGTTTTTAAAATCTAAAATGATTAGATATCATTTCAGGTGATTATACATTTTAAAACACTTCACTTACACAGTATTGGTAGCCATGTAAATGGATAAAAACTCTTTTGAAAGTGCTGTGGACTGAAGTGTGCCCCGCCCCAATTCACATGTTGAAGCCCTAACCCCCAAGGTAAAGGTATTGGGAGATGAGGCCTTCAGGAGACAATCAGGTTTAGATGGGGATCCTGAGAATGAGCCCTTTGGATGGGATTAGTGCCTTCCTAAGGAGAGATGTCCGAGAGGTAGTGTGTTTTCTCATTCTCTCTTTCTCTCTCGTTTTCTCTCTCTCTTCCCCCCTCTTTCCCCCTCCCCCACTCTTTCCCTTTTGCTCAAAGGCAGCTACATACAAGCCAGAAACAGTACTCTGACCAGACCCTGACCATGACGGCACTCTGCTCTCAGACTTCCAGCCACTAGGTCTTCAAGAAAATAAATTTCTGTGGTTTAAACCACAGTCTGTGATATTTTTTATGGTAGCCCAAGGTAACATACAGAAAGGCAACTTGAGATATCATACATAGAACAACGTAAATATGCATCCCTTTTAACCCAGTGACCCTACATCTGTGAAGTTAATCTTTGGTGAGAATTCGAGATTATGACAAAGCTACACACATGGAGATACTCATTCCTTAGTTTTACATTTTTAAACCTTAACCTGTTGGAAAACGTACTTTTCTCTTAGTTTCATTAATATTATAAGAAATAATGCTCAAAAACATCTTTGATAGCAACTTCAGATAGATCCTTTCTTAAGCACAGCCATGTCCTTACCCTTAAATTACAGAAAAGTGATTTCCTTCTGACACTGGTCAGTAATCTCAAAAGACAAAAAGGAAATTTACATTTTATATAAGAGAGCCATCCATTTTTATTCACTACACCTTGTTTATTATGGTACTACTTACCCAGAGATTGTTTCCAAGGCATCTTCAAAAATGTCCTGAGGGGAACAGAAAAGACAATGAGTTTCTCGAGAACCAAGAACGCTATGGTGAACGAGCAGGCGAGCATGTGGGTGTGTGCAGCGGCAGGGCAGCCCGGGTGGGATGCAGTGGGATCACTCCACCCTCACTAAGAAAACATCTCAGGAAAAGCAAGCATATGAAGTTAAGTGAGGTTTAATTTTTTAAAAAATAATTAGGCTGATAAAATACTTGGCTAGCAATCAAACTGGGGTAATTTGAATGATATGACTTCTTTAATGGAGTCATCTTTTACTCCTCAGCCTCATTCATCCCAGGCAGAGAATAAAATAACAGGATTTACCCAATCTAGTCTTCCCTTTCGCCATGGCTAGCCAAGTACCCATCATCTGGGCCCCTTTTTCACATCTAATTTCAATGCCACTCCTAGCTGGCCTTCCTGCTACCAGCCTTTCTCCCAGGTCCGTATGTAAATTTGTGCCACATAGGAATATGCCAATGGCCTGTTCAAAAGCTACAACAGGAGAAAAACCCATATCCATGCATACACACACACACACACACACACACACATTTATATCCACTCACAAATCCACGCATGCACCCCACGCTCACCCACACTGAGACTCGCACTCACAATCTCATACATAAACTCATAATCATACACACACACACATTCACTCACAAATTCAAACATACACAAAGCTCCCTCAAAGCTGCAAAATCAAATCCAGGACCCACCACAACCTAGTCGAATCATCAAAGCACCTTTCTCTCACATCCCTCCCACCTTCACCCAAACTAAGGACTGCACTGGTCCCCCAACTCCCAGCTGCCCCATTCCTCACTCCACACAAGGCACAGGTCTGAGTTTCTGTTCCGACACACCTCTCCAAATTGTCCGCTCTTTCATAGAATGCTCTTCACTCAGCTCTTCCCATGACTGGCCGTTCTTTTCCTTCTGTTTTCAGTTCATAAAGCTACCTCTTCAAGGCGACTGGCTCTGATAACCCTAATTAAAATTACTAAAAATAGCAAGTTTACTTATAGTTTTGCATCATCTGATTTATTTCATTCATAATCTTATCATAATCTCTAAAGCCTTGTTTGGTTGTGTAGCTACAATCTGTCTCCTTCAGAGCAGGTTCCTATTGATCAGTGAGCAGGAAATTCACTGGGGCTTGGCACAGAGCTGATGTGCAGTAAGTACATGCTGCCTAGTGAATGAATGAACGAATGAATGGAGCACGGACTGTCAAGGCACCGATCGCATCGCCTTATCAAGAACTATGACATACAGATGAGGAAATAGGGTTACAGAATGTTCCCTTGTGTGACCATTAATATTGAACAGTGTTTAAACCACATGCACTTTCTCTTGAGGCAGGACAGGGAAAAGCTGTATAAATATGAAAAAGAAGAAACAGCAATGTAAGGAGTGGCAGAACTGACTGAGTTCAGAATTGGGGGTCCCTAGCCTTTTAATCTACATTGATACCATGTCCTGCAAAGGAGGGAGGCAGAGTCAGGCAATTCCATCTCATCCTCACTCCCCCAAAGCCACATCAGAAGCCCCTCGCAGAAAAATGAGCCAGTACTGAAGTAAAATCTCCTAAGCCTGTGGTTGGCAAACTGAGGCTTGCGAGCCACATGCAGCTCTTTGGCTTCTCGAGTGTGGCTCTTCCACAAAATACCACGGCCTGGGTGAGTCTATTTTGAAGAAGTGGCATTAGAACAAGTTTAAGTTTTAAAAATTTGGCTCTCAAAAGAAATTTCAACCGTTGTACTGTTGATATTTGGCTCTGTTGACTAATGAGTTTGCAGACCACTGTGACCTAAGCCAAAAGTAACAAGATGCTTTTCCGGCTTCTATAAAAAGTTTCTAACTAGAAACAGACTCCTTTCTCCAAGTCAAAAGTTTGAAGAGGCTCTTGATATCACAGCTTCTGCCATTTTGAATCACAGGTCAATATCCCACATGCCAGCACACACCAACACACACCAGCACACGCCAGCACATGCCAGCACACACCAGCGAGGGGCTGTGGAGGAGGGAAGAGACTCTGCTCTACAGAAACCCCAATCAGGCATAAGGACCAGCTTCCTATACCAGATACCAGCTCACATTCCCTCTGGCATCACTGTGAACACCCCCCCGGCTGACGTTTATGAGTAGGAAGACAGGAGGAGAGCAGGCTCCTGGAAGGCTTCTGTGTGTCCGTCCCCCCTTCCTGGCAAAGCTCAACCCAGAGCAGGCACCGAGCAGACATTGAAATGCCGAGTGGCTTCTGAAAGAGCAACTCGGGAAGCCAACTCTCCATTTTTAAAAAAGCCCAGGCTGATATTTACACTTCAACAAGAAATACCCCATTACCAACCTCAGAAAAAGAAAACCGAACATAGAGTAAGAAATCGTCTTTAATTAAGGAACGTCTCTCCATTTTTTCATAAGCAGAGGGTTCTCTAAATAAAGAATATTACCCAACGTGGTGACTAAGGCTGGCAATACTTTTTCTATGAAAGCCAGACTCAAAAGGCAAAAAAAAAAAAAAAAAAAATTCATTTTATGAAGAGGAAAGAGCAGAACTAAGATTTACTGATTGTTGATTATGTGCCAGGGACTTTACAAAAACTATTTCATTTGCTCCTCCCAATTTATAGCAAGTAAATCCAGTCACAGGTAACTACCTGCCCAATATTGCACAACTGGTAAGCGAAGGAATTAGAATTCAACCTCAGATTTCCTTAACTCCAACGTAGTTTTTAAATGGTCATAAAACTATCCAAATCCTGGCGCTGAGGCAGCTGAGCAGGAGTGGGAAGGGTGTGGGAGAGGAGTGGGCAGCACACCCTCCACGCCTCACTGTAGCATTGTGGGAACTAGCCCTCCAAGGAGCGTTTCCTTCTCTAGGAGGACGTCCTTGTGTTTGACTCTGCTGTTTGCTGTCTGATTAGAACCCAAACACAGTGAGATTACATGCTAACGTGTAGATTTCTGACTCAAAGTTTGTAGTTATATTGCCCTACAGGACACAGCTCGGTGTTGTGTATAGCCTAGCAATCTCAATCTAACATTCTGTTTTTTCAAACCTATAAATGCCCAGTTCCTCAAATACCCTCTGAATCAGTTTACCATCTCGTTCGTTTCTGCCATGACAGGCGAAATAAAATGTTGACATGTTCATTTTCTATCTTTATGAGAATCATATTTCTAAGTTTTGAAAATTATTCTTTGACAACAGACACTCTCCTGGGTTAACATGCAAATAGTTTCCCAGCTTCTTGGGGAAAGTTATGTGGGTCCATCTTGGGGATCAAATACCAGAAATCAAAGAGACTGTCTGCTCAGACCTTCTGTACCATATAGCCAGGGACCAATGGCTTCCTTTTCCTCAAATTTTATCCCTTCCTACTGCTGCCTCAGGTGGCTCCTTTCCTCTGTGGGTTCCCATCAGGACCCCTAGGTTTGGCACTGGATCTGCAGTGAACTGCTGGTCTTCAGCCTCTCCCCAGCAGTAAGTATGCCTGCATAGACACTGAGTGGCCAGATTATTATGATCTCTGAATGCATAATAATCTGGCCACTTAGTGTATATTCTATATAATAAAAGGCTAATATGCAAATTGTCCTTTTGACCAGAAGTTTGACCAGCAAGCAGGCTAGCCAACCGCCCATGTCTCCTCCCCCTGGCCAGGCTGGCCCGACCCCACCCATGCACGAATTCATATTCGGGGCCTCTAATGTATATATACTGAGTGGCCAGATTATTATGCACTCAGAGATCATAATAATCTGGCCACTCAGTGTAGTCATCACACAGCCATAACTAGAGTTTTCTACCTCTGGTCTCTCTGCTTCTCCAGACTCACCATCAGCTTCCCAGTACTTCTCAATGTTGTTTTTCATTGCCCCGGTGATTACCATAAACTGGTTTCCCTTAAACCTCCTAGTACCAGGCATTTCCCCAGTGATTACCATAAACTGGTTTCCCTTAAACCTCCCAGTACTGGGCAGGCACACGATGTGGATTCCAGTTGAAACATATCTAGTCAGAGAAGCATCCAGAGTCTTCCCGTTTAAGGAAAAATAAGGCAGGCAAGCTCATGTTGCTGACCAATAGGATTTGCTCATCGGAAAGCATGGGTGTTTCCTTCTCCCCTTGAAGGCAGCTGGCTGTCTTTGCCTCCCCATCTTCCCAACAAATGTTCAACTGACCATACTGGGCTCCTCATCACACATTGGTACCTGACTTTTTCCAGAGTTTATCTTGACTTCCTGGCTAGATTCAAGAGATATCACACCACTTTTAAACCCACTTTATAACCCAGCACAACACACTTCACAGATTCTTAACAAATAACTGTCAGCTGCCTGGCTGGCTGAGCAGCCTTGTCCTGAGCTGGAGGCGCCTTACCTTGAGCAGTTTCATTTTGCAGTTTAGCAAATGGCTTAACCCTGTGAGGTGAGAGTCCCTGGAGGACCTTCAGGCCCAAGGCTGGCCCTCCAGGGCCCGCTCCCTACTGAGGGGAGTCCTGGTCATGGAAATGGACGTAGAAGTGAGGAAAGGGGTTGAGGGTGCTGTATCAACTATTAAAGCTCTTCTGAACAGTTTTCATGTTGATTGGTTAATGGGTTATATTCCAAGTATAAAAATGCATGAAAGTATGTTTAAATAGCAGCAGATTCTTAATAAATGTTTAATAAACTAAGAATCTTAAATAATGAAGATACTAATGATAAAAATGTTTACATTATTTTTATCCTGAAGGGGAAGAGGCAAAGAATAAAGATGACATCACGGGATGTAAAGTACAGCCTAGTAAAGAAAGTCAATAATATTGTAGTAGTAACTACATATGGGGTCAGGAGGGTATATAGAAATTTGGGGAGAATACTTTGTAAAGTATATGATTGGCTAAACCCTATGATCTACATCTAGAACTAATAGAAAATAATATTAAATATAAACTGTAATAAAAAATTTAAAAAATAAAGACAAAAATGAATAAAGATGACAAATATGCTATTAACAGTAATAATTTAGATAGTCTGTATTAATTTCCAAAGAGACCAAATAGATTTACAAACTCTTCAGTATTCCCAATGTGAATTTTAATGCACTTTGTGGCATGAAAAGGAATGTATGGTAATGTAAAGGAATGTACTCTGAAAGGAAAGAGGAAGTAGGAAGGAACATAAATAAATGTTCCTTCAAAGGGTCCCACAAATCCAAAAAGTTGACTCACTCCCCTAGAGCCTCTTCCTGCCTCCCCTTACCTCTTCCTCCTCCTCCTCCTTCTGTTCTCCCTCTCTCTCGTGGATGACTTCATGAGGTCTGTGAGCTGACATGACCAAGTTCTCATGTAACTGTTCTATAGCGAGGGACTGCACAGAGTAATAGGACTCTGTAGACACCTTCTTTCTCAGGGAGAACCAGCCCCACATGACCCCAGACCCTCCTTGCTGGAGCTTTCGCCCAAGATTCCCTTCTATTGACCAATGATGCTAGGTGTTTGGTTCCGTGGGCTCATAGAACCCTAGAGCTGCTGAGAACTCTGACAAGTCACAGGTTCTACCTACACCTGGCTCCGGGGTACATCTGGACTGCTCCCAGAGAAAATGAGGCGTGAAAAGAGTGCCCAGCATCCCCAGGGACTAGGGCAGGGATTAAGGGCCATGAATACTGAGGCCCCAAGACTGCACACGCTCCTCTGCATGGCCTTCATGCCTGGTGAATCAAAATATTCAAAGTGGGAAACCAGGCTGACATTAATTGTTATACTTCAGTAATACCATAGTGACACACCAGGAAGGTTCCTCAAATATTGGCTGTAAATCTCTTCATACATAAAGGAGAGGGCACACTGCTAGTTAAAGGAGTCATATGAAAAATACACTAAGTTGCATCATTTCCCATCCTAGCATCAATAAAGTATTGATTTTTCTAAATCAGGATAAATTTAAAATACATCTTTATTATATGTCATGAAGTGACTTTCAGAAGATTGGGAAAAGACTTAAAAAAAAAAAAAAAAAAAGACATATTTGCCCTGAGCTGATCTGTCAGCAATGATTTTTCATTCTGCTCATATCTGCCATCCATTTTTCTGCCATCTTACTGATTTGTAAAAAGCAGTCATGGCCTTCATTTAAACTCCCAACGGCCTCCTGAGGGCTCCACAGTGGCATGTTCCATGCTTCTCTATGCTACTTGCTTTTTTAATTTCATGCTGAGTGGTGAGTGTCAATGCCCTGAGACTCCCTGGTGGACTAATGTAAAACTCAGCCTCAGCATCCTCATGACTGGGTCTGCAGAGTGCAAACACCACTCATACCTCCCCTCAAAGGATTACCAGCAACACACATCCCCTGTGGAACCTTTACTGACCCACAGAGCTCTTACTCAAAGGGAAGGGAAGCAATGGGGGTCCATTCAGTAGTCACTATTCACACTCCAACTCCCCACATGGCCCTTGCAGGGAACAAAACGTGACTTTCCCAGGGTTTAAAAAGATCAGGGCATATGTTCTACATCATCACAGACAGAAGAAAAGAACATGACACAGAGTTCATCTTCTGAGCCTGCCCAGATTTGTAAAATCTGATATATTTTTTTTTTTGTATACACTTAGTAAAAAAACTGGAGGTTTTCAGACATTATTCAAATGTGAAGCTTTATAATTTTTAAAACTACACACCATAAAATCAACTGCCAGAAGAAAAAAGAAAATATGCCTCAGAAATTTTTATTTTAAACACTTGAGATTGAAAATAATTTGACATATTCTCTAAGTATAACTTTCATATAGTTCTCTGATTGCTCTTCTCCGGCCGAGTGCTCTAATAGTATTCCATAAATTATGTCTTTTTTTCTCAAAGCTTCATATTTCCAATCAGACCTGATAAGTGAAAATTAGGCATATAAAAGAACAATAATTTCACTAGACAGTGTTCCTTTCAGCACATAAATTGAGTACATTTTTATTAAGCAACTATTACACGTTGGTGAGTTAGGTCTTACTCAATGATTCACTCAAACACTGCAGTAGCAATGTAGTACATTTCCAATATAGGACAGTGGGAAACATATATTTTGACCTGAAAGTTTTATTTAGACCTGTCTAGGTCTGAATCTTAGATCTATCCCTGACCCTGAGCAGGTCTTACCCTTTCCACCCTCCACTTCCTGATGTGTAGAATGGGGATTTCAACAGCCTCCCTGGGTTTTGTAAGAATACTGAGATCGTGCATAGCAGGTCTGACTCAAAACAGGCCAAATAAATACCATTCCAGAAGGTCCTAAATTCTCGGATATGGGATGAATCAGTGGACTCGTAGAGCCAAATTCCCCACTATACTGCCTCAACAACTCCTTTTGCAAGAGAGAAAAGAGGCCAAATGTGGGACTATTTATAGCAAATAGGTACTCAAAAATGTTAACTGCCTTTACTTCTCCTACCTTAAAATGCCTTCACCTCTTATTCTCTAATGCCCAGACCCTTCTTACTCAATGGGTTACCCAGCATGATGAACATAAGTTATGGGCACAGTGCCCAGGTCCTCAGCTCAATGGGGAGCAGAATGACCTCGGCCAACACAATGTGAGCTTGGCCAATGCACCCAATGAAGAGCTAGGGGCTCCCATCTCCTTATGAGGGAAGCAGGTCTGGGTTGGCATAGATGCCATCCCTTCCTCAAAATCCTAAATTGAACAGAAATCCTCCCCAATGAAGAAGCTGTTTTTCCATCACCTTTAGAAAAGCCTGGCATTCAGAGGGACTGGATCTAAATGGACTGCTGAACTTTTCAGATTTTGGTATCAGTGGTACCAACTTGATCCTCAAAAATTAGCTAGTCTGATAAGTACCAAGCAAAGCAGTTCACAAAATGACTCTGGCATTTGCAACAGCTTTTAGCCAAGCACAGAGGAACCATGAGAATCAAAAAGGAACCACCAGATGTCACTCTCACAAAAAACAACAACGATATTAGACAGCTTGGCTTTAGTTTCCAATGACACATAGATCCGTGGGTGGGGAGAAATTAAATAGATAACGTTATGAAGAAGGAAAAAAATTCCCTTCCTACATTTTGTTATAAATATGGAGTTGAGACTGGCTTAAGGCAAGGGTTAAGTCCTGAGGTCAATACTTAAAAGGAAAATATATAGTCAAATTTAACATTGAACAAATACTTTAAATTGTCATCATAACTGGTTTTCATAGAATGGTTTTGAATATAACCTCATAGAGGAATGGGTATGTATAAACATAAAATGTGTACAGTGAAATATGGTGTGTAATAAAGAGTACATGTGCAAAACAACATTTTCACAATTGTGTATTATTGAGTTTATTTAACATAAATAAGCAAAGTGTCTTATTCCCCTGTATATATGCCTCTGCTACTAGTTTTATGGCTGTGAAATGAACCTTGGCAATCACTTAATATGCCAAGCACTTCTGTCCTCTAGGGCCCGCCCTATCCAATCTGTACTTCACAGAGGAATATTGAGGGCATGCCATTTCTTCAGGAGAGTAATTTTACACAGAACAAACAGCAGCACAGAACCCAGAGACTTTTTTAAACTGTGTAATTTTGAAACCATCATAGTAAAGATGTTTTAAAATTAAGAACAGAGCTTGCAGCTTCTTCCTATGAATAAATACCATAATTCCTTAATAATACCCAGGCTCTCTGTTGGACACTTAGAGACTCATTTCCAATTCAAAAAAAAACAAAAAACAACAAAAAAAAAACAGGAAAAAAGTGAGCATTTCACCTTTACTATTACTATCACTATGTTCTGACAATAATAATAGCAGGTAACATAATTGAGTGCCAAAAACTGCTCTAAATCTTTACATTCATTAATCCATTTAATCTTCATTATGACCCTAGGAGAGAATACTATTTTGTCCAAATAGGGAAACTAAAATTCATTAATATTTAATTAACTTATCCACTGTCCCATCTCAGTTTTTCCATCCATACAATTGGAACAATATCAGTTAGTTTACATCATTGTTGTGAGGTTTAAATGAGATAATGTATTCAATGCTTCAGCACAGTGCAGACACAACTAATAAGTGATTTCTTTTGTTATCATTAAAGTGGTTCTATAGATAAAAGGCTCCAATGCAGCCTAAGGATTAGCAAAAAGAAACTTCTTGCAGCATCTTGCTAAAGATGCTGAAACTTCCTGGCTACCACAGAAAACTGGCAGTGAGCATTCCTTTACTCATAGCTCTGCTCCAAAGTAAATGTCTTTAAAAGAGAATACAGCCCTAGCTGATTTGGCTCAGTGAATAGAGCGTAGGGACTGAAGGGTCCCGGGTTCGATTCCGGTCAAGGGTGCAACTTGCCCCAGTTGTGTGCCTGATTCCCAGTAGGGGGGCGTGCAGAAGGCAGCTGATCAATGATTCTCTCTCATCATTAATGATTCTATCTCTCCCTCCCTCTCCCTTCCTCTCTGAAATCAATAAAAGTGAGAGAATACAGAATCTTGTCTCTTAATGAGTGCTTGGAAGAGGCGGTTCCTGAGAACAGTGACTCAAAGGTGACCTCCAAGGGAAGCCCATACTGCAGGAAAGAGAGGGCCGGAGGACGTGAGTGCACACGCTGTGAATCAGCCAACCTGGGTTCAAATCCCCGTTCCATGGTGATTCACTAGCTTTTTGGGCTATTTTCCTTTTTTGTGCCTCAGTTTCCCATCTCAGAGGGATGTCCACAGAGTAAATGAGACATGTGAAAAGCACAGAGAACCAAGTGTTGGGTATAAAACATTTGTAAGTATTCCTATAATTGCTGGGACTAACTCTCCTAAAGGCACCGGCAAGCACTTCAGCCTGCTGCCTGGAGAAGGTCGGGTGGTAGACAGGGTGCCACACTCGGCATTAAAGAGACTGCCTCGCTTGGCAGACACACCCTGGTGTCCCCAAACAGATCAGTCTACCACCACACAGGCCAGGGAACTACAACCTGGGGTCAAATCCAGCCTGCCTTTGTAAATGAAGTCTTACTGGAACACTGTCATGCTCCACATTTAAATACTATCTGTGGCTGCTTTCCTGTTACAACTGCAGAGTTGAGTAGTCGTAACTGGCCTTCTACAGAAAAAGTTTGCCTACCTTGGCACAAATAGATAAAACATTGAATTTTCTTCCCTAACCCAATTGGATTATTTTGAGAATAGAGTGAGAAACAGATGTGAATAATTTCTAAAATAGGAATTAAAAAACAAAAAAAAAACATGGCCTTCAATCTTTAAAATGAAGGGCGAAATAATGCTCAGAGCGTGAGTGTAGAGTCCCACCATGAGCTCCATCACTCATGTGTGGCCTTGGGCAAATCTCTTAGCTGCTCTGGGATCCGGATGTATTAATGTATAATAAAATTAGGACAACAATAAAACCACACTTGCGGGGTTTAAAGAATTACATGAGGTGTACAGAGGGTTTGCCCTGGTGTCTGGTCCACAGTGAGTACTCGGTAACGTCAGCACTCACTGAACTGTTGCTTTCATTGTTTTATTACTTCCGGGAAAAGCTGCATGTCCAAACATTGGACCACCCAGACAGTACTTTTCCTCTCCGAGCATCTCCCCTCATGAGAATTACTGGTGCTAGCAAAGCAGAGATGCTGAGAACTGTAATCCGTTCTTTGGCAGCAGTCTAAGAGAGGAAAAGCTAAGATTTTGATAAATCCACTTCCATCAACATTAATTTTCCTCCACTCCCACCAACATTCCCTTCCAACAGTAAGAAATTTTGGACAAGAAGCTAAATGTTTATCTACACATTAGTGTTATGTAGAGGAATAAACCTTATACTATTAAGACAAAGTAATACAATCAATCCCATCAGAAGCGAAATGTTGACATTTGGTTTCTAGCAAGAAGGATATTAAATATGGAAACCAGCAGGAAAAAAAAAAGAGCTGCCAGAAGGATAAGCATAATAAATCATATAATTAGTATCTCAAACCTAATAGACATTCTACATTAAAAATATTTTTAATGACTTAAAAATTCTAAACAGCTAAAGACAAATACAAAAACTCTGGTAGAACAAATGCATTAAAAAGAATCTGGCCCTGGCTGGTTTGGTTCAGTGGATAGAGCACTGCCTTATGGACTGAAGGGTCCTAGATTTGTCAAGGGCATTTACCTTGGTTGCAGGCACATCCCAAGGAGGGGGTATGCAGGAAGCAGCTGATCGATGTTTCTCTCTCATCCATGTTTCTAACTCTCTATCTCTCTCCCTTCCTCTCTGTAAAAAGTCAATAAAATATATATTTTTTAAAAGTCTAAGATGACAGTAAAGAGTAATCAGGGCACTTTGGGGGCTGATGCAAATGTATAATCTACCTAATAAAAGAGCAATATGCTAATTGATGTACCTTCACAATGCCCACCAGCCAATCAGGAGTGAGTGTACCACCGAGAGGTTAAGTATCTTGCCCCAAATCACAAAGCATCTAAGTGCAGAACCAAAAAGAACAACAGACAAAGGTTGTAAAGACAGTACACTAGAGAAGAAATCCAGCAGCCAGTTAACTTGGAAGTGTGCACTTAAATAGTGGTATGATTTTGTCCATTGGATTCGGCAAAGTTTGCAAGAACTGATAATATCCACAGTTTGCATTGCAGAGATACTGGAAAGCGAACATACACTGTTGCCTCAGACTATGTAGAAGTCAGTCTGGCAATATCCATAAAAAACATGCATGTGCATATACATTTACACAGCAACACTGCTTCTAGGATTCTATACTATAAAATATTTACACACACGCACAAGGACCTGTGGTGGGCAGTGAGACGGGCATGAGCAGAGCAAAGACGATGGGTCAGGAACAGAAGGTCACCAGGGCAGAAAGCCCTCGGTGCCTAGGGAAGAACAGTTGTAATGGGACCTCGCCCTCAGGGTGACCTTTTCGCCCTAGACATAACATCTAGGCCTCAGCTGGACTTCAGCTCCAGGCTCAGAGAAACAGCAAAATCGGATAAGCAACACCACAGATGACCTCGGGACCAGCTGTGTTGGATCGTGACCCCTTACCCTGGTGCTGACCAATGGATCAGTGGAGACCCTGCCCTTAAAGGACACACCTGGAAACCACAGTAAGGAAGGTGACATTTCAACTGCATTTATTTTGTAACCCAAATCCTTCCACGCCTGGGATAAGTGAAGAGCACTTTCTGTCTCTAGTAGTAAAACTTTTTTTTTTAAATCTTTTTATTTAGAAATAGTTTCAGACTGACAGAGAAGTTGCCAGAGTAAGAACAGTTCAAAGAACACTGGGTGTTCTTTATCCAGATTCATCTACTGTTAACAGTCTAGCCCCTTTGCTTCATAATCTTCTTTTTCCTCTCCCTTCCTTCCTCCCTTTCCAAAGTTCTCTAGCTAGCTAACTAGATTCTTTTTTCTTTTTTTTTTCTGAACCATTAAAAGGTAATGCGGCCCCTTATCTCTAAATAAATTTCAGTGTGTATTTCCTAAAACTAAGGATACTCTCTCGTATAACCAGTCAGGACATTTGGCTGCTCTAAGCTAATGTCCATATTCCAATGCTGTCTATTTAGCCAGCCATTCTCCCTTACAGTATTTCCCCCTGCTGTGCAGGAGCTAGGCTCGGGTCAAATACATCCAGCAGTCAGGTGTCCAGGGCCTCCTTCCATCTGGAACCTTCTCACAGCCTTTCTTTGCCTTTTATGTTACCGGCATTTTTTGAGAGGACAGCCCTCTTTTCTCCTTTCCTTAAAAATAGAACCTTCCTTTTTTAAGGTTTCTGTTGTTTCCTCGTGATTAGATTCAGGTTAGACGACTCCGGAAGGGACACCGTGTCCTTGTCACGTCCTTCGTACCTGGAGGCGGAGAGGTTCGCTGCCCCCGCTGGTGAGGTGAATTTTGATTAGCTGGTCAGCGTGTTGTCCAGTTTCTTCCTTTCATAATCACTATTTTTTGTCTTGCAGGAAATCTGTAGTTGAGATAGTGTAACACTAGGTATGTACCATGCTCCTCGCCCAAATTTGCCTGTGGGTGATTCAGCACTCTGATGGTGGCTGCCAGACTCACTCTTGACTATGACAGCCGAAAACTGATTTTTCAACCCCAACACTCGGTCCACCTTTACCAGTGGGCATGTGGCATTCTCTTAAAAGGAAAAGTCCTCCAGGCTCCTCCATGTATCTACCTAGCTATCATCCATATAGATTTCAAGGAGTTCTACTTTTTTAAATGGTCTGTGATACACTACTGACTTTAATTATGTTCATGCTCACATTGTCACCAATTTAGCCCGGGCAACTTTTAAACATCTCGCTCCTTACCCCTCTGAGCAAATTCTAATAATAGAACTTGCTTATTAGGAGGATTCTGTTTGCCAAGGAATCTTACAAGGTTAAGGCATAGCTAAACCTGAGCAATAAGATTCGATTATTTTTCTGATTCCCTTAATGAAAACTGAGATAGGTAGCCACTGACTTACCGTATTTTTCGGACCATAAGACGCTCCGGACCATAAGACGCACCAGTTTTTAGAGAAGGGAAATGAAGAAAAAAAGATTCTGAAACAAATAGTGTCCTAAAATATTTTATGTGCATTAAAACCCAACATCACAGTCATAAACACATGTAATCAACCCTGTAAAGTAAACAGCAGCATTTAGAACCATTTTAGAGCCGGGCAAGCACACAGAGACCACACAGAGCCGGGCAAGTAAAAAAACTTTTTTTTAAAGTATATGTGTAGGCTATATTTGGACCATAAGACGCAGGGACTTTTTCCCCCCACTTCTGGGGGGGAAAAAATGCTTCTTATGGTCCGAAAAATACGGTACCTACTTGACCCACCAATGTGCATTACAAAATGAGCTTGATTAAAACGAGGCTACCGTGGAAAGAAGAACTGCCAACATTACGAAGCTGCGAGACACCTAGGGACAACACAACAAAACAATTGTACTAGCGTTTTTGCTCAGTCACAGCAGAACTTTGAGGAACTTCAGCATAATTCACAAAGGTGGGAGCTCCTGGGAGCCTAACAGCTCCTGTGGCTGCAGCGGAAGTGAGTAGGCGCTGGGTGAAGCATTAGGTTACACCCTTTCAGACATACCTTGCGCAAGGCCCAAGAGGCTGAGGTCATTGCCCTGCCCCTCTCTGACGTTTCTTGCTGTGATGCACAGGTTGAGGAAACCAGCGGTCCCCCTGCATCCACTCCCCGGCTTCCTGCCCACAAAAGGCAGCAGCCACAGAAGCTTCTCCATTCCGGCCTCCAGTTCCCGGAATCGCAGCTACTGCAAAGTGAGCTCTCAGCTCTAGAACCACCAGCCACAGAACAGAGCACCCCCCCTCGGGGGTCGGTTCTGGGTGGGACTGCGGGTCATTCCTGGAGGCACAGCCTAGAACCCCTCCTTCAGCTCTCCGTGCATTTTGTCAACACCTATTCCCCTTCCTAAGCTCTTCTGATTTCAACTGCCTGCAGCAGTTCCAGGTTCCTGCACTGAAACCGGAGGGAGCGAGGCAGCAGATGACAGGGAAGAAAATAAACAAGATAATATAGAGCGTGATCGCATCTAAGGGGAAATAAACAGGATGTGTAATGGAGAAGAGAGAGAGGCTGGGGTGACGATGGAACCCGAGGACCGCGGCACTGGGAACCTGATCTCAGGGGCGAGGACGGAAAGCTGAGAAGGAGCCAGTCATGTGAAGGGCCGGTGAAGGCCGCCAGGCGGGGAGATCGCCCTGCAGAAGCACCGCGGTGGGGAGGAACTGGGCAGGTTCAAAACACCTGCCGGCAGCCAGGGTGGCCACGGCAGAGGGAAGGAGAGGGGGGAGGGCAGGAGGTACACTGGAGGAGGAACGCAAAAGCCTCGCCACGCAGCCCACAGGAAGCAGTGTGGATTTCACTCTAAATGCTACAGAAAGCCACTAACCAGTTTTCAGCAGGGAGGTTCCCTGTGTGAGTGTCTGTACAGGAGCACGTGGCAGAGGGGAGCTGGGAGACAGAGAGCGATTAGATAGGATGCTCTCCCAGGACCACGGGCGTTAGGAGGCAGCGGTGTGGTGTGGGGAGCGCGGGGGGATACACGGACAGAAGGCACTGGTTTGCAGTGAGGAGCCATGTTCTGCAGGTAGATGCAACAGGACTAGCTGATGACGGAGAAATGGAACAAAAGAAGGCTCAATTGCGGGGAACAGAAAGGGAACATTAAACATCAGGCAAGGGGAGGGCTTCATTGGCTGTGCAGTGCTGTTTTCAATTGTTCCCTCAAAAACAATTATGGCAAGGGCAATTGTCTCCACTGAAACGTAATGCTTTACAGTCTTTAACAAAAAAAGATAGGCATTCACGTAAGCATGTCACACGTCACATGTCCCTCAGCAGGAGCCGAATCTGTTGTCAACTGAAACTTCCTCTCCCCAAACAGCGGAGTTCTGGTGTGGACAGGGCCTTATTTAAGTTAAAGTGTAACTTCCGCCTCCATAAGCTACAAAGGAAAGTAAAAAGGCAAGTCTTCAAAAGAAAAGAGAAGAAAAAAAAAGGATCCTTGCCAAGCCTGTATCTTTACTTTTTAAATTTCAAATATAATTAGCAATGCGATTAGACTCCACAGTTTATGAAGTCAGAGGTTTGCTTGATGTCGGATGTAAAAAGAACTCCATCCGTCTCAATTTTTCCATTTTGAAAAGCTAGGAGGAATACCAAATGTTGTTATTACTAAATAAGCAGCTGCTTAGAGATGTGAATGCTTCGGGCTCCTAAAAGCATGAGGTGTATGAATAAATTATAATCATCCTCACTTTGTGAATGCTCCCAGCTAGACTGTGTAAGTTATTCCACTGACTGCAGGGGTCGCTTCTTCAAAAGGACACCTCCCACTGTTTGTATTTTAAAATAAAAATAAAAAACAACTTCCCTCCCCAAACTAGTTCTTAAATTAATATCAGCAAATAAATATTTGATATCAAGATGTTCAATATGACTAGTTGCAGTATTTGATACGATCCTACTATGACTTTTCCCTGCTCTATAAAATTCTGAATGTACTGATAAAAAGCAAAACATATACATACTGTCAAATTAATGGTTGCAACTAAGCACTTACGCCTTGGCAGGCACCAGGTGAGATTCCAGGCTATGTCTCACG
The DNA here is from genome assembly GCF_014108245.1 of Pipistrellus kuhlii. Taxonomy (NCBI): domain Eukaryota; kingdom Metazoa; phylum Chordata; class Mammalia; order Chiroptera; family Vespertilionidae; genus Pipistrellus; species Pipistrellus kuhlii. The sequence continues at coordinate 43,204,689 of NW_023425427.1, forward strand.
CACAGGGACGCTAGGAGGTGGGCATCAGAAGCCCCATGTGACGATGAGAGACTGAACTTGACAGAGAAATTAGACAACTTGTCCAAGGTCACACTGCCAGCAGGTGACAGAGCCCAACCCAGGTCTGCTAACCTGCAAGCCCACCAGTGTCCTGTCTGTCCTCTCTCCCACAGGCCTGCCTAGGCTCGGACACAACAAATCTTAAAATTGGGGGTGCCTGACAGGAGGCTGATTTTGCTGTACGCTTTGTCCCACTTGAGACTTCAGCTATGGTGATGGTCCCTTTCATCCAACTGTTAATGGCTTAGAAATGCAAATGTTTGTCCATCTGTCTAGCAAGACATGGCCGATACATAACAACTGCCTGGGGGAATGAACTAGAAAGTCCCGGAAAGCCATGACTATTTTGGACGCGCTTATTCACACAGCCCTCAGGCCTCTCTCCTGATGATGTCACGGTGCAGGAACCCAGTCAAGCACGGGCCCAAAGGTACCCTGCTCTCCAGTCCTGCTTTTCAATACCTAACACGTTTGCTTTATCCCCATCGTATATATTGGCTGCTCGTTTTTATTTCTGCCTGGGAACTCCTATTTTATCCTGGTGAATTTTAATTTTTCAATTAATTTAAATGCAAAAATTTACTGAGGTGAGAGCAAATGGACACGGGGGATCTTAATGGGATGATGGCAATGCCCTTACACTGATTGTAGTGATGGCTGCACAGCTCTGTAAAGTTACTAAACATCACTGAATTGTACATTTAAACTGAGTGCGCTTATGGCATGTAAATTATACCTCAACAAAGCTTTTAAGCATATTGAGGTAATGCTAACAGATGATGGGGGTAAATTCTCCTTTCCGGTGGAGAGGATAGAAATCTCACACTGTTAGGACGCACTAAGGGGAGTTCCTTCTCTGCTTTCTGTGCTGGTTTCTTTCGGAATGCCTCGGCGCCTACATCCCATCCCAGTGGGTGACATAGCACATATGCCAAAAGAAAAATATTGCTCCTGCCAAGACCGGTTTGGCTCAATGGATAGAGCGTCGGCTTGGGGACTGACGGGACCCGGGTTCGATTCCGGTATAGGGCATGTACCTTGGTTGCGGGCATGTCCCCAGTGCGGGGGGGTGCAAGAGGCAACTGATCGATGACTCTCTCTCATCGATGTTTCTAGCTCTCTATCTCTCTCCCTTCCTCTCTGTACAAAATCAATAAAATATATTTTTTTTTTAAAAAGAAAATAAAAATATTGCTCCTTCCAGGCAGCCACGCATGTTAAACAGTTGTTGGGCATCTGCAAGGGAAAGGAGGAGAGGGTGCATATCTGGAAAGGCTGGAGGAGGAGTAATACCTAAGGAAGGTCTCAAATGCTCAAGAGCAGTGGCCAAGGGAAGGAACAGCAAATGGAAAAGCTGGGAAGTGAAAAAGCACTGACCTCCCGGGAGGTGTGGCATAGATGGGGATCTACAAGCACTTCAGCGTGGTTGATGTTAAAGGTCATGTTAGGAATGCAAACTCCTGGGAGCCACTCAGACCTACTGACTAGGAATGGCTGCTGGTGGGACCTAGGAGCATCCATCTTAACAGGCCACCCACCCCCTAACCAGGTGCTCTATGCTCACCAACGAGTGAGAACCACTGAGCTGGGTCCTAAGCAAGGCCTATGTGCCAGGCTAAGTGTTTGCATTGTACCTCACAGGCTGTGAACAGAGTTTTAAGCAGCAAGGTGGCAATGGATTTGAACTTTAGAAAGAGCAGGCTGGCATAGCACATTGCCTTGGGGCAAAACAAAAATCCCAGAGCTCCCTCCAGGGCCCAGGAATCCACAAACGTTGTCCTCTCCTTTCCCTTTTAACCTCTTACACTAAGTAACCTAACACAAATATAGCCTTCCTAGGTCCAAGTCTCCAACTAAAACATCTACCAGTAGGTACTACGTAAAAAATAAACCTGGAAGAACCATTATGACTTTCACTAATACTAGCAAGGGCACCCTTCCACATAGCAAAATGTTTGGAGAAACCAGAAGTTACCACACATACTATTTATGTGTTGGTGGGCAAAGCCATTTTCAAAATATTAATGACATAGTCACTTCCCTTGCTCACAAGTCTAACACTGATGGCCCTCTGAGTCCATGTGGTGTTTGCCACTCTGCCCTCAGAGTCAACCATCCACATCTGACATCCTTAATAATAATGCTTAGAGCCAACATTTGCGCCTCTCCTTCCCCCCCCCCCCAAAAAAAAATGCATTACAGGGCTTTTATCCTCCCCATAATCTTCAGAAGGAGGCTCTATTTTCTCTAATTACAGATGAAGAAACTGAAGCTGGGAGAGGTTAATTTATTTAAGGTTGTACAAGGAGGGGAAGGGACATCCATGTGACTCCAGAACTTGTTCGATACCACTTCATGAATATGCCAACCAGATTTATATTTTCTCCTAGTTTTTTATGCCTAGACAAGTATTTAGAAAATAAGCATGTTTATAAGGCTTACAACATATTATAAACAACCTTACATCCAGCTCTAGAAATCACCTAGTTACAGGGAACAGCCTTCATTGGGCTGCTAACAGTCATTGGACAGACAACACAAAACACCAGAAAACCACGTGCCTTTCCATCCCTGGTGTGCCTCCCTCCAATCAACCTGCATGCACTCCTGCCCACAGTGCTGATCCCTCTACACTTCTCTTCAGCTTAAAACACTAAGTACACACCACGATAGCCACAATTTGGCATGAGAGACACGGAACAGCCCTTCCTGCCCTTCCAGTATTATCCCCTGCTACCCAGAGCACCACAAGCTCTCCCTCACCTCCATGCCTTATGCCTGCTAGGTCCTCTCCCTGAGACAAACTTCAAGAGTTCCCTCATGCCCAGCTCTACTCACCCTGCAAAATCCAGAATTCCAAAAAATGGTCTCTTCTAAGGAAACCATCCCCGACTACCCATCCCCCCAAGAATTCTAGGATCAGATTCACTTCGTGGATCATTAGTAACAGCACCCGAGGGCAGGGAACTAAGAAAACAAGTGAAAGAGCTAACTCAAGGAAGAACTGACACCTGCCCAGAGGTGATGTGCCCTCTTCTGTGCACCCAAAGCAGCCTGGCATCCCTCCTCCATGGTTCCCAGCATGCAGCAGTACATCTATGTCTACACACCTGCCCCTGTTCCTGACTAGACCATAACTTAGGGTGACAGCTATGTTTGCCTCTCCTGAACCTAGCACAAAATCCAACACATTAAATTAGACTCATAATTCTCACTTACTAGTTACAATGAGAGCCAACAAATGTAGGGTGTCCCCAAAAAATGTACACACAAACTTTGAATAATTATAAAGGCAGTGTATATATGTAATATATATCATTTTACTAAAATATTTTAAAATATGTAGGATATTGCCGGGACCGGTTTGGCTCAATGGATAGAGCGTCGGCTTGGGGACTGAAAGGTCCCAGGTTCGATTCCGGTCAAGGGCATGTACCTTGGTTGCGGGCATATCCCCAGTAGGGGGTGTACAAGAGGCAGCTGATTGATGACTCTCTCTCTCATTGATGTTTCTAACTCTCTATCTCTCTCCCTTCCTCTCTGTATAAAATCAATAAAATATATTAAAAATAAAAAATAAAAATATGTAGGATATATATACCTACATATATATATATATGTATATATCCTACATATATATATTATATACACACACACACACACACACACACACACGTATGTTGTTATATCTATATAATAAAACCCTAATATGCAAATCAACCAAACGGCTAAACAACTGGTCGCTATGGCACACACTGACCACCAGGGGCAGACGCTCAGTGCAGGAGCTGCCCCTTAGTGGTCAGTGTGTTCCCACAGGGAGAGTGCTGCTCAGCCAGAAGCCGGGCTCACAGCTGGCAAGGGCAGCAGCAGGGGTGGGAACCTCTCCTGCCTCCACCACAGGCGAGCAGTAAGGAGCGAGGAGTCCCAGGCTGGAGAGCCATGGACTGCGAGAGGGATGTCTGACAGCCAGCTTCCTGGGAATCGGGCCTAAGCTGGCAGGCGGACACCCCCCAAAGGGTCCCAGACTGCAAGAAGATGCAGGCCAGGCTGAGGGACGCCCCACCACCACCACCAAGTGCACGAATTTCGTGCACCAGGCCTCATCTATATATTCATGCACCAGGCCTCATATTATATATATACATATAATTTTACTAAAATACTTAAAAATATGTAGGCCTTATGTATATATCAGCATAATATCAGCAGTACATGCAAAGTGACATGTCCCCAGATCTCAGCAGAAAAGCATTTACTACACACCCACAGTCTTAAAGAGCTTAAGAAGCATATTGGAATGAAGAACTCCCAGGCATTCAACACTTGAGGAGTCCCTGTGAAGAGGTGTGGTGACCCAACCAATTCAGCCATCTAGCCAGAGTGGCTCTGAGTACAGGACCAATTTCCACGAAGCACAGGAGAGGAAGGGGAGAGCACTGGACACCAGCAAAGTTTTAGGAAGATAAATCTGGTAAAGCTGGTGCAGCCAGATTGTGAAGATGGCAGAAGGAAGAACAAAAGGCTGCTGCGCCTTTCTCAGTGAAAATTGTTTTCCGGTGTTTTGTTCTGTCTGTCCAGCAAAGGTTTGCAAAGGAAAACTCTCTCCCAGAAGCCTCACAAGTGCCCAGAGAGTCCCCAGGGACTCACCCTCTGCGCAGCGAGACCCACCCGAGATGGCCACTGGGCACCTGAGCCTAGGGGCTGGGGAGCTGTCAACAGATGGCTTAGATGCAAACCACCAGCCTCACAGAGTTCACAGAATCAGATTCACGTGTGGATCCTTAGTAACAGCCCCCGAGGACAGGAAACTAAGACAAGAAGGTAAATAGCCGAAACCGGTTTGGCTCAGTGGATAGAGCATCGGCCTGTGGACTGAAAGGTCCCAGGTTCGATTCTGGTCAAGGGCATGTACCTTGGTTGTGGGCACGTCCCCGGTGGGGGTGTGCAGGGGGCAGCTGATTGAGGATTCTCTCTCCCCGATGATTCTAGTTCTCTATCCCTCTCCCTCTCTGTAAAAAATCAATAAAATATGTTTAAAAAAAAAAAAAAAAAAAAAAAAAAGAAGGTAAACAGCCAACCAAAGGAAGAACTGATACCTGCCCAGAGCAGCATACCTGCACTACCGGACTGGAAAGGAAGAAGGGAGTATTCAGGTGTGCGGGGAAGGAAGGAGAAAATGAGGGCAATTTTCACTGAGAGCTTCTGGGAGAGAGTTTTCCTTTGCAAACCTTTGCTGGACAGACAAAACCAAACACCAGCAGCCTTTTGCTCTTCTGCTTGCCACCTCCACAATCTAGCTGCATCAACTTGACCAGATTTATCTTCCTAAAATGACCTATCACACTTGTCTCTAGGGGTTGGAGAGCTGTCCTGGCCTGGTTGCTCAATGGTTAGATCATCAGCCTGTGCATGGAAAGGTCATGGGTTCAATCACCAGTCCTGGTTAGTCTGGGGTGTAGGAGAGGCAATCAATTGATGTGTCTCACATAGATATTTCTCTCTCTCTCTCCCCGTCCCCTTCCTCTCTCTTTACAATCAATGGAAAATATATCCTCTGGTGAGGATTAACAAAATAAATAAATTAAAAATTTTAAAAAACCTTTCATCACAGGAATGTAAAATACAGCATAGAGAATATAGTCAATACTATTGCAATAACTAAGTATGGTGCCTGGTGGGTACTGGAAACATATAGGGAAATACTTTGCAAAGTATATGATTGTCTAACCACTTTGCTGTATACCTGAAACCAATACAAAATAATACCGAGTGTAAAAAAGTAAATATACTTTTGATTACATGAAGAAAGAAGTCCAGATTCCCATTTTTTTTTTTTTTTTTTTTTTAGAAGCGCCCAAACTCCTTAGCCTGACATTCGGACACTGTACCACGTGAACCAAGCTGGCTGTGCAGGCTCAGCCCTCACCAGCTCTCCTTCTCATGGCTGACGCCCTGCTATCCCAGGTGCATTCGCATTCCCCCCCGTCTCAGCGTCCACCCAGGCCTGAGCTTATCCCATTGCTCCTCTCAACATCACCTTGCTCAGCCTTCAAGCCCCAGCCCAAAGACCATCCCCTCTTTAAAGTCTTTGCGAGCCACTCAACGAGGCTGTCAACCATCACTGCCGTCCTGGGGTAACTCCTGAACGCACGCCGTTCACTCTCAGAGTGTCCTATTGTGACAATAAGTTACATTGCCCTCCTACCGAAAACTTATCCTGGCCCAAAGACAGAACTAGCTACCTGTGCACCTGTGTCCTTTGCAAGAGAGCTCTGCAGGCCAATGATGTTGTCTTACCTTAGTGTGTTTCCACACTTAGTGTGTGTATCTTAAAGGCTGTTAGCACCATGTGCTCAAGAAACACTGGTGAAAGGATGAAGCTGATTCTAAGAAACTGTAGCAATCAATGTGACTTAAAATTCTCCTAAAATCCCAAAGAAAAAAAGTTTCTCAATCAGAATCAGACTTAAAAAAATCTGGGCCCAAAGAGCAGGTCATGGGGACATCATCACACAGGCCATTCCCTTCCCTAACTCGGTGATTCTCGGCTGCTTTTCCTTATGGCCCCCTACGAAGCCTTTTAAAACATCTTTTCCTAACTACACCCCCCCCCCATGACGTTTTAATAGCACCCAGATCTATCTGAGCTTTTTACATAAAACGAGGAGGTAGAGTTTAATCTTTTTGTTCAATAAAGGATTCAGATTGACTTAATAAAAAAATTTCAGTTATTAAAAGTTTAAAGTTATGAACATTTAACTTTGTAACTGTATTTGCTGAGTAACATTTTTTTAACATATTTTATTAATTTTTTACAGAGAGGAAGAGAGAGGGATAGACAGCTAGAAACATCGATGAGAGAGAATCATCCATCAGCTGCCTCCTGCACACCCCCTTTTGGGGATGTGCCCGCAACTAAGGTACATGCCCTTGACTGGAATCGAACCTGGGACCCTTCAGTTCACAGGCCAGTGCTCTATTCACTGAGCCAAACCAGTTTAGGCTGCTGAGTAACTTTTAATAGAATTTTAATATAAAATATAATGTATCAATTTACATGTGCAAATTACCAATTTCTACCTAACAGAAATATAACCAAATTTTTAAGACATTCAAAACTATCATTTTTCCAGCAAAGGTAAAACAACTGAAAAATTATCTTCTTAAAATTTATTTTTAATGAAATTAACTCTTGTTTCATATGAGAAAATAATTTTTAATTTAACTAGCTCCTAGATATTCAATCAGATATTGTCAATATATTTTCCTCACCCAAAGAGAGAGAAGAAGTAAGAGAGGGAGAGAGGGAGGGGAAAATTTCAATGTGAGAGAAAGACATCAATTGGTTGCCTCCCACATGCCCCCAATGGGAGAGGTGATGGAACCTGGAACCTAGGTACTTGCCCTTGACAGGGAATGGAACCCTGGACCCTTCAGTGCAGAGGGAGGGTGGCAGCACATACTCTAACCACTGAGCTATTCCGGCCAGGGTGATATATTCTCTTTTTAGTACTTTTTCACATAATTATTGGTGAACTGAATAATTGTAACAGGATTCAATAATAAAATATAAACAAACTATTTTTGTTTAATTCTCAAATTCCAAGTCATACAAAAGCACCGAGGACCAAACATAGCAAGAAGGGCAGCCAACAGCAGCCCATAAGAAAGAGGAGTTCACCAAGAGAGATACAACTTCAAGATCAAGCAGCTGATGGTCCTCCAGTCATAGCCACCTATTTGCCATAGATTTGTAGTATTGACCTTGCACAATTTCTGTATACCTTTCATGGACCTCAGGTCAATGTTGCTTGTGTAATTCCCAAGAAAACCGAATGTTAAGAAATGAGATTTTGTTAACCAAGGTTTGAAGGACCACACACCATTGTAAAATCTAAGATGTTTCTGTCTCCCCTCCAGAATCAATTTTTGGCACCTCTGAGGTGGCAGGTCCTAATCTCGGTACCCTCTCATTTTTATCCTCCTACATAAAAAACAAGCATCCATTTACACTGCATCCCACAGTGTAATGCATCTCAACACATCTGCTCTCATTATGAAAGATCTTCTATTACCCCTTCTCTTTAGTTACTTTGAAAAAAAAAAAAAGAGATCCCCATATTATTATTAACCTTCTCCCTCTGCTCTGAAAGCACAGGCTTTTGGAGCTGGAAAAACACTTAAGGCTCATCCAGCCCCTCCTTCCTCATATGAAGAAACAGCAGAGCCCTGAGAAGCTGAGAGACATGTCAATTAAAGTCACCAGTTATGGGCAAGGTCCTTGTCTGTCTAGTTCACTGTTGTGTCTCTCGGCTAGCACTGGGTTTGACACATGAGACAGCCAGATATTTGCACACATGATGAGTGAATGGTTACGGGGCAAATGAGTGACAGAACTGAGAGCCCAGTTCACCTAATTCTGAGGCAGTTACTTCTCCAATCATACCACTTGGCACTTGTACTACCCTTTCCAGCCACGCCCTTCTATTTCCCTGGAGTATCAAAGAGTGGCCACAGAAACTATTAAATGTTTAGTGTTTGGAAAATTTCCCAGCTGAAATAAGCTATTTCAGTTCACACAACCAGTAAAGTTGAAGGTCTTGTTCACTCGTGTGCAGAGCATTTCAGCCTGCTGAAAGTCAGGAACTTGGTGCAAATAAGGATACCCAGTCTACAATGCACCATTTCTAACTTGCTTACCTTGCCTTGAGCTCTTTTCTAGAATCCTGTACATGTCACATCCCCCTTTAGTCAGCAAACTGTGGCTCAGAGCCACATGTGGCTCACGAGCTGCGGTTTGCCGCTCTGTTGACTAATGAGTTTGCTGACCACTGCCCTACCCAGATGGAGAACCCTAGACAGTCAAAACTGTGTCTTGTCTTTCTAAAGCACCTACCAAGTTTGAACACAGAATAAATGTTGGTCAAATGTTTGTAAACTTATACCAATGGAACGGGTGCACCACGAGGGACAAAAGTGGATTTGGCATGAATAAAAAATACTACGGCTGAAACCGGTTTGGCTCAGTGGATAGAGCATCGGCCTGCAGACTGAAAGGTCCCAGATTCGATTCCGGTCAAAGGCATGTACCTTGGTTGTGGGCACATCCCCAATCAGCTGATCGATGATTCTCTCTCATCGATGATTCTAACTCTCTATCCCTCTCTCTTGCTCTCTGTAAAAAATCAATAAAATATATTTTTTTAAAAAAAATACTATGTGTACCTTGCTCATCTCCTAGGACCAGGACAGAACCTAATATGTAACAGGCGCCTAAGAGCTATTACATTTAAAAAGTGAATGAAATGTATGGCAAAAGAGAAGGAATTACTGAGCAACGTTTTTTCTGCAGCCACTCATTTGTTCCTTCACTCAACAAATATGTATTCATCAAGTATCTGTGTGCCAGGCTCTCTGCTGCTCTGAAACCTAACTTCCCCCACAGAGCGACAGCCCTTCTAATGCACCTCCACACATCTGCTCATCCTGCAGGCCATGGGCATGGCCAGGGTGGCCATATGTCTCCATATGCCCCCGTTTACACCTATTGTCCCAGCATGAATTATTAATAGCATCCGCCTTCTCTCTCAACAATACCCTGGTGTAGACAATTATACAGCCCTAAGTGTAGCACTTACCCCTCTCCCGGACCCCCATGAGCAGACTAGGGATTCAAGATGTTCACTCCACATTTACCAGCTACTCTTCGTCTTGTTTCCTCACTTATATCGATAAGATGGGCACAACACTGATTAAACCAAACGGCTACCTAGAGAAGCAGCTGGGGACAAGGCAGGAACATCGAATGGAGACCACACTGTGCAGAGCCTTGCACGCCAGGTGCACGGATGCTACATGCACTGTACAACAGGGAGCCCCAACAGCTTTTGAGGAACGGGGTGCCTGCAGGGTCAAAGCACCACAAAGGTGCTACCACCTTGATGACAGTCGAGAGCTAAGGAATGAAAAACAGCTGGTTCGGACACACCAAAGAAAACAGCTTGGAGTTGTAAGGAAAGGTTGTCACCGGTGAAATGAGCAACCAATGTCACATTGCATCATTTGCTTTTTTTTTTTTTAATAGGTAGCTTTAAAGTTTCAAAAGAAAAACAGATGCAGTGAAGCAAGCTCTAGCACCTTGGTCTGCGATCTTGGTGCCCTCGTCTCCAGTACAGGCTGTCAGGAAGGTTCTGGCCCGCCAGGCTCGCCCTCCTCTTGTCTGCAGGTCACGCAAAGGAGGTCTATTCGCTCGGGTTGGGTTTGGTTTTTATGTGAAGGGCTACATTTCAAGCCTCGTGCTCACTGTCTGGAGTTTCCCGGCTTTGAGGGGGAGATGGAAGGGAATCTTAACCCGCCTCCTCCGGATCTTCCACTATTGCATCATTTGAAACTAAGCCTCCTCAGGCAGCGACTTGTAAGATTCAAGTCAGGTAAAATGGCAGCAGCAGCAGCAGCAGCAGCAGCAGCAGCAGCCGTCCTCAACTTCCAGCTGCAGAGAGCGCGTCTGCCTCCCGGAGCCCGGAGAGGCCAAGGGCTGCCAGAAGCGTCTATAAAATCAACAGGTCGGGCCGGCGCGCACGCCCACAGGCGCCCAGGCCCGGCAGGAGGAAGTGGTTAATGACTTAAAGCCGGCACAGACGACTGGATGTCTCAGTGGTTCCGCAGCGCCTTCTCCCCGTCTACACCGCCGGCCCGCCTTCTCCCCGTCTACACCGCCGGCCCGGGGACCCGCTTGGGAAAGGCCTGGCCCCGTGGACCGCGAGCGGACTCCTAGGCGGCTGCTCCGCGCTCTTTGCGCCCCAGCCCTGCGGTAGCCCCGGCCCTTTGCACCCAGGAAGACAGACAGACAGACACCCCTGGGGTTCTTCTCTCCCCCCTCCCCCCGGCCTGGTGTCCCCCTCCTCTCATTGACTGCCCTAAGCCTTTCGGTTCTGCCTCCAGGAAACTTCCATAGAAGGTGCGACTCCATCCCGGCTCCAGTCACCGCGGCACGCACCGGCGAGGGCCAGCGTGGGGACTTGGGGGCCGGACCTCCGAACGCCGGGTGCACCTGGAGAGGCCCCCGCGCGCCCTATCACCCATCCACCCGACGATCGGATGAAGCGTCCCCCATCCATCCACACAACCCCACAAGGTGCCGGGCGCCCCGCCTCCGCTCCGAGCGCCCCGGGGACCCTTCTCGCTCCCGCGGGGACAGACCTCCCTCCCGCGCCCCTGCCCATCCCTCCAGGCGGGAGAGACTGCCGGTCCCCAAACGGGGACCCAGGGGGCGGGACCTGGGCCATCCCGGCCGGGTCCAGGCGCAGTGCCCACACACTGCCCGCCCCGCACCGGCCAGTACCTCGTCCGCTTCCAGCTCGGGAGTTCCGTTGCCTACGAACGCCATGTTCCTCCTCCGCCTGCCGCCTCCCAAAGCCAGGCAGGGAGCTCGGAGCCGACTCCTCCGTTTCTCCTCTCCGGGCTCAGCCCAGAGCCAGTGTGGGAGGACGGGGGCCGCCCCGCCTCCCGCCGGCTCCCGGGCGGGGCCGGGGCGCAGCTCCACCGGCGCTGACCCCGCCCCCGGCGCCCGCAGACCTGCGGAGCATCCCGCTCCCGCAGGGCGCCGCGAGGGGGCCCTCCGCACCCCGGCTCCCCCCCGCAGGCCCCGCCCCAGTCCCCGCCCCTCGGGCTCCGCCCCCATAGGCTCCGCCCCCAGGCCCCGCCCCGCCTCCCACGTGGCTCAGGCTGTTCAGCCAACCAGGTTCCCCCGAGTCTCAGCCCGCCGTCCGCATCTGCCTTCGACCCCCACGTGGGCGGGGTCCCTCAGTGGGCGGGGTCCCTCAGTGGGCGGGGTCACCTCGCACACCCAGGCTTAGCGCGTGAGGAACCTGAGGTCTCCGCTGCTGACGATCTATCTGCAGATCTATCTGCAGAGGGCAGGTGCTCCTTGGAGCCAAGAGAGGGCCGGCTGGACGAGGCCAAGGTCAAAGCCGCGCTGCCCCTGAGTCCTGTGAAGCGTCCGCATGGTCCTTGGACTGATGATACCAGTCCTCTTCCCTCGCAGGTGGACACTGGGTCTTACAGAAGGTGTGCCACTGTCACCGGTCACCCAGAGGCCTCTGTCATAGGTCCGTCAGTGGCATCATCTTCAGACACAGAGATGCTGTGTTTGCTTCCGTGTTTTTTTTTATCCTAAAACGAGGATATTTTTCCATTGATTCTTAGGGAGAATGGCAGAGAGTGGGAAAGACAGAGAGGAACATATATGTGAGAGAAACACATCAATTGGTTGCCTCCTGCACGAGCCCTAACCAGGGCCTGGGCCAGGGAGGAGCCTACAACCCAGGTATATGCATGCCCTTGACCAGAATCAAAACCAGGACCCTTTGGTCCTCAGGCCGATGCTCTATACACTGAGCTAATCCTGCTAGGTATGTTTGAAAACTAAAAGAAAAATCCTGGACACATAATTATACTACTTAGTGCTCCTCTACCCCTCTTCCCATTACCTTGTCACCTTTATGTACCCAGCATCCTGCACTGGCCCCTTTTGTCACCCCAAACATAGGTGTATAGTATTTGCTTGAACTAGAAGTGACTGAAGGGATGCTGTTTATTTCAAGGCTGTATCCTCAGCACAAAGAACATACAGTGTTCTGTATGTAGTAGGTGTTCAACAAATATTTGTTGCCTGAGTTTAGAAATTGATTCTTGCTTCTAACATGTAAAATAATCGAAAATTCAAACCTATATTTCAGGGGTAGGGAGGTGTCAGCTTTATTTTACATACCATAAAATTCACCAAGTTTAAGTGTATAATTGGATGACAAATGTTTACAAAACACCATCCTGAAGATAATACAGAAAACCCCCAAAAGTTTCCTGTGCCTCTTTGCTGTTAATTTTCTATCCCCACTCTCTGGCCTCTGGCAACCACTGATCAGCTTTCTACCACCATCATTTACCTTTTCTAGAATCTCCTATTGCTTTTAGAAATAAAAGCCTATTATGCTAAGTGTCTGGTCACCCAGTGGTCTGTTCAGCCAATCAAAGTGCATATGCTAAGCTAAGGCCACTCAATCGCTGGCTATGACATGCACTGACCACCAGGGGGCAGACACTCTGACTGGTAGGTTAGCTTGCTGCTGGGGTCCAACCTATTGGGCCTGAGTGAGATGGGTCAGACATGCCCGGGAGCTCTCCCTGAACCCCTCCCTGGCTGGCAAACCTCCCACGTCTTTTCCCAGCCCCAATCGTGCATCAGTGGGGTCCCTCGGCCTGGCCTGCACCCCCTTGCAATCCGGGACCCCCTCAGGGGAGAGCCAGTTTCAGCCTGATTCTGCATGCCAGGCCAAGGGACCCCACTGGTGCACAGATTCATGCACTGGGCCTCTAGTTTCATATAAGTTGAATCAGAGCATGTAGACCTTTGTGGCTGCTCAGGAAAGTCCAGCTAACATTTATTGAGTAGTTCTTATATGCCAGGAGTATGCTAAGCCCCTTGCATATATGATTTCATTCATCCTTCATAACCCCATGAAGTAGGAACTGTCAGCGTCCAGATGAGTTAAGCCCAAGCTCAGAAAGTTTAAGTAATTTGTTTGAGGTCAGGCAGCTATGAAACAAGGAGGGATGCCAGAATCTGAACTCCAGCCATCTGACTCAGGGTGTGGCTAGTAACCATTTCTCAGCACTTCCTCCAGCCACCCTCCCTCTTTTTCTCCCTATTTGTTTCAGTAGGGCAATTGCCTGAACACGTCAACTGCACAAATTTTCAGTGAATCATCTTTGCATCCTTGAATTGCTTTACAATTGTAATGAATCCATAATGTAACTTTATACTAGAAAAATAAATAACATGGTTTCTACCGTATAATCCCCATGGGGGAAAAAATGGGTTAGAATATGGTGATGGTTGCACAACTCTATGAATTTACTACAAATCATGAATTGTATACTTAAAATAGGTGAGTTTTATAGTTTTGCACATTATATCTCAAAATCTTTTTAAGAACTCGTTAACACACCTGTTGGTGTCCTTAGAATCAGATATAGGAGGTTAAAAGGGACCTAGAGACCATTTAATACCCCTGCAAGTTCCCATTCCTCCCCACAACCTCCTGTTTATACTTCACTTCCCGAGACCAGATTTCCTGTCTGAGTCCAGATTCTACTCTGCATTACTCATGCATGATTCTGTTTTATAAAATTCATTGGTTCTTAAATTGATATCACACATTTTTTTGACATCTCCTTGCTGACTTCTTCTTCCCCTATATGCTTTCTTATTGTTTTACTTCTGAATTTCAACTCCTCAAATTTTAAAGAGATACAAAAAAAACTTGGCTCTAATTACTGTCAGGATTATGTTATAGTGAGAATCAAATCTAATTTTCCAAAAATCTATTCTTGTAAACAAAGGTTGGTGTGTTATTTGTTTTAACACTGGGGATCAAATCCGAAGTCCTGTATGTTTTAAATTCACATCACTAGACGTGCAACACTCATATTTCTGAGGAAGCTAATTATAAACACTGAATAAACGTGTTCTAGCCACTAGAACATCTAATCAAATTTGCTTTGCTCCTGACAAATGCCAACTTTCTTTTCCTGCCCATGTGTGATTTCACAAGATCATGAATCATAAAAAGAAAACAGCTTTTTTACAAAGAACAACTAGGATGGATTCATTTTTATAACAAAATTTCCCTTGCCAGTTTGCCGATAACAAACTTTGTAGATTACTCAGATATTGTGTAACTAGCCTAGGGATTAAGCAAGCAAAGGATCTGTTTTTTGTTTGTTTGTTTGTTTGTTTTGTCATTGAAGGCACACCTGCTGGGAGCTGTTTGGGTTTCAAAATAAATCTAATATTGCAGAAATCTGATCTTTAGTATTCCTGTACTTATTACCCTTAGTGAATGCAAGGCTTTTTTGTTGCTACTTGATTTAAAGAAAAATTGCATTTTCATCATTTATGTAGTGGAGAGAGAATGGTTTTGCTTTTAGAAATAAAATGTTTCAGACGTTCATATCCACAAAGTAACTGCTCATGTCAATTGTGCATTCGTCAATGGCTTTGTCTCACATTTAGTCTTAGTTCCTCAAGGACTTCCCCTTCTAAAATAGCCCCTCCTTCTCAATCCCGTGCTACCACGTCATCCTGCAGCCTACACTTATCACTCTCTGGAACTCTCTTGTTTGTTTATATATTTACTTGGTTGGTTTTTTTGTTTTGTTTTGTTTAAGATTACTATATTTCCTTTCAAGAGGAAAAGTTTAACAAATTTTGCAGGTGTCAATCAACCCTTGCTCAAACTGGGTACACATCAAATCTAGCATTATGGGAGTTTTATTTGGAAGTGAACTCAACTGTTATTAATACAAAGGTCAAGATACTACACAAAACATCCACAAGAATTTTTAGAATTTTTTTCCCTTTTTAAAAAAAATATATATTTGCTTGTTGATGGTCTAGTCCTTCAACTAGTCCTTCAATAACAGCACACACACACACACACACACACACACACACTGTAAGGTAAACTCTCTGAAGGAAGTAACCTTGTGTTTTGTGTTTACAACAAAACCACTGTGCCCAACATGTAATGGATACTTAATAAATGGATATTGAGTGAATAAATGAAAGTATGAAAAAGTTCATAGTATATGAAGCATTTTGTTCAGACCTTGGAATACTAATGCTTAAGCATGTGATTTTTTTTTTAATTAAGAAAACTGGCCGAAACCGGTTTGGCTCAATGGATAGAGCGTTGGCTTGGGGACTGAAAGGTTCCGGGTTCAATTCTGGTCAAGGGCATGTACCTTGGTTGCTGGCATATCCCCAGTAGGGGGTGTGCAAGAGGCAGCTGATCGATGACTCTCTCTCATCGATGTTTCTAACTATCTCTCTCCCTTCCTCTCTGTACAAAATCAATAAAATATATTTTAAAAATAAAATAAAATAAAACTGGTAATAATGAAGATGATTAAAGAATACAAATTACATAAAGCCTAAAAATTAAATACTATTTTTCTTAGGATAATGTGGCAGGCAGGATACTTACTTTAATGCCTACTCATTTTTATTTATTTTTTTAATATATTTTATTGATTTTTTTACAGAGAGGAAAAGAGAGGGATAGAGAGCTAGAAACGTTGATGAGAGAGAAATATTGACCAACTGCCTCCTGCACAGCCCCCACAGAGTTTGTGCCCGCAACCAAGGTACATGCCCTTGACTGAAATCGAATCCCGGACCTTCCAGTCCACAGGCCGATGCTCTATCCACTGAGCCAAACTTTTTCCGGCATACCTACTCATTTTTTCAGAATTATACAAGAGCTAAGCACTTAGAGGTCCCTCAATGACCTAAGGGGATTTATTCATATCCCTGGGTGAAATTTAAATGTGAGAGGGAAAAATTCATCATTTATTGGAGGCTGAAATCCTCCCTTAAGAACATCTTTGTTCTAGGAGTTTGGAGCTGGGTAAACATTTATTTTGCCCTGTTTATCAGTTATTTGTTCACTTTTTTCACATACATACATACAATATTTTCAATCACCTTACTATTTATTTTTACTATACACTTTAAATTAGATTAACTTTTTTTTCACATGAGGAAAGTGAGACCCAGAGAAGAGAAAAGGAAAACAAAGACTAATTGTGATAATATGAGACTTCAGAGAAGAATGTTGAGGACTTAAAAAACAAGAATAAATAAGCAATCTGTGGTAGAGCCTGCTCCTTGCCACCTGCTGTTCATTCTCTCTTTGCTCCATTAGTAAGAGAAACTGGTTTTATATTGAGCAGCATGGTGCCTGCCTAAAAAATTACATTTTCAAAGATTCCTTTACAACTAGGAATGACCAATGTTACTAAATTCTGGTCAATAAAATATATTATATTTTACTTTCAAGAAGGCTACGTAAAGGGCTTGTGACCTTTGCCTTCTGCCTCTCCTCCTCCCCATAGCCTGGAACAGATATGATGGTTGGAGCTCCTGCCACCCTATTGGGCCATGAAGTAATACCTTGAGAATGTGAGCCATGAATTAAAATACTGGAACAAACAGACAGAAAAAGTCTGGATTTTCTGTAACTGTGGAACTAAGCCACAAATACTTGACTACCAACCTCCAGATTTCTATTGCATGAATGATAAGTCAATTACTATCTTTGTTTAAGTCACAGTGCTATTGAGATTTTGTTATATACAAACAAATATTAATCTAAATGTATACATATATAATTCAGTATTTTCAGATGTTCTGGGTTCCTGAATACTTTCCCGCCAACCCCAGCCAAAGCATTTAGAACTTCTGGTCAGTGTTGAGTTGGTATAACTAACTTGGAGCCTTGGAGCAGTTTTGTTTGTACACCTTCTCTCTGGGGGGCACTTCCCCCAAGTTCTCTCTCTCTCTCTCTCTCTCTCTCTCTCTCTCTCTCTCTCTCTCTCTCTCTCTCTCTCTCTCTCTCTGTGTGTGTTTGTGTTCTGCTGTACTTTCTTTTCTGGTATGTTTTCCCTCACACTGCTAGAGTCTTTCATTATCCTACAAGTCCAAGTAGTCTCCACATTCTGAGGAAATCTAGCATCTTTTTTAAAATGGCATTTGTATTATATTTCATGAATACCTTTTTTTTAAAATCCTCAACCGAGGGCATGTTTACTGACTTTTAGAGAGTGGAAGGGAGAGAGAGAGAGAGAGAGAGAGAGAGAGAGAGAGAGAGAGAGAGAGAGAGAGAGAGAAACATCGCTTGGTTGCCTCTCCTATGTTTCCCAAGCAGGGACCCAACCTACAACCTAGGCATGTGCCCTGATGGGGAATCGAATCTGAGACCTGATGGTGTGCAGGACGAGACTCCAACCAATTGAGCCACATCCTCCAGGGCATGAAGGCATTCAGTAAATGGATAATTGTCTTTGGCCACCTTTGGCAATTCAATTCTCATAGCCTGTTTTGGGCCTTGTATTTACAACACTTCTAATTGGGCACTTCAGGGTTCGATCAGGCATTCCCTCATTCACCTAAAGGAGGAGATACAGGTACCAACCTTCTCCTAAAACGTACCCATAGTAACATCTATATTCTAAAGTCGGTTTGACTTGGCGCTTACAGCGATTCGTTCTAAGTATCTCTAAAGTAGGGGTGTCGAACTCAATCAGAGAAGGGGCCAAAATCTAAAATCCAGCCTAAATCGTGGGCCGAATGGTTTACTGAACAGTCATAAACTGTCATTGTGATGGAAACGCAGCGGAGTGCAGTGATGACAGCGCGGTGCGGGCCACATTGCAAGGCCTGGCGTGACGGATTTGGCCCGCGGGCCTTGTGTTTGACACATGTGCTCTAAAGCAATGGTTCTCAAACTTGAGATGTATTAGATTCACCTACAAAGGCTTCCAAAACACAGATTCCTGGCCTCAACCCCCAGAGTTCCTGATCAGATAGACCTTGGGTGGCGCCTGCTTGTGCCCTGGCTGCTGCTACTAGTTCAAGAACCAGGCCTTGAGAACCACTGCTCTAAACTGTGGTAAGCAACTCAAGTCCCTGGGACACAAGCAGCCTGCGTGCCAGACAGAGCCCCACTGAGATTTCAGGAGCAAACACTAGAAGGGCGCTCTTGACGTTAACATTAACATTCCATCTCATTGGAAATCTGTGACAGTTTCCTCCCTGACATTCCTCCAGTAACAATCTAAGTGGCAAGAATATACCTTTGTTTTCTATATGACCCAATAAAATAACTTACATTTCATTTCCAATAATTTTTATTGTTGAGCAGTTGACCATTGTAAAAAAAAAAAAAAAAAAAAAAAAAAAAAAAAAAGATGGTTTCTCCCTGCTTCCATGGAGCCTGACTCTGGCACCGACACAGGACTCCCAGTAATAAAGCCTCACTTCCTAGCTTCTGGAGACCTGGATTTGTGACCTTGAACAACGCACTTCAATGCTTTCAGCTTGCTGTGTGCTGTGCTTGTCAAATACAGAATGGGGTTTTGTGTGTATAACTAGCCCTTTCTAGAAGACTGCAGTCCTGGGATTCTAATAGCTGAACTGAAGAAAGCGCTCCTTGGCTTGCAGTTACAACCGAGAGTGGGGTGTGGTGACTAGAAGTATCCAAGTAAAAGGCTTTACATATTCCCAAATCACCGAGTATCTAGGGTGTTTTCAAAAAAAAAAAAAAAAAAGGTCATACTAGTTTATGTGTTGGGTGGGGAGTGAAATAATTTATGCTATTCTATCTACTATATACCATCTCTAAACTGTCCCCTCTTTCTGATGTTTCCAGCTGACTCGGAATTCCCCATTGGTTTCTCAACAGAAAACTTTCTCTGGAAACCTATTTAAATATTGAAAAAAGCAGGCTGCAGGAGGATGGCATTCTGGGAACCTCTGACCGACTCAGCAGCTATGCCCACGTCAGAGGCAGCATGGTATGGTTCCTGTATATCTGAACTATTTTATCATCTGCTAAGCACATTCTCAACAACCCTGTGAGCTAGGCAGGGTTTACATCTTACAGATGAGGAAACTGAGCTTCCGATACGTTTAATGGCTCACCCAAAGTCATTAGTCAGTGGGAATAAACCACAGCCTAAGGCCCTTTTCTGAAAGGGATTTTTATAAAGGATATCGAGGCCCGATGCAGCCTGGCTGCCTCATGGCCCCGCAGTCCCGCTCTCTGATGGTTCTAGAAGGTTGTCCAGAAGGTTGTTTCACAGTCTGAACTAATTAGCATATTAGCACTTTATTATATAGGATAACTGAGGCCTGGACTATGTGTTTTAGAGAGAGATTGGGAAAGGCTTAAATACCCTAAAGCTGCCTCAGTACAATACACACACGCCAGAAACTTGTGTGCTCCCTTACCACTCACCCTACTGGCTGCCTATTTTGTCTTTTTCAGGCAATGCCAAGGCCTTTGGAGACATAAACCCTTGGTGAACTCACAAACATACTTTTCTGGCACTGTTCACACACAGGAGATCTATAGAAATGATAGTTATCAAACTGTGAAGAATGTAAAATAAGTCCAGAGAAGACCCAACTGCGGGTGAAAACTCTCAGCCAAAAACAAAACAAAAACCCACCTGCAGGCACTGGGAGAGACCCAGAGAAGGTGATTCTGAAGGCAGCCGGGTCTCACGCTGAGAGAGAAGTACTCTGTGGCTTTCTCGTTCTCACTGGCATGACCCTGAGGATAGCCTGTGCAGTTTGATTGACTGAAATAACTCAAGTTCAGAGCAGCCAGAGATTAAGAAGAGATGTCCAGGACAGGAAGCATAGGGGCCTTCACTTGTATGGATAGACACTCTTGCCCAAATCTCAGACTGACCCTGAAAGGAGCACAAGTGATGCTGACTCAGATCAGCCCCCGGGCACTGAAAGAGCAGAACTGAAACTTCCGCAGCCATCAGCACAGGGGAAAGTGTTCTCTGCCGTGTTCGGCCCAGTTAACTGATTTTAAAAACAATAATAACTCAATATTCTTCAGAAAATATAAAAGAGTCTAACTCAGTCTCTGGCATATCTATTTTCCTAGCACTTTACTTCTTTACACTCTTCGTTTTGAGCATTGTGGGTGGGGATGAGAAAATTGGCACATCTTTCCTGGAAAGTTTCCCAAAAGGGATCACAAGAATTTTAATTTTTTATTATATTTATTGGGGTGACATTGGTTAATAAAAACATACAGGTTTCAAGTGTACAACTCAACAAAACATCATAACTTTTGATTCAGTCATTCTAGGATCCTCTATAGGATCTCATCTTCAGAGATTAGCAGACAAGGTGCAAAGATACATGTGAAACTTTTTAAATTGTTGCACTGGTTTTAAACTTTTTAATTGCATATTAATTATCCAGTAGGCAAAGATTGAAAAGTTTGATAAAATGCGATGCTGGAGAAACATTTTACCAAAATAGAAACCCTAGTGGATTTCTGAGTGGTGGAATTTTGAGTGTTTTTCTACTTTCTTCTTCATACATTCCTCTGTTGTTTACATTATTTTACAATAAACTTGTATTGCTTTTAAAATTAGAAAAAGCAATAATACAGTTGATTCTTATTGTGCACAGTAGTTATGTTCTATAAAGTTGTCACAAACACTGAATTAGCAAATAGGGGAAATAAAGGGTTAGTTTCCTGTGAGCTTCTGGTCACATTTTATTTTAAAAATATACTTTTGGATTTTTTAGAGAGGGGGGGAAGGAGAGGATGAGGAAAAGGGAGAGGAGGAGGAGGAAAAGAAAGGAGAAGGAGAAGGAGGAGGAGAAGAGAGAGAGAGGTGAGAGAGATACATCCATCAGGTGCCTCTTGCACACTTCGTATGGGAGATCAAGCTGGCAAACCCTGGCATGTGCCCTGACCAGGAATCAAACCGGTGACTTCCTTCCTGCCTGGTTTGCGGACTGGATGGGCCATAAGAAGGTACATAGTTCTTCAGAGTATCCTGAGGACTCAGGTGGGGAGGATATCTGATTGTTGGATGAGAAAAGTAGCTAGATGGGGCTGGAGGGAGAATAGCTTGTGTTGGAAATGGCAACGGTGAGGGTGGAGGTGGAGTTCAAGTTGAGACGACTGTAGAAGACAGAAAAGGAAAGACAAACTCGTTAGCTGTTTTCTTTAATGCTCCATACTGACCCTAAAGCATGCTGTGAAACGGTAAAAATGATAGCTATTCATTTTCCCCACCCCCCATGATTTAACCAAATGCTCCTGAAATAGCAGTTAGTCTTTTATTCTGAATGCCAGTACTGCTAAGCGTACACAGACGCAACCCTCACTATAGGGAATAAGCAATCTTGCTTTCTACATCTGTGAATGATTTTAAAAAAAGAAGTTTCTCTTTCAATGACTAAAACTGAATTTTCAATTGAACCACACTGGCCAGATCTAGTCACATTTTTTGGTCAACTGATCCAAACATAACCTTGTCTTATGTGTGTTTCCATTAAAGATGTATTTTTATTTAATATATATTATTGACTCATAAACACTGAGTTCACAGCAGCACTATAACTCAAGCCCGAACAAAGCTTACCTACACACGTTTTTTGTTTTTTGTTTTCTGTAAGGCACATCACAGCGTTCCCTTGCCTATGAACTAGAGAGCAGTTCTACACTTTCCTTGAGGGCCACTTTAGGCAGTAAATTCACCGACAAAAATGTGAAAAACATGGCACTAAATAGACTACAAAAAGGACACTGGTTTACAGCATAAAAATGAAACAAGAAGACAGACATTGCCTGGTTTGACCTTAGCTGGGAATGTAAGTGTTGGCTGACTCAAATTTTCCACTACATCATACACTATGATTTAGAACATTGTCATTTTGGAGTGTCAGAAAGTTAAAAACAGGACTGATACAAGTATATTATATGTGAAATATAGATAAAATATATGAACGCATGCTAAACACCTACTTAAAGTCATTAATAAGGGAACCAACAGAATCATGATGCTGGCTCCAAAGAGCACAATACCAAATCCATAATAATGAGGATTGACTGTATAGCTATTTTCACCATTTGAAACTATAGTACAAAAGCTTTCTTAAAAAACTCTTATGTAAATTTTGCCTCAGGTATTGGCCCCTGAGCTCTAGAAGACAGGGATGCTCTCTCCTTCACCACTAGACATCTGACAGCTCGCTAAGTGCCTGCATTCAGTGCTCAGTAAATGTCCTTTTCTCACTATCGCCCACTTCTCTCAATGACAAACTTCAGGGCATACAAAGATGGAACCTTAGTCCTGTAACGAAGTTCTGCTGTTTGGAAACCACCAAGTGGAAGCAGGAGCCACTAGAGGGGATATCTGCCATTGATTTTAGCCACCCACTAACTAAAACTGTATTCAGAACATGCTAGAAGGTATTCTTTAAAAAGAAGAAAAAGAAGAAAAAAGTAAAGATAAAAATTATAAACAACAAATACATATCAACAAGTGAATTAAAAGTCAACTGAATTAAAAATATGAGGAACAGAATAAACTGGTGAATATAATAGAATTAGGGGCATAGATAATTCTCAGGGGGAAAGGGATGTCTGTGTGGGGGGTGTAGGAAAAGACTGAACAAAAATCATATACCTATGGATGAGGACAGCTGGGGGGGGGGGGGGAGGTAAGGGCAGAGGGTGGAGTGGGGACCAGCTAGAGGGGAGCTATGGGGGGGACTGAGGACAGGAGAAACAATTGTAATAATATGAACAATAAAGATTTATTTTAAAAATAAAAATAAAATAAAACTGTATTCAGAGAACTCCACCTATAAGGCAAAGGTTACCTCCCTCTCAAAAAGCTGAAAATCCCAGACTTGCTTTCTCTGCCTCCTTTGTAGCTAGAACGCAAACTAGGACCTAGGTTCCACCAAACGATTCAAAGCTTGTCCATGAACCAACAGGCTGCAAGCCATTTCCAGAAGCAGCTGTAGCAACAGTCTAGCAATGGCAGTCAGTGTCCAGCCAGGTCACTAGCTGTAGCAACCCCAGCTGCAGGGCCTGTGGTCAGTGGGGCAGCGCTGTGGCATGCCAATGGGCATTGTTTCTGGTTGTGAAGTCTCTGAGTTGGTTCTCTGAGCCTGCTGGAAAACAAGCCTACTGATTTGCCCCAACACATGTAAGAGTCCCTAAAATAGATGGACCAGCAGACAGCAAAAGTTCACATTCTACTTACATGGGGACAAAGAAATTTCTATTTGGCTTAAACAGAACAGGTTGGTTTAAGTAAAATAGGAAATGTATTAACCTACATAAATTAAAACTCCAAGGGTGAAGCAAGCACTGGGTGTGTAAATATAGAGGCTTAAACTAGGTATCAAGAATTCAGCCTTTGCTGAAACCAGTTTGGCTAGTGGATAGAGCGTCAGCCTGCGAGCTGAAGGGTCCCAGGTTCGATTCAGGTCAAGAGCATGTGCTTTGGTTGTGAGCATATCCCCAGTGGTGGGTGTACAGGAGGCAGCTGATTGATGTTTCTAACTATCTCTCTCCCTTTCTCTCTGTAAAAAAAATCAATAAAATATACTTTTTCAAAAATAGAACTCAGACTTTAAAACAAAACAAACACACCTCAGCCACTCTTTTCATAGCTCAGCTCTATTTTTTTTTTCTCTCGTTTTTTCTCTCTGTGTGTGTTGTGTGTGTAATAACAATGCTCTCTGGCAAACTCTGCTCTTTTATTGGAAAAACTAGTGACCTGGTGCACGGATTCGTGCACATTGAAAGGAAATTAATTAGAAGGTGGCTGGTGGGGCAGGACTGGACAAGATGGGCCAGACATGCCCTGGAGTCAACCTCCCACAAGCCCTCCCAGATATCTGCGGATCCCTCCAGCAGGGTCCCTCCAGCAGGTGGGGTCCCTCAGCCTGGCCTGCAGTGATCAGGCTAAAACTGTTTCTCTGACATCCCCCAAGGGGTCCCAGAGACCGAGAGGGCCCTCTGCAAAGTTACTGTTGTACGGGGTGTGGAACACAAATGCAAGTGTGCAGTAAACCAGATTCAGGGTCGACAGTGCCCCGGCAACAACATAACCCATGGTCAAAGGTGGAATCATGCAGCCTCACAACGAATCAGGCTCCTTCCTCTCTGGTTTCTGGGTGTGTCACCTGAGAACCACCTCTGCCAAGTCACTGCAGCTTGGCAGCTCCTGCATTGAATGTCTGCCCCCTGGTGTTCACTGTGCATCATAGCAACTGGTCTGGCAGTAGGAGGGGCACTAAGCATATTTGCCTTTTATAAATACAGATGATTGCCAGCAGTTCCAGGATTACACTGCTTTCTCTTAGCGACCTCAGTGCAGAATGATTCTCTCTACCATTGGTTCTGGCAAAAGTACTGGCATTCACTCTAATTGGACCAAATGGAGTCACATGCCTAGCACAGAATCAGCCAGCCACAGTGACCAGAGGAATACAATATTCTGGTTGGCTGCTCTAAGTCATGTGCTGAGCCCAGATTTGGGGGGACTTATGGAGTCTCCCTGGGAAAATCAGGTACTGCTACCAAAAGAAGACTGAATGGTCACAGGATGGGTACATAATACATGCTTTAGATATTAATCTAATCCATAGGGCAATTGTGGAGAAATATGTAACCAAGTAAGGAATCTTAGAAAAGGTCCCAATGATGAGATAAAAATCTGCCAGGCCTTACCACGAAAGGAGCATCTTCCTTCTGAGTGCCTGGTAAGGTTCAAAATAGTATGGTTTTAGCCATATACTACTCTTATCCACCATGCCTATATGTACGGGCATCTAAAATTAGCCAAAGTTTTGAGACTTTGGATTACTGTTACACTATTAGCAAAATGTTATCAATTGTGAACTCTAAGAGGAAAAAAACATTCAACAATATGCAATTTCTTTTCCTTTTCTCTTGCTGGCTTGGGGGAGGGGGGGTTGTGCATGAATGTGCATGTTTATATTTTCTTTGTTTTTTGCCTCATGTACCACAAAGCCTTGGAGATTTGCTATCTTCCCAGATGGGATGAAGCTTCCGGGACAACCATTTTACCTTCCACATTTCTTCTCCCAATTAGCCATTCCTCTGGAGAGTTTCTGCCTTCAGCAACTTGAGTGAAACAGTAAAAAGCACAAAGTGCTGTGTGAAGAGAATCAACGCCTGCAGATTTTTTAAAATATATTTTTAAAAACGAAGGGAGAGAGAGAGAGAGAGAGAGAGAGAGAGAGAGAGATCAATAATGAGAGAGAATCATCATTGATGGGCTGCCTCCTGCAACCTGGACATGAGGTCTTGACTAGAATGAAACCTGGGACACTTCAGTCTGCAAGCTGACACCCTATCCACTAAGCCAAACCAGCTAGGGCTCAACACCTGCAGATTTAATCTGCCTCTTACTGTGACAGGCGCCTCAGGAGAAATTGAAATGGAACGCTGATTTTTGGCTGCTGCACAGTTTGTGACAGATAAAGGGATATATTGAAAAACCATCTCATTCTCCAAGTTGCGAGGGATTCAAGGACTTCAACTGCAAGTCTCTCTCCATAGCGGCCATTAGCGGGAGGGATGAACGGATGACAGACTCTGACCCCAAATTGTTCACATCAAGTGGAAGCATCACGCAAGTATATGAAAAACCAAACTATAACACAGAGGGTATAAACAAAAGGATTTCAGGATTTCAAAGAAGGAAGCAATTTCATGCAGCTGATGGACATGAAACTTCACTAAGGAAGTAGTTTTAACGGAAGGAGAAGAGGGAGGGGCAGAGCGGGGTCAGGAAATTCCAGCCAGAGAAACTATGAGAAAGAGAAGATCAAAAAAGAGGTGAACTTTTTAAAAAAAAAATATATTTTTTTTTTATTGATTTTTTTACAGAGAGGAAGAGAGAGGGATAGTCAGAAACATCGATGAGAGAGAATCATCCATCAGCTACCTCTTGCACACCCCCTACTGGGGATGTGCCTGCAATCAAGGTACATGCCCTTGACTGGAATCAAAACTGGGACCTTTCAGTCTGCAGGCTGACACTCTATCCACTGAGCCAAACCGGTTTCGGCTAAAAAAAAAAAAAAAAAAAAAAAAAAGAGGTGAACTTTTAAAAATCTTAATCACTGACACTAGAATAGGACAGAACATTCTTTGTTTGGAAAAATACTTTGGTAAGCTACTAGGATTAAGGGTAAGAACTTCAAGTTCATGGATGGCTACATGGCCCAAGCAAGCATCATGATTCCTATACTGTACTGGGTGAGCAAGGGAGGGAATCTGACCCACAGCCAAGTTGGGGAACCAACACCCTGAGCCATAACACCCTCCCATATGACACCAGAAAACACTGAGCATTTTGGGAAATGGCAAAGAGTTCAAAGGAACTACAATGCTGGGATTGCCTAGGCATCTCATGGGAGACAGACTAAAAATATAAGTCAGGTCCATATCATAAAGTACAAAATGTGTAATATAAAATTTGGATTTTTTTTCTGATACCAATAGCCTCAGTCCATGGCTCTTTCCAGTAATGTTCCCACTATCCACTTTTTTTTTTTTTTTTTAAACAGAGATCCGGTGCACACTTTACCCAGTTTCCTTCAAAGGTAACATTTTGCAAAACTATAGTATTAAATCACATCCAGGCTGCATCTTAGGAGGAGGAAAAGGAGACGAGGCCCAATAGTTCCCTGAATGGAGGACACAGGCAGAAGCACAGGGAGGCCAAGGTGATTAGAACTAAGGGGCAGAGTACTGGAGAGGAGAGTCTTATAGAAAGAGAGAAATCTGCAAGTCCTCAGCCAATCATCAGCACATTAGTGATTAGAAGGAACATTCTGGTTGATCACACAGTGGTGGTAATAGTTCATGTGACACCGGACAGAGTAGAAAATCTCATAATTCATAGGACATCAAATAGAGTAGTCAGGAGGAATGGCCCCAGCAGTGGGGCAAAATTTGCCCTTGGTCAAATGCTGCTCTGGTCCTATTTAACAAAGCTTAAAAACAAGATCCATAAGTAGGCTAACATTTCCAAATAACATAGCTGTATTTCAGAACAAAGTTCAACACTATTTATAGGAGTACGAAAGTATATAGCACTCAACAAGATTAAATACACAGCATCTAGCATTCCATTGAAAATGACCAGGCATGCAAAGAACTGGGGGGAAATGAGAAGAAGAAAAAAAATCAATCAATAGAAACAGATTCAGAATTACATATATGATAGTAATAGGCAAGGACATTAAGACAGTTATTGTGTGAAGAACTCTATTGTAGGCGCCTGCTGTGGTCTGAATGTTAGTGTCACCTCAACATGGGTATGTTGAAATCCTGTTGCCCAATGTGCTGGTACTTGGAGGTGGCCTTTGGGGGGCGCTTAAGTCCTAAGGTGGACTCCCGCAATAGGATTAGGGCTCTTATTAGAGAGATCTCACAGAGCTCCCAGCCCTTCTGCCATGTGAGAAATGTGCAGCCTAAAAGAGGGCCCTCATTGAACTGATCTCAAACTCCCAGCTCCATAACGAATTTCTGTTGTTCATGAGACACCTGTCCATGGTTTTTTGTTACAGCAGCCTTTGAATGTTTTTGACTTTAATACACTCACACTGCTAAAGCATCTGCCTGGATTTAGTTTTCCTACTTCAGCTGGCCAATGAGGATCTCAAACTATCTATAATAATAAAAGCATAAAATGTGAATTAGACTGGGCATCCTTCCAGACAACCTTCCGAATGAAGTCCGGTCTATGAGGGAAGCCCTGGTCCGGTGCCAGAGGGAAGCTGGTACTGGCAGCCGGGGCAACGAAGGCCTACTCCTGCACGTTTTTCATGCATCGGGCCTCTAGTTACATAATAAAATCACTGTAGAGTGTCAGACTTAGGCAAGGTGTCAGGGAAAGTTTCTTGCCTTTACTTATGGTATCAACGTAGAAACCCCTCCTCCAGGTCTTATCATGATCATATTCTCATCCCTACCTACTGCCTGAAAAGACCGCAGACCTCACAGTTCTTGATATCTGGAGCCCTGAATCTTGATATCTTATCGCCTCCTCCCTCCCACCCTCCGCGTTATGCTCTGGGAAATCCTACTAACATCACTTGGCTGAAAGCAATGTCTCCATTTCACCTTCCTGCCTTTTCTACCTTCTCAGGTGCCCTGGAAGCCTCTACCTCATGTCCAGTTGCCTGTTTCCAAAGAAAGAAGCCCCTTCATCAACATATTTTTTTAGGTCTCTGGGAATGTATTGCTGTTCATAACATGCAAGTCTGGTACTTGACTTTCAAGCACGCAACTTAGAAACACAGTTCTAAGAACATGTTAGGAACAAAAGTAGAGACTTCCTGTACCGGAAATGATGAAAGCTTCCCAAGGATAGCATGGGAAGGAATGCATTGTGTGTTTGTTCAAGAGGAATCATCCCTAATATATCAGAAATCAATCAGCCTGGCTTTAAGAAAAAGAACTCATGAACATTATTTGTACTGTTTACTATCACTCCAATTTCCACTTCCAAGTCAGGTTTGGAATGAGTAAGGTATGACTAGGAGAGTAGTTTCAATGAAATGTTTCGGTCATCTCTCTGACCAACACACTCACAAAATACCAACATATTTGCAAAACCTTAGTCAGAAAACAGACTGGCATACACGTGCACTTATGACCTACACACACTGACACATTCCCTCCTTCATTTTGCTGTTCTGATTTCCACACAGCTTTGTGGGTAGAATGTGTAATGATTGCAGAAGCATTGCTCTGAGCAATCTCTTGAAATAAAAAAAAAAAAAAAAATTTAAGAAATACAATCACCACCCTGCAGAGGTAGGAGTCTGGCTGCTGATTCAGAGTTAGTCACCTTTCCTGAACAAAGAGCTCATTGCTCATTGTAAATGGCAAGGCAGTACATGCTGTCTGCACAGGGTAAACCCCAGCCCCCTGCTACCATCCCAGGGGAAGCACCTATCAGTTTTACCACACAGTCTGGGCCAGGCGTAGAGCTAATATTGTGGCAGGTGTGGTGGCAGGTGAAGGAGGGTGAAGCTCAGTCCTTGACCTAAAGGCCCTTGTAAAGTCTAAGAGGCAAAAGAGGAAGAAGGCAAGCCCAGTGGACCCTGCCTTAAAGGTGTGCTTGGGGTATGGATACAGATTACAAATCATTTGAGTTGGACCAGTACAAATGGTAACATAAAGGATTTTATTTCAAAGATAAGGAAAACCAAAACCAAACCACAAGTCACAGTGGGTTCCCAGGTGGAGCAGAGACATGCTTCCCAATTGCTAGCTTCAACTAACCAACAATTGCTCAGGTGGTTTCTGCTCCAAGCAGCTCCTGGATCCTTATAGAGTCATGAGCTTTTGTCATTCTGGGGAGGCTTGAGGTAGGGAAGAGATTGTTAACAATATGAATTCACACTTACTTTCCTCCAGAAGAAAACAAAGATGGGCTTACCTCCTAGTGTCTAATATTTCCCAGCTCCTATGCATGTCCTTAAAATTGCTTTGTGCTCAGCCGGTGTGGCTCAATGGTTGAGTTCGACCTATGAACCAGAAGTCAGAGTTTTATTCCCTGTCCAGGCTATGGGCTAGATCCCCAGTAGGAGGGATGCAGGAGGCAGCTGATCAATGGTTCTCATCATTGATGTTTCTCTCTGTCTCTCCCTCTCTCTTCCTCTCTGAAGTCAATCAAAATAAATTTTTAATTGCTTTGGAAGTACAAGATATTCTTATAGGGAGTTTTGTGAATATAGGAGAAGTAGTCATACCGTAAAGTTAGCAAGTGAAGCTTCAACAGTTCCCTTTCTAACACCAAATTACACTCTCTGCTCAGTCTTGGAGGTCTCTATATCTGTCCTTACTTCCCAGCACCTGCTGCCTCTCAGGTTACTCTCCTCAATCACTCAGACAAACCAAGTCAGAACCTGGGAATTTCTACCCAAAATGTCCCCTTCTCCTGGAAAGTTCTTTCCCCCAACTACTCTCTGCTTCCTTCAGGTGCCATTACTCAGTAAATACAGAATACCTGTATTCCAGAGGATGCAACATCAGTCAGCCGCCCAATGTTTCTCCAAGCCTATTTTAAAAAGTGATGTTTAGGGAGAGCTGTGGTTGATCCACTTAACAATAACTCCCATTTACTGAGCCTCACCTTGAACAGACACTATGCTAAAGTGCCTACTTGTACTGTCACATTTTAACTTCATAATAACCCTTCAAGGTTTGCTGATCTGATCCTCATACGTTTTCCTTTTCATGAATATTTCATCTATATATATAAAAGGCTAATATGCAAAGTGTCCCCTCAGGAGTTCAACTAGGAGACTGGGAGTTTGATTGCTTGCTATGACTGGTGCCCAGGTTTCTGTCTCAAATGACTAGGTAGATGGAGGCAACAACAAGTGATGGCTCCCGAAGAGGAGACATAGGAGGACAGATTTGGGAAGGAAGATAATAAGTTCAATTTTAGGTATATTGCATTTGAAGTATTTTATATCTTCTTCCTAAAATCTGTGCAAGAATCAGGTACAAAACCTGACGGACAGCAACCCAGTCTCTCTAGGAAGCCTACACTGTGTGGGCAGCAGGAACGGCACCAGGTGATAGACCGGTGAGGTCAGAGCAAACCTGGGTTCAGCAGCCTCGGTATTTGGGTTCTGACTAGGAAAGAATCCAGAGCCAAGACCCAAACTGTAAGAGAACATTTATTTGGTAAATTACAGAGCTAGAAGACGTAAATTCTAGAAGAAATGGGCTTAGGAAACAAATTATAGAGGTAAAGGAAGGGCCTTTGGAGCTTGGGAATGAGGAAGCTAATGGTAACCTATCTGGGGCAGGGAGGAGGAAAGTGAAAGACATGGGAATGGTCCCGGGAGGAAGAGCACCTGAGTTCTCCAGCCAGAGGGATTTAAGAGGGGAGATTTCAGTGGAGATCCTAGGGGAGGACTCAATAGAATATTCAGCAGCTTTTCCAGGTGTGTCCTTTCGGGGTGGTGGTCTCAGGGATGTGGTTGATTGGCCGGCACCAGGGCAGGGAGTCGTATTCAATACAACTGGTCCTGAGACTGGTTTTGTGACTTATCTGAGCCTGGAACTGAAATACAACTTGAGGCATAGATGTTATCTAGGGAGGAAAGGTCAGGTGTCCTGGTCCAAACCACATGACCAGCAGCATGCTAGGGGAGGAAAAGTCACCCTGGGGGCTAGGTCCCACCTTACAATCCATGGTCCGTGCTAGGCACCTGGGACTTTCCACCCTGGTGACCTCCTCGGCCTGGCCCATCGCCCTTGCTCTGCTTACATCTAACTGCCTACAATACACCCACTATCCCTCCTATTTACATCCCACTTACCTTTGTCATTGTGCTTGCCAGACTTTTGTGTGAGCTCCTCGAGGGTCAGCTCTTTGTCTGAATCTTTGAACTAAGGGTAGGCAGTTCTCCGTGGTATGAAATATATAGCATGTAATAAATTAAGTGTGATGGGTATAAATGAAGATGGACTGAACTGGTTACCATTAAGAGACCAGAAGTGCAGGGGTGGTGAAACCAGACCACGAATGGGTCCAGGCTGCCTGCCACTATTTGCACTAATTAAGCAGACAGCGTTGAGTCATATAAGAGCATTTATTCCAATAATGCCTGCAGTACGGAAGAGCAGTAGGTCATCCATGAAAATCTGCTCTTGCATCCTCCAAACCCATAAGACAGCTGCTTGTAGTGGGTGGAAGGACAAAGATTACATGGGGAAGTAGCCAAAAGAAATACAAAAGGGTATGCAAAAGGAATAACAATAGGTATGCAGGCATAGGATAATAGGGGAAGGAATAAAAATGGATATAATGGTTATAGATTTTAGGCAATGCGAGGTGGTGGATTGGCAAAGGGCAGACACCTCCAGTTTCTGTGACAAGGTGGTTAATCTTTCCATCATAATAGACAGCTCTCTGATGAGGAGGGTGGACACATTTCCAGGTCAACTCCCAGCTCCCAGGGAGTACAACTCCCAACTAGGTTAGAATGTACTTCCCTTTAGTCAGAACAGAACAATCACAGTCAACAGTGAATGATTAATATTTCTTATTAACTATAGCTAGTCTTCACTGTTCCATTTCTCCCTTCCACCCCTAACAGTTGGGTTTGGACAATAAGGGAAAAGGACACCTTTTCCGTAGAAGGAAAGGTTGTCTCCAAAGAGCCAACATTGTTTTACAGCCTTTACCAAATGAAATGAAGGGTTCCTGAGTCACTTTTATTTGAGGGAAGTCCCAAATTGACCAAGTATACATTTGTGAAGCTGTCAGAGGCAAATTCTTTTCGACCTGCTTTGATTTTAGAAGCAGGATAAGTACAATGCTTGCTCCATTATTATCACTCAACAAATATTTAACTTGCATTTGGGAAACCTCCAGTTAATAATTGCGGAATGAATGATGAAAAACCTTTTAGGTTGCCATAGGGATGTAGACCCTAATGGCAGGAAGTCAAAAGATAAGCATTTTCAAGTTAAATAGATTGACTTCAACCAATTCCACAGATTTACTTTTCTCAATATAACCCCCGGAAAGCTGAGCGTGAACAGATGTTTTATCCACTTACTAAAAGCTTGAGGAGTCACTAAAATATTAACAAGATCAGATTCCTTAGATGTTAGGTCATTTTTTATTTACATAAATGAATAAAGAACAAGATGCAGTAAAATCATCTATTCTGGGAGCTGTGGAAACACCCATGATAACATTCCATTCCCCTTTTCACTTGGACAAAGAGAATTTAAAGCAAACTTTTCATACTTTTGCTTAGATTGTGTTTCCTTTGGGTACTCTGGCTGCCACTTGGTGCCAATTCTTCCTGCCCTCGGTCTCATACAGCCAAACAGGGCAAGAAGTTAATTTACAAGATAATAAGAGTGCACATTCAACACAAAAGTCAATCCACCTGTTCTCAGTTGCTGCAGGTTGCTACTATGGAAACAAGTAAATCCATGGATACAAACAAACCTTTGTGCTCTGCTCAGTAACAAGAACTCCCTTCCAAGCACCTTTCACAGGGCACTTTGCTGTTTTAATGTCTTTTATTATTTTTTTTAATTTCTTTTGCTTTTAATCTTTATTGTTGAAAGTATTACCTAGGTCCTCCTCCCCTCCCCCCACCAGTAACCTCTTCTAGCCTGCTCCCGTCCATCCTTCCCTGCCTCAGTCCCCGGGGTTATGCATATATGCATACAAATTCATTAGTCGGTCTCTTCCCACCCTGCCTTCCCTCTGAGAGTTTTAATGTATTTTAAATGTCACTATCAAGTGGATTAAACATTGCTCTTCTCTCATTAGTTTTTTTAAGTTAAAATGACTTTTTTTCTTATAACAAAAGCAGTATTTTTGCATTATAGAAAAGTCTGAAAATGCAAATGAGTAAAAAAAGAAAAAATATATTCATGAGGTAATTGGACTTTCTGCTAATAGGTCCATTGGGACTTGAGTGAGCAAATAAAATTTTGAGAAAAACATCTAGCAATAACTACTGTTTTGTGTTTTTTTTTTAAACAATAACTACTTTTAATCTCACAGTGTATGTCAGTGATTAGGAAATTTTTGAAATTTGCAAAACCTTTTTTTCAAATGAATCTTAATTGGGACTAATGGCTCTGCGCACAAATCATTCGTGTCCCAGCAGCTTGCTGCTGCTTGCCTCAGCTGGCTGCTCATAGCTCTCCACCGCACTGTAGCTGGCTGCCCCACCCTCCTGCTGATTGGTCCTTACTATCAAGGCCAATTAGCATATTACCTCTTTATTATATAGGATTTTAGTGAGGAGACAGAGGAAGCTAGGTAGACAAGGACCAGACCATGGGGGGAAGGAAGAACCGGGAAACTCAGCTGGAGCAATTGCTAAGGCAACCCAGCTGGGCATGGATAGAAGGGTGGGCACTGGAGGCAAAGTTTAAAATGTGTGGATGTCGCTAAGACAGGCAGCTTGCAGATAACCAATCACAATTCAGTGAGGTGTATAAACCAGTCCCAAGGATGTTCTAGCAAGACAGGTATCAACCCCTAGATTAAAAAGTGCGAGCTTCCTCTCCTCTCTCAGCCCTCGCTGGCATGGTAGGGGTTCCTGAGGCAGCGGGGGAGAGAGGGGAAAGGGGTTGTGGGGGGCGGAGGAAGCATAACCCATGTGGGACTCTACCCATGGACTAATAGACTTTAATTAGCTTGGATGCTGAACTACACCCAGCTGGAACATGGAACGGAAGCTCTGGACACTGGCCTACAGTTTAATCTCCTGGAACTCTAGCTGCACCTTTTCCAGGGCTGGCTTCTCTCAATACACTTCAATTCCGCTAACCATTTTTGTCCATGAGTCCATTCTTTGTTTTTTTGAGACAGTGAACTTGATCTCAAACTCCCACATTTTAGTTTCATTAGCATGTGAAAGAGATGAAAAAAAAAGAAGAAGAATAATAGAGGATGGCGGCCTGAAGCCCAAGGGTTTGGCCCTCAACCCCAAGTTGAGTCCTGAAGCACCTCTTGGCACCTTAGAATTCTTCAGAGCAAAGTTAAGCATGCATTGGAATTTACCATTGCAGACATTCACCCTGTGAAAATGATAGAAAATAAAGTAATAAAAATTAATATGTATATGCATCAATTTATAAAAAGAGGTTCATACAAAGAATGCATTTTTATAGTCCAGTTTTGTTTATAGTCCAAATTTTTTAAACTTAAACTTCTTCAGTGGATGTGGTGTTCTTGCAGTGGTGTCTCCAAGAAAAGCATTTCCAGGGACCCGCGAGGGAGGATGAGGTCTGTTGGCAGTCTTTATTTGTGATGTTAAATCAAATTTATGGACAGTGCTGGGACATTGTCCCCAATGCCCCAGCTCTGTCCCTCTGGCCATGGAAAATCAGTGTCAGGGCCAAAAATAGAGCAAATATCCAGCAATTCCGTGCCATATTAAAACTTAGTTCAGTCTAGCATTTGGTGGCAGCTGGCCACCACATGGCTATGGAGGGAGATCAGGCCAAGGCAGAGGGTGAGTGGGAGTCACAGAGGCAGAGGGGGTGGGGGGTAGGGAGGAATGGAGACTCTTTGTTCCCCTTGAATTATGTATTCTCAGACTTGGAAGGAACCAGAAGCTTTTTCAAAGCAACCAATCAACTTCCAACTTCCCAAGCGTTCACAGGTTTGCACTGGGTCCAATGATCCCTTTCCCAGGTTAGACTGAGAGGTGTCTATGGCCCAGCGCCTCCCCCTGTGCCATTTTGACTTTATTGTACATGTGTTTACCGCCCCTTTTTGTTCTATCCCTTCCCTCCAGTGATTTGTTGGGAGTGGACTGGTAGTTCCCTGTGGGGCAGCAAGAAGCTGTCGCTACCCCTGCTTCCCTGCTAAAGATGCTTGACAAGTCTGATTCCCCCTTTTCTTCCTTCCCTGTCAATAGCTAGCAAAGGACTAGACCATAACGTGTGTGTGTGTGTGTGTGTGTGTGTGTGTGTGTGTGTGTAGTCAGATACCCTGAAGGGGGTTGGGGGTTTTTTGTTTGTTCGTTTGTTTTTAAATATATTTTTATTGATTTCAGAGAGGAAGGAAGAGGGAGAGAGAGATGGAAACATCAGTGTTGAAAGAGAACCATTGATTGGCTTCCTCCTGCACACCTCCCACTGGGGATGGAGCCTGCCACCCGAGCATGTGTCCTTGACCAGAATGGAACCTAGGACCCTTCAGTCTGCAGGCCCTATGCTCTATCCACTAGGGCTAGACCAGTGGTCAGCAAACTCATTAGTCAACAGAGCCAAATGTCAACAGTACAAGGATTGAAATTTCGTTTGAGAGCCAAATTTTTTAAACTTAAACTTCTTCTAACGCCACTTCTTCAAAATAGACTCTTCAAGGCCATGGTATTTTGTGGAAGAGCCACACTCAAGGGACCAAAGAGCTTCATGTGGCTTGCAAGCCGCAGTTTGCCAACCAGTGGGCTAGACCACAACATTTTAATTGTATTGTAGGCGGCAGGAACGGCACTGGGCATTAGACCCATGGGCTCAGACTGGACCCCACGCAACCTCTAGCTAGGCAAGAATTCAGAGCCAAGACCCAAACTGTAAAAAAACATTCATTTGGTAAATCACAGAGATAGAAAAAGTAATTCCTAGAAGAAATGGGGTTAGGAAACAAGTTACAGAGGTAAAGGAAGGGCCCTTGGAGCTTGGGAGCAAGGAAGCTAATGGTAAGGTGCCTGCAGTGGGAAGGATGAATAGGAGGGGAAAGGCAGGGGTGTCGAGCTCCCAAGAGGGAGAGCTCACTGGGGCCCCAACCTAAGGGTGTGAAGGTGGAGATTTTAGGGGAGGTGCCATAGGAGCATCTCAATAGAATGTTCAGCCGTTTTCCAGGCGTGTTCTTCCAGAGTTGTGGTCTCCACTGATGGATGCTGGTCCTGAGGCTGGTTTTGTGGTTTTATCTGGGCCTGGAGCTGAAATACAACTAAGACATAGATGTCACCCTTGCTGGCTTGGCTCAGCGGATAGAGCATCAATCAACCTGTGGAGTGAAGGGTCCCAGGTTCCATCGATCAATGAGTCTCTGTCATCATTGATGTTTCTATCTCTCTTTCCTTCCTTCCTTTATAAAATCAATAAAGAAATATATATATTTTTTAAAAAGACATAGATGTTATCTTTAGGGAAGAAAGGTCAGTGGGTCCTGGTCCAAACCCCATGCCCAGCAATAAGCTAGGGGAGGAAAAGTCACCCTGGTGCTGATGTCCTTACAATTGATTATCTGTTGCTAGACACCTAGCACTTTCCATTTTGGTGACTTTCTATATCTGGCCCATCTAACTGCCTAACAATTTTATGTTATAAATCATAGACAGCTTTCCCACATCAAGGTATTTTCTTCTATGGCATCAATTTAAAGTATTCCATTGTTTTGATTTACTATATTTATCGAACCCTGGTATTAGACATGGCATTTGTTCCCAGTGTTTCCCTATTTTTAAACAACACTGTGACTGACATCCTAGTAAACTGTTCAATTGCAAGTGTGTTTTCATTTGTTAATATGCCATATATATATATATATATATATATATATATATATATATATAATTGATTTTTTACAGAGAGGAAGGGAGAAGGATAGATAGTTAGAAACATCAATGAGAGAGAAACATCAATCAGCTGCCTCCTGCACACTCCCTACTGGGGATGTGCCTGCAACAAAGGTACATGCCCTTGAACCTGGGACCCTTGAGTCTGCAGGCCGATGCTCTATCCACTGAGTCAAACCAGTTAGGGCAAAGGATGTAAGCCTTTTTAAAACATGCACATTGGCAAGCATTGCTTTGATGAACCTGTAAAGGTGACCTGGATTACTGTTCCTGCCTTTGAGCGCACCGACTGTGGAGCCAGGCATAGAGAAGCACTGCTGACTGGCAGAGAGAAGAAGTGTTTGCCTAGAAACGCTGGGAACAAAGATCCAGCAGAATGTTTACTAGTGGTTAAGGGACATCCAGATGAGTGTCCCTCTCTTCTAGAACTTTGAAACTGGTGAACACCCAATAAACATTCAAGGAATATTCGTCAACGTGTATGTTTTAGGAGACAATAGCCATTTCTCCTAACGTTATCACTGTTCCACGTATACTTTAAATAATAGCTCTTTTTCAAAATAACTCCCTTCAGATAATTTTGTCTTTTATTTTATATCATAGCTTCAATTCATTTTTTTTAAAAGCCAAGTCACTCACAGTTGATTTTAGATAATCCTGGGAGGGTGCAAAATAGCTTCAGAGAATGACCTTTAAGCCTAGGATGCTACCGTTTACTTTGTTTGTTTGTTTGTTTGTTTGTTTGTTTGTTTGTTTTTTACATTGCTGGCTTCAACTTAAAAAAACAATGAGTTATTCAGACAAGATGGTCTGATTGATTACTTTTTCTCACAGAATGAATCCCTGATTGTCTTCAATATGGGTTCTGCCTATAATTTTGAGGGTTTGGGGAAAATGTTCTGCCACAGACTTTAATATGTTTTTTTACAGAACATGGCAGAAAAACCAAGTTTACTTCCAACTGTTTTAAAAAAAAAAAATACACACCCAAAACTTCCTTTTCTGCTTCCTTTAAAATAACAGTCTTGACTGCTGTGTTCATCACTCAGCTGAGTGGTCAAATCTTCACAGAAATATTTTCTCATTCAAATGTTCTTTTTGGCAAATAAAGTTTCTTTAGCTAAATTTGGCCCTTGTGGTTCATTTTAAAATATAATTACTTAGTGCTTACTTTTGTAGAAAAAACACAACAACACCCTTTTCCCTCTATCCTTTTAGATTTAACCTGGCCCCACACACTAGACTGAAAAAATAAAAAAGGTTATCAGGAGAAAAAGGTTTATTACCTATGCATATAGGGGGGCTTTAGAAATGAAAATCCCAGAGGTGGTCAGTCCTGGATACTTAGATACCAAAGAGCAATACGTTTGTGTAGAAGTGACAAGACTAAGGAAAAGGGTTTTTGGGTTCTAGGGGCAGTACATTGTGGAAAAGTAAATATATGGGGAAACTAATGGACGATAAGGAAGGTAAGGTTCATGCAGATCATTTTGGTACCTATTTTCCATTTTCTTATGTCCATAATACTCCCCTGAAAGAGGGAGTTTATGACAGTCATTTCTCACAAGTTTCTCCTCATAAGGGAAGCTCTAATAAAGCTTCTTGGGTCTCAGGTATCTTCAGCTAAAAATAAATATGCCAAAGAGGCATATTTTGAGGTCACATACTCTGATCCCCTTCACTCCCAAAACTAAAAATCTGAATAAGTACACTGATCCTCTAGACAATGTCATAGACATCTTTCCCATCATCCTTTTAAACAGAAATTCCCCATATTTGGTGAATCATTCATGTTGCTTACAAATCTTTGTTTTATATCTTAATTTTCCTCTTTTTAACTGTCAAGTCTCTCACTTGCAGTTGATTTTTACACAGAATTTTATATTGCTTAATTCAAGTAGCAATTACTCCTATCAATTATGCATGTTCACTCACCGCAGGAGTTAGAACAACTCTGAACAGCCCACAGTGACCACGCCCTTTGGATTTCCACAGCTGTATAGGAAGCTTGTTTAGAGATATACCCTGAATTGGGAAACGCCAACACTACTTACTTTATTTTCAAAACATCTTCATTCAACTTCATTCCTACTACCTATTACATAACATTATAGGACAAAAATAGCTATGAAGGATAAAATAACAAGTCTAGCCTAGGGTGAATTTGCATATAGCAAATCAGTGTGTAAGCAAAGTTGAGTAGAAGCAACAGCTCCTGAAGACAATGATCACTTGATCAGGGACCTTGATCAGAATAGGAAGTAACTATATAGCTGCTTGTTAGTTATAGTTATAGTTAATTAGTAGTCAATAGCCTTGCTTGGAGGGTGGCAAAGAAGAGAACAAGATTTGTAAGTCAAATATGTCAAAAGTCCTACTTTATTTCAAAATATATTTTATTGATTTTTTACAGAGAAGAAGGGAGAAGGATAGAGAGTTAGAAACATCTATCAGCTGCCTCCTGCACACCTCCCACTGGGGATGTGCCCGCAACCAAGGTACATGCCCTTTACCGGAATCGAGCCTGGGACCTTTCAGTACACAGGCTGGCACTCTATCCACTGAGCAAAATTGGCTAGGGCCGCCTACATTTTTTTTTTTTTAATCTTGTAAAAAGGAAGTCAGGATAGTGGTTGCCTCTGTAGGGCAAGAGGGCTGCATAATGAGCTCAGATGCCTTATTAATTTCTATTTCTAGAGCTTCCCAGGGAGAAAGAGGAGGAAGAAAAGAGAGGAGTTTGTTATGAGGATTTAAAGCCTAAATTGACCCCCAAAGAATTCTGATTCCATTAGACTAGGTAAGAGCTGGAGCTATTTAAAAAAAGGGGTGGCCCAGGCTGAAATATCTCAGTTCACTTACAGAACAGGAGAGCTGTTAACCCACAAATGAAAAAAGTTGGTTACTGGTGCCACCATTTAAAAGACATTTTAACCAACTTCCATTTTTGCAAAACCAAAAGCAATCAATATGTTTGTTTCTCCCAGTATCATTTTAAATAAAGTGGCACCTCAGCACATAGACAGCTCCCTAATTATTTTTCATTTTATTTTACGTTTGTATACAGTGTCTGTACCTATGTATTCAGCCAATCTGCCATCGATAGACCTTTTTCCTACTTTTCACATTCGCCAACAATGATGCAATAATAAACCTTATATAAACATCTCTTTCCCCCTCCCCTAAGAATATCTGTAGCATAAATTTCTGGAAGTTGACATGCTGGTTCAAAGTCTGTATGTGGCTGTACATGTTGGTTGTTTAGGTGGGTGTTACCAAATCCCTCCCATGTGCACTGCACTATTTTACTCGCCTACCTGCGGTGTATGAGAACATCGTGTCCACACAGCGGCACCCACAGAATACATGATCAGACTCGAAGTTTTGCTAATCTTTCCGGTGTTCACATGCTTTGCTCATTCTTCTCTTGGATTGCTAGTCTGTATTCTCAATTTCCAGGAGCTCTTGATATTCTAGGACGACCAGCACACTATCTATAACATGACTTGCAAATGTTATTCTCCAGTTTGTCCTTTTATTGTATGTACTTTCTTTTGTTTGTTTTTTGGGTTTGGGTTTTATTTTCATGCTAACTTTTTTTTTTTTATGTAGTCAGTTTATCAGACTTTTCTTTTATGGCTTCTGGATTTCAAGTCATAGTTCAAAAGGCCTAGCTCACTCAAAGGTTTTGAAGGAATCCCTTCTGTTTATTTCTAAAACTTTGAGGGTCTCATTTTTCACATTTAAATCTTTGATCCCTTTGGAATTTATCCTGGGACAAGACGAGATATATAGAGGTAACTCTGTATTTTCCAGACACCAGTGTTAAGAGGTTTTATAATAGGTTTTCATATCCAGTTTTGCACTGTGGCCGGCCTGGCTCAGTTGGTTGGAATATTGTCCTGTGTACCTAGGTTCAACTCCCAGTCAAGGCATATATCCAGGTTGCGGGTTTGATCCCTGGTTGCTTATTCCCTAGTCAGGACACGTACAGGAGGCAATGGATAGATGTTTCTTTCTCACATTAATGTTTCTCTTTCTTTGAGTCTCTTCCTCTGTCTCTCTTCCTCTCTCTTTAAGATAAATAAAAACATATCATCA
Source organism: Pipistrellus kuhlii (assembly GCF_014108245.1). Taxonomy (NCBI): domain Eukaryota; kingdom Metazoa; phylum Chordata; class Mammalia; order Chiroptera; family Vespertilionidae; genus Pipistrellus; species Pipistrellus kuhlii. The sequence goes on from NW_023425427.1 coordinate 43,246,384, forward strand.
GATAAGGATTCAAAAACATTTAATATCCAGTTTTGCTATCTTCCTCTATCGTTGTTCTAACTCCCAGGTTTTTCTAGCTATTTTGTAAAATATTTTTAAATTTATTTCAGAGAAGGGAGAGGGAGAGAGAAACATCAACGATGAGAGGGAATCACTGATTGGCTGCCTCCTGCATGCCCCATACTGGGGATCAAGCCCACAATCTGGGCAGGTGCCCTGACCAGGAATCAAGACATGACCTCCTGGTTCATAGGTCGAGGATGCTCAACCACTGAGCTACGCTGGCCAAATTTAGCTACTTTTTAAAAACATGTAATTTAGGATCGAGTATCCAAAACTAAAATATTGCAACAAAATACACTTATTGAAATTGTGGAGGAAGCTGAATTAAATTTGTGAACTACCTTAGGGAGAATTAAAATATTTACTAGTATAATGCTGAGTCTTCTCACCAAAGAACATTTTCTGTCCTGCTATTTGTTCAAGTTTTTATCTTTAAGAATTTTTTAAAGTTTTCTTCATGGGTTTTGCACATTTTTTGTTTCATTTACTCCTAAATATTTTAATTTTATTGTTGTTGTTTTTATTGGAAATGGGATTTTTCTTCCTTTTATCTGATTCTGACTTGTAAATATATGTAAAGCCACTAAGTCTACAATCACAACATCAGCATACAGTAATTTTATTTTCTCTTTTCCAATTGTTACTCTTTCTCTTGTCTAGTTGCATGAGCTAAAATCTCCAGCACCCTGTTAAGTAAAAGTAGTAACAATGGACATCTTTTAGCTTGTTTCTGACTTCATTGGAAATGCTTTTAAGTTCTGCCATTAAGTCTGATATTGGGCTTTGAGCTAAGATTGGTCTATTTTTCTATGTTAAGGAAATGTCTATCTATATATGTTATTCAGTACTTTTATCAAACATAGTTATTGAATTTGATCAAATATATTTCCAACATCTTGGAGATAACTATATGATCTTTCTCCTCAAATCTATTAATATGATGAAATATACTAATATGCTATTTCCAATGAAATGTCTATAATATATCCCAGCCCACATTTTATTTCCTTTTGTTTTCTGAACATGTCTTTCCTTTTCTCACCATCACCTCCATCAGTTTTTATAGTTTTGACAAGTGCACATGGTCACATAAGCACAATCAAGATATAGGACTATACCATCGCCCTAGCAAATTTCTTCATGCTTCTTGGTTGGCAGTACCATCCCTAACTCCAGGCCCTGCCATCACTAATGTCTTTTCTACCCATAAATTTTTTACCTTTCCCAGAATTTTATTTTAAAAAGCTCATATGGACTTTTGATATTGGTTTTTTCACTCAGCATGATGCTTTTGAGACTGTGTATACTAATAGTATTATACTAATAGTATTATTACTAGCATTACTTTTTATTGCTGACTAATATTCCATTGCATGGATGAACCATGTGAAGGGCATTTGTTTTCCATTCTTGGCAATTATGAATGAAACTGATGGAAAATTTGCAGATAGGTCTTAATGTGACCACACTTTTTTATTTCTCATAGGTAAAAATTTAATGTTAGCATTGATTAATTGTATGATATATTACTCAGACTTCTCCAGAAAACAGAACCAACAGGAAATTCGATCTATCCATCCTTCTATCTAAAGGGGCAGAGGTTTAGTTGATGTTGTAGTCTTGAGTCCAAAATCGACTGGCAGGCAGGAGACTCAGGAGAGTTTCTATGTTGCAATCCTGAGGCATAATTATATTTTCTTCAGAAAACCTCAGTTTTTGCTCTTAAAGCCTTCAATTGATCAGATAAGGCCCACCCAAATTATAATAGAAGATAATCAGCTTTACTCAAAGTCTACTGATTATAAATATTAGTCACATCTAAAAAAAAAATATCTTCACAGCTATAGCTAAACTAGTATTTAACTAAACAATTGAGTATCACCGGGACCAGTTTGGTTCAGTGGATAGAGCGTCGGCTTGCGGACTGAAAGGTCCTGGGTTCGATTCCGAGCAGGGCATGTATCTGGTTGCGGGCGCATCCCCGGTGGGGGGTGTGCAAGAGGCAGCTGATCAATGATTCTCTCTCCTTGATGTTTTTAACTCTCTATCCCTCTCTCTTCCTCTCTGTAAAAAATCAATAAAATATATTTAAAAAAAATAAAAATAAATAAACAACTGAGTATCGTAACCTAGCCAAGTTGACACATAAAATTACCCATCACATATGATAAATGCATGTTTAACTGCCAAACTACTTTCCAATACACTTTTGTATTTCCACCAGCAATGTATGAGTGTTCATAGGAGTGACTTTTTTTAAGCATTCATTTGTCACATACATTTATCACATACCATTTGCCACAGGCACTGGTGATTAAAAGAAAGTCATTCAATACTACCCTCAAGAATGCATCAACAAACATCTAAAGTAGTGTTCCCTACTTCCAAGTGTCAGCCTTAAAAGGAAGCACATGTACTCTGACACAGGTTTAAAAGGTTGAGTATACTGTTCAATGTTATGTAGCTAATAACCTAGTTTATTAGTATAGCACACTCTTCAAACTGTGGCTGGCATTTTAAAATTTAATCACTTTATATATGCCCTCAGCAGAGAACAATATCTTAAAAACATTAACCAGAAAACCTAAATGGTAATGGTGAATCACCAACCCCACCCCCCACCGTTACCATTGTTCTCACTATTCTCCCCACTCGAAGATATCAGCTTTTAATGAAGAATGAGGGGGTTATGTAAATCATCTATGACTCATCTATTCTTCTATAGAGGGTGCTTAGCTCAGTGCTCAGCCAGTCATCTCATCACCATGGAAACACTGTTCCTCTGTCCCAGTCTAGGGATCTCTGCCCACCTCAGCTGATGGAAGGTCATTGCTGCTTTTGCATCAGAAATCAAATAACGCTTTCTACTTAAAAACCTCCGTGTCTGACTCATACACAGGGGCTGGGGACACAGCAATCACAGGTAGTTGCCTTGATGGAAATGATAATTAGCCGCATGTTTATAACATTCATCTTTAGCAACACTTCACCCTTTAGTAGCATGAGAAATCGGTGACTCAGAACTCAGTGAGCTCATAAATGAGGAGGGTAAGTACCAAGTGGAAGAATTTCCTCTTCTTTGAAGAGCTGGAGCTTCCTGTAGCGAGCCTGCCAGGTTTTTAGAGCTGTTCGCAGCTGGCGCTCCGCAGGGCCTGGCCCCAGGGCGTGCAGTTTCCTTTCAGCTTCATCTGGAGAGACTGCTTGCCTAGATGATGGGCCCAGCCCCCTCACTGCCCCTCCTCTCTCTCCCACCTATCACTGGCAGTAGGCACTGCCCTGTCTGGAAAAGGGTCCTGCTTATTCCTCATCCCAGCACTTGTTTTCACCGCCTATCCTTTCCTCTGTTCTCATCTTATTCCCCACTTCCACCCTTCCTTTCTCATTTCTCTCTCTTCCTTTCCCTTTGCTGCTCTTCTCCCCGCTTATACCTTAGCACTTGGGGCTATGGTGATGGGCAGCCACCACAGTCCAACGTCATACAACGCAGGCCCCAAAATCAACGCTGGTGAACAGATATACATCATCAGGTGATGTACATTCTTCACAGACCTAAGCCATCGGCTACAGAGCCATATTAGTATGCGGTCATGAATGAGGTCCCATTTACTTCAGTACTTTGTCTGACTGGATCATTCACATGCCCCTTCTTCTTCCTCTCCTACCCACCCCCCCACTTCCCCAAATATATTTTAATGATTTCAGAGAGAAAAGAAGAGAGAGAGAGAGAGAAAAAAAAAATCATTGATGAAAGAGAATCATTGATTGGCTTCCTCCTGGATGCCCCCACTGGGTATAGAGCCCACAGCCTGGGTATGTGCCCTGATCTGGAATGGAACCATGACCTCCTGGTTCAGAGGTTGACTGTCACTCAACCCTTGAGCCACCCTGGAAGGGCTTCCCCCTTCTTCTTTACCAGCCAAATCCCAAGCTTAATAAGTACAGCAAAGTGTCAAGTTGTAAAAAAAAAACAAAACTACGTTTCCCACCTCTTCACAAAGAGATGCTCGTGGCTGTGGGTGGGGGCTTCAGGGAAAGCCCATTACAGAGGGCTGAGCAGCTAAGACCTGCCCTTTTGCTTTTCCTGGTTGCTATGCACTGGCTTGTGTCCCCTTCCCACATGTTTATGTTCAACTCCTGACCCCTAGAATGTGTCTGTATTTGGACACGGGGCCTTTAAAGTAGTAATGGTTATTAGGTTGGATCCAAATTCAATATGACCGGTGTCATGAGGACACAGACAAAGAGAGCCGAAGAGAAAGACCATGTGAGAAGGCAGGGAGAAGGCGGCCATCTACAAGCATAGACAGAGGCCTCCGAAGAATCTAGCCCTGACACCACCCTCATCTCCAACTTCTAGCCTCTTGAACTATCTGTAATAATAAAAGGGTAAAATGCTAATTAGATTGGACGTCATTCCAAAGGTCCTTCCTGATGAAGCCAGGGCCGGAGGGAGGCCGGGTCCCAGGTGCCTGCTGGTCGCAGAAGGGAGCCTGGGTCCCAGGGGGGCCAGAGGGAAGCCAGTGCTGGGGAAGGAAACAGCGGATATTTATGAATATCCACTTGCATGAATTTTGTGCATCGGGCCTCTAATGATAAAATAAATATCCACTGTTTAACCACCAGTCCATGATACCTTGTCATGGCGGCCCTAGTAAACTAATACATCCTGATTCCACTCCCCCACCTCAAAGTGGATGTGATAGGAGAAGCTGCCACCGCCTTCATGAAACTGAGGAAACCACTGTGCTCCTGGCTAAGGATGTGGAACAGAAAGCTTGAATAGACCCAGGATTTAAATGACACTCTGAAGCCACCTGAGCCTACATCGTTTAAGCCTTTTTCATTTCAGATCTCTTTATTAGCAGCCAAACGCAGTTCCTAAGGAATATGCCCGCTTACTGATTGTGCACTTTTTACTCAGGGAGGATCTCTAACCTTCCAGGCACAATTCCCCGCTGCCTCCTTTCTGATTGCCTGGACTCCTCAAAGCCCCAGAGGAACTTGCTGGCCCCAGGTTCTTCTCCTCTGTCCATTGTGCCACTCAGAGGTTCTCCTGTTGCCACTGCTAAGGATGCATCTTTGGGAAATCTCCAAAGCCAACCTCAAGTGTGCTGTCTCCCAAATCTAACCCCCTGTGCCAGCACCTGTCCTGGGGGCTCAGTGCCCTGACATCTCTCCACAAACCCACTCTGCCAGCTTCCAGCTTGACCCAGCACAGGGAGCTGGGCAGGAGCACACACTGCACCATCCTCCGGTCCTGTGTTCCTCTCCTCCATTACTTCAAAACACCCCTCTTCAATGACGAAGTAAAATCATCTTTTATTCACCCTTTACTTCCCCAAAGTGTCTGTACCAGTAAACATTATCCCCTAAACCTCCTTAAATTCCAAATTCTTCTCGGATATTCAGGAGACTTGTGAAAAGACCAGATGACGTTGACCTTGGGCTAGTACTGCTAATTCCTGTAATGTAGTAACTAGGGAAAAGGTTGTGTCTGTGAGTACCTGTGAGCATGATGCGGCAATCTTACCATTCACACTGTCCTCTCTTACTCAGAAGAGATCATGTCAGAGCCAGGGGAGAAAGCAATGAAAGATTTCCCAGCCAGTTCACCTTTCTCCCTTTAATTCTGAACAATCATGTCACTGATCTAATTATTTTACCGCAGGATTCTTTTCATCTGAAAAAAAAAAAAAACCAACAACAACAACAACAAAAAACCCACACACACCTCCTTTCCAGGCTCGGGGGAAACATATACTATAAGGTTTACAGAGGCTCTCTCATGCAGAAGGGAGTTTAAGCTGTTATTTCTTTTCCCACTTTCTGTCATTTCCAACGTTTCCAGAATGAGATAGTATGTGTGTTTAATTAGAAAAGGATGCTGTTTTTCAAAAGAAGAAAGAGCCCTAGCCAGTTTGGCTCAGTGGATAGACTATTGGCCTGTAGACCCAAGAGCCCTAGGTTTGATTCTGGTCAAGAGCATGTACCTCTGTTGGGTTGTAGGCTCCTCCCCAGCCCAAGCCCTGATCAGGATACATACAGGAGGCAACCAATCGATGTGTTGCTCTCACATCGATTTTTCTCTCTGTCTTTCCCTCTCCCTACCACTCTCTTTAAAAATCAATGGAAAAACATCCTTGGGTGAGGATTAAAAAAGAAAAAGAAAAAAGGAAGAAAGAAATCTGTTTTCCTCTCACTTTTATCTTTATAAAAACCCAATTTAAACTATTAGATATTTCTATTACTTCCTTTATGGATGGAGAAAAATAAATGTACCAGCAGCTTGCACTTCTTTTTTAAATTGTGTTTTATTTCTTTACCTTTCATTTTTTTTTAAAGATATGTTTTTATTGTTTTTTGAGAAAGAGAAGAAAGGATATGGGGAAAGAGATAGAAACATTAATGAGAGAGAAATATCCCTTGACTGTCTCCTGCACACCCCCTACTGGGTTCAAGCCCACAACCCCACTCTGACCTCCTGGTTCATGGGTCGACCCTCAACCACTGAGCCACACAGGCTGGGCAGTTTGCAGTTTTTTTTTTTTAACACCACTAGTATGATTATTAGATTCTAACCTTAGTGCAGAAAAGCTTTCCCCCCTTTATCACCCTTATTAAATTGGATACGTTTTAGAGAATAGTAACATAATCTTAATAATCTAAGTTATACAATTTAAAATTCTAAGAGCAGAAGAAACCATTGGCAATTATAATAGGAAAGTCAATCTAAAAAGTGCCTCTTACACGGTATTTGGAGAAGCTGAGCAAGTAACAACATGAAGAGTGTGCTTTTGTAGGACTGCCCAGGCAGTCATTTTTTTTATTACCAGAGACTTTTGGAAATCAACAGAAGAAATGTGCTGAAAGCCAGCTGCCCAACTTTCTTAGTGACTGGTGGGAAATAGCATTTTACTTCATTTGGGATCATCTTAGAAAAATTGTCTAATCTCCTACCTTCATTTTTCCTCCTCTGTAATGTAGAAATGCTAATACCAACAAAAGTGTCATGAGAATAAGTGAGATGTTCATGCATCTATTCAATGAAGAGTAATTTAATTTTTTTAATAAATATATTTTCATTGATTTCAGAGAGGAAAGGAGAGGGAGAGAGAAATAGAAACATCAATGATGAGAAAGAATCATTGATCGGCTGCTTCCTGCACGCCCCCACTAGAAATCGGGCCCACACCTGGGCATGTGTCCTTGATGGAATCGAACCCAGGACCTCAGTCCACAGGCCGATTGAGCCAAACCACCTAGGGTAACAGTAATTTAATTTTGATGTGACTGAAGAGTTTAAATATTTCCACACCTTTCCGTTTCTCATTTTTTTCTGCTACTCTCTGGTTTTAGAGGTGGAGCTAGTCAGGTCTTACTTGTAACCATTAAAAAGCCACAATTTTTGATATGAGGTCCAGAGGATAGAAATAATTTAGAGAGACTTCAAAAGAGAGATCGTCTTCTGTCCCTCTGCTTGGAAGTCTGAAACTCATAGGGAAGTGTGGCACCCAGCAAGAACTAGTCCTAGACAGCTCTGACTTAACTGCCAGCTCATGTCAACTTCTCTCTTTCTCCAACTCTGGACTATTACTATTCCGCCTATCTCACTAATATTGCCAGGGAAATTACTACTTGCACTGTTATGACGAACTGGTTGGTACTCTTTGGAACTGCCAGGTTAATTGCAGTTTTATCTTTCTCCGGTGAGATCCTTGGAGACCCCTGATTAGACAAGACCCTGGCAAAAAAGATCCTTTGCCCAGACGGTTCAGAGACTGTGCTGAAGGACCTGCTTATAGAGGCGTGCACAGGGTTAATGGCATACAGAACGAATGGGGTCACACACCGATTCGGAATCGTGGAGAGCCACGAGATCCGGATGTGAGGGGACAAGGGAAGGGAACAGTAGCACCAGAGAGCAGTGAGGGCTGAGACTGTGAAAGAGGAGACTCGCCCTGCCATAATGTAATCCTGGAAGGATGGAAATGCTGCCAAAGACACAACTCCAAAGCAGGGAGGGAGCAGGAAGAAATACCCCTAGTACATTCTCTTCCTACTCAGAGATTTCCTGCCAGTGCCTCTCATTGGCCGAACCCAGCAAGGGAGCTCAAATAATAGCGATCTCAGAAGACGGCCTCCTGGGAGAATGGCCGGTCTAGGGTGACAAACAGAAGAGCCGGTACACCTGTATCGCTGGGGATCTCTGGCCTCCAGGTCCTTTGATGAAGGCAAGTGCATCTCTGTTATGACGAGTTGCTTACTCTTTCCTAACCCTCTGGGAATTAATCCTGCAATGTTATCACCTCCCTGCGTTAGAAAACATACATCCTGCACAGAGGGCCACAGAACATACACATCCTTGACCTATAATTTTTACTATTTCATGTACAACATGTGCTATTTAACATTCTGTTACGTATAATACTTACTGCATCACTGAGCTGCTTAGAGCGAGGCATTGTGCTAAGATTCCCTGCGTGTGTTTTCTTTAACCCTCACAATAGCTCATTGGGGTTTAGTTAAATAACCATGCTGTAAGAATTGAAGAGATAAAGTACAAAGAGAGTTCAGGAGAGGAGGGCATGAGGAGAGAGAATGGGGAAGACAGAGGCTGATCCAGAGTGGTCAAGAGACCTAAGTTACAAGACTGTCTTTCTCTTCCAAGTTGCCTCCAGGAACAGCAAAAACACGGCTTCATTTATCATTTATTTGTTTGTTTTCCACTCTGCCTCATCCTGGAAGTTGGGATCATCGGTAACGTAGCTTGGTTTTGCAAACAACTGAGCTTGGTTCTGATATCGGAGATTTCCAATGGGAGCTGCTTTGCGTCAAGCTGGTTAAAGAAACCAAATCCCATGCGCCCTCCTTAATTGCTGGCTCTTGCTTTTCTCTCATTGGATGTTTTCTTGGGAGTCCTAAGGAACAACTGCCCTTCTTATTCTCCCTCCTTCTCTGAGGGAGAGCTCTTTCCTGTGTTAAGATAGAATGTAAAGGGCTCCCGAGGGGTGTGGACAATGTATGGTGTAGTTATTTCCTTCTGGTAAATTCTGAAATGCTAATGTTCAGCTTTTGCCCAGAGATTGGTGTTCATCACAAGCTGTCTTCTTTCCTGATCAGATCTTTAGAGGAGCTAAATCTGGGCCTGTGGCTCAGCCCCATGGGGACCCTCAGCACTGCACACAGCCTGTGTTTCCACTTACAAGTTTGCTCTCTTGGGGTTTTTCCAAGTAGGAGTGAAGATACCTGGCAACACTCTTTTGATGTCTTAACCAAGACTCGCTCTGCAGGAGCAAGCAAGCTTCCCCTGACTGAATAAGTAATAGGCCTTTAAAAAAAGAAAGTATTAATATAACTTTTTAAAATTTTATTTTTTGCCCTGGCTGGTTTAGCTCAGTGGATAGAGCACTGGCCTGCCGATTGAAGGGTCTTGGGTTCCATTCCAGTCAAGGACACATTCCCTGGGTTGCGAGCTCAATCCCCAGCGGGGGGTTGTGGGAGAGGTAGCCCACATCTCATCAATGATGAGAGAGAATCAGTGATTCTCTCTCATCATTGATGTTTCTATCTCTCTCTTCCTCTCTGAAACCAATAAAAATATTTTTAAAATTTTTATTTTTCAATTATAGCTGACATACAATTATAGACCATGCTATCTGTTGTCCAATGCCTGAATGCAGTTGTTTCATATATTTTATTCAGCTTTGGAATTGTTTGTAGTAGAAACACACACACACCCTGTTTATAATAGGAAGGAAAATATAGAACCAGTTACTCCATCACGACCGAATGTGAAAATTCAGAGCACTCAGATTTTTTAAAAGAAGGAGCTCTTTTTACTGTTTCTTGCTTAATCTGTAATTATTAAATATAAATCCTATTGGAAGAAAATATAAAGACGTTGAGCTTATGTTGTGCTCAGTAAGAAAAAAGTTCTCTGGTCATTCGTTTTAAACAGAAGAGATCTCCCTCTAAAAGAAGTAGCCCTCATCTTGATCCAGGAAATGAGTAACATTTTTTAACAGTCTTCCTCCTACGTGCCCCACATTAGTATATGAAGGGCTGGAGAGAGAGCCAGTTTAGGTACCCCAAATAAGACTAGAAATCCTCCCTGACTCAACCACCCTGAAGCTGTCTTGAAGTTGTGTGTCTTGGGGAAAGGGAGAATTAAGTAGCTGGATAAATAGAGCTCCAGCACTGAGACCTATGTCTGCAATAGAGCTATCACAATAAACAGAGCACTAGGGAAAGAATTCCAAAACTTGGAATTAATGAAAAATCAGTCGACAGGGGTCAACTGTAATGGTCATGAGTCCTTCTCCTTTGTAAACAAAAATTAGATGTAATTTTGGAGTTACCACAGGAGGGAGTAAGAAACCCAAAGAGGAGAAAAAAGCATTTTCACAATAGATAAGATGTAGACTCAGAATTGTGTCTTCTAATCCAAGGTGGTAAAGCCAAAAGTATCATTACACATGTAGTATGCTTTTCTACCTAAGTACCTTTTTCTTTTCTTTTTTTTCTTAAATATATTTTTTATTGATTTTATACAGAGAGGAAGGGAGAGAGATAGAGAGCCAGAAACATCGATGAGAGAGTCATCGATCAGCTGCCTCTTACATACCCCGCACTGGAGATATGCCCGCAACCAAGGTACATGCCCTTGACCGGAATCGAACCCGGGACCTTTCAGTCCCCAAGCCGACGCTCTATCCATTGAGCCAAACCGGTCCTGGCACCTTTTTCTTTTTTTTAATCCTCAACCTAGGTCATGGAGACAGAGAGAGAGAGAGAGGAGAGAGAGAGAGTGAGAGAGAGAAGAGGCTGACTTGTTGCCTTTTGTATGTGCCCCAACCAGGAATCAAACTTGAAACCCAGGTATGTGCCCTGACCAGGAATCGAATTGGTAACCCTTCAACACACAGAACGAATTTAACCAACAGAGCCACTCCAGACAGGCTGTCTAGGTATCTTGGCTTAGATTTTTTCCTTGCCTGAAATATGTTTCTCAAAGCCATATGACATGCCATTACCCCTACAAATTTTTTCTAAACTTTCAAGGTTAAAAGGCAACCTCGGCCCTGGCTGGTTTGCCTTAGTGGATAGAGTGTCAGCCTGGGGACTGAGGGGTACCCAGGTTTGAATCTGGTCAAGGCACTTGCCCAGGTTTGGGGTCTGATCCCCAGTAGGGGACCTGCAGGAGCCAGTTGATCAATTGTTCTTTTTCTTTTTTTAAATATATTTTATTGATTTTTTACAGAGAGGAAGAGCCACACTCAAGGGGCCAAAGAATTGCATGTGGCTCGAGAGCCACGGTTTGCTGACCACTGCCATATACCAAAAGGTCATGGATTCTATTTCTTTTTTTTTTTTTTTTAATATATTTTATTGATTTTGTACAGAGAGGAAGGGAGAGAGATAGAGAGTTAGAAACATCGATGAGAGAGAGTCATCGATCAGCTGCCTCTTGCACACCCCCTACTGGGGATATGCCAGCAACCAAGGTACATGCCCTTGACCAGAATCAAACCCGGGACCTTTCAGTCCCCAAGCCAACGCTCTATCCATTGAGCCAAACCAGTCCCGGCTATTTCTAGTCAGGGTGCATACCTGGAATGTGGGTTCAATCCTTAGTTGGAATGTGTACAGGAAGCAACCAATCATTGTTTCTCTCTCACATAGATGTATCTCTCTCTCTCTCTCTCTCTCTCTCTCTCTCTCTCTCTCTCTCTCTCTTCCTCTCTCTAAAGTCAATAATATATCCTTGGGTAAAGATTTAAAGAAAGGGTGTGGGGGCTAATCTTCCCTCAAAGGGCTATTTTGAAGATGCTTTAAAATGCACTAAAGCACATGGGACCTCTGTCACTGAAGCACAGCAGGCACAAAGTGAAAGAGAGCATCCGCCCTTCTCTCAGTCACATCAGCATGCAGGTTGGATTTAAGGCCAAATACCATCAACCAGGAAACATATTGAGCACCAATAGTTGAGAGACAATGAAATATGTGAGCATTTTTGTTGGTACACTTTGCTGGGATTAAGGCAGCTGGGCCTGTCTCTCATCGTGTCAGCGGATGAGTGAGGAGAAATGTGTTCCAAGTTCTGTGTCAAGAAATGGTGCATGCCAGGCCCAGCCTGGTTTCCAGCCTGCACACCCTTTCCGCTGGCTCCTCACTCCTTCCCAGGGCCAGCCTCAGGCCTCTTCTAGTTCTCAGAGCCAACCTTGACCTGGGGCCAGATGTGCTCAGATGACTCCAACTCCACATTTGGCTGCCGGTCTAATCCTGACCTATTGCCCAAGCCTTCATGGCTGGGCTTCTGCTTGCTCTCCTACCTGATTCCCTGCCCCACTGACCTGCTTTCTGCTCTTCCCTGGCTTCCTCGTCATTCTGCCACACACGTCTGCTGGGAAGCCCACGGCCTTGTCAGCATGGCCCTGATACAATGGCTTACTGTAATAATGTTTTCTCTAAAAGCCATACCTACGTTACTCATCCTGTCCTTAGCTCTGCTGATCTATCAGGTTCTTTCCTGGGAACTTTGAGAATTGAAACAGAGACAGAAAAGTAGTAAGAGCCAAGTCACCTCTGACAATGCTCAGCTGAGAAGCCCACAGCTCTTCCTGTTTCTAAAGGACTGGTCCTTCCTGAGACTCGGTTGCTCAGCTCTGTCTTCTATGTGAGCCTCCACAATACATCTAATTTTTGCTAAGCGACAAATCTGTTTCTGGTGCTTCCACCTATAGGAACTTTATTCAGTAAAGAGGATTAACAAAACAAAAGTTATGTATTTTTTAAATGTAAATAAGTTTTCAAATAATACATCACAAGGAAACAGCAAAGTTAGATACAGGGCTCAAAAGACAACATTTTAAATATATATATATTTAAAATGTTGTCTTTTGAGCCATATATATATATATATATATATATATATATATATATATATATGACTGATTTTTTACAGAGAAGAATGGAGAGAGAGAGGAATTGAGAGTTAGAAACATCAATGAGAGAGAAACATCTATTCAACTGCTTCCTACACACTCCTCACTGGGAATGTACCCACAACCAAGGTACATGCCCTTGACCAGAATCAAGCCTGGGTCCACTCAGTCCACAGACCGACACTCTATCCACTAAGCCAACACTTTGTTTTTTGTTTTTTATTTTTTTATTTTTTTAGCTGCTCTTTGAGTCAGAAATTTGCTGGCAAAAGAAAATAAGGAGAGAATGTTTTGCTTTACCTCCCTCTTATGTGGGTAGCAATATTGCAATAGCTAACCTGCTCAAACAATTTCAAAATATGAGAACAGGCACCTTTGAAAGCACAGATATGAGAGGAGAGGAGATTTATGGCTGGTGAGAAAGCAAAACATGGTTTTCAGGGTAACCTAACACACATATTTGGAAGCAGAATTTTTATTCCTTCTTATGTGCGTGTATTCATTCAATTTAAACAACATTTCTTCTGCCTTATTTTTTTTAAAGGATGTAAAAGCTTTTAATTTAAGCCCTAACCAGTTTGGCTCAGTGGATAGAGCATCAGTCTGTGGACTGAACGCTCCCAGGTTCGATTCTGGTCAAGGGCATGTATCTTGGTTACAGGCACATCCCCAATAGGGAGTGTGCAGGAGGCAGCTGATCGATGTTTCTCTCTCATGGATGTTTCTAACTCTTTATCCCTGTCCCTTTCTCTCTGTAAAAAATCAATAAAACATATTTTTTTAAAAAGAAAAAAGCTTTTAATTTAAAACACTAGGAAAAGAAAAATAAAACAGTATAATCGTAAGCCACCTTACAATTTTTAAAAACCCACTGTAAATTTTAATTTTAGAAGCCTCCTCTCTGGAAAACACAAGATAAGGCTGAAATGTCTTGACTTCCCCAAGCAATGGGCTGGTGACAGGATTTTATGTTTGTTTGCCATCCATCCATGCTTCAGTGTACTCCCCTTTAAAAGTACAATACTTCTCTCATGCCATCTGATTAGCATAAAATCCATTCTGACACTCAAATGAAAGAAGATAATCATAATTAAGCAAAATCAGTATCATTCAAATGTATCCTCTGATAGTTATCATTACCTGAGAATTCAGTCCTCAATTTAAAAGTTTCAAAACTTTTGTTTTGGGGGGAATGGGTCATTGTACTGAAATTCGGAAGAATCTTGCTTTTTGTAGACAGCTGTTGTTTCTGTCTGTCCATAACTGTGTCTCCTCCTTGCAGAACTGTTCTTCTCCCACCCACTTGCCAACTTTGATTTTGAGTCTGATAAAGCTACCAATCACAGTACCTAATCATGTGGCGACAAGATGATATTGTTCTGGCCAAATAGAGTAGCTCATTCCTCAAGGCCTTTTCATTGGTTCAAAGGAACAAGACACTGTGTGAGGGGCTTGTGTTCCAAGATGGATTAAACATTCTCTTGGGTTGTTGCTATTTGGAGCTAGATGGAAAAGGGGCTTGTCTCTCAGATCACAAATGCTGGGGAGATATGAAAATGAATCAGCCAGCAGCCATAGAAAGTGCATGTGCATATTACAAAACTTGGAAAGCTACTCAAATATTTTTTAAATTATTTTATTGTGTTAACATTTTCAGTGGTTTTTTTTAAATCACTATAATTTAATGCTATAATTTTTATTTTATTTTTTTAAATATATTTTATTGATTTTATACAGAGAGGAAGAGAGAGGGTTAGAGAGTTAGAAACATCGATGAGAGAGAATCATTGATCAGCTTCCTCTTGCACACCCCCCACTGGGGATGTGCCCACAACCAAGGTACATGCCCTTGACCGGAATCGAACCGGGACCTTTCAGTCCCCAAGCCGACGCTCTATCCACTGAGCCAAACTGGTTTCGGCTATAATTTTTATTTTCAATTAAAAAAAAAACCTAACAGGCCAATTAAATTTTTGAGGTAATTAAGTATATAGGACAACTTATATAAAGTTTGCATAGAATAGAACAGATTGAAGTGGGAAAAACGTCACAAAACTGATATTAGTTTAACCTTAAATGATTAGATGAACAGAGAAATACAGTCACTACATTTTGTGCAGAAAAGGAGGCAGGCAAGAAAGTCAACTTGACAGGAGCAAGAAATAAGTGTTGGCAGACAAATAAGTGGGTCAAAAACATAAGATTCATCTCTGAGAGTCTTTTTTTTTTTTTTTAATATATTTTGATTGACTTCAGAGAGGAAGGAGAGGGAAAGAAGAGGGAGAGAATCATTGATTGGCTGCCTTCTGCATGCCAGAATTGAACCTGGGACCCTTCAGTCTGCAGGCCTATGCTCCATCCACTGAGACAAACTGGCTGGGGCCATCTCTGGGAGCCTGAGGCTAAGGGAGGAGAGGGCCCAGCATGGAAATGAGATAAAGGGCCCTAGAAGGGGAGCCCCTGCCCTGAGATACACCGTGGGAAAGAGGACCAGAGTGAGGGAGCCTTGTGCACCAGACACATTTACATGCCGCACTGGCTTCTGTCTATGTAAACAAACTCTGTATGTGCCTTACACCTCCGTCCCAGCACCTGGTTAGCCCTGAGGGCTGTCTGAATGCTGACCCAATGGCTTAGCATGGCCTAGAGCATAGGGCCTTTCTAAACAAGGAATACTGGGCCAGTCCTCCCCGCTCTTTTTCTGCCTCTGGCCTTTGCCCTCTCTCAGAAGATCCAGAGGGAAGTTTCTTATAACCCCATGAGGTGATCTAAAAGTTGTGAGGTAGACTGTATGTAGGTCAGGGTTGCCAAATAAAACACAGGACAGTTCAATTTGAATTTCAGGTAAATGGCAATAACATTTTTTTAGTATAAATATGTCCAGGTAGTGAATGGGATATACCCACACTAAGAAGTTATTTGTTCATTATCATCTCTGGGATTCAAATGTAACTGGTTGCCCTGAATTTTTCATTTGCCAAGTCTGGCAACCTTATCAAGAGCCCCTTTGCAGCAGGTGTGTCTTCCATTCTCCCTTTGCTGGAGCCCCACCACGCTATTGGACAGCACGTACTGTTACAGTGTTTCCCAAACTTTTGACATATGTGTACCCTTTCTATAATTTTTGTAACGCTGAGTATCCCTTGTACTCATGAGAACATAGAATTAGGCGCAGCTAAGCACGGTGCAGTGCATATCCCCACCAAACTTCGGTGCAACGCATACCGCCACCAAACTCTTCCCATACCCACACTTTGGGAAACACTGCATCAGGGGAATCTTGGCTGCTCAGCCTTCCCTGACCAGACACACACAGAGGCTCATCATTCGAGGTAAGACTGTAACTGTGTTAGACTTTTTTTTTCCTTCTTTTTTTTAAAATATATTTTATTGATTTTTTTTCAGAGAGGAAGGAAGAGAGATAGAGAGCTAGAAACGTCGATGAGAGAGAAACAACCAACTGCCTCTTGCATATCCCCTACCGGGGATGTGCCCGCAACCAATGTACATGCCCCTGACAGGAATCGAACCTAGGACCTTTCAGTTCGCGGACCGACGCTCTACCACTGAGCCAAACTGGCTTCGGTGTAACTGTGTTAGACTTTCTTCTTTATTCTATTGCACACCCGGGAAAACCTTCCAGAGTAGATCTTCAGATGGAGGGAGTCTAGTGTCAATGCTTTCTCTTTGCCTCCTTCTTCAACCCCTCTCTGACGAATGTAACCTCTCTTTGAAGCCCCGGTTAAGCGCCACTATGCCATCACTCCCTCAGGAACACCTTGCTCTCCCTGTAGGAAGAAGACATTCAACCCTTCTGCCTTGGCAGGGCCTTGCAAACTGGAGCACCTAAGAAGCTGCACTTTGCTTATTCACACCTGACTCTGGGAGAGTGATGTAATCCCTAGAGTTAAGTGCACTTGACATTCTTAGATAGGTACCCAAAGCAAGGCACGCCCTCCAAGGTGAGTAGTATTGAAATATTTTCTCAGCCACGATGTCTAATGTCTAATCACATACAAGGAAAGAATATGCTTCCTGAAAATGGCCTTAATTTGACAAGTTGCAAACCAGTAACGGTGTTGAGAAGGAATTGCTTTTCTTTTTTTCTGGACCTAGCTTGCATGACCAGATGTACACTTGTCTCTAGTTACCATCCTGCAGGGTGGTTCCAGCTCTAATCAGGTTCTTCTTTTTATTAAAAATCCAGTGAAATAAGTCAGTCAGAGAAAGACAAGTACCATATGATCTCACATATATGTGGAATCGGAGGAACAAAATAAACTGCTGAACAGAATAGAACCAGAGGCATTGCTATATGGGAGAATCTGACAGCGGTTAGAGGGCAGGGGGTTGGGGGAGACTGGATAAAAGAAGGGGAAGAGAGCAGCCAAAGACCATATACACATAGCCCGTGTATACAGACAACAGGGTGGTGAAGGCCAGAGGAGGGGTGAAGGGGGCTGGGTGCAGGTGAGCAAATGGCGGGGAGGGGAGGACATGTGTAATGTGTCAACAACAAAACTGAGGCCTGCTAAGATGTTGTGACTTGTCCAAGGGCACACTTACTCAGCTATTTTTGTTCTGCCATCACCAATTTTAAAAGGTGGAGGTGAGAGGCATCTAGGAAGCCTCTGCATTATCTTCTCAGCTTTTCTGTAAATCTAACAGTATTTCAAAATAAAAGGGTTATTTAAAAACGAAGAAGAAGAAGAAATCTTCTCCCTTCTCAACATAGCTAGAAGGGGAGATTCCCCCACAATAAGCAGTGGACATAAGGAAGAAAGAAAGGAAAGGAATAAAATGCAAAAAGCCATGCAAGAAAATATAGTGCTGATTTCCGGTATCACATCCTATGAACCATTCGGTTCATGTTTTGGGGTTTCATAAGACCTACCTCTCTGTATCCTTATAGAAATAAGTACAACCACCACCTTTGTCTAGAAAAGGGGTCCGCAAAAGGGCCAGAGAGTAAACATTTCAGGCTTTGCAGGCCATACAGTCTCTTGCAACTACTCAACTCTGCTATGGTAATGCAAAAACAGCCATATATAATATGAAAATGAATGACCGTGACTGTGTTCCAATAAAACTTTATTTATAAAAAAAACCAATGGTAATATCATTGTCCAATAAAAAAATGGAGAAATGGCTGATTCTAGACAGTGGGCAAGGATTATGTGAGCCAGGAGCATCTTGTAGTGCCGGAAAGTAAGGAAGCGCTCAAAAACAAGAGGACAGAGAGCGAGTGAAAGGCACAGAGGCGCCAACTGGAAAAAGCTCCCAAAAGCCAACCCTGGAACAATTTGAGGAAAAAATAAGTCATAATTGTGTTAAAGTGTAGGCTAGGGAAGCATTTGAAATCTGGAATAAGTCATAAACTCATACAACTTTAAAAAATAAACAAATAAAGTTAGGCTATGCGAGTATGGTGAAGGGGCACATCAGAAGCTGATTGCCATTGAAAATCTAGTGTATTACAGTTCCCCAGAGGAGGGACACCCAGGCCACAGGGGCCACATGAAGAAGCACTGGGGTGATTAGGAGGCAGAAGGAGCAATGGGGAAATATGAGCACAAGCCTTTATTGTGGTTCTACAGGAAGGATGAGGCAAGGTATTAGCAAGTTTAGGATTGGCTATTATGATTAATTTTAGCAGCTATTCTGTCCCTAGTTGTCTGGTACCTTTCTGGACATGGCTAATTAGCGCTGGGGATTAGTAGTCCTGAGTGTGAGAACCCAATAGAGAAGGCGGTAGGGATGCAGGCCTTGGGCTGGTTGCCTGACATCTGAAAGGCCCATTCATGGAGAGTCCTGTACTGTGTCTAGGAATTGCATGCCCGGGGAGGGGCAGTCTCCCCAGAGTCAGCAAGAGCCAGCTGTCCAAGAATCAGAAACGCACAGCTGATACAGTAGTATTGGACAATAACCCAAAGCTTAAAATAAATGGCCATGAGCCGGTACGGTATAAATAAGAGACTGAGTATTTAAATAAATGGAGAAGAGATAAATCTCCCTTGTAGAATTCCAAATAATTATGCAACCACTCCCCATTCCGAGGTAGACAGTTAGGCAGGAGCACAGCACGGACAATGGTTCAGGTACAGAAGTCACCAGGGCGAACTGCATATTCGGTCTGACTCCACCAATCTAACACCTGGTGCCTTTGTCGCCGCTGCCAACAATTCCAGGAGATGAGTCTCCCCACTCGAGGATGAACTGCACCCGGAGACTTACTTTCAAAGAGTACAATATGGAAAGAGGGGAGAAGTAACTTCACAGTAGAAAGATGCTTTTCTTCTGAGACGAGGGTAGAATCTTTTCAAAGAGTATTCTGTTTCTCTCTCATCGATGTTTCTAACTCTCTATCCCTCTCGCTTCCTCTCTGTAAAAAAATCAATAAAATGTTTTTGTTTTTTTTTAAATTACAACACCTTACAATAAATTTGGCCTTGTCTTTGGAAAAAACTGAATTATTTCATTTTTACATATCAATGGAACTGAGATGGTGGTGATGGGAGAACAAAGAACAGTAGAGATTTCCTAAAGCAATTAATTGGAGGCAATTTAGAGAATAAAAAGTGATTATGCAAATATAGGCCTATTAACAGTTATTCAGCTGTGAAAATAATCATTGCTCAGAAGAGTAGAGGGCACTAGATTCAGGTTTTCCACCTAAGTTGCTAAGATTCTTTTTAATTATTGCAAGCCCTTTGAATGGTTATAAATCTTACTCCTCACTAAATGATTATTATTCTGCCAACTGCTTTTATGACTAAGAGTACCCCAGCTGTCTTTCCTGTCCACACCATTCCCTTTCCATCCTTCTCTACTCCTTTCTTTGGCAGAGAGGAAGCCCACATTGTCCCCTGGCTTCTGGAAAGCAATTCTCCACCTGAACAAGCAACCAGTTGAAGCATAGAATCCATGAACAATACATACGCAAACAATCTTCTCCTTCTTGTATCTTCAAGGACAAGTCCCAACCATTTTTGCTGAGAAAGGTGGCTAGTATTTATTTTTCTACAGCCTTGCAATATCTAAGGAGTGGGTCAGGATTAGGCACTTGTCCTAAGCTCTTCTCACTAGCAATGCCAGAGTTGGCTGTGGCCAACTTTGAACCTGGTGAGAATCCCTGTCCCACAGAGCATAAGAAGGGTTGGGAAACTATCAGCCAGATAACAATTCATAATTTTGTCACTACTCAGAATCCCTACTTTAAACCTACATTACCACCTCAATCCCCAGAAAGGGGCTGGAGTGGGTCTGCCTTGGGCTGTCCTGTAGTGTGTGGGTTTTTGACTTCATACAAGAAAAATTTCACAATGGGAGTCCAGGTGATTTTGAGAGTAGAATTACTAAAGCTTGCTTCTTCTATCCTAGTCTTTCTTTGTTTCACTGTCCCCAGCTTTAATATATATACTCTGAAGTCATTCCCACACAAAGACAAAAAACTATACACAACAGGCTGGTCCAAGGTAGACCACTCAGCCAGGCCCCTTCCCGATAATATCTAGAAATGTTATAGGAAAGAAGTGAGCCATGTTGGGCTGTGTGGACTCTCTGAGAAGTGAAAGTCACAATGGAAGAAGTTAGCCACGATGGGGCTGCTGTTAGCTAGATGAAAAGTCAGAGAAATGCTATGAGTCTCTATCATCATTGATGTTTCTTTTTCTTTTTTAAAAATTAATTTTATTTTATTGTTTAAAGTATTACATATAGTAGTATATACATCTCCCCCCCATTGACCTTCCCTCAGCCTCTCCTTCTCCCTCTTCCTCTTTGAAATCAATAAAAATATATTTTTCCTTTTTTTAATTAAAAAAAAAGTCAGAGAAAATGGGGCCTTGGAGACAGGTTCAGAGGGTTAGCCCAGGATGAGCTGCCATTGCCTGATGCTCCCCTGGTGGCAAGTTTCCTGGGGCCCTTTAGAGTTTAGGAAAAAAATAAAAATAAAGATGCACTGCTGAGACAGAAGAAAGGCATGGGTGTGCTCCAGAAAGAGCCCAAACTGGGTCTTTGTCTTGAGGGTTCTTACCTGTTTTTTTAAAGGCAGAGAATTTTATGAGATATCTTAGGGAAAGATCTCAGAAGACTATTTATCAGCTTTATGCAGATGTGCCCAAATTACACTTATTCCCCTGATTTCATCCATCCTTGAGTGTAGTTGGCACTAATGGTATTTCTGTTATCTATCTTCCTGACTAGGGTGATTTAAGCTATTTACCCTCTAGTTGGGGAGAAGAAGTGGAAACCATTTACTCTTAAGTGTCCTTGGTCAGGGAAGATAGAATTTGGCAACTTACTAAATGGCTGTAAATGGCTTGGTAATTTACCTATCTGTAGTCTCAGTGTCCCTTTTCCTTTTGACCTGATTTACTAATCAATTTCACCAGATTGGGAAACATTAGGGTTTTTTCTTCCTCAAGAAGAATTTGTATGCTACAGTGGCTACTCTGGATCCCTTCAGCCTCACTCCAAGGATTGGCTGTTGATGATAAGATTGAACGGAGGGCAGTGTTGTGATTGGTGCTGGTACTACAAATCCTTCCTATCTACTAATGCCTCAAGCCTCTGCTACCCTATGCTACACCTCACAGCAGCAACTAACTACCTTCTCTTGGGAACTCTTCTGGTCCTGCCCCTAGCCCTTGCTGCTCAGGAACCATTGTGGTCTCTACTCCTGAAACCAATATTATTTCATTTCCAGATACACATTGAGTTTTTCCCACTAAACTGTGGCTTCATTCTCTGGAGTGAGAGCTCCTCCTGTGGAGAGATTTGGACTAAGTTGTACAGGCCCAGGGGTGGACTGTATTTGTTTGTTTGTTTGTTTTTATTGTTTAAAGTATTACATATGTCTTCTTTTTCCCTGCTTGACCTCCCTCCCGCCACTCCCACCCCCAAGGGGAAGCCCCCACTGCCCCAGAGTCCGTGTCCATTAGTTATGCTAACATGCGTGCATACAAGTCCTTTGGTTGCTCTCTAATCCTCTCCCCCCCACCTCCTTGCCGTTTGTTTCTGGATCTATTCTTCTTCATCAAATTATGCTGATCATTATATCCCACATATGAGTGAGATCATGTGATACTTATCTTTCTCCGACTGGCTTATTTCACTTAGCATAATGCTTTCCAGTTCCATCCATGCTGTTGCAAATGGTAAAAGTTCCTTCTTTTTTATAGCGGCATAGTATTCCATTGTGTAGATATACCATAGTTTTCTGATCCACTCATCTGCTGATGGGCATTTAGGCTGTTTCCAAATCTTAGCTATTGTAAATTGTGCTGCTACGAACATAGGGGTGCATATATCCTTTCTGATGGGTGTTTTCTAGTTTCTTGTGATATATTCCTAGAAGTGGGATTACTGGGTCAAATGGGAGTTCCATTTTTAATTTTTTGAGGAAACACCATACTGTTTTCCACAGTGACTGCACCAAGAGACTATTTATTAATCTTTAGGTTGGGATTCCAACTCTAATTTAAGATTATATATGTGAATTATACCCCAAATAAATAAACAGGGCTTGCTCTGAGTGTCCTGCTCCTTCCTTGGAGGTCTCTGAGAGATGAAGAAAGCTCAATCTGAAGAGAGACAGATTAAATTCCAATCCTGCTTCTGTATCCTAGCAGCTATCTCCATCCTCAAGAGCAACATAGGGATCCTGGAAACACTGTAATGTGCAACAATACACATTAGGGTTAACTATGTATAGTGTCTGAAACATAGACAACAATAAACTCCACTGTTGCCCAGTCAGGTGTGGCTCAGCGGTTGAGAGTTGATCCAGGAACCAAAAGGTCACTTGATCGATTCTGGTCAGGGCATATGCCCAGGGTTGCTGGCTCATCCCCAGTTGGGTCGTGCACGAGGCAGCTGATCAATGATTCTCATCATGGTTGTTTCAATCTCTCTCTCCCTCTGAAATCAATTAAAAAAAAATTAACTCTATGTTTGTGTGTGCAACACTGCATGAGTGTATATATACACACGCGAACACGGGGCGTTTGGAGCGGTTCTGGAGGGACCTGATCTGGGGCCCCAGCCCCCAAGTCTCTCAGGCCCGGGAGCAGCGAGGCAGCAGCACAGCCCACCACTGGAGAGAAGGACAAGTCCGGTCCCCGGGGGCTGAGGACAGGTAAAGAGGGAGAACCATGGGCGTGTGGAGGCCGCCCCAGCCAGGAGACAGATATGCTACATAACTTTGGGAGCCAGAAACCAAAGCCAACCAGAGATGGGGAATAAATATCCACCATTCCTCCCCGCCCCGCCCCAGTAGAGAACAATGAGCCCAGCCCCACTCACGCAGGCTCGCGGCGCCCCTGACCCGGGGCCTGCCGGGAAATGTAGTTTCTGAAGCTCCGTCTGCGCAGGCCCGCCGCCCGCCGGCCAGGACACGCGCAACTACAAGTCCCATCACGCCGCGCGAGACCTTGATCCTCCGGCTTTTGCAGGGAAGGGAGCCGGGAGGGGTGGAGAAACATGGCTGAAAGCGGCCCGGGCGTCCCAACGAACAGCGGGGCTGGCGGCGAGCGGGACCCGGCGGCCAGCAGCAACTTTCCCGAGTACGAGATGCCGGAGCTGAACACACGCGCTTTCCACGTGGGCGCCTTCGGGGAGCTGTGGCGTGACCGGCTGCGCGGGCAAGGAGACCTGTCGCTGAAGGAGCCGCCGGCATCCGAGCCGCCTGGCCCTGGAGGGGTCGCCGACCCGGGCTGGGACGACGCCGCGGCGGCGCGGGATCTGGGCTGCGACCTGGAGGCAGCGACCGAGCTGAGGGCCGTTTGCGGGTGAGTGCGGGGCTGGGGGGTTGGGGGGAGGTGGCTCTTGTTTGGTGCCAACCCGGGTGATGCTCTGCCCCTGCGCTTTCTGGGACCCTGGCTTGGGGGTGCCGGAGGGCGACCCCGGGGGTAGGAGCGTGACCCCGGGGGTAGGAGGGCATATGCCGCCTTTTCAACGCTTCCCACCTGCGGGCGCTTCCCGGAACCCCGGACGGGGAGGGGAGGAGAGGGGACCCGTGATCCGCGGGCATCTTTCCTCCGCGTTGGAGGGAAGAGACGAGAGAGCTGCCTAAAAGACTCATTTTTCTATTTGCTTTTCTTTCTTTCTTTCTTTTTAAAAAAATATATTTTATTGATTTTTTTACAGAGAGAGGAAGAGAGAGGGATAGAGAGTTAGAAACATTGATGAGAGAGAAACATTGGCCAGCTGCACACCCCCTACTAGGGATGTGCCCGCAACCAAGGAACATGCCCTTGACCGGAATCGAACCTGGGACCCTTCAGTCCGCAGGCCGAGGCTCTATCCACAGAGCCACACCGGTTTCGGCTTTCTATTCGCTTTTCGTGAAAGTGCTTGTTGCTGTAGAAAAGCGATCAGAGTCACAGCGACGCGTGCCTGCCGTTGACAGGTGCTCTGGCCGCGGAGGAGCCATAGTAACGGTGAGGCCGGGAGAGGTGGCCGGAGGAGTGTTAACACCTTGATTCACGGGGGTCGGTCTCTTTGGGGACCATCCTGGTATGCTGTTACTGACATTTTCTCCCCCAGCTGCCGTATTTGGAGTGAACATACAAAAATGACTTTTAAAAGATATTTTTTTTCTTCCTCCATTTAACAGTGCTGGCCTCTGTAGCTGAAGGCCGTGTAGCCGAAGCCCGTTCGGCTCAGTGGATAGAACGTCGCCCTGTGGACTGAAGGGTCCCGGGTTCGATTCTGGTCAAGGGCATGTGCCTTGGTTGCGGGCACATCTTCTGTGGGGAGTGTGCAGGAGGCAGCTGGTCGATGTTTTTCTCTCATCCATGTTTCTAACTTTCTCCTTTCCTCTCTGTAAACAATCAATAAAATATATTAGAAAAAATAAAATAAAATAAGGCCGTGTATGCTTGTATGTATGGACTATCCTCACCGATGTGGCCTTGAATTCTAACCTCCTCTGAGCCCAGTGCAGGATTTTTATCTCCCTTAATCAGCTGGTGATGTATTTTGGGGCACCACTTGGCTCACTGGGAACAAGACATGATTGCTTTGCCTTTTTTTTGTTTTGTTTGTTTGTTTGTTTGTTTTAGTCTCGATAAACTGCGGTGCCTTGAGGAGGACCAGGACCCAGAAGTCATCCCAGAGGATACTGGCCTACTGACTTTGGGGTATGGAGGACCTTGCTTTTATTACATGCTATTTGTTTAAATATTTTTTAACTTCATATTCTTCAAAGGTTGATTGTTGTCACCCCACCCCCTCCATTCAACCATCATTCACATTCTGTCCTATTTGCTTAGCTGTGTGTCCGTTTCTATTGCTGAACCCATTAAGTTGCAGATAGCCTGTAGCTCCAAGAAGTATCATTCTTCCTACTTAGAGTGGGATGATAGCAACTGAGAAAATTAACAGCAAATATATAACATATAATATCAAGTCCATATCCAATTTTGTGTTTATTTTAATAATCTACTTAGATATCAGATGCAAGCTAAATATTTTGGTAGTGCCTCTCAAACTATATGGTAAAGGACCAGTTTTGTTTGTTCTTTTAAATTTTTGACATCCATACTTTTGTAAACTAGGATAAAAATGAATTGCTAGAAAAATGGTATTTGTAACTCTGCCTTGCTTTTGGTTGTGTGTTACAATGGTATTTGTAACTCTGCCTTGTTTTTTGTTGTGTGTTTGTTTTTTGAAACAGAAACAAATCCATTTCCTTTCCCTACTGCTAATATTTACATGAGCAATCTTTGGAGTGCTAAGGAAAGGAAGATTCCTGTCTGATTTATTCATTGTGCTGTCATGTGAACAAGCTCATTTACTAAGAAATTGTCAATGGCTCTACCCTCTTTTATGGACACATTTCAGACTCCTTCCTTAGACTTTTGAAAGCTTCCACATATATAGCACAAACTTGCCTTCTAGATTCATTTTCAATCACTTTCTCTTTCAGATGTCAGGATGTACATGACCCCTCTCCCATCTGAAACTACCCCATCTTTGAGGCCCTAAGATTACTTTCCACATTACTAAAACCCACCTCTGTCCCTTCTAGAATGTCTCAAAACACTTCTAACATTCCTAAAATCTTTGAAGACACATTTGGGAATCCAGACTCTTTTCAATTGTGTATTGCCCTTAAGCATATTATGCTGCTTTGTTCGATTGGCAACTCTTTAACTACTGTTTGTTGATTAGTTAAGATTTTTCCTAAACTGCACATCTGGTGTGTCACTTTCCCTGCAAGCCTTTCATTGGCTTAGGCACAAGTCCTGGGTTCTTCAGTGGCTCACAAGGGCCTCTAGAGAATGGGTCTTGCTGATCTTTTCAGCTGTCTCTGCAGTCCTCCAGCCATGCTACAGCTCTTTTTCAGATCCTACAATGTTCTCTCACTGCTGGCCTTTGCCTACAACACTTATATGTGTACACACACACACACACACACACACACCTCTGTACCCCTACTTTCCCCCTTCTCCCTCTCTCCAAAAATCAATCAATAAATAAAAATTTTAAAAAATATATATTTTATTGATTTTATACAGAGAGGAAAGGAGAGAGATAGAGAGTTAGAAACATCGATGAGAGAGAGTCATCGATCAGCTGCCTCTTCACACCCCCTACTGGGGATATGCCCGCAACCAAGGTACATGCCCTTGACCGGAATCGAACCTGGGACCCTTCAGTCCCCAAGCCGACGCTCTATCCATTGAGCCAAACCAGTCTCAGCAATAAATAAAAAATTTTAAATTAAATTTTAAAAAGAATTTATTGTAATAGAATACAAAATTGATACATGAAAAACAATACCCTTCATGTACACAAACAACAATTAGAGGACATAATGGTAGAGGGGGAAAAAATCTCATTTACAGTAGTCAAAAAGGTTAAATATGTAGGAATAAGTTTAGTAAGAAATGTGTAAAATTAAGGAAGCACAAATAAGGAAAATTTCAAAAAACACTCCTGAAAGACTCAAAAAAAGACTTGAAAAAATTGAAAGATATCCTTTGTTCTTGAGGAATATTAAACATTGTATGATGTCAGTTATTTCTAAGTTAATTTATAAATGAAGTGCAATCCCAATAAAAATATCAGAAGTATTGATTATTTTATGGAGTTAGACAAACTGATGATAAAATTCATATGGAATATATGCAATAATAACTAGAAAAAATTCTGGGGGGGGGAAATTATGAGGGCATAGTAATTTTACCAGATATTAAAATATACTACAAAGTCCTCATAATTAAAACAGTGGGTACTAGCTCAGGAATTGCCAAAAAGACCAGTGGAATAGAAGGAAAAGTTCAGTTATATTTAAAGAGGTATGGAAATTTGGTATGATACTACATAAGAATAATTTCCAAAGGGATTGGGAATCGAATATAGACAGTGTATTTTCTAGAATTAAGTTACTGGATTATAAGTGATAGGAATTGGGTTTCTCACTTGTGGAGAAAGAAGTTATAAACAAGAGAAGGGTGAAGGCTAAAATCCTGTGATTTTAGTTTGGGATTGAAAGTATCATTATTAACTCACAGTTTTAAATATGTAACAGAAAAATGCAGGTATCTGTACATGTGTGGGTTAGTATACATATGTGTTTCCACTTCTCTCTGCTGCCGAGCCTAGAAGCAGTGACTGCAGTAACAATGAGGATGCCTCTCTCCAATAAAGCTATTAGGACTCCCAGGAGAAGTGGTTGATTTCAGGGCTGAGACATGGAAATAGAGGATGAGCTTTGAGCCTCTTATGGTACCAGAAAGTAAGAAAATGCTACAAAAAGAAAAAGAAAAACGATGGGTTATTGAAGGAACAGGAGCCAACATGAAGAAGCTCCTAAAGGACGAAGCTAGAACATCTTGAGCAACAAAATAATGATGGTATTAGATTTTAACCTGTAGAATAAAATATATAAATATGGGTTTATGCTAATATAAATGACCAAATAAATAAATGGGAGGAAAGAGATAGATCTTCCTCATAATATCAGTGAATAAATGTAGAATGAGGGAAATAGAGAATCACCATTAATAAACATTGCAGGCAAAATCTACCACGAATGCTCAAATTTCTGGGTGAAAGTTTAAGGAGAAATGAGGTGCATAGTTTTAAAATATCTCCCCCAAATTCTTTTTTTTTTTTTTTTTAATATATTTTATTTATTTTTTACAGAGGAAGGGAGAGGGATAGAGAGCTAGAAACATCGATGAGAGAGAAACATCGATCAGCTGCCTCCCCCACACCCCCCACTGGGGATGTGCCCGCAACCAAGGTACATGCCCTTGACCAGAATCAAACCTGGGACCCTTCAGTCCGCAGGCCGACGCTCTATCCACTGAGTCAAACCAGTTAGGGCTCCCCCAAATTCTTAACAAGTATAATACAAAGGAAAAGTATCTTTCAAGTGTAGGAACTTGGGAGACAAGGTAAGCATCACCAGTGACAAGAATACGGGGTGGGCAAAAGTAGGTTTACAGTTGTGAGTATGTACAATAAAACAGTGATATATTCTTGTATTATTATTAATTGTTGTATTTCCATATGAAGAGCTGTAAACCTACTTTTGCTCACCCTGTATTAACATCATTAACCCCTTGATACAGTGAAGGACATCATTATTCTTGTGGTATTCTTGCCAAAAATGTATAGGCTAATTCCAATCATGAGCAAGCAGCTCTCAAACCCAAATTGAAGAACACTACAAAATAACTGATCAGAGCTCCTCAGAAGTGTCAAGATCATGAAAGACAAGGAGAGACTGCAGAACTGTAAAAGACTGGAGGAAAAAAGGAGAAGAAATGCAGTGTGTCCTGCTCAGAATGCTGGGACAGAAAAGAGGCATTAAAAATTTTTTAAGCATTACATTTAAATATTTGTGAACTTCCAAAAACGGTCAATAGTTAATAATACTGTGTTAAGATTAATTTCCTAGCTTGATCATTATACTATGATCACGTACGATGTTAACATAGAGGAAGCCAGGTGAGAGATATAAGGGAACTCTTTGTGCTATTTTTATAGCTTTCCTTTGGCCTAAAATTAGTTCAGAATAAATGAGTATTGAAGATGTGTTTGAAGCTCAGTGGAGAATGTTGACGTTTGATTGTTCTTGTGTCTGTAACAGAGTCAGAAAGGAGATTTTGGAACGTCGGGAAGAAACATTAACGATAGATCGGGCCTGCAGACAAGAAGTACTTGCTTATGAGATGGTAAGAATCTCCTCTTGTCCACTTTTTCCCATGAAACCATGAACTTCGTCTTTGGGTGAGGGCTAATGATGACTGTGCGGTGGCTTTATATTGGGTATGCTTAGTTGAAAGCAAACTAGAGAAGCTTGATTGGGACTGGGAAGTAGTCTTTCATCTCCTTTGTTAAATCTATTACTACATATTTTATTTTTTTATGTCATTTTAAATAAAAAAAATTTTAAATAGGTTTTGTATCCTGCAATTTTGCTTAATTTTTTTTATTAGCAGTAACAGGGTGTTTTTGTGTGAATCCTTGACACTTTTGTACACTGAAGAGAATGCATGGGCCCTGGCTGGGTAGTTCAGTTTGCTAGAGTGTCCGCCCAATATGCCAAGGTTGTAAGATTGATCTCCTGTCAGGGTACATACACGAAGCACCCAATGAATGTGTAGGTAAGTGTCTTTCTCCCTCGGACTTTATGTGGTGATCGTGCAGATATTGCATGAGTTCTTAAACTAAATCAATCAATCAAAAAATTTTTTTTAATTAAAAAAAAGGTCATTTCTCTGTAAACTGATAATTTTATCTCTTTCCAGTTTGGTTCACTCACCTGTATTTCTTCCTTCTTGCCCTTTTCCCCCTTGCCTAATTGCTCTGGCTAGAATCTCTAGTACTCTGTTGAAAGAAGTGACAAAAGTGCACATCCTTATCAGTTGTCACTGTTGAATGTGATCTTCGCTGTGAATTTTTCACATACAGCCTTTATCATGTTGCGTAAATTCCCTTCTATTCCTAGTTTATTTAGTGTTTTATCATGAAAAAGAATTGGATTTGTCAAATGCATTTTCTTCATCAGTTGAGATGATGATGTGGGTTTTCCTGCCATCATTCTTGTAGTGTGGAATATTACATTGATTGATTGGTATGTAACTTATTCTTGTATCCTGAGTATAAGTCCCACTTGCTTGTGGTATATAATCTTTTTATTACACTGTTGAATTCAGGTTGCTAATATTTCGTTGAGGAGTTTGGCATTTATATTCATAAAGGATATTGGCCTTTAGTTTTCTTGTAATGTCTTTGTTTTACTTTGGTTTTCGAGTCTACTGATCCCAGAATGAGTTAGGGATTTTTGAAGATTTTTTTGAGGACTTGGAGAAGGGTTAGTGTTATTAACTTCCTTTGCAATTTGGGCGAATTCACCAGTGAAATAATCTACTCCTCGGCTTTTCTTTGTTAGGATTTTAATTGCTAAGTCAGTCTCTGGATATGGGTCTACTTTGATTCTCTGTTTCTTTTTGAGTCAGTTTTGCTTGTTTTCTTCCTTCTGCTAGCTTCAGGTCTTGCTTGCTCTTTTCTAATTTCAAATTATATACAGTTATTGATTTCAGATTGTTCTTTTTAAGGTATGTGTTTATACAATAGTTCTAAGGTCTTCATTTCTGTACTGTTTTTGCTGCATTTCATACATTTCTTATCTTGTGTTTCTATTTTCATTTGTCTCAAGGTATTTTCTGATTTCCTTTTGACCCATTGGATATTTGTGAGTGTGTTGCTTAATTTCCACATATCTGAATTTTTCAGTTTTCTTCCTGTTATTGATTTCTAGTTTCATCAGCTGTGATTTAAAAAGATACTTTTTATGATTTTAGTATTTTTAAATTGATGAAGACTTGGTCTATCTGGAGAATGGTCTTTGTGCACTTGAGAACAGTATGTATTCTGCTGTTGCTGGATAGAGTGTTTTGTATATCTGTTAGGTCTTATTGGTGTATCATGTTGTTCATGTCTTCTATTTGCTTATTAATTTTCTGTCTGGTTTTTCTACTCATTGAAATTCTGATATTGAAGTTTCCAACTATTGTAAACCATCTATTTCTTTCTTCAGTTCTGTCAATTTATGTATTTTGGGATTCTGTTTTTAACAGCCTGTGTGTTTATATTTACTGTTTCTTCTTGCTGGGTTGCACCTTTTATCAATATATAAGATGTCCCAAAAATGGATGCACTCTTTGAATAATTGTAAAGGCAGTGTTTATTAAAATACATTTCTTTTTTTTTTTTTTTAATGAGCTATCAGCTGTTAAAGGGTATGTACATTTTTTTGGGGAACACCCTTTCGAAAGCCCTTCTTTGTCTTTTGTAACCTCTTCTAACTTAAAGTCTATTTTGTCAGATAACAATACAGCCACTCAAGCTTCAGCCTTTTTTTGGTTACTGTTTGCGTAGAATATCATTTTCTGTTCTTTTATTTAAGTACAGTAATACCTTGCTTTCATATTTACTTACATAGTTTATCTGAAAAAAATGTCCTAGCCCTTACTGGTTTGGTGGATAGTCACCCTGCGGACTCAAGGGTCCTGAGTTCGATTCCAGTCAAGGGCATGTACCTTGGTTGTGGGCACATCCCCAGTGGGGAGTGTGCATGAGGCAGCTGATTGATGTTTCTCTCTCATCGATGTTTCTGAGTCTATCCTTCTCCCTTCTTCTCTGTAAAAAATCAATAAAATATATTAAAGAAAAAAAAGAAAAAAATGTCCTAATTTCTCTCTCATCTTAAAGGATAGTTTTTCCAGGTATAGAATTCTTGGCTGACAGGGTTTTCTCTTCCCTCTCTCCTCCCACCTGGCTTTTTAAAAAATATATATTTTATTGATTTTTTACAGAGAAGAAGAGAGAGGGATAGAGAGCCAGAAACATTGATGAGAGAAATATTGACCAACTGCCTCCTGCACACCCCCCACTGGGAATGTGCCCACAACCAGGGTACATGCCCTTGACCCTAATTGAACTGGGACCCTTCAGTTTGCAGGCTGACACTATCCACTGAGCCAGACTGGCCAGGGTATCTCCCCATGCTTTTAATATGTAGTCCCACTGCCTCTTGTCTACATAGTTTCTAGTGAGAAATTGGCTGTTAATCTTATTAAAGAACCTCATTTTCTTTAGCTCTATGTATATAGTTTTCTTTAGTTCATTGAGTACATTTAAGGCAGTTGATTTAACATCACTGACTAGTAATTTCAACATGTGGGCTCCCTCAAGGGTAGTTTCTGTCAAATTCATTTTTTCTTGAAAGTGGGTCATATTTTCCTGTTTCATTGTGTGTTTTTTTTTTTTTTTAATAAGTTTTTAAATGAGAACTGGACACTCTGTGAGTATGTTTATTACTTGTTGAGGGCTGGAGCTACTTGGGACTTTTCCAAACTCTTTTTCCGATCTGAGTATTATGTGTTATGTAATATCACTGATGTTTCTGTTTCATTATCTCTGTGGTCAGCCAGTGACCTACGATTTTCTTAAATGTCTGCCTCTACAAATGAGAACAGGTCCTATCCCTTTAAGTTTCCGATTATTGCTGTTGGGGGAAGCCAAAACCAAGGCAAGTTTCTGCCCCAGTACTTCAGGGCATCACTAGACCAATCCAAACACATAAGCCCTAATATTTGGAAAACAGGATCCCCACTGCCTGTCCTGGCATCAGCCACCATTTCTAGGCCCAGGGGCTGCTATTTCCATATCTGCAAGCAGGGCTTGCAGGTTTGTTGGTCTGTACCCTCTGCTCATTTATGAGAAATAAGCAGCTTTTCCCTTCATTAAGCACTCCTCTGGCTGATACGAGCATCTGATCAGGTTCCACAGTTCTAAATAGTACATTCCTCTCTCTCTTCCCATCTTATTGGTTGCTTTGGTGGAGGGACTGATCCTCCTTCATCATTTCGTGTAACATCACTCCCACTTTTTAAATGTATTTTGTACTCTAGCGGCCCCTTTTTTTATAGTTACTAAGCAGATATAAAAGGACGTGTGGTTCCATCTAAGATTTGACAGTGTATTAAAGAGCAAGAGTTTTAAAGCCAGACAGATCTGTATTTGCATCCTATCTTGCTGATTTACCTAAAGTAAATCTGAACCTTTGGCTTCATCTATCAAATGGCTCTCATAATTAATTGTACGAGAGGAGATATGAAAAGATTTATAGTTGTAAATGCCCATGTTATACCAATATTACTGTAATTGATATCCCTATTATTCCTGTTTTATTATCGATTGGTAAGCACTTAATGCCCAACATCTTACGAGATGCTTTATGTACACATTCCCAGCAACAGGTCTATAAAATAAGTATTTCCTGTGTCTTACAGGAGATGAAACTAAAACTTAGAGGTTTTATTAGTTTTCTTGAATTAGAATTAGGAATCAAAATCAGGGCTGTTTGACTCAGTTATTGCTCATAGCCATTGTCCCACACTGCCTCTTCTCTGAGTCATAATGATTTTAATGTCTCTTATTAATTTGTTTTCCTCCTTCAGGAGTCACATGCCATAGGAAAAAAACCTGAAAACCCAGCAGACATGATTGAAGAGGGGGAACTTATCCTATCTGTGAATGTCTTCTACCCTGTTATATTTCATAAGGTCGGTAGTGAAACCTTTTGGATTCCACAGATAATAGGAGTGACTTTTGTCAGATGGTTTAATTATTTGAAGAGTCATATATCTTAGATAAAATAGCAAGAACTATTTTATCTGGCATCGTGCTTATGCTCTTGAGTTCTTTTTTTAGTAAGAAATATTGTAAATAAGATCAAGTTGAAAATCATCTCTTGGTTGATATGATTGCAATTTTAGTTTCTGCACTGGAAGCAACTGCAAGTATATAGAAATCCATGACCCTAATTATATGTTGTTATGAGGGTTGTTTTCCCCCCCCAGGAGTGGGGTGACTTGTTCACCAGTTTAGAATACTTGGGAAATTATATAACTAAAGACAGCTCTTCTTTGATGAAAATGCACAAAGTTAACAGGTCAGGGGTATCTAGGAATTCCTTAGGAGTCTGTAATAAAAAGAACTATCCCATACCAGGGTGTATGTATTATTATTATTATTTTAAATATGTTTTTATTGATTTCATAGAAGAAGGAGAAGGAGAGGGAGTGAGAGATAGAAACATCAGTGATGAGAGAGAATCACCAATCAGCTGCCTCCTGCATGTTCTACTCTGGGAACTGAACCCGAAACCCACGCATATGCCCTGATTGGGAATCAAACCATGACCTCCTGGTTCATATGTCGACACTCAACCACTGAGCCATGCCAGCCAGGCGAGAGTTTGTATTCTTGATTCCTTAAATAGATGTTATAAACTTTGACAAGGTTAAATGCATTATTACTGTACATACACCACACTTGTAAATAAATAGGCTTTTCTGAAGCATCTGGAATATACTAGTAGCTAGTAGTAATTATAGTAATTATCTTGTTTGATGAAGATCTTAAATTACCAATCAAAACCAAATGAATACAGTGGAACCTCTGGGTTTATAACATTATGGTAGTGACTAGGTTACTATAGTTCATTGTGGTAATTTCCAGGAAATTTAAAGAGAGTGTTGCTAGATGAAGTTAAGAGTCCACAGGCTTTTCATGCTGATGTCATTTAGTAGCATCTTAATTATAAACTTCAGCATAAAGTTCTGTTACCAACTGTCTTAGTCCATTCAGGTGTCTGTAACAAAATGTCCCTGTGTGGGTAGCTTATAAACAACAGAAATTTTTTCTGACAGTTCTGAACACTGCAAGTCCAAGATCAGGCTGCCAGCATGGTCAGGTTGGGGCCCTCTTCTAGGTTGAATACTCCTCCTTCATGGCAGAAGTGGGTAGGGAGCTCAATGGGATCTCTTTTACTTATTTATTCATTAAAAGAATTTCATTGAACCCTAGCTGGTTTGCTCAGCGTTTAGAGCTGAGTTAGCCTATAAACTGAAGAGTCCCAGGTTCCATTACAGTCAAGGGCAAGTATTTCAGTTGCAGTCCTGATCCCCAGTGCGGAGGCATATGCTTGAGACAACCAGATGTGTCTCTCTCACGTTGATGATTCTGTCTCTCCATTCTCTAGAAAATCAATGGAAAAAACATCCTCAGGTAAGGATTAACAAACAAAAAGAATTTCATTGACTTAGAGAGAGAAAGGGAGAGGGAAAGACAAAATTTAATATGTGAGAGCAAAACATTGGCCGCCTGCCTCCTGCATACCCCCAATCCCACCCCCAGGGATTGAATCCAAAACTCCGGCATGTGCCCTGACTGGGAATAGAACCAGCATCCTTTTGGTGCATGAGATGATGCCCAAGCAACTAAGCCACACCTGGCCAGGGCTTGCTTGCTTTTTTTTATTAAGAGAAGTTCATTTAGAAAGTACAGAGATAGTAGAAGGGCCCTTGGAGCTTAGGAGAAAGGAGGAAGTAACATGCCTGGGGGGACGAAGAGGGGAAGGGAAAGGCGGGCATGCTCCTGGAGCCTGGGATAAGAGCACTACCACCACTCACATGAGCCAGTTACCTCCCCCAACTCCTTTGGGTGTCAGAATTCCTACATGCACGTTTTGGATGGACACAAATTTTCAGTCCATCGCACCACGTGTTTCAGTTAAACCCAAGGATTTTCATTTATGGAGGTGACTTGAGCGACAACAGGAGAGGCTAATGCCATGGAAAGATTTTTATTACTTACACTTTCTGAGAGGAGGGGGTGTGGCCATGCTATGTAGGGCCATAGGAAAAGCACCAGTGTCAGTCGGGGCGGAAAGGAGGGAAGGAAAGGCGGAGGCCACAGCCTTCATTAGGGTTTCCATGAGAAAGGCAAGGCAAGAGAGTGAACAGTTAGGGCTGGGTTCTGGAACACACCCAGGCTTTGTCCTGCTTTGCCTGTGCCTTGATTTAGGATAAGTGAAAGTTGGCATGGTTTGTGGGAGTTAGGTAAAGGAGGTAGGCTCAGGGAATAGGCTCTATGTTACAGAGGAGGTGTAAACAGTTTTGGCCATTAGTTTGGATCTGTATCTAATGACTGCCAAATAGACAAACGGGGAATTTAGGAAAACACAGAACACTAAGTTGTGAGGATCAGTTAAATCAAGAAAACCAGTAACTTCAGATCTGATCCTGCCAGGATTTATAAGTAAGTTCCTTACCTCTAAGCGGACATTTATTTATTTACTGTTTGACTTTTAGCACAAAGAACACAAACCATACCAGACGATGCTGGTACTGGGCAGTCAGAAGCTCACGGAACTAAGGGATTCAATTTGCTGTGTCAGTGACCTCCAGATTGGTGGGGAATTCAGCAACACTCCTGACCAGGCCCCTGAGCACATCAGTAAAGTAAGGTGATTTTTCTGTTTTTATTACCCCTATAAAGCAACAGGAAATAATAGTACTAAGCTAAGGATGTAATGGTCACTCTAGCAGGATCATCAGTATTCCAGTCAATGCTTTCTTCTTCTGTCCATTCCCTCAAAGCCTGTCTCTTCACTGTTCTTTATCTTCAAGACTTTTTCAAAGCTTAGGCTATAATTAGTTTTGATTTCCTCATGTCCTGTTCCTTTTCAGTCATTTTTTATACACTCTTCCTTCACAGGTCATAGTAACCACCTAATTGTTTAACTAGTTGATATCTCTTCTATGCTGATACAACTAGATCTCAATGTAGCACTTGAATTTGTTGTTCAAGCTCTCCTCTTTCAAACTCTATGTGAGTTTGTTGTAAACAGAGACTCCAGCAAAGGGTTGGAGTCTAGGTCAGAATCTCATTGCCCATAGAAGGACCTGTCTGTTCGATGAGCAATGTCAAACAGGGACATAGTATCTGATACATGTCATTGCTCGTGGTTCTCTGGCTGATGCTCTCAGAGGGACAGAGAAACTGACATACTCACTAGATAATTGCGCAAAGTAAAAGACTGGTAGACTGCTATCCAGGACATTTTCAGAAGGGATGCCTTGCCTAGTGAAGTAGTAGGGCTTTGATCCTCCTGAATTTCATGATGTGCAAGCTTGAACTACTTTACCTGTACAACCAGCAGAGGACCTCAGAGTTACTGGCCCACCTAGGAGGGGCAGCACCTCATGAAGAAGAGTGAAAAGAGGTTTGGGTCAGCTAGAATGGAGACAGAGTGTGGACAAGAGCCATCACAATCTCCATTTTTATTTGTGGCCACCAGCCACATAAATGTTATAACATATTTTGTTTTACTTGTTCTTATTCTAATTCTTCTCCTGACCTTCCCCCCAGTTTTCATGGTTTTAGGTGTACTCTAATCTTGGTTAATCTCTCTCCCTGTAAATCATATTGTCTCCTGATTTCCAAACCATTAATTTTTAGTGCCTGCTGGACATTTTGTTTTGTTCAGTGATGTTTATGTCTTTATTCTTTTGATGGTGTATGGCACAGAGGAAGAGCCAAATAGTTGTTAAATAAATAAATAAACCACAGAAAGCTCAAGCTCAATTTAAAAAATATATATTGATTTTTTACAGAGAGGAAGGGGGAGAGAGAGAGAGAGAGAGTTAGAAACTTCAGTCAGCTGCCTCCTGCATACCCCCAATTGGGATATGCCCGCAACCAAGGTACGTGCCCGCAACCAAGGTACATGCCCTTAACCGGAATCCAACCTGGGACCCTTCAGTCCGCAGAGGCTGACCCTCTATCCGCTGAGCCAAACTTGCTAGGGCTCAAGCTCAATGTTTAATGGATGACTTACAATTTATTTTTTGTTTTGTATCGTTTTTTAATTTTATTGATTGATTGATTGATTGATTGATTGATTTGATAAGAGAGGAAGAGAGAGAACCATCGTTTGTTGTTTCATTTACGTATGCATTCACTGGTTGATTACTCTATGTGCCCTGACCAGGGATTAAATCCACAACCCTGTTGGGTTGGGATGACAGTCCAATCAACTGACCTACCTGGCCAGTGTGTGGATGAATTAGGATTTAGATGAAAAACATTTTTTGTTCTTTTAGAGTTCCCTTCCAATTTATCTATATATAAAAAAGCCTAAGTGACGGGACAACCGGACAACCTGTCACTGTGGTGCACACTGACCATTAGGGGGAAGACACTCAACACAGGAGCTGCCCCCTGGTGGTCAGTACGCTCCCACAGCAGGAGCGCTGCTCTGCTGACCAAGGGGTGCCAGACGCAGGGCTTACGGCTGGCCGCCACAGCCCAGGGATGGCAGCAGCCTGGAGACCTCAGCAGTGTCAGTGAGCCTACTGAGTGGCAGTGGCAACAGGCGCAACAGGGCTAGAATGAGGAGCAGCAGCAGGTGGTGTCGGACTGCCGGTTTTGGCCCTATCCCTGCAGGCTATGCCGAAGGTCTCCACCAGTGCATGAATTCATGCACTGAGCCTCTAGTTAATACCGTGTTTCCCCAAAAATAAGACATCCTCCGAAAATAAGACATACTTACAGGTTTCCTTCTGAGTGAAATATAAGGCATCCCCCGAAAATAAGGCCCCTTCTAGGCTAAACATGAGAGATTTGGTCCACTGATTCTGGAAGAAATGGAGTCACAAGAAATTCACCAGGAAATTCAGGAATTGGATTGTTATGATGAAGTTCCAGAAGATGATGACATGATTGTCATTGAATAAATGAGTAAATTCTTGATACTATAGGATTCAGTTTGTCTGGTTTGTGTTGACAACTACCATACTACCGTACCATATACAGGTAATAAATTTCCTTTAACAATAAATGTGTACCGTATTCTTCTTCATGGAAAAATAAGACATCCCCTGAAAATAAGACCTAGCGCATCTTTGGGAGCAAAAATTAATATAAGACACTGTCTTATTTTCGGGGAAACAGGGTAGTAATGCCAAAGAACTAAGTCATTTTGTAATGAACAAAATTTTATATACACTTAACTTTTTGTCTCCTCAGTAAGGCAGTATTTATTCTTTCAGAACCTTTATTTTGGACCCTGGCTGATCTCTTTGAGAGTCTAGAAGTACATTAAGTGGCAGATTTTATGATAACAGCAGCCGGACATGGCATTATAGTATATCATATCCTTTTATCTCTGCAATCATCTGGGAGGAAGGTAATGGTTTTACTCATATTTTCACAAAGAAAAAGAGGGTCAGAAAGATTTAGTGAGCTGTCAAGGGGACACAGCAAAGCAAGTCTTGTAAGGGTGTCTGGTTGTCTGATACTAAAGCCAGACCGGTGAATGGGACATTGAAGAAAAATAAAAACTTTAAAGTAGTAGCAAGAAGTTATGTTACCTAATTAATTAGGTAAAATTATTTTAATACCTGAAGCTTATATGTCTTTGTACTTCATACACTGCTTTTGATTCTCATCACAATCCTGTAAAATAGCATGCCAGGTATTTTGATTTTACAGGTCCCACAGGGAAGTGTAGGTTAAAGAAGAGAACATAGGTCTTTTTACCCTCTCCCAGGGACCTAATTCCAAGCATCTGATGAAACACAAGTCTAACGAGTGGTTCTCAGCACAGGCTGCACATTTAATCACTGGGGGAGCTTGGGAAAACACTGGTGTCTGAGATACATCCTCAGGGTCATTTAATGGATCTGAGATGAGACTTAGTCTTTGTTGGTTTTGTGATTCTGTTATGTAGTCAGGATTAAGAGACACCCCTGTGATAGAAAGTCTGATAGGCTGAAAGTTAAGCAACCTAAGAGTTCAGCCCTTGCTGGTGTGGCTCAGTTGGTTGAATGTCGTCTCGTACACCAAGAGGTTGCCGGTTCAGTTCCAGGATAGGGTACATGCCTGGGTTGCAGTTTCAATCCCCAGAAGGGTGCATGCAGGAGGCAGGTGATCCATGTCTCTCTCTCTCTCTCCCTTCCTCTCAAATCAATAAAACTTTTTTTTTTTTTTACATGTGTCAGTACTTTTAATGTGTACATAAAATTATAGTAAAAAGATAACTATAAACAAGATGTAGCCCCTTCATTTCCATAGTCAGCTCATACATTACAGTATACCAAGTTTATATTCCACCATCAAGTGTGGTTCTCCCATTAGTTCACCTTGTGATGGGTCATTAATAATATCTTCAAATCCAATAGTCTTGTCATTATCCCTCAAACTATCCAGTAAAAGGTTTAAGATGAGAAGAAATGGAAGACACTGAACCTGTTGCACTGCCTTGAATTCCATTTGCAATGTTAGTGGATCAAATAGACCCAGGATGTTTTTCAGTGTGGAAAATTCATTTTATCTTTGTTGAGCTGGAAATTTTCTAATAATTCAAGAGGATGACTGGGCAAAAGTTCATTTTTCATACAAGAAAAACCTTTTGAAGAAGATCATGACTTTCCAAAGGCCCATTTGGTGTCCTTTAGCTGTGATCCAAGTCCTCTGATATTCATCTTTAGCTCACTGTGCAAACAACTTCCCAAGCCCTGCAGCATCAGCCAGCCAATAAAATATATATTAAAAAAAAAAAAATGTAAAGGTTCAGACCAGTTGTGCAACTACTATAGTACTTTGGGCAAGATTGTTTAAGTAGGAATAGAAATTCACATTCTACCTGCCTAAGAGTTATGGAACATATAATGAGGGAATTTTTATAAAAGCATATTGAAAAAATTTTTAAATGGCAGGTCAACATAACTATGGTTATTATTGTTACTGGGAAACACCAAATATATGGCTGTTGAGTCATTAGTTCTAATATCTAAAATAACTGTCATTGCTGTATGCATATATTAAAATAATATTAAAGTTAATTCATTTCTATTTAGATTTCTTTCATGAATCTCAGAATATACAAATTTAAATCAAACCTACTAATTAAAATAGCAATAAAATTTTATACCTTTATGCGTGGTAACTAATATAATATTTACATAGGTTACATAAGAGGTTTCCATTAAATATTACACAAGTTAATTAATGAGCTGAGCCTATTCTCTGAAGTTGCATAGTTATTGTTAAATATATTAGTGTAATTTTATGTCATACAAATTTTTATTTAATACTTAGAGCAATTTTCTAATTCCTTTTTCTCAATACCATGTGTTTTCTTATAGGACTTATACAAATCAGCCTTCTTTTATTTTGAAGGAACGTTTTATAACGATAGAAGATACCCTGAATGCAGAGATCTGAGCAGGTACAATTTGCGAAATTCTTCACAAAGTCTTGCCAGGTTTTAGTTCTCAAAATGGTATTGTCTCCACAAATCCTTTAACTGGTCTGTTAAGGATATTTGCCAAGGCATTATTTTATTAGTTTTTGTTGATTTGAGACAAGAAATTCTCTTTCCATTTTTAAAATATGTGAAAAAGGTTGGTTTAGGTACTAATTAATCAACATTTTTATTCCAGGAAGAACATTTCCTACAAAAGCACACATATCCATTTCAGGATCTTGCTGGCTCTACAGAATTGTTTTTTAAATGTATTATCTGCTATTTTAGAAATTACACTAACTCAATTGAGCCTTAGATATATCTAAAAAAGAAACTAAATTCCACCCTATCTGGTTTGGCTCAGTGGGTAAAGCATTGGCCTGCGGACTGAAGGGTCCGAAGTTTGATTCCAGTCCGAAGTTTGATTCGTACCTTGGTTACGAGCACATCCCCAGTAGCAGGTGTGCAGGAGACAGCTGATCACTGTTTCTCTCTCATCGATATTTCTAACTCTCTCTCTCTCCCTTCCTCTCTGTAAAAAATCAATAAAATACATGTTTTAAAAGAAACAAACTAAATTCCCTTAAACAATTTATTGTCTGTTCTTCATATTAGATGATAGCAGTAAATCTCTGTTTTTCTGCTTGTTCAGTGTGCACAGTTGTTGGATCTATGTGATATATATAGTTGCTTAAATACAAAACATGAAAAATTTGCATCTAATGATCATGTGAATTAAATCACACTTTAAAAAATATATTTCTGCCGAAACCGGTTTGGCTCAGTGGTAGAACGTTGGTCTGCCGACTGAAAAGTCCCAGGTTCGATTCTGGTCAAGGGATTGTACATTGGTTGTGGGCACATCCCCGGTAGGGGCTGTACAAGAGGCAGCTGGTCGATGTATTTCTCTCATCGACGTTTCTAGCTCTCTATCGCGCTCTCCTCCTCTCTGTAAAAAATCAATAAAATATATATTTTTTAAAATGTCAACTCTTACAAAATAATACTAATTTAAAATATATATATATATATATTGATTTCAGAGTGGAAGGGAGAGGAAGAGAGAGAGAGAGAAGCATCAATGATAAGAATCACTGATCAGCTGCCTCCTGCATGGCTCACATTGGAATCGAGTCTACAACCTGGGCATGTGCTCTGACCGGGAATTGAACTGTGACCTCTTTATTCATAGGTCAACACTCAACCATTGAGCCACACTGGCTGGGTAGACTACAGTTTTATTATTATTAGTGTCCTGGGAAATGAATATATTTTTCTGAATGTTAATAAATTCTCCTTTATTATAGCCATTTGTATTTATATTCTAATGTAGCATTTCTCAATCTCGTTGGCCTTAGCACTTCTTCTTTTTATTATTTTGTTAAAATATATTTTACTGACTTTCCACAGAGAGGAAGGGAGAGGGATAGAGAACTTTTCCAGAACAAAATAAAATGGTGAGAAGAATGACACTGTTACATATTTTTCATTAAGTCTGAAGTTAAACCACGTCATGTAGCCTCCAGAAAAATGTTTGTTCATGAGAGAATAAGAGTTGAAAGGGCAGCAAATAACATTTTAGGCTTATTGTAAAGATAATTTTGACCTCATGAACCCCTATGGGGTCTCAGGAATCACACTTTGAGAACTGATGCTCTAACAGATGAAGAAAAATTCAGAATTCCTACTCCAGCATACACCAACACTGGTTTTCATTTAAAGATGGTAACTGTCCAGTTAATGGAGAGCCAGGTTTTGTGAAGTACTGCAGTCACAAACTGTAGTCAGTCATTTCTAGTTTTTTTGTGGAGCAATGATACATATCTTGCCTTTCCCCCATCTCAGAACTATCATTGAGTGGTCAGAGTCCCACGACAGAGGCTATGGAAAGTTTCAGACTGCTAAAATGGAAGACTTCACCTTCAATGACTTAAAGATTAAAATGGGTTTTCCCTATTTATACTGCCACCAGGGAGACTGTGAACATGTAGTTGTCATTACTGACATAAGGTAAGTGGCATGACTCAGAACATTTTATTTCTTGTTTTCCTTTTCTGTGTTTTGCAGTGTAAAAGCACGGTTGTATTTTTAATAAGAGGAATAAAAGTAATTATCGGTCCAGCTTAGCTTGGCAACAGCAAAAATAAGTGCTTTCCATTCAGTGACTAATTTTGCATCCTCTATTGTTCATTTTGGGGGAAATATATATAATGAGAAATGCTTTACTGTTTATTAGAGGGTTAAATTTTTTTATTTTTATTTATTTTAATATATTTTATTGATTTTTCACAGAGAGGAAGAGAGAGGGATAGAGAGTTAGAAACATCGATGAGAGAGAATCATCGATCAGCTGCCTCTTGCACACCCCCTACTGGGGATGTGCGCGCAACCAAGTAGAGGGTTAAATTTTTGTGAGTACTTTTTAAAGTGTCTCCATTTGTGTACTAGACAGCTGTTACTC
This sequence comes from Pipistrellus kuhlii, assembly GCF_014108245.1. Taxonomy (NCBI): domain Eukaryota; kingdom Metazoa; phylum Chordata; class Mammalia; order Chiroptera; family Vespertilionidae; genus Pipistrellus; species Pipistrellus kuhlii. Next base: position 43,289,975 of record NW_023425427.1, read on the forward strand.
AGGTAGTAATCATCCAAATTGCATAGCATACAGGCCCTTTGCAAATTTGCAGCCATATTTCTCGGTTTCTTATCTTTTTGCCAAAATTTGTAGGAGTTAAAGGGGAACTGGAGAAAGGGAAGAATAATTCTAATATTTGACCAATATGAAGTCTCAATGCTTTCATAAAGATTTTAAGTGGGAAGAACTAAAATAGTTTTAAGATTAGTTATAAATTTTATATATAGCTGGCGGCTTTTATTTATTTAGGACATCTCAATTTATGAGAACAATATATATGAAGAAGTTCTGCTCTATCCCCAGTGGGATTCCTTCTGTGAGGCCATTTTAAGATTCCATGAGGAGCAATGATGTACCCATGTTTCTATTATACCAGTAATAGGAACGATGCATCAGAAAAGTCCTAGCTTTTCTTTGGGATCTTCGTTAACAGGCTCCAAACCTCAACCTTCACTCTTTACACAAAAACTTCAGACTTGGAAAAGAAAAGCATGGGATGCAAAATAGAATAGATAAGACATAAAAGGAACTCTTGAAATGATGGGAAAGGAAACCCCAGAATGATAGCTGGCTGGCAGAGCGGGAGAACAGCTCCCTTCAGAGACTGGAGCAGGATGGAGGGCTTGGAAAGTGTGTCCAGAGCTGCTAGACCTCCAGTTGGTGTGTACCATATGGAGAAGATGTTTACTGCTCTGTCAGAAAGTAGGGAACTGGATTAGTGACAGAACAGTGAAAGCTCAGCACATGCAAACATGAGAGAATTAGTACCTACAAAACAAAGTGTTACACAGTAAAAGGAACCTATAGTCTGTTATGTATCCCAATAGTTCAGATGGTAGTATTAATGCATCATAATTTAAACATTAAGCATTTATTTAACCCAAATTAGAGTAGTTCTGTAGAGACATTTTAAGGGACTAAATTAAAGAGAAACAATTGTCCCTTGGGTAGAACTTTTGAAGAGCCAGGAGAGCGCATAAACCATAGATTTGTATGAATTTCAAAGTTATATACACTTATTTCTTGAATAACGTGTTCTTTAAATTTTGTTCTGGCTGCTCTTACATTTCTTATTGTGTAGGCATATTGCTGCACAGTGTTATTCCTTAAATTAAGGGCAATTTGGAGCGTGATTTAGACTGTCATTTTCATCTTACAGGTGGATTTAATCATATGCCATTCCATAGTTTATTAGTACATTGTTTCAAAAAAGTTTATTAGTCAAACTTCTGATGGTGAAGTTGATATATTGCTAATTTCCTACTTAAAAAATAGCCCTAACCGGTTTGGCTCAGTGGATAGAGCATCAGCCTGTGGACTGAAGGGTCCTAGGTTCGATTCCAGTCAAGGGCATGTACCTTGGTTGCGAGCACATCCCCAGTGGGGGGTGTGCAGGAGGCAGCTGATCAATATTTCTCTCACTGATGTTTCTAACTCTATCCTTCTCCCTTCCTCTCTGTAAAAAATCAATAAAATTAGAAAAAGTAGTAATAACAAAATTTTAGAATGTCAGACTAGGAACCATTAGAATACTTCTTGAGCAGCCCTTCTTTTTCCAGATGAAGAATCAGGTCCAGCATGGTTAAGGGACTTACCCAAACCCACTCAGTTGATGAGTAGCATAAAGATTAATTTTCACTCACAATATCTTAAAGCCCTGCCACTTCATATTACACCAGGAATCAGATTTAGATTTTAATAGAGGCTTTAGTAATCAAGAGCCCTGTTGTGACACATAACCAGTTAATCTAGGTAAATAGCTAGATAAAATACTTAGATAAATTAGTTGCTCAAACTATCATATATAATAAAAGCCTACTGTGCAAATCAACCACACAGTGGGAGGACCGGTCATTGTGATGCACACTGACCACCAGGGGGCAGATGCTCAACACAGGAGCTGCCCCCAGAGGGAGGCTATTGGCTGCAACCCCCAATTGCCCCAGATGGGCCCTGATCGCTGGCCAGGCCTAGGGACCCTACCTGTGCACAAATTTCATGCACCTGGCCTCTAGTGTTTCATAAAAAGGTACTAAGTTCTAAGTAAAGCAAGGATTCTGTGATGGAATACATGCAAGAAATGCTGCATATATCATCTCAGAAAGTCACTGTGCATGTTACAATGAAGGGATTTGGAAAGTTCCATAGAAAGCATTGTTTGATCCAAAATGCTCTTTTGGAGAAAGTGTTTCATGGAACACAATTTGGTCAAACCTGGTGTGCAGGTCAACGTATATTAAAAACTTTTATGAGCAAAATTTGAAAAAGAAAAAAAAACCTACTATGTTATATGTTTGATTCTTTACAAATCACAGAAATTTGTATAATTTAATAGCTTCATTTATTTTTCTCATTTACAAAAGGCTTGTGCATCGGGATGACTGCTTGGATAGGACACTTTATCCCCTTCTTATCAAGAAGCATTGGCTATGGACCAGAAAATGTTTTGTTTGTAAAATGTACACAGCCAGGTAAGTGGTTATCTTTTTTTCTTTTTCAGCAGTATTTAAGTATTTTTTTACTTTGGTATTTCAATTTTTTTCTGAGTTGAATCTGAGGGCTTATACTTTGGAGTGTAATAATATAAAGGGTTTTCCTATTTAGTAGGGAAGTGCTGCAGAACAGATTAGATTACAACTGCATTTTAAAACATCTACAGCATTAGTCCAGGGGTAGGTCAAAAGTTTAGTTGACAGTGGTCAGTGTCATCAGGGAACCATGTTCCTTTCCCCTGCAGTTTACAAAATCAGCCTCATCTGTCGTTTCTCCACAATGAAAAGATAGCACAGCCCAGTAGGTATGGCTCAGTGGTTGAGCATCTACCCATGTACCAAGAGGTCACTGGTTTGATTCCCGGTCAGGGCACAAGCCGGGTTGTGGGCTCGATTCCCAGTAAGGGGCATGCAGGAAGTAGCCAATTGATATTTCCCCCTCTCCTTTCCTCTCTTTAAAAAGAAAAAAATTAATAAAAACGTTATTTTATTTTTTTTAGAAAAAGAAACTAACACAGCATCTCACATATGAGGTCAAAATATGGTTTTATAGCCCTAGCTTGTTTGCTCAGTGGATACAGCGTCAGCCTGCAGACTAAAGGGTCCTGGGTTTGATTCTGATCAAGGGCAAATGCCCAGGTTGCCAGTTCAATCCCCAGTAGGGAGCATACAGGATGTAGCCGATCAATGATTCTCTCTCATCATTGATGTTTCTTCCCCTCTCCTTTCCTTTTCAAAATCAATTAAAAATATATTTAAAATATATATTCTAGGTGTACCGGTTAATAATGGCAGATTTTGTAATCAAAGAAAACAATTTCAAGAAAAACATCAAAAGTGCTTTATTCAAAGTAATGCCCACCATCGCTAGCTACACATTTCCCCATCTTTCAAGTAATTTGTGCGTACCGTCCCAATTTTCTTGTTTTGAGGCAGACCATTCAGAGACCCAATTTTCTACTTCTTCCTATGTTTTGAAATGCTGCTCAGAAAGTTCATGTGCCATCGATCAAAACAAGTGGTAATCTGAAGGAGCAAGGTCTGGTGAATATGGCGGGTGGGTTAATACTTCCCAGGCAAGATCTTTTAACGTGTCTTTAGCTTGTTTTGAAGTGTGTGATGGTGCCGTTACCATGAAGCAAAATTACTTTGCCGTGTTTTCTGGCACATTCTGGTGGTTTCACAATCAAAGCATGGTTCAAATAGATTGTCAGGTAGCCATCAGTATTATCGGTTTCACCTGGTTTCAGAAGCTCATCATATAACACACCTTCCTGATCCCACCACACACAGAGCATTGCCTTTTTTCTGAAGCAGTTTGGCCTTGCAGTCCATGTTGATGGTTGACCTGGATCAACCCATGATTTTGTGCTTTTGGGATTCTCAAAATAAACCCTTTTCATCACCAGTCACAATTCAATGCAAAAAAAAGACTCTCTTGTGCTGTTGAAGCAATATTTTACTGACTTTTTGGTTTCCCATTTGTCTTTTGTTCAGTTGATGTGGCACCCATTTTCCTTCCTTTAAAATCTTTCCCATTGCTTGTAAACGATTGGAAATTGTTTGCTGAGCAACATTTAATCTTTGTTTTGGGTTCCTCACCACAACATGCTTTTCCAAGTGATAAATAGGAAAGCATCAATCAGTTATTAGATCAAAATGGGAATCCAGGGATGTTAAAACATTCCATGAGAGAACAGAATTCAGATAAATTGAAAAAGCATTTTCTTGTGACTAGTAACATCTCAGTCAAGACATTTCAGTTGAATAAAGGTGCACATATCTCATACATATATGTGTTTTATCCTGAATTCTGAAACAGCTGAAGTTTTTAAATTAACCAGTATTAATTTACTAGTTAGATAAATTAAGCAAAAGTTTACCAGATCTATAGCATCTAACTTGCTTTTCAAGATGGCCTATTAGAAGGAAAGGATTATGTTCATGTTGACAGTTTACTGGATGGGCATGCCATAATTAAGTGTATGATGCTTTCAGTTATGGATTTGTACTCTTCTCTACTTACCTTCAAGTAGTCCTTTCAGAGAAACCTGCAGTTTCTCTGTTAGTTGCCCTTTTGCCTTGTAGAGTATTGCTAATGAAATATCTGTATATACTGTATTTCCTGGCGTATAAGACGACCCCCTAATTTTTACAGTTAAAACATAGGTTTAGGCCTATATTCGCTGTATAAGACTACCCCCCACTTCAAAGACAAGACTTACTTTGCCGTCAAGATCTGCAGGTAATTTTTGTGCAATTTTGATCTTTTGCCCCCAATTTTCGGTTGACTATTTTTCGTTTTAAAAGTTGTCTTATACGCCGGAAAATACGAGTATATATTATAAAGTATTATAATTATGAATAATACAGGATGAGGAGTTAATCGTGGGAATGTTATATTTACATATATTACAAGTCATAATTCACAGCAAGAGAAAGTTGATTATCTTTTTTTTTTTTAAACTACAGATGGGTGACCAACAATGACAGTTTTGCACCAGATGATCCATGTTTCTTTTGTGATGCTTGCTTCCGAATGCTTCACTATGACTCAGAAGGCAACAAACTGGGAGAATTCCTCGCTTATCCTTATGTTGATCCTGGAACGTTTAATTAATAACCAATAAAAAGTGTACACTGTAAGAGTATGACCAACCTGAAATAATCAGCTAAAGTTAACTTCACTCCACCCCCAAAATTTGAAATTACAGATTTTCTTATAAAGTAATTTGATTTAAATGATTAAAAATATATTTTACTATTACACAATATAGTTCATATTTAGTTCAGTGCATTTTGCCCATCTTAAGTGTATTTATCTTACAGGAGTGCTTTATATATTAAATATAAATCCTTTGCCATGTATATGTATTCTGATTTTCTCCCAGTCTATGGCTTGCCTATTCATTGTATCCTAACTACTTTTCTGCTAATCATTAGCAAAATTCAATTAGTGTTACATCAAGTGTTGGAAGTACTTTGAAAATTATTTGAAGAATGTGAACACCATATATCATGAGGCTTCCAAGGTAAAGATTTTTCAAATATCTAATAATCTCAGATGGCTCTTATTTTGGTAGGAACTATGGACAATAAACATTTTACTTTAAAGTATATTTATTGATTTCGGTGAGGAGATAGAAACACCAATGATGAGAATCATTGAGCAGCTGCCTTCTACACACCTCACATTGCAACCCTGGCATATGCCCTGACCAAGAATCCAACCATGACCTTCTGGTTCGTAGATCGACACTCAACCCACTGAGCCATGCTTGCTATGCAATACAGTAAAAACTTTAATAGTAGACTCATTACATGAATAATGAACATAAGATCTTGAATATATATGCTCATAGCTTTACATAAGTACCATTTAAATTGAAGCTTCATTTCTTGACTTTGTGAATCACATGGTATGAGTTTAAAGTGTTGATTTAATATTTTTATGATTCAAAGATTTCATGTACTATGACTAGTGGGACATGGAAAATCAAGATCCTATGAATTGCTAGCTCTGGCTCACTTATTCTTGGGCAATAACACTCAGTATCCTGTATATAAAAACACCAGCATTTTTTTTCTGCTCAGCTCTTCATTCTTTTGGCTCCCTATAATTCTATTTATTTTCTTCTCTCATTCTGGGCCAAAGAGCAACTATGAAAATTCCAAGGTTTAGAGCAGTGTTTCCCAAACTTTTGACATATGTGTACCCCTTCTATAATTTTCCTAACACTGAGTACCCCTCGTACTCATGAGAACGTAGAATTAGGCGCAGCTAAGCACGGAGCAGTGCATATCCCCACCAAACCTGGGAGTACGCGTACCATACTTTGGGAAACACTGGTTTAGATCATCAGGAAAAATTGTAACTCCTATTTTGAAATTTTTCTGGAAACCTGTGTTGTTTTTTGGTAGGAAATTAAAATGTTGTTTAAAACTTCACTTTCCTTCTAGGTTATATTTATAAATTCAACTAAATTCCACACTCCCTGGATGGGTAAGAACAGACATTAACCATAGAAATAAAATACTGATTGAAGCCTCTAAGCCTATGTGTTTTAAAGGTTGGCAGTAAAATGTTTTATGGACTTAAATGCAACATATCCAGTTAAGTCTATTGGTGTCAAGACCACAGACAGCACCTGTTTCTAGTATGTCTAGCGGTATTCTTACTCACTGATTTCAGTCAGTACACCATAGAATCAATATAAATAAGTGAGCAGTTGGTCCAAATAAGCTATTACCTAAATTTTTACTTTTCCTGTTTCCAACAATGGTAAATTGTACTAATTTAAAATTCTGCTGGAAAACCAGATTTAACCAATTCCTCAAAGTTCCACAGGTAAAAATGAATTTATTGTTAAACTTCATTCCTTATAGGTTTTACAATAGTATGTATTTTTTTAAACTCATTTTCACCACTTCATATTCTCAAAACCAGAATTCCAGAAATTATCAGAAGCATTGATAATTTCTGGTGCCAGTTTATTTTAGTAGATAAAGAAGACTATTACCGTATTTTTCGGACCATAAGACGCACTTTTTCCCCCCAGAAGTGGGGGGAAAAGTCCCTGCGTCTTATGGTCCAAATATAGCCTACACATATACTTTAAAAAAAAAGTTTTTTTACTTGCCCGGCTCTGTGTGGTCTCTGTGTGCTTGCCCGGCTCTAAAATAGTTCTAAATGCTGCTGTTTACAGGGTTGATTACATGTATTTATGACTGTGATGTTGGGTTTTAATGCACATAAAATATTTTAGGACACTATTTGTTTCAGAATCTCTTTTTCTTCATTTCCCTTCTCTAAAAACTGGTGCGTCTTATGGTCCAGTGCGTCTTATGGTCCGAAAAATATGGTAGTTAAAATAATACTATTACTGAAATTCTTGTTTTATCACTAAGAATATTATCCTGCTTCTTAAGGTTAATTTTTTCACCAATGTTACAAAGGCTTATATATCTGCTTTCATTTCCTGGTAAAATCTAAATGGCTAATCCAACGAGGTTACTCCCAGAATTTATCAATGTATTATATATCAGTTAAACAGATCTCCCAACTTTCACACTGGCATAAAACATACTTTCTGTCAGAGATTTTATAGCTGCAAATTTCAGTGTTAAATACAACATGACTAAAGTTACTTATTTTATCTAATGAAGAAAACAAATGTGAAAATGCTGTGAACTTGAGTGAACATCCTCGGTATTTAGAAATGCATTAGATTTGATGTAATAATGGACATAGTCATCACAGAATCACTGTCCGTAAAAGCAGTGCCTGTTTCCTTAAACATCTCTTTCAGGCTTCAGCACCCTTGAAGGATACTTTGACATTTATTCCAATCACATCACAATGTCTTATCCTCTCAAGTTAATACACAGCACAAATCTGAACACATTTCTGCCTATACTTGTAGGTTCTTTTCTTAAGGTGTAATTATGGATTTGCTATTTCCAATAGATCGCCCTTTCTCTGGCCAGTCCAGTGGGACAAAGTTGTTACTGAAGCCTTCAGAGCCCTGTAGAAGCTTTTGCTTGTCTACAAGCCACCTCATCTTGACCTGGCATCTTCAACCAGGTAAGTGTGTGAGTACACTATGGTCCATTTTATTACCCTGCTCCTTGAAACCACATGACATAACAGCATTTATAAGGCTGAAAGTATTCCAGTCAAGTTATTGACACAGATAAAGTCCGATTCAGGTTCTCTGATTCAGATGGTACTTCTGAAAGTTTTCAAAATCATGTGAGAAAATCAACAATTGATTCTGCTGAGGCAAGCCTAATTTACTCTTGTGAAAATGCATTATAAAAACATACCAAAAATATGGGGTGGGGGTTAAGGGAGCGGTCCTAGCTCTCATTTAAATGATCTTTTAAGTGACTTATCCAGTTGTGGAATTTTGATCAAATTAAATTAAGCAAATTTAAATTAAGCAAATGCTCCTGAAAGTTCTTGGTAATTACTTATATGGCTTTTTCTTAAGAGTTCTGAGATTTTGTGAATCGTTGACAGAAATTTCTTTAAATGAGGATTAAGACTGGTTAGACTGTTGTAAGAACGTACTCTTGGTAAGCTATGAAGACCTGCTGGGTCACAGAATAAAAAGGGAGGGTGAACCAAAAATAACATTACCTTTATTTTTGACATTTTGAGCTTATTAGTTTCCCTGTTTCTCCAAACAACACGATATCTGTGATGACACAAAGAAATTACTCCCTTGGAAGCAAATCCAGAATTCCAACACATTTTTATACATAGCACAGAAGTAACTTACTAGTACAGTTTGTTAAAAAAAAAAAATTCTTTAATCAAAAGAAGTTTACATGTTAACACTTATGGCTTTACTAGAATAATCTGTCCAAATCTTAATAGTGCTAAGGATCAAACAAATATACGTAATAGCAAAAATTCCCTCAAAACACACCGAATCCTTGCTTCCATTTTAAGACCTCTCAAAATTAAAATTCCAACTACTGAAATAATTAAACTTTTCATCAATTGATGAAAACAAAATTATCTGAGCAGTCAAAACATACAATGTATGCCACATGCAAACACTTAAGCATTAAAAGCCTTTTCTCCATATTCATAGTTTCAAAACAAGTGTTTTAACTACTAAAAACCAACTGACCTCATCAAATGATCTTAGAAATACTATCTGTTAAAAGTTAGCCTTAAGTCTTTTGGGTTACTTGGTTCACCCTGATTTATTCCATATAAGTGAATGTTCAGACTATAATAAAAGCCTAACACCACTCCTTTGTCTGCTGCCTCAAAGCAATGAATATTTCCAATTTTTGCAATCCTGTCACATGTATGATCTAGAAATAAAATTCTTTTTGATATGGCCATTTTCAAATAGGTTAGTTTCCTTATATATCATTTACTGTATAAGCATCATGGATTGTTTTCCAATTAAAAAAATACTCAGTGACTTTAATGGGTGACTTTTAAAAAAAATTTCAGAAATGTTTCAAAAATAAACTTATTTAGTTTTCAGTTTCAGCTATACAGTTCATGTAAAGGATCTTATTAGATGGCTGAACCCTAGAGGCAGATTCATTCCTATATACAGCCATTCTGCTTTGTCAGGAAAGTCATGGGACTGCAAAATTGCCAGCCACAATATTAAATTACTTTATAAAGTTAACATGAGTTTTGTACCTTGTGGAATTGTTAGTTCAATGTCAGTTGATAATGTAGTTTTCTTACAAAAAGGCATACAGATGACACATTGTTACAAAGCAGCAGATAATATAGCACAATGTAGACTGAGATTAATTTTAGTTGGCAGGGAGTAATTATATAGAACTAACATTTTATCTACCATAAAAATGTGTAACCTACAAAAACCACAAACAGTTAAAAGACAGTCTGGTAAATCCAAGTTTGTAAAAACTATGCACAAAACCCACAGTATTGGGGAAAAGAGGAAGTTTTATACAAGAAGTTTTAAAAATGTAATTTTTTTCCACTATCAATTACACATTAACATACATACACTAATTGAAAATATGCTACAACCAATGTCTTAAAAAGCAGCTCAAAATTTCCTAAATGACTTTTCCCTCACATTTACTGTATAATGGAGCTGTTAATACTGCACAAGTACAATTAAGCAATGTTTAATTACTTTTAAACAAAGATTAATGAATTTCTTCCCTAAAACAAGTTTTAAACATCAAAACCTATGTTTATAAAAATGTAAAACTTTCAACAGTCTAAATACTTCTAATGAAAACCATTACAAACTTCTCAAATGTTCTTTATATTCCAGGTATGTCAACCTAGTTATCTAGCGCAGAATCCTTCAGAGATATTTCAGTCTCTCTCTCTTCACTGGATGGCCTAAAGAAAAGTGGGGGAAAAAGGTGTGACAACTGGGATTAGGGGATTTTTTTTAAATCACCAAAGATTTAGAGTTACTATTTTTGGTTGAAACTTTTACCATGTTCTATCTTCCCAATAATATGCAGATCAAGCACTGTATTTCAGGGAAGCATCAGGCCCTTTCCATCATTTCCTATTTTAAAATGGTTTTCTTTAGAGAACGTGAAAATGCTATATGCCTGTGATACCATCTTTATTGAAAAGATGTGATGTTACACAGGATTTCCCTGAATTTCAGAATTAGAAGGGATGCTTGATTCCTTGTCTTAATATACAGTGGAACAAACCATGAACATGGTAATTATGTCTCCATATCTAGAGTGGGTATCATAATACAAAATATCCTGAGATTCTAGATCTATTTTTTTTCTCCGGTCACAATTCAAGAAAGTATGAACCTAAGTCAATTATTAAAGGTGTATTTAGTTAACTTAGTCCAAGAAAGAATAGTTATTTTTTAAAATCTGGATTCCTGCCTAGCTATTCCTTTGAATACAGTGGCAAATTAGTGGGAAATAAAGATTTTTTATGATTTTTGCCTTTTTTGTATCTTGTTTACTGAATACAGGAACTGACCAAAATATAATCCCTTCTATAAACAACTTTGGAACAATGATGTGATATAAAAAGCAAACACATTACAACCCATTAAAACATGTCCTCACTTTTTCTTACTGCTGGTCTCATCTTTGCTTTCTTCATTGCTATCGCCATTGTGTTGTGGTTGATTACTGTCTTGAGCATCAGATCCTCCATTTAGAGTCTTTGAACCTTTAGGAGGAGTCCAACGGAAAAAAAACTGTTAGAGCATCTAGTACTTTCGATATCCTCTAAAGATCAAAGTCAAAAATAAAACATGGCCCTGAAACTTCTTACACTTAACATGTTTTATTTGTAATCCTTAGGTAGACCTGAGGCACACAGTAAGAAGCAGGGCTGCTGCACATAGTCACAGGAACAGGAGGTATTGTCATTAGTTTGATTATCCCATTTGTCACTGTTATCAGCAAGAGGGTAGTGCAGCTCTTTGGAGCATTATGATTCATTATATTTTCAGAGAGAAAAAAACACAAAATCTCATAAATTAATGATATTTTAGAACAAAAAAATGTCAAAAATATTACTTCCTAACATGATTTTATGCCTTATTACTAAGTAAACAGTAAGGCTTCCATGTAAACTTAACCTGTATAGATTCCCTAATAAATGAGCACAAAAATCCAACTTCTGAACGTTGTTTCTACATTAAGCGGCTGCTGCTATGACTTTCGATAACATGGAATTTCAGGTACTGATTATTCTTTAAGAGTCTATCCCAGATAACATCCTAAAATATTTATGGTTCAAATGACATTATCCAGAATTTGCTTTGAAATAATCTTCAGGGATGTCACAGAAAAACTTGATGGGACTATACGATAGAACGATCACTTATTGTTGTATTAGGTGCTCAAGTTGGTGATAGAGGAATAAAGAAAGTTAATTTCTCTTTACTTTTGTGTAGGTAAGAAATTTTTCCTAATTTCAATTAAGAGAATAACTACTACTAATAGTGTTGATCTTTGAACAATATGGGTTTGAACTGTAGTATTTCATCGAATACTGTAAATATATTTTCTCTCTGTTTTTCATAACAATTTCTTTTCTCAAGCTTACTTTAAGAATATAGTCTATAATACATATACAAATTATGTATTAGTTGACTGTTACCATTGAGGCTTCCAGTCAGCAGTAGGCTATTAGTAGTTAAGTTTTGGGGAGAGCCAAAAGTTCTATGGATTTTTTACTGCAAAGGAGTTGGCACCCCTCACGCCCACATTGTCCAAGAGTCAACTCTAATAGTAAACACCATTATTTACTATTAATTTAACCTTGAAAAAGAAAAAACAGAAGCTAAGGTTAAGTATATTACTAAATTCTGCTATATACAGAAGAGACCTTTTTGTAATTTAATGTAGATAAGGTATTAATGACATATATCAAACTCATTTTCTTAAAAGCAGTCCCAACAAAGAATTTACCACAAACATACCTGTTTGTTCCTTTTCTAGCTTTTTGTTTGGCCCTTTCTTTCCTTGATCTTTGGTTTTATTAGCTTCCTCATGCTGTCTTTGTTCGGCAAGAGATTTATTCAGCACCTGTGTGATCACTGAATCTCCTTCACCAACCAAAAACATGTTCTTAAACTTGTTATACAACATGGTAGATTTTTCCATGATAATCTGACTCACTTTGAATCGTCGTATCTAAGAAAACAAAGTACATTCATAATTATTTTCCCAATTGATTTTTAAATGCTACTTTTTAGTGCAGTGGTTTTGAGGAAATTTAAAAATCGGCATGACTTAAGATCACTTACTTTTTTCAGTGTTGTAATCATCTCTGTGTGTTTCTGAGCTTGTTGCATTGTGACCTGAAGTGAAGCTAGTTCATCCAAGGCCTCAATACATCTGTCCACATCCTTTATAAAATAGCAATTTTATAACTGTTAATTACCACAACCTTTATGATCTACTTTTAAATATTACTTTTAAATTTTCAAATAACAAGGCAGTATAAAGTAACCAGTGATAGTCCCTTTTACTTTAAATTTATCCATATTTATAAAACTAAGAAAATATGAAGCTATAAAAGCAGTACTGTATTTTTAAATGAGGTAAACACTTACAAGATTATCAATTTTGAGTGAATTTTTTATTTCAGCATGTATCCTTTGAAGTCGAGAATCCATTGATGTTTCTATAAATTAAAATGTGAAACAGTAAACAGTTTTTCCAAAACCAGTATTTCTGTATAACAAGCAAAGTATAATGGAAAGATTTGGTGAATTTTTTAAATTTTTTTAAACCTTCCTGCATCACTAAGAAGTTATCTGCCGTTCTTAGTATTTGGTTTAGGAAAGCAACATTCATTATATAAGGGAAAACTCACCATCTACGTAGTTTCATATTTGTAAAATAAGCAGTCTGTACCCAATAGACTCTTAATTTTTAAACATCTGCTTCACCTTACACGTTTAAGGAAAAACAATTTCTATCTGAAACCAGATTTGTCAAAAAAAAGTGGGGAAATATCTAGCTTTTGGCAATGTTGCAAAAATTTGACTTAATCATATGAGCATGAAAACAAATGACTCATTAGCAAGTTCACTTGATTACATACTTATAATACAGGCAATCTATATAGAATTCATTAGGAACTTAAAATTTATTTGTATGATTTAAGAACATGAAATGACATATTTTAAAACCTACACATAAGAAAGTTTTGATTTCCTTTCTATGTATAATTTAAATCATCTTAGAAAGTGAAATAACTAACCTCGCTTCTTCTCCACTTTCTTAACTTCTGGCTTCTTTCCTTCATCTTTATTCTGCCTATCAAATGTTAACACAAATATTTGAAACATTGGAACTTTGTGACTATCAAATGTTCACAATCCCTTATGTAAAGTTAAAATCTTTTTCTTTAAAATAGTAAGTCAATAGCCTAGATCATAAGTAACTAATTTTTAGAACTCTGCAATGCCATAGCATTAATTGCTATAAATATAAGCAGAACTTGTAAAAAAAAAAATGCTGTAAATAATCTAACGATCTAATGTTTTATTGGCATCGCAAATAAAGTTTCAATAGTCGCCATGGTGAATTTTTTTCTCAACAGTAAATTGTGTATCGTTGCAAGACCAGTATCAGGGCCAACTGACAGTGAGAATGCTTATAATTGTTTCATAAATTCTACATCACACTTACTTTAAAAAGTAACGTATTATAAAAGACTGGTTTAATTGTTCCCATATCCCCGAAGGTTAATTTCAAGAGTTTGAAGCTCGTTTCCACATTAAAAAGGCTGTTTAAAAGATAATACTGTTTTATAAAAATGTTTTTGCCAATGTCAAGCTTAGATGATATTCACTAACATTTACATACCATTTCACAAATGAAAAGGTAATATGCTATTATAAATAACCATTTAAAATGAATTATTAATTTCTAGTACCTTGGCTTGGAGTTTGAGCCTTATAAACATTCGAATAGACAAGAACAAAAAATATCTAAAAATCAGGGTGTTTTTTAAAAAAAACTTTATTTTAAAATTTTGGTTACAGTTTCATTTTTGTTCTTAACAAGGCTATGTTTAATCTCTCGATTAAAAAAACAATTAAGATTCTAAAGAATTAAACAACAAAGGAATGTCAAGGGAAGGGCACAACTGCCCCAATGTCTGGGGTATGATAACTATTCCAGTTTAACACCTAACTTCGAAACAAAATTAAAGTTTATATTTTCTAAATGAAATAATGTACAACCACCATGTTTCCAGCTTATTCTAATTTTCACACACAAAGCTTCATTTTAAGCTTGGAAAAAACTTTTTCCCAACCTTATTATGTAGTGTGTACCTTACAGAAAATTTAACAATCATAACACAGTATTAATGCCATTAATGAAGTCCTCAATTTAGTATCTGGAACATTCTTCCATCAAAGGGGGGGAAGGGGAAATTCAGTCCAATGAGTCTGTCTCAAGATCTTCATCTGTTTGCTCCACTTGTATTTTCTTTTCAGTAACTGGATTAATGCTTTGAGCCCAAAATGAGATATATGTTTTATTACTGTAGATTACATGTTGTTTGGCTGGGAATACAATACAATAAACTTTATTTTGCATAATGCATTTCACACAAGCTGCATCTGAAATGCTTTACAGAGCAAAACTGTCCAAGTACAAAGTTTTGTAATAACAGGAGAAGGAAAGAAAACACAAATATTAGAATTTAAGAAAGTTACATTCGGAGGACATTAAAAAAGAAACTGAAACACAAAGGTAACGTATTATTAAGGAAGGATTGGGCTAGATTTTTTACTAACCAATGGCTAATTTTATATCTTAATATGGAGAGCACAATAAAGTTAAAACAAACAATGCAACAACTTTTCAGTGAAAGGATTGAAAAGGACAGGAAGAAAAAATAACTACTAATCACAGAAATGGTAAAAGTCTAGTCTAACAGATAAAAGGGAGTACCATTTCTGAGCTTTAGATCAGTTTTTATTACTCCCTCAAGCAGCTGAAACCACTTATATATCTTCCAAACTAAGAAAGCAGATGGTCAAATGTTACACTTGTAAAGAAAGGCTTTTGGCTTACAAATATATGAAGAAAAAGCACAAGTTTAAGGGTACTCTAAAGAATTAATGCTTATCATTAAGTCTCTTAGTGACCTGGAGCATGTTTTTAAAATCACTTCACTAAAAAAAGTTTAGTCAGAATAATGCCAGCAAAATATTTTTTTCAGAGAAAGAACTCAGAAGTGACAGTCTAAAGGTAATTAGGAAAACAAATGTAACACATGAAGCCTAATTATCATTGCCATTTTCCTTCCAATCAAATTATTTTGTAGAATAAAATTAAAGGGGAAAATTCCCTATGTTAAGTATATATAATAGTATCTTCAAGTATGGGAACTTTAAGAGAAATCAGGTTTGAACTAGATTTATATTATACACATCTAATGCAAACCCTGATGCCTTTAGATTTACTGGCTTTTAGGTTTCCAGCTGTGCTTTTGTTATTCTTGCTGGTCTTTTGAGGGGGGCCTGCTGGTGGTATGACAATAAGGATATTTCATTCCATTCTTTCTGTATTTAACATTATACAAATAAATAGTAGAGGATGTAGACACTTTCTACAGAGCCACTAACAGTAAAATCTTATCTGCACTTTGAGTTTAGATTAAAAATACAAAGGGTGATTACCCTCAATAAATTTCACCCTCTTAGAAAAGAAGGGATCCTAAAACAGAATTATTACTAATATTAGGACTATGTAATAGGAAAAAAAAATCACTTTAAAAGGCTTCTTAAGGTCTGGAAAAAGATGTCATTGTTTAAAAATGTCATGCTAGCTTTAGAAAGAAGTCAAAATTTAGAACAAGAAAATACTTACTGCTCAGTTTCCATTTGTTCCTCTTGCTTGCGTTTTCTATCTGCTGCTTCTTTCTCATGTTGGCCTTTCAGCATATTCCTCCTATGAGCAGTCTGAAAGTTCCTTCCACCTTTTCTCTTCTGTTTTGAGAATTAGGGTGGATTTAGCTCATCTCAGAATTATACATGTTTTTACTAACTTTAACTCTTCTTTTATGATTCTGGGAACTAAAATCTATTTTCTGCACTGCTATAGGATTGATGACCTTAGCTTAAAATGAAGTATGTCAGTATCTTACTGGTTTAGTGACAACTACACTGCTCAATCTATCCAATTTGAAATTTTTGGCTTCTAAAGTGTCAAGTAATCATATAAAAATAAAAGATCTATATAACCTGGGTCTACATATCTCCAAGGCTATACAAAGAAAAAGACGAATAGCTTAAACAAAATTCCTATGCAACTTGGTAACCAAATAAAGTAACACTGATAAAATGTAGAGCGTATGCCTAAAGAGTAGTAAGAATTTCAGTAAAATCTATGATCCTGTTAAACAATGTCATCCCCTAAATTTAATTTTTAACACTTTTATAACACTTAGTATCATATAATTTTGAAGAGCCAAGATAAATTTAGAATGCACAGTAAATTAAAGTTTAAAATATACTTTTAAACATAGCTAACTCAAGTTTATTCAGAAAGGTAAAGAAATTCAGTTTAACTCAAGTTTATTCAGAAAGGTAAAGAAATTTAGTTTAACTTGTAATCATATTTATAGACTTTCTCAAAGAACTACTTATCAACCCTAACTGGTTTGGCTCAGTGGATAAAGCATCGGCCTGCAGACTCAAAGGTCCCAGGTTTGATTCCGGTCAAGGGCATGTACCTTGGTTGAGGACACATACCAAGTAGGGAGAGTGAAGGAGGCAGATGTTTCTCTCTCGTGGATGTTTCTAGCTCTCTATCCCTTTCCCTTTCTCTTTGTAAAAAATCAATAAAACATATATTTTTTTAAAAAGAACTATTTATCAAACTAAAAATAAATATTTTATTTGATAGTTAAAACATTCTACCTTTTCACCTTCTTGATCATCTCCTTCCTCTTCAGAATCAGAGGTTGACGTAACCCCCGTTTTAGCTAAATTTTTCCTTTTAGATTCAAGTTCCTTCTTCCCCTCTTTTTTGTCTGGCTCTTTTCTTGGCTTATCTTCTTCCTTCTGGCCCTCTTCATCCTTTTTAAGCTGCTTTTTAGGTTGTTTTTCCTCTTGCCCCTTTTTCTTACTTTTGTCTTCTTCAGTTACCCTATTTTAGAGAATGCAACAATAGAAAATGAACTTTTATGCATAATTAACATTCGTCATTCAACTAAACTCTCAGTCAACCAAATAAGTGTTTAAAAATAAGCTATAATTTATTTTTAATTAAAAAATTTTAAATAAAATATAATTGGTAGTCCATCATCCAGTCACAAAAGAAGAGCACCCCTTTATATAAATTACAAGATTCAAAAACTATAGTGGATTTGGGCTAACAGGAAAGTGATTCTCACCCTCCCACCTTTTTTTTTTTTTTTTTACTTTTGTATAATGGTACTTATTCACTGGGGGCGGAGGGGGGGAGAAAATATATATATATATATATATATATATATATATATATATAAAACAAGTTGCCATTTTCTTGACTCTGTGGATATAGCAATGTGCAAGATGGTAAAAGTCCCAGAACCTTTTGAACTTATATTCTACATATTTTATAAGAAATTATGTTTAAAAAGTAGAAACACTGGGAAAAATACAATCGCATGGGAACTGCAAATGATCAAATATTGTAATTTTAGAATTAAAAGAAAATCTTTACAAGGTAAAAGGCTCCCAACTTATAAACTACAATACCAATTAAGTGTAGTATCAACAGTGATGGACTCCCTACTCCTTATCTCTGAGAACTTCAGCATTCCATCAGCACTGGATTTCAGATTTCACTAAAATAAGTCAACCTACTGAAATTGCTCACTAATCCTAACATACCATTGGATAGTATTTATGTAACAAGTACAGTAGATAAAACTGAGTATTTATGTTATAACATGCTCTAGAAGAATCAAATGATGCTAACCACATAATCTTATTGTGTGTGTGTGTTCAACTAAAGTAAAAAGAAATACAATTTGAAGTTTGGATGAACTGTTTTGAAACAAACCTTTTTTTTACTGTTTAAGGAATTCTACTGAAATTTTCACATTATACAATTTATCAATGAATTTGAAAGCTGGAAGGGGCCTATGTGACCTGGCTTTAACTGGATGGTAAACTGAACTCTAATATATTATTATACAACTAGAGGCCCGATGCACAAAATCCACGCAAGTGGTTCTGGCCCCCATCACTGTAGTGGCAGCCAGGAGCCTCTGCCACCTCTACCTCGGCCCCTGCTGCTGCGGATATTGGATCTAATTAGCATATTATGCTTTTATTATTATAGATTATTATAGAAAGGTAAAACTCTCACATGTGATAACTCATAAGAAAGTGGAATGGAATGGGTTGAAAGTCCAACCCATTCCATTTGACAAATCAGAAAATGATAGTGCAAAGTCAATAATTTGCCCAATAACCTCCTACCAGACTTGCTTCCTTGAACCCTTGAGAGATTATTAAATTGGAAAAGAAAGAAAATTACCCTTTAACTCTTTAGAAATTTTTGTCACACAAATGGATTTCTTCCTTTACTTTTAACGGATGGAAGAAAAAGCATGAAATAAAATTAACTTTCTTTAATATTTCCAAAAATGTGAATATTTTTATCATAATCAATTTAATTGAGATAGGAACAGAGTACAATGTAAAAAGCATTTTCATGGCTCTTACTAGCTACTGACCACTTGCCTCCCCAAAAATGTTACCCACCCTATGGATGGAAGCAGATATTAAAAATGCAAATAACCTTTGTCCCAACCCATCTGCTTCTAGTAATTTATTCTTGCCAATATATTTGTACATGTATATTTAGAAAATAGTGTCTTTAAAAAGATGTACATATAGTCCTGGCCAGTGTGCTAAATGCTTAGAACGTTGGTTCAATTCCTGGTAAAGAGAACATACCTGAGTTGCAGGTTCAAACCCTGGTTGGTTGGAATGCATATGGAAGGCAAGCAACTGATGTGTCCCTCTCACATTGAAGTTTCTCTGTCTCCTCTCCCTTCACCCCTTTCCCCAAAAATTATTGGAAAAAGATCCTAAGATGAGGATTGACCAAGAAAAGGAGGGGAGGGGAAGAAAGATCTATAAATGGGATGGATCTTAAGAATTATAATACACAATCGAATACCATACAGCTGTTTTTAAAGAAAAAAATGATTAGAAAGTGTATCCTAAAATCGCAAGAAATAGATAATTTCAAGGTTTAATGAATAATATCAAAGCAGAGAATTACAAAAATGTAATGATCACTGCTTGCTAAAAAATAATTCTCTCACTGGTCTTCCTTACCTCCTTCCATGAAAAACAGGTTTCCCCATAGTGACAACTTTCCTTTTTAGTAGGTCAAGTTACAAAAAGAAATTTGTATTTGTAAATTTCTTTAGTCTTATAATATTTAAGTAAGCAAAGCCTATTGCAAACACACCCAAAATATCTCAGTGGCTTATAACAAATATTTCTTAATTTACATGAGCATTATGAGATGGTTTCATTTCTTCTGGGCTTATTCCACTGTCATGTCATTTCAAGACCCACTGCAGAGAAGCTGTCAATGACAGATACATGCTGTTCCCATGGTGGAGAGTGGAAGTTTCAAAAGAACCTATACAGTTTAGCTGTTCATTCCACTAAGTTTGTTTTCAGATCCACATCCGAGAGTGGCTATTGCCAATCCCAGCCTACATATAGCATGAATTAAAAATATAGCAAGATACTGCTTTTTGCAGCTGTTCATCACCTCAGCAAAAAGCTGTTAGTACAAAGAAAGTGATACCAGCAACCCAAACATAAAATGTGACCTAGATGGCTTTGAAAAACCTTTCTGGTTTGGAAAACTAAACTCTATTATATAAATAGTATCCCAGCACACGATTCTGTGCACCAGTAAGTCACTGCTACCTTGTTGTAGCTCTCAGCTGCCCACTTGTAGTTCACTGCCCCACCCTCCTACAGATCTGTGATCTGGTCATTACACCCCAATGGATAATTAGCATATTCCTCTCTAATCATATAGGATGGACAAAACTGTCACATGTGAGAACTCAAAAGAAAATACATTCAATGAACTTGTGACTTTCAGTAAAGAGGTTTCAAGGTAGAATGCTGGGATCTCGAGTTGGCTGTTACCAAGATAAATAGGATACTTTAAGAAATGAGATTAAAAAAATAATATGAAAACAAAACCAACACAAAAATTTCATGCATTTCAATGTTGAAAGTTGCCTCTATCCTGTAAAATTTTTTCAAATTCAAAAACTGGGTCAAAGATCCAATTAAGGGTAAGCTGCCAGCCTTTCTTTAAGATTTCAAATTTAGTCACTTGCTCCTTCAGATAGACAAATGGAATAAAGAAACCAAGAGGTGTGCTCTCAGGAAAACCAACTCAAAGTGCCTGTAAT
Source organism: Pipistrellus kuhlii (assembly GCF_014108245.1). Taxonomy (NCBI): domain Eukaryota; kingdom Metazoa; phylum Chordata; class Mammalia; order Chiroptera; family Vespertilionidae; genus Pipistrellus; species Pipistrellus kuhlii. The sequence continues at coordinate 43,310,894 of NW_023425427.1, forward strand.
TAAGTATAAAAAGATAAGAATGCTTGGCCAGTGTGGCTCAGTGGTTGAGTGCCAATCCATAAAACAGGAGGTTACTGGTTGGTTCCTGTTGGGAAATATGCCTTTATTGTTGAAAGTATTACATATGTCCCCTTTTTTCCCCATTGACCCCTTCTAGCACACACCTGCCCCCTGCCTTCACCCTGTTGTCTGTGTCCATGAATATTGTGCACATACTAGAGTTCTGATACACAAAATTCGTGCAAGGGTGGGCCTTTCTTCTCCCAGCTGCCGGCACTGGCTTCCCTCTGGCCACTGGCTTCATCCGGAAGCATGTTCGGTCTAATTAGCATATTATGATTTTATTATTATAGATGCATACAAGTTCTTTGGTTGATATCTTCCCACCTATCCCCACTTTCCCTCTGAGATTGGACAGTGAGACCACACTGCATACAAAGCTGACTAGAATGCAACACATACTAACAATACAGTATTATTACAAAACTAACAGCAGCCTACTTCAAAAGTAATGGAGATATAAAAAGGAACTTTTGGCCTCTAACTTATCATAGTCTGAAAGCAGACTAAGAACTGCTCAGCTGGTAAGGAGGATAACATTTGCCAATGAACTTTTCACATGCAACTCAGGATGATAATGAAAAGCACAGAACTCTCCAAGGAATCAGCCAAAAGCCGTGGAGAAAAATGGACTAGGATACTCTCAAGGGAGTCTGGAGACTTATCAAGGGAGATCTCCCAGTATGTTCCCAGCATAATTTCAGATTTCCTATGAACAATGCTGTGCACCTCTTAAACCTCTCCTTTCCAAATGGGAATATTTATTTTGGTCCCCCATCGCAGATCTACATGGGTGTCTAAAGGGGAGTGGAGAGCAGATAACCTGTGTTTTCAGTTCCTAAGTATCTAGAGCAAAGCCTTATGTTGATCACGAAGAGCCAGATGTGTCATGACTCATCTAAGGATCAGGATGAATGAGATTTATGTGGTATGTATTTTTAAAACAAAACATTTCATTTTTATTATTTTAAAAATATTTTTATTGATTCAAAGAGGAAGGGAGAGAAGAGAGATAGAAACATCAATGATGAGAATCACTGATTGGATGCCTCTTGCACACCCCCTACTGGGTTTGAGCCCACATCCTTGGCATGTGCCCTTGGCTGGAATTGAACCCAGGACCTCTTCAGTCCAAGGGCCAATGCTCTACTGAGCCAAACCAGCTAGGGCTATGTGGTATGTTTTAAAACAAAAACAAACTCACCTGCATATGTACCTAACTTAATTTCACAGCAATAGTTAAAACTATGTTGCAATTCTATGCCACTTTTCTCCCCCTCTTCCCCCATTCTTAGGAAGGGAGGAGAGAGAGATAGAAATATTGATGAGACAATCATTGATCTGCTGCCTCCTGCATGCCCCACACTGGGTATAGATATAGAGTCCACAACCTGGGCATGTGCCCTAACTGGAAATTGGACCGTGACCTCCTGGTTTATGGGTCAATGCTCAACCAGTGAGCCACACCGGCTGGGCTAAGTAGCATTTTTAAGTAGCATTTTTAAGAAAGCTATTCTGAAAGATTTGTGGAAATTGCTCCAAGAACACTTTGCCTAAAATTTCCTTAAACTTGTTTTACCCTGCATTTTCTATTATATCAATTTTAACTTTATGTAATAAAAAACAAGAGAAGTTTTCCTCATAATATTTAGAAAAATAGAATAACATATATCCTATACAATAAAACTAGTAAAAAAAAGCAGAGAGATTTATGCTTATAAGTCGGATGTCTAACATTGCATAACTATTTATACATCAAAAATGAACTTACATGTCACTCTCTGAAGGACAGGTCTGTTTTACCATTTTGGGTCTGCCTCTTGGTTTTGGAATCTTGGCTTCTGTAGCTAACGGAAAAAATTCTGTTAACTACCAGCTTTCCTCTGAAATATAAATCTCACATATAAAGATTACAAATGATATACAGAGAGGGCAAAAGTAGGTTTATTGATGGCAAAAAAGAACTCTGCTTGAGGATAGCTAACAGGTAAACTTCAAGAATAATGAAGGCTGGCAATATCAGCACTATTGGATTGTATTGAAGTGTACTGTGACATTCTTTGGAGTTAATTAAGTTATAATAATCGTAACCATATAAACAATTGTAAACATACTTTTGTCCATGTTAGAGGAGTATTGCTTAGTGGCTTATTAGATATACTATTATTTTAAGTTGTAAAGATAATATCCCTCTAACAAATCAAAAGAGCAACAGCTGAAAATATGAAGAGAGAGAATAACAGTAATTTTAAATCTGTCCTTAGTATGGCTGAGAGGACTTAAAAGAACATCCTTCACTGTTGTTTTAACAAAGTATGACAAAATTATGAGTTGCACTTGTATCTAATGCTCATATACATATTATAATATTATGTGTATAGGTAGATTCACAACTAAAAATTTGTAATCCAATTTCAATGCTGATGATAGCAACATACTGTAAAGGGTCTAAGCAAATAATGTAATAATCCTATATAATAAAGAGGTAATATGCAAATTGATCATCACTCCAACACACAAGATAGCCACCCACATGTGGACACAAGATGGCCGTCGCAAGATGGCCAGCAGGGGAAGGCAGTTGTGGGCGATTAGGCCAGCAGGGGAGGGCAGTTGGGAGGGACCAGGCTGGCAGGGGAGGGCAGTTAGGGGCAATCTGGCTGGCAGGGAAGCAGTTATGTGTCGATCAGGCTGGCAGGCAGAAGCAGTTAGGAGCAATGAGGCAGGCAGGCAGGCAGGCAGGCAGGAAAGTGGTTGGGAGCCAGCAGTCCTGGATTGAGGGATCCCAGATTGGAGATTGTGCAGGCTGGGCTAAGGGACAAACACGCCCCGCCCCCATACATGAATTTCATGCACCCGGCCTCTAGCTAAAAAATGTTAGTAACTTTGTTCAAATGCCCTTTCTCTTGCTTTCATTATGACTCCATTTGGAAAGCTTATGATCTCTAAAGTTAAGAGGTAAAACGAGCCCATCATTCATGTATAATAATTTAAACCTCACCACTGCCTCATTTGCCACTTTTAGGGGAAAATACAATAGGGATAAAACAGAAAATGACAAGTCCCAAGCAATTATCTCAAATTTAAACATTTCATTACATAGAGCAGAAACTAAATTGAACTCCTTTAAAACTTGTACATTATACATAACCAGTTGCCTATCCAACTATTCCAAAGAATCTGAGGCACAACACTTAAAATATCTGTAACATTAATCATAAGCCAGAGTTTTAAACATTTTAATCCTACCTGCAGGCCGTCCTCTTTTAGGACTCACTTTTAGATTAGCAGATGCTGTTGCTGTTGTCACTACTCCTGCCTCCTCAGTTTCTACTTGCTTTTCTGCCTGAATCACAAAGATTTAATTAACTTATTTAGCAAATAGTAGGCATTTCAGTTTTAGTCAATGGCCAAAGTATGCCACTCTAAGTTAACAAATTCAAATACATGCATAATTTTCATATGCTATTTTTCGTAAGTTGACTCATCAAGTGAGATCTTCAACTTAGCTTATAATTTTAGTGAGCAATTGTATGAAACAAGCAAAAACTTCACTTTTTAGATATTATTAACCTAAAAAAGTCATTTGGAAACATAAAGGTAATACTCTCAAGGCAAAATAGTAACCAAAGTGTAACATAATTACACTGTAACAGCACATACATTCTTTATAAATATACTTTAAATATCTAAAAATGCTAACACAACATAAAATCCAAGTTAATATTCTAGTATTAGAAAACTCAAGAAATTAAGTGCTGATTGTTTTTTAAACTGTTAACTTGTACACATTTTATTTTTGAATGGACTAAGGTCTGTTATTGTTTTTCTTTTAAATCTTCACTTGAGGTCATTCTTAGAGAAAGGGAAGGGGGAGGAGTAGAGGGAAACGGAGAGAGGGAGAGACAGGCAGAGAGAGAGAGACAGAGAGACAGAGAGGGGGAAAGAGAGAGAGAGAGAAACATAGATCAGTCCTCCTTATGTGCCCAACCAGTAATCAGATCTGCAACCCAGGTATGTACCGTGAATCAGCAATCCCTTTGTGCACATGTTGATGCTCAGCCAACTGAGCCACTCCAGCTGGGCTGAAAACTGTTATTCTTATTTTCCATACAGGGTGATTTACTACAGTGTAGAAAATAAATCCCAATGTCACTTTGTAGATTATAATGCCCCCAGAGACAATAACCCCAAATGAGAGTCAATTTAATTGATTCAAGTATTAAAGTAGAACAAAGGTTAGGAACCACTAATTAGAAAGGAAGTACAATCTTGATCATAATGGAAAAGGGAAGAAAGAAACAGTAAAGAGAACTGAGAAGAATGGGAGGACCACTATGAGCTGCTGCCCCACCTCCAATTATTTAGAATTCAACAGTAACTAGATCAACAAAATAAAGGCAATAATGAAAAAGCAAGCACAATCCAATGTTGATGAAAAAATTAAGACTCTTTAATTAACAATCTGATTTACAAACTTTTATGAGATAGTGCCCAATACTGCTAAGGATACGGATAATCATCCTATATAATAAACGGGTAATATGCAAATTGTCCGTTCAACCAGGAGTTCGACCAGGGGTTGGGGCCGGCCAACTGCCCATGCCCACCCCCCACACCAGGCCTCTAGTTCAGATAATAATTAATGATGCTCAATAAACTGGTAACACCTTTCTGAAATAATATCTTTATGAATGAACAGTGGCAATAAAGAATATACGAGTCAAACTCAGCAATCCCACTTCTAAGAGTTTATCCATTTTCTTTTTGTTAGTTTTTTTTTAAACATTTTTGCCTTTATAATTAGAATATAATGATGCATATAATAAGCATTATTAAAAGTCTTAATAAACTCATCTACTATAACTCTTGAATTGTTCTCAAGAAAACTGTTCCTAAACATTACCTCAGGTTGTTTTCCAGAATTTTTAGCATCTACAAACCACCTACCCCTACCCTAGGGAGCTGTGTTTTTACCAAGTCTCTCAGATATCAAAGATATCAGATATCAGAACTATGAGTGCTCCTTTTCTATTGAGGCATTAAGAGAGTAAAAGTTCTATAAAATTCAGTTCAAACTGTTGAGTCTTCACTTCAAAATAAAACCTCTTCCAATCAATGTTTCTCTCTCATCATTGCTCTCTCTTTCTCCCCCCCCCCTTCTCCGTTCCTCTCTAAAACCAATAATAAAAATATATTTAAAAATAAAACATCTTGTGCAAATAAATCAAGATATAAGACTGTAGCCCTGTCCACTTTGGCTCAGTGGATAGAGCATCGGCCTGCAGACTCAAGGGTCCCAGGTTCGTTTTCGGTCAAGGGCATATACCTTGGTTGGAGGCACATCCCCAGTAGGAGGTGTGCAGGAGGCAGCTAGCTGATTGATGTTTCCCTCCCATCGATGTTTCTAACTCTCTATCCCTCTCTCTTCCTCTCTGTAAAAAAAAATCAATAAAATATATATTTAAAAAAAACAATAATATAAGACTGTACAAGTAGAATGAATCTTTTGAGGAGATTCTAATAAGAGGTAACAAGTTCATCAGTAACTAATATCAGAAATAAAAATAACCCTAATCCTAAACGGAAAATCAGCTCTACCATGGATATGCTTTTTAACTTATGGCAAAATCATTCAAGTAAACTCCATTCCTCATGAAAATAAAAGTAAACAAAAAAATATTTCATCCAGAGAAAAGACTGTTATATTATTCCACATGTACATATATTTATATTTTAAATGCTAATATTCTGACTAAATTAATTTATTCTGTATTTTACCTGATCTCACTGAAACAAACCTATAACCCTTTGACACATTTTCTCTTCATTTATTACTCCACTTTCTATCTCTACTCCCTTCATTTCACCCCTCACACACTCACACCTTATGAAATATAGTGTTCCTATTCATTTTCAAGCCCTCTGCATAGTTGTTTTGCTGCACCTGTCCCACATATCCCCAACAGAGATTACCATAAAACTCTCTTTTCCCTGCTCTATTATTCCCTGCTGCTGAGCCCTCCTGAAAATAATTATACAAATATGGATTCATTTTGTACATCTCAGTTGGGATCTCAAAGCCACCCATTAATCCTTTACCCTGTCTTTTGTAGTACCTTTTTCTCCCCTCACTAGCATAAATTTGCAATTCTTTCTTCTCCCCTTATACCACACCTTGCTTTGAATTGAGTGCATGAGAAGGGAGAGACTTAGGCCAGCAGGAAGGAATTTCCAAGTCCCTGTAAAAATTCTTAATAGCCTACTCCACCTTTCCCTTTAATGTTAAAAAGGATGAAATGTCATTCAACTCCTTCTTGCTGGCAAGTCTGTTTGTAATGTGCCCTCCCTTCTCTCTCATCCAGCATGTCCTTACATACAATAACTCATCTTTCCACATGTTGGATCTTTCCTACTTTTGCAAGGAAGCATTAATTTCTCTACTGTATTTTTCCACTTTAAACACTCTTAACCATGCAAATCCCTGTTGCTGCCTTCTTTCTCCTTTCCTTTAAAGATTTCAGGTACACAGTGTAATTTTACCATTGAATATATTATTCACCAGCACACTTAATCTGTTTTACCATTTAACGTTAAAGCATCCTGCTACTTATCTTACTGAAAACCCTCTACACCATGGTACTACTGACCACACCCTCATTCTTCAAATTGTTCTCCCTTTTGATATCCTGACAGTTCATAGCAGGAATTATAAAAAAACAATCTTTCATCTTCATACCAGTGGTGGCATCTTTATAACTTTTACCTTTTCCCCTCTTGGTGTCAGAATAATATATACAGGGTGTCTTCCCTCTCTTCCCCCGTCAATGTATACATACACTTTGAATAATTATAAAGGTGGTGTTTATTAAAATACGTTTCATTTTCAAAATTGAGCTATGAGCTGTTAAAGTGTATATTCATTTTTTGGGACATTCTGTATATGTATCTTTAGTCTTATTTCCACAAGTGTTTCACTCCCTCCTTCCCATGCCTCTACTCCCAAACCAACATCTCCTGAATTCTCAGAATTGGATTTAGTCATACAAGCCAAAAGACCTTAGTCATACTAGATTCTACCCCCACCCTTCACACCCATTCCCATCAACTATCATCTTTACTCCCTAAAGTGCTCTTAAATCCCATCTCTCACTTACACTACCAAGACACCTGTCCTTCCGATCTCATGTGAACTCCCTTAGTAATGCGGTCCATAACTTAGTTACCAAGTCACTATCATAACTCCCCACTTAACTCTCTTGTTTTGTGTATTTATTGTCTGTCTTCAACAAGAACAGAGATCTTATCTTTTTTACTTCACTGCTCAATTCTCTGTCTGGGCCAGTGAAGTTAATATTAAAATTTGAATGAATGAACTAGTAAACTGATCTCACCAGTCCAATCTAATCCCCATCATTCACACTGCTTTACAAGGAGGCATCTAAAATTTAAAGTGTTTCAATGGCTTCCCATCAAGTTCAGATTGTCCCACATAAAATATTTTGTGTACCCTTTTCCCTCTAACTTTATGATCTGATAATCTGAAATGCAATACTTGAAATGATATTTTCTCTACACCTCTGTATATTATTCTAACTGCCTCATTTGCCCTTCCCGTCCATCCCTTCATTCATCTGACAAAATTCTTCCTTTTATTTAAGATATGGTTAAAGTTATAATAGCCTCTTCTACTCACCTCCCATATAGGATAAAAAGTCACTATAATTCATTGTTTTCCTATTTTATTTCCTCATTAGATACTGAACTATAATTTTATTTGTATCTTTGACGTACAACAGCCTGAGATAAAAATTGGTCAGAAAAACTTCATATAGGGAAGAAACATTAGTTAAAAACATAGAAAGCATGCTTTCCTAAACTGTCATTTCATGCAACAAATTTCTGAGAATAACATAATAATAGATCACACTTATATTAGCACTTTATATATAATTTATTTTGAATATTATATGTATAACATTTAATTTTCTCAACTACCTCATTAGTATATATTATTTCCACTTCATAAATAAACTTGCAACAGCATCATTAAAAGGAATAAAAATTGCTTAATTTTATTTTCTTTGCCATTTAACTTATCATGAAGATGCTGTATCATTATGAAAAGAAAAGTGTTGCTCTGGCCGGTTTGGCTGTTGGTTGGAACATCGCCCCATGCACGAGGGGCCTTGAGTTGATTCCTGTCAGAGCACATACCAGGCTGCAGGTATGAACACAGGCAGGGGCGTATATGGGAGGCAACCAATAGGTGTTTCTCTCTCTCCCTTTGTCTCTCTAAAATCAATGAAGCATATCCCCCGGTGAAGATTAGAAAGAAAAAAAAAGAGTTGTTTTTTTAAAAATATATATTTTCTCGATTTTTTACAGAGGAAGGGAGAAGGTTAGAGAATTAAAAACATCAACAAGAGAGAAACATCAATCAGTTTGCCTCCTGCACACCCTCCACTGGGGATGTGCCCGCAGCTAAGGTATATGCCCTTGACCGGGATTGAACCCGGGACCCTTCAGTCGTAGGCTGATACTCTATCCAGTGAGCCAAACCAGTCAGAACAAAAGACAGTTTTCATAAGTAAACAAAACCTACCCTTTAAAAAATTAAAGTAATTATGAGTAAAAAGGCAAAATTCAAGCTAAATGGTAAGGTTTCATTATATCTACTCTTCCTTAGTGCAACTCAAAAATTATTTAAGCAGTAAAATTACCTTTCTCTTTCTTCCCCTTCTGGCAGCTTTTGGAGTGGTTATGTCAATTGCTTTAGTCACATCCTAGAAAAAAATTACAGATGAAATAAATTTTGCCAAGACTGAAAGAAAATTTCTTAAACTAAAAGTCAAAAGCACACTTCACTACTATTACTAGAGAAATTGGTTTTGCTTCTCTAACCTTTGAAATTATAAACATTAAGTCTTAACATTATTACCCAGCCTTTGTGGATGAGTGGTTAAGCATTGATCCACGAACCAGGAGGCCGTGGTTCAATTCAATTCTGGGTCAGGGCACATGCTGGGTTGCAGGCTCGATTCCCAGTAGGGGACACGCAGAAGGCATCCAAGCAATGATTGTCTCTCAATCACTGATGTTTCTCTCTCTCCCTCTCCTTCCTCTCTCTGAAATCAATAGAATTATTTTCTTAAAAAGCCTTAACATTGTCATTGTAAGGTCAAAGTAATAGCCAGTTTATTTGCCAAAAAGTAAAAATTCTGTTCTCTGTCAGATCAAATCTAAAGTGATACTTGTTAGCACACCAGAAAGTTTATATTTAAATTTATGAAATCACTTTTTCTACCATAGAGTTCTGAATTTTAAGAGGTGGCTGGGATTTTTGGAGATCATCTAATAATCATTTCACGAGGCCTAGAAGGGTTAAATGAATCTCCTTATTTACAGTTTGAAATAAACCTAGGTTTTTAAAAATTCAGTTCAATGACCTTTTCAGTACATCCATTACACAAAACCTTGCTTTAAAAATATTCCTAACAAATAATAATCCATTCTCCTACAGGTGGACCTCATATTCTGAACAGCAAAATAACCTCAAATAAAACATCCATTCATATTAAGGATGCAAAAACTATTTTACAATATAGTATTTAATATTTACACAAGGAAATAAGTCTTAAATTATCTCATTCATTACCCAACCACTTTAAAGATTACTTTCTACTTTGCAATCAAGTAATCATCTCATTTTATAATTTCTTCCTTACTACAAAATAGATTTAGAATATAAGAGAAATTAAAAATACCTCATTGCTGGCTTTTTCTTCATGGTCAGTATCTTCCTTTGAAACACTCATTTCTTTTTCTTCAGCCTCAACATCAGATGATGCATTTGATTGTTTAGCTGATGCCTATGAACAATTGATTATATTAACTTCATAAAACTTTTACCAAATTTAAATTTTTTTTACCAATGAAAAATCAAAAGCCTATTCGTAAGAAAGTTAGAAAAGTACTCTTACAATTTCTGTTCCACAGAGCACTTATAATATATATAATTTTAAAAGTTTTAAATGCTATTGAATTCCTGCAACTGTATACAAGAAGAGAAGACAAAATAGTGAAACTGAAAGTACAATCACAAATCCCATTCTGATAGTGTAACCAACAAATACCCAGGAGGATACAATCAATATAAGTTGGTTTAGAATAGCACAGTGTATTCAATTACTGAAATATTCTGGAGAGAGAAGCTTAACTGTGTAAGACATAAAGCCTTAGATTGATCTATAACTCAATTTAAAATGCAGACTTTGGAGACCCAAACTTAAGTGATTTGGATTTAACAGGTACTGAGTGAGAGTCAATAATTATTTAATTGTAAAAGTAGCCCAGATGGTGTGGCTCAGTGGCTGAGCACCGATTCCATTCCTAGTCAGGGCACATGCCCAGCTTGGGTACTCAGTCACCATGGAGGGTATGTAGGAGGCAGTTGATTGATAATTCTCTCTCATCACTGATGTTTCTCTCTCTCCCTCTCCTTTCATCTCTCTCTAAAATCAATAAAAATATTTTTTAGCCCTGGTTTGGCTCAGTGGAGAGCCAGCCTGCGGACTGAAGGTTCTCAGGCTCAATTCCAGTCAAGGGCATGTAACTTGGTTGCAGGCACATGCCCAGTAGGGGGTGTGCAAGAGGCAGCTGATCAATGTTTCTCACTGATGAATCTCTCTTTCGCTCTCTCTTTCACTATGTAAAAAAAGCAATAAAAATTATGCTTTACAAATATATTTTTTAAAAACCAATAGAACATAATTTAAAAAATTATAAAAGTAACCCCAGGTTATAGATACTTAAGCAAGTGATCTAGGGGCCTAGACTGTCATTAATACCAACTAAAAAGATGAATAACAGAGGCAACACAATACACAATGGGGAGGGTAAGCACAGATCTACAAGATGATAGCATTATAATCCAAACTGTGTTCTTTTCTAGCTGTATTCCCTTTGACAAGTCTTTTAAATTGTAAACCCATTTCCTCTTTTGTAAGAAAAAGCAATGCTAATAAAATCACAAATCATTATAATGTTACAACAAAACACATAAAAATGCCCCTAAATTACAGCTCTATAGCACAATCATTCATATTTTTGGTTTCATGCATACAACCAACCAAAAATTTCACTGTGAAATGGGAAATTCCAAGTATATATGGTGAAAATTATTTAAAGATTAATAAGAACAAAGGAACAGAGGATAGGGTGACCATGCTGGGCAATCTGGAGGATGAAAAAGACCATGAAGATATAGTCACAGCACACAAGGATTCAGATGAAGCTATAAAATATTAGTTTTAGGAAACAATTCAACCTATTTGGACACTTTACACAGTCAAAGCAATAATGATGGGGAACCATTCATCTATCAGGGGTCTTCAAACTATGGCCCGCGGGCCACATGCGGCCCGCAGAGGAGTCTGATCCGGCCCGCCAGGTTTTTTGGGCAATGAGCGCAGCCGAGGTGTTACAGTAGGAATTAGTAGTTCATATAGTCCGGCCCTCCAGCTCTCTGAGGGACCGTGATCTGGCTCCCACTTTAAAAAGTTTGAGGACGCCTGATCTAAGTCATGCAACAAATATTTAGTGAAAACCTATTCTGCCCACAACATATAACAATGGGCATGCAACTTCTTTGTTCATGGAGTTAATAGTCTATGGTAATAAAGTATAGAAACAATTATCGTATGGTATGATGAGTTAACAAATTTAAGTTTTAGATGATAATGAAAAGCACTCAGGATTATCTAATGGAGCCCTGAAGCATCAATGAATGATTTAATGTTCCAGATAGAACAGCACCTGAAAAGCTTTCAAAGTGAAGAACAAGAACCAAATAAATAAATAAATATTTTAAATAGAGATTTAAAAGTAGAATTTGCAAATTTTCCAGTTTATGGCTTTCTCCTTGTTTAGGTTTATTTGTACTTTTCCTAGCGTTTACTATCTCAAGTCTAATATAAGTGAACAAAAACTCTGATCACAAGAAAAACAGAAAAGGAGGTTTAATCTTCTAGACACAAAAAACATTAAGTGTAACTTACATAGTGCTACAAGTACTTTTGTCACATATTTAATTTACCCATCTGAGGATTATATTCTAATACAATTTTATGGATAAATTAAAACAAGTAAGAAAACACACTCTCTTCAAATTATTGTATAAACCTAAATTTAAGAGAACAGTACATATGGCTTTATATTCAATGACATAACTCTCAATCAGATGGAGTTAAACTACAATATATTCCAATTTTCTGAGATCTTTCAAAAGTTCATCTAGATTCTAGATATTAAAGGTCAACATTCAACCTCACAAATAAGAACAATTTAATCTGAAACTGACATGGTTCTTAAATCAGTATTTTCCTACTGCTACAATAGTGAGTATTCCCCAAGACTGCATACATAATACTAAACTAAGTATCATGTAATATGACGCACCTGTTGACTTGAAAATTTCACTTTCGGATTGTTGTCAATCTCCCATAAGCCTTCATTAAAGCCTTTTCGTTTATTTGGTTTTCCATACTTTTCCTTATTTTCTGAGTAAGGGAATATATCCTTTGGGCCTAAAAAAGCACTAAAAGAAAGTAGAGAAAGGGAAGGAAAATATGAATGCAAAGCAATCTCCAAGTATGTTATTAAATAACACTACTATATGATGCAATTATCAAACTTAATCTAAAACGCATTAAAATCTTATATAAAGTAGACATAATTATATTTAATTCTGAATACTTTTATTAAACTCAGTCACAAGCTCCTACATCAATAATCCTATTTATAAAACCAAGCAAGTTAGGGTGTGTGTGTGGGGGGGGGGGGGGGGGGGGGGGTGAATGGAGGTAGAAGATGCCACAAAAGGGATACATGGTGATGGAAAAAATTAAATAAGAACAAGCAGGTTGCACAACAATGAGAAATACTTAAGGGCACGAAACTGTACACTTTGAAATTGTTAAAATGGGAAATTGTTATATATTGTACAATATAAAAATGCACAAAAACGAAACTGTGACATGATTGCATTAGTAAATACATTTAAATGCACTCAAAATAGAAGTTCATGTTAAAGTAATTAGGAATATTACACAACTCATAAAACACCACCAATATAATATATTCTTATATGCACTTATGTTTTATATTTATATAAATATTTATTAAAAAGTATTAAGAATTTTACTTTTTCAATAAGGGAATTGAATGTGCTAACTGGTTCGTTGATTCATTCATACACATGCACAACTTCTTGTATTTGGGGTAACTGTGTCATAAAGTTATCACAAATACTGAATTACTATATAAATACTGCACCACTGCTTCAGGAAAAATACAAGGTAGGTTCCTACGAGCCTCTGGTCACATTTTCATCAATAAACCAAAATACATAACCTGTTTTATGTGTGATTTTATTTAAAGACATCTTATTTAATATTTATAATTCATTAACATTCATCTCACAGCCAAGAGATTATATTACACATACTTTCTCTATAATGCACACTACAGCCTTCTTAAACTTAGAAACACTAACAGCCCTTCAACACCACATTTGGGGCTCATTATAAATACCAAATGACCAACGGAAAGTACCAATATGCAAAAACCAAGGCATTATGTTGACTGCAAAAGTACAGCCTACTTTTATAGTATGAGATCTTAAACAAAAAGGCAAAAGCACTGTCTTGTTTAGCCTCAGCTAGGAATGTGCATCAAATTACTCACTTTTTTGCAATTTTGCACACTGACATGACCATGAAGGCACCACAAGTATTGATTTAGAATTATAAATTTTACTGAGGATAATTCAGAAGTATGGAATCTGCCAATGAAGCAATTCTATTATTTTTGTGTGTATAGACACAAATGTATTTATCCCTTATAGCTTACTATGTCAGTTCTGTAGAAGTCTGTCAATTCTATAAATGTAGAGGCACACAAGTATATACAATAGTAAGTTTTTGCTGGTATTTGTAGGTTTGACCAGATAAATTTACAAGGATTTTTCTTTTCTCAAAAAGGTAGTCCTTTTCTTGCATGACAATATGAGACCATAAAAATGACTGTGTAAGGCCATTAATGGGAAAAATTATGATTGTTTCATAATCTTTATTTTTTTTAAAATATTTTTATTGATTTCAGAGAGGAAGGGAGAGGGAAAGATAGTATACATCCATGATGAGACAAGAATCATGACTTGGCTGCCTCCTGCACGCCCTACACTGGGGATTGAGCCCACAACACAGGCATGTACCTGACCAGGAATTGAACTGTGACCTCCAGGTCACACTGAACCACACTGGCAGGGCTTATAATCTTTAAATATTGTCAAAGCATTCAACACAATTACTGACAGTGTTCAAGGAAGTGGAAAAAAAATAGCACAAAAACTTATACACAAACTAGAGGCCCAGTGCACAAAATTCATGCAGGGGGGTGTGTGTCCCTCAGCCCAGCCTGCACCCTCTCCAATCTGGGATCCCTCCAGGATCAGGTCTAAACAGGCAGTCAGACATCCCTCTCACAACCCAGGACTGTTTGCTCCCAATTGCTTGCCTGCCTGCCTTCCTGATTGCCCCTAATCGCTTTTGCCTGCCAGCCTGACCACCCCCTAACCACTCCCATGTCATCCTGATTGATGTTTAACTGCTCTCCTGACAGCCTGTTTGCCCCCAACTTCCCTCCTCTGACAGCCTGGTCACCCCTAACTATCCTCCCCTGCAGGATTGATTGCCTCCAACTGCCCTCCCTTGCAGGCCTGGTGCCTCCCCTGCCCTCTCCTGCTGGCCTGATTGCCCACAACTGCCCTCCCTTGCAGGCCTGGTCTCTCCCAAATGCCCTCCCTTGGTGGCCATCTTGTGGTGGCACTTGTGTCCACACAGGGGCAGGATCTTTAACCACATGGGGCAGCCATTTTGTGTGTTGGAGTGATGGTCAATCTGCATATTACTTTTTTATTATTTAGGATAGAGGCCTGGTGCACGGATGGGGGCCATCTGGTTTGCCCTGAAGGGTGTCCCAGATCAGGGTGGAGGTTCCCTTGGGGCATGGGGTGGCCTGGGAGAGGGGCCTGTGGTGGTTTGCAGGCCAGCCACTGGCAACCCAAACGGAGGCCCTGGTATCTGGAATTTATTTGCCTACTACAACTGAAATGTTGTAGCCTGGAGAGGAGCCAAGCCCCCTGCTCACACCATGGCTGCCGCCATTTCTGTTTGGATTTGTTTACCTTCTATAACTGAAACTTTGTAGCCTGGAGTGGAGGCCTAGGCCGGCCAGGGCAGGTGGAGAAGGGTGGACAGATCAGGATGCACTTTAAAAGAAAACAACAAGACTTTTGGCTCCAGAAAAACATTGGGTCCATGTCAGTCTCATTTACAAAGAATCCGTTTTAAAATTGTTAGTTTTAAGGTATTTAGTACATGGTCAGAGTTGGTATACACTTATTGTCGTCTAATGTTCAAACCTTGATTGCTGGATGAATTTACTGTAAATGCTGTAAAACACTAAGAAAATTCAGATATTTTCATATTAAAGTTATAAAAGGATTCTGCTCTAAATTCACAACAAAAATACCTTAATTTATACAATATAAAAAGCCTCACCGTTAAAAATTAGAGAAGGAATGATCATTTGTCATCTAAATTTAACGTGAATGAACTCTGTGCTCTACGAAACAATTAGTATATAAAAGTTATGAATAAGCACAGTTTTCTAAATTGCTATTTCATTTTCTATGTTCCTCCTTTCCCATCTCCCTTACTACAGGCTATTAGAATAAACTCTTATTTATGCAAAATCCAAATAGAAACCCTATATAATAAAAGGGCAATATGCAAATAGACTAAACAGCAGAACAACCAACCAACCAAAGTGTAGTATGCTAATGATATGCTAAGGATATTCAACAGCTCTCTTATGATGTGCACTGACCACCAGGAGGCAGATGCTCCAACCAGGAGCTTAGCTTGCAGCTGGGGTCCAGTTAATCAGGACTGAGCAAGATGGGCCGGATACGCCCTGGAGCCCTCCCTCAGCCCCTCCTTGGCCTGATTCCTCAGGCCACTCCCCTTGGGAGGGCACCAGACACTGGGTTCATGTCTGGCAAGCACTGCTGCAGCAGTGTGAGCCTCTCCTGATCAGGACTGATTGGGCATAAGCCCACAGAAGGCACAGTGAGGCTGGGATGAGCAGGAGCAGCAGGTATGAGCTGTAGGCAGTGTTAGACTGCAGATTTTAACCAGATCCCTGCAGGCCACTCAGAGGAACCCAACCCATGCATGAATTCGTATACTGCACTGGGCCTCTAGTATTCAAATAACCACCCTCCCAACTTTTGGGGACAGAGAGAATAGGCAAATGACCAAAGATCTAGTTTCTAAAATCTAACCTGAGGTACAAAAAGTCACCAAACTGACAGATACAGTAGCCTGGCCTTTCCAAAGATAAACGGTATACTTATAAGAACACTAACCACAAAACATTACCAGTATGTTTTGAAATAAAATGTATTAGCTTAATTTTAAAATTACATTTCATTTCCTTGAACATATTCAAATTTCTTAAAACTAGTAATTTAGTGTCTACATCAAGGGTGGGGAACCTTTTTCTGCCAAGGATCATACAAAATTCTCAATTTAAAAATTATGTAGCTATGAAAAATGCTCCCAGATTTATCTAATTTTGAATCCAGCCTGCAGTTGCCTTGGTAGGGCCAAACCAAATGATACTGCAGGCTGGATATTCCCCACCCTTGGTCTATTAGGTCTAGTAATAATTAATGTCGTTTGCTAATATTTTAAATCGAATTTATTTAAACAATACAACAAAATTTAATCAACAATATAGTTGCCGTTGTTTTCTACTACTTGTGCCCAATGCTCAGGAAGCATTTAATCCCTCTATTGTAAAATTCTTGTGATTTTGATGCAAAAAAATCGGTCAATGCATTTTTGAGGCATTCTTCATTATTAAATTTTTTTCCAAGAAGAAAGTTTTGCAAAGAACGAAACAAATGGTAATCGGAAGGGGCAATATCAGGAGAATATGCAGGTTGAGGGAGAACTTCCCATTCCAACTGGCGCAGTTTTTCAGCAGTGATTCTTGCAGTATGCGGTCGTGCGTTATCCTGGTGAAGAATTACGCCCTTCCGATTAATCAGCGCGGGTTCTTTTTCTCTTAAAGCTTGGGCTAACCTTTCCAATTGGGCACTATACACTGCACTTGTAATGGTTTGGTTAGATGGTAAAAGTTCATAATGAAGAATTCCTTTAAAATTCCACCAAACACAGAACATCACTTTTTTTCCCATGCAAGTCAGGTTTTGGCGTGGGCTGCGGAGCCTCATTTTTGTCCAACCACTGAGGCCGCCTTTTCAAATTAACATACAGCACCCATTTTTCATCTCCGGTAACAATTTGCTCTAAAAACGGCAAACGGTTTTGACGAGAGAGGAGCGAACTGCAAATTGTGACTCTTTGATTACGGTTGTTGTCGGTCAACTCATGAGGAACCCATTTTCCAAACTTTTGGACTTTGCCAAGTGCACACAATTGATTGGAAATTGTTTTTTGTGAACAATTTAAAGTTGTCGCAAGCTCTTGTTGGGTAATTTGAGGATTTTGCACCAAAAGAGCTTGAAGAGCTTCTTGATCAAAATTGGACACACGGCCTCAACCACTCTTGTCATCTAACGAAAAATTTCCCTCGCGAAATTTCTCAAACCATCGCTGGCATTTTCTGGCGCTAACTGCATCTTGACCAAGAGCACTACAGATGTTTTTTGCAGCCTCACTTGCTTTTCTTCCTAATTGGAACTCGTAAAGCATGCAGTGCCGAATATGCTCTTCATCCGCCATCTTCTTAGCCCTAGTTTTGCAACAAAAACCAAACCAAACACACTTTTTCAAGCAAAACTTGTTAATTGCACTTCACACGTTCTGTTGATACCACGTGTTTGAAGGTTATGTCAATACAAGTCAACACCAAGCAAGATTTTAAACGAATGTTTTAAAACGACATTAATTATTACTAGACCCGATACATTAAACCAAACTATGCTTATGAAGGTTTAGTAGTCAGTGCAGTTTGATTTCAAGTTTACAGATACAATGTAAAAATTTTCATTTAAAAAAAACAAACATGTATATATGCATATATGTGTGTGTGTGTGTGTGTGTATATATATATATATATATATATATATATATATATAAAATTTATTTTTTACAGAGAGGAAGTGAGAGGGACAGAGAGTTAGAAACATCCATGAGAGAGAAACATCAATCAGCTGCCTCCTGCACACCACCCACTGGGGATGTGCCCACAACCAAGGTACGTGCCCTTGACCGGAATCAAACCTGGGACTCCTGAGTCCGCAGGCCGACGCTCTATCCACTGAGCCATACTGATTAGGGCTAAAATTTTCATTTTTAAATGTTGGTGAAGGTATGACCACTGTTCATTTAAATTTAACATATGAACTATATGTTCTATAAAACTATAACAATATATATGTATAAAATCTGTTCCATCTCAGAAAAATTAAAGAATTCTAAACTTATAAAACTGAAAAATTCTATGAAACATCTATTCCAATTATTATAATAGTATTTCCAAACTTCACATACATAAAAATCATCTATGTTTCCCCGAAAATAAGACCTACTTACAGGTTTCCTTCTGAATGAAATATAAGGCATCCCCCTGGAAAATAAGCCCCCCCCCCCCCCCAGGCTAAATGCTAAATGTGAGAGATTTGTGTCCACTGATTCTGAAAGAAATAGAGTCACAAGAAATTCACCAGGAAATTTAGGAATTGGATTGTTATGATGATGTTCCAGAAGATGATGACATGACTGTCATTGAATAAATGAGTAAATTCTTGATTCTGTAGGATTCAGTTTGTCTGGTTTGTGTTGACAACTACTGCACTACTGTACCGTATACAGGTAAAAAATTTCCTTTATTTTCGTTTAACAATAAATGTATACCGTATTTTTCTTCATGGAAAAATAAGACATCCCCTGAAAATAAGACCTAGCGCATCTTTGGGAGCAAAAATTAATATGAGAAACTGTCTTATTTTCGGGGAAACAGGGTAACACCACTTCTTCAAAATAGACTCACCCAGGCTGTGGTATTTTGTTAGCAGAGCCACTCTCAAGGGGCCAAAGAGCTGGATGTGGCTCATGAGCTGCAGTTTGCCGATCACTGCCCTAATACATTTATGGAACAGTTTTTAAATGGTATATTATCCCATGGAATCAGAAATTCATCATTTCTTTTTTTATATAATATATTTTATTGATTTTTTTTTACAGAGATGGTGAGGGATAGTTAGAAATGTCGATGGGAGAGAATCATCGACCAGCTGCCTCCTGCACACCCCCCACTAGGGATGTGTCTGCAACCAATGTACATGCCTTGACCGGAATCGAACTCGGGACCCTTCAGTCCACAGACTGACACTCTATCCACTGAGCCAAACCAGTTTCAGCAGAAATTCATCATTTCTTACAAAATTAAATATTTATATATAGGATATTCCTAAACTCAACTAAAATAATTATGTTGAAGGCCAATCAAATTCTAGATTCAAAAAATATATATATATATTTTAAATCCTTACTGTTGAAAGTATTACATGTCCTCTTTTTTAGCCCATAGACCCCTTCTAGCCATTCCCTGCCCCTGGCCTTCACCACACTACTGTGTCAAAACTATATTTTAAAGAAAATAATTATGTGGCATTGTGTGATACCATTAATATGAACCATCTAGATTTGGAAAATCTAAACAGACAGTAAAATAGTGGTTGTCTAGGGTTGAGGAGGGAATGGATAATGAACACTAATAGTTATGGAAGTAAATATACTAAAATCCACTCATTTATACTCTTTAAACAAGTAAAATTTATTACATAAATTACATCTCAATAAAGCTGTGAAATAAATTATAGGAAAGTTCATATAGTAGATAAGAAACAATAAAGCAAATGTTGCCATTGTAGACTCTTAGGAATACATAATTCTAATTATTGTAGAATATCAATACTTTCATTTCTCCTGCTCCCAAGTAAACAAGTATGTTACCAAAATTATGGTAAAATTCTAAACTTCAGGTCCAAAAATCAATGAAATTACATATAATATTTGTAAGATCATTAAATTAAAGGTATGCAGGATATTATTTTCCAAAATTAATGAGATAGCCTTAGAGCACTAGTTCTCAACCTTCCTAATGTCTTGACCCTTTAATACAGTTCCTCATGTTGTAGTGATCCCCAACCATAAATTAGGCTCTGCAGAACCACTAGCAGGGTTGCCTAAGACCATCAGAAAACACAGATATTTACATTATGATTCATTAACAGTAACAAGATTACAGTTATGAAGTAGCAACGAAAATAATTTTATGGTTGGGGGTCACCACAATATGAGGAACTGTGTTAAAGGGTTGAGGCATTAGCAAGGTTGAGAACCACTGCCTTATGGTAATTTTATGTACCTAGAAGTAAACAGTTCAATATTCAGTTGTAATTTTAAAAATTAATTTGTTTCACCAAATCGGGTTCTCTGCCCACTTATGTACCGGAGGCAACAGAACAGTAACAGTGTTTCTCAGAACCAGACATATAAATACAGAGGGAACTATCCAGATTTCTTCTTCTCACTTTTCCCACTGTATACTGTTTGTATGACTAATATAACAAAGCCTAAAATAAGGTGCCAGATTGTCCTTATAAAAAGCACTTATACTAGCCCAGCTGGTGTTGCTCAGTGGTTGTGCCTTGACCCAGGAACCAACAGTGGTTCATTACCAGTCAGGGAACACGCCTGGGTTGCAGACTTGATCCCTAGAAAGGGGTGTGCAGGAGGCATCTAATTGATGATGTTTCTCTCATCAGTGTTTCTCTACCCGTCTCCGTTCCTCTCTCTAGAAATCAGTAAGAACCTATTTTTTTTTTTTAAAAAGGACTTATACTAAATATGAATGCTAAATGCCTTAAATCTTTACTTATATACTTTCATCCATCAGTTCTTCTAATTGCTGAGAAGATCCATATATAGCTTTCTTTATGATTAAGGAAACATCTCTTCCAATGAAAGTTAAAACCTATATGTCTAATTTTTCAACCCTAAAAATAAAATTTTAAAAGGGACACTTGAAGACTTTTTCCAAAGTTCAAAGATGATTTTAAATTTTTTATTCCTTTACTATTTTCCCTTTAAATTAATCTCTACTTGTTTTTCATTTTATGACTCTGCTAAATTAACTTTGATTTGCCTTAAAGCTAAAAGGACTTACGTCTCGTGAGTCCCAAAGAAAAAAATGGGCAGTTTGTTTGTTGGTGGTTTCACAGCTCCATCAGGAACTTCATCTACCTAAAAGAAAGCGCAAAACAATTAAAATATTTTAAGTCATACATTCTTCAACAGAATAAACTAAAAACAAAACATCCAAAACGGATCTGATATAATGTGAACCAGTTCTACAAGTCTATAATCCCTTATCCCTAGTTTTGAAACGAAAGCAGCTCTAAAAACCAAGGTATTTCTAAAAATTCATTCAGTGGCAAGGAAGGCTATACAAATATTGAAGTAATGTAAAATAGACTGTAACAAAAGCTTATAGTACTGTTTCTCAAAGTCTGAAACATATTCTGAAAAGGTCTAATATTTACATGGCTGAATCACATGAAGTTCTTGTTCCTTTTTTTCTTTCAAACCTAACTAACTAAGGAAGAAAGCATCCGGTGCTGTTACCTCTAACATATCTATGATATTATCGCTTATTAATAAAGGAAAGCAGACCTCAGAGTTAAAGCCATCAGGCAATAGTATCTAGCCAGAATTTTTTTTAATTTCTATTTTGTTTCATTATTAATTTAAACTTCATAACATTTCACCCCTAATTTCAAAGACACTTTAAAAGTCAGTTCTCTTTATTAAGAAGAGAGCAGACCATCAGAGGACCTACTATGCTCTGCAAGCATTATCATCATGTTGAAGAAAAGACCGTTGGAATGATTTGACTGGCAGTCTGAAGGTTTCAGGCATCAAAAGAGTCATTATCACCCACCACTCTTAAGGGCTTGTCTCATCTACCTGATCAATAACTATTTTACCTGTCATTTCAACTTTATGGGAAAAAAACCAAGAGTTATGCAAATCCTTAGAGGCCTTAAGATAAGGGGTATTTTGTCAAACCAATTGATATGCTTGTTTCAGCTAGCAAACAGCTTTAAAAGTCTGTAAAAAATGTCTAGTATCTACAGAGTTTAACAAATTTTAGGCAATTTTTAAAAGTTGACTTTAGCCCTGGCCGGTTTTGCTCAGTGGATAGAGAATCAGCCTGCAAACTGAAGAATACCAGCTTCAATTCCAGTAAAGGGCATATGCACAGGTTATGGCCTCGATTCCCAGTGTGGGTATACAAGAGGCAACTAATCAATGATTCTCATCATTAATATTTCTATCTCTCTCTCCCTCTCTGAAATCAATAAAAAAATTATTTTTTTTTAAAAAGTTGAATTTAAATATGATTAATACTGGTATAGGATTAAAAGAATGTACAAGACATAAAAATTAATGAAATTTGGGATATGTAAACAGAAAATGTTAAAATCAAAATAGGAACAGATGGTTGCCACTGTCACTGCTGAGACCTTATTAGGGGTGTCGAACTCAATCAGAGAAGGGGCCAAAATCTAAAATCCAGCCTAAATTGCGGGCCGAATGGTTTACTGAACAGTCATAAACTGTCATTGTGATGGAAACGCAGCGGAGTGCAGTGATGACAGCGCGGTGCGGGCCACATTGCAAGGCCTGGCGGGACGGATTTGGCCCGCGGGCCTTGTGTTTGACACGTGTGCCTTAAATACATATTCTAAACTCCAAAGCAGAGACTTCTAACTTGTAAGACTGGAAAGAAGACAGAAAAAGGAATATAATTCTTGGACATAAATAATCAAAATTCATTCACTTCTAAGAAAAAAAGAAGAAAAGGAAATACAAGTGAACTTGTTAAATATAGGTCTTATTAAATAAAGGAAAATACTCTGGCTCTCCTAAGGCTAGTTTATTTTGCTTTCATCAGCAGTAACCTTACTCACCTGACATACTGAAGCATGTTGGAAGAACAACTTGGAAGAGTAAATAACTTTTAAAACATTTTCATTTGGCTTTTAACTGTATTATGACATAGAAATCTGAAAATAAATATATCCCATTACCTAAGATAACACCTCAAAATAAGTAAATAAGAATGCTAAAACCATAAGTATCTCAGCGGGGTCTTAAACCTGCCAACCTTCCCTGTGCTTTATTTAAACATGAAACGAAGTGTTTTGTAAGTGCATTAGTATGCACTAAGTACTGTGGGGATATAAAATTTACATCTATTGCCCTTAAGAAGCTTTCAATCTATGTGGAAGTTAAGGTGTGCATGTAAGAGATCATCAGAAAGGAAATAGTATCAAATATACAGACAAGAATTATGATTAAGGATTGTACAAGTAAGATTCCACTGAAAAGGTAGCCTTGATAGACTAAGGGGGAGGGAAGTGGATTTTTCCAGATTTGGGAAAGAAATTGTAAACCTGAGTCTGTAAAGAACTAGATGGGTAAAATCAAGCAGTATATTTGCATAGGCCTCAATAACTGGTGATTCTCTGTAACCAAATAGGTATGTTTCTTCCAGCTGCCATAATTTTAATTACCGATATCTTTAAGAAACAACAATCCTCAAAGCAAAGTAAATTAGTGGCAATTTCAACCTTACAATATCACATTTATAGTTAAGAATTTTTGAGGTTATTAACCAAATAGGCCTCAACCTTTTCTAGGTTCCATCATTACCTTAGAACCAGAGTCCTACCATACACTAACAAAAAATAGCGCTTTTTCTGAAAATGACAATCTTAATTCCCAAATGTCTGTCTGTCTGTCTGTCTGTCTCTCTCTCTCACACACACACACACACACACACCCATCCTGGGTCCTTCATCACCTCTGTACCACTACTAGATGTGCACCCAGGGGTCTAGGTCAACTCCCCCTTTTGCCCTAAGGCTAACTTCATGAATAAAAACGCGGAAACTAAATTTCCTACACTTTCCTTGGTACTAACCCACCGTGCAATATCCATGACTATCCAGTCCTAATCTCTTTACCAAACAAGCAAATACAGAAGGCCTCATCAACTAAACTACAAAACACCTGCAAATCCAACTTGATCACACATCCCTTTGACATACAAAAGTTTGCATAATTTCATTGATACCATGCATTTTACTCAAAATGCAGAAAACGCCAATGTTTCACTAATTTTTAAACATAAAGCCCACACTTGGTCATTTTCGACCTACAATGAAACATTAACGGGCATCCCATTTAAACATTTCCAGTTAAGAAAGCCTGCCAAAGTCTGTCAAAAAAAACCAAACAAAAACAAAAACAAAAACATTAAGGAAATAGGGAAAATATGTTAAGCATGTAGATACACCTGGATTTTTTTTTTTTTTTTTTTTTTTTTTACAATTACCTGGGAGACTACGGGGTGAAAAAAAATAAAATAAAACGTAGGCTAACAAAGGAGACTGCAAGCAAGCCGGAGGGAGAAACAACACGAAGGGAAAAAGAAAAACCATTTTTTTTTTTTTAAAGACAGCACCGCTAAATGCGAAAAGACTAAATATAAAAAAAATCACTTACTCGAGCTGGCCAATGGGGATAGCCTTTCATCTTGGCGAAGATGAGGTCTCCAGGTTTGAAATCGCGAGTCATGTTTGGTGAGGGGCGACGCGGGGGATCCGGAACGGAAGCGCAGCCGAGAGGAGCGGCGGCGGGGACGGCGGGGGGACCGCCGGGCACCGGGGCGGCGGGAGGATGGAGCCTCGGGGAGTCCCAACGCGCCTGCCGGAGGGGGAGCGCGGAGGGCGGTTAAAGCACAGAAACCCGGAGGGAGGGGCCTCCGGGGAGGCCGGGGGAGGGGGAGCACCCCGAGGGGGAGGATCGCGAGGGGTGGGGGTGGGAGTGAGGGGACGGCCGCCTCCCGCTCCTCCCCCGCCAGCGCGCGGCCTCGCGGCCCCAGAGCGACCCCTCCAGGCCCCCGCGGGTCCTCCGCGCCGCGGCCGAAAAGACGCCACTACCTGAGGCCGAGATGCTGCCATCGGAAGCCCCAATGCTCCTTTCTCCCTCCCCGAGCTCCCCTCATCCGGGTGGGAGCCCCCAGAGGGAGGGGGAGGCGGGGGCAAATGGCAGAAGAAAGGGGAACCTCTCCATCCTCCCACGCCCGCTCCCCCCCCCCTCCCCTCCGACCTGCCTTCCGACGGCCGCCCCTCCGCGCCCGGGCGGGCCGCGGCCACTTCCCCGCTACAGCCCCGAGCGAGGCCGCCGAGGGGGGGCGGGGCGGGCCTCCGCCGCCCGCTCACCTGCTGCCGGGGCTGCGGGCGCCGAGGCTGCGGTGGCGGGCCGGCCGCCACTGCCCGCGTCCACGCAGGCCACCTGCGCCACCAGCTGCCGCAGAGGCGCCTCAACGGCTCCGAATGGCAACCGCCGCCGCCGCCACTGCTGCCCCTGCCGCCGCGCTGCGCTGCTCCCGCGCGGCTCCCGCTCGGCGCCCGCTAGCGCTGGGGCGAGACCAACTGCTCGCCCAGGAAGGGGGGGCGCTCAGCGCAGCCCTCGCCTAATGTGTGTAGCTCCGAAATGGAACGACCCAAGTCCCCTAAATCCTCATGTTCTCTCTTTTTTTCTAAAAGTGACAGCCGAGTGGAGGGAGCGATAGGTGCGAAGGGGAAAGGTGTGGGCGAAGGTGGATGGGCCCGCGGAGGCTCCCCCCCTGCGGTTTGCAGAGTGGTCGGGCCCGGCCCGCCCCTGCTGGCCGCGCTGCGTGTGTGTGTTTGTATGTGTACTGTATGTAAAAGGCCGGGAGGGAGGGGACGCTGGCTGGGGACTGGGTTTGGGAGCGGGGATCCGGGCCTCCAGCCCATGACTGTATGTGAGAGAGAGGGCCTGGCAGCCTCAGCTGCATGTTCTTGCATCGTTTCCCAGGGTGGGGGAGCCCTGAATGGCTGCACTTGCGCGGTTTGCACCATCCAAAAAAGAACTGTACAAAAAAAAAACACAAAAAAAAAACCCATAGATGAAATCCGAGCATGAGGCGGTTGCTGGGTGTGCAGCTTGTAGGCCTCTTACACTTCGCTGAATGGGCCTGGGCATTCTTTTTTTTTTCTTCTTCTTCTTTTCTTTTTCTAGAAACTGTAATATGAGAACGCCCATTCCTTTTCTTTTCAATTTAAAGCACCAAGGACTGTTAAGAAAATGCAGTTCCTAACGAATGCAAAATGTGATGAGTGAAAAACAATGACAGGAAAGCATAAGCCTTTTAGATAGGATGTGGGTTCGGACTCTTAAGTAAATTTTAACTGCGTCTCAATTTTAAATCCATAGTAGAATGGTTGCTGGGGAGATGTAGTGTTACTAAACCTCAAATGTCTTATTCCTTTAAAATACTCTTAAGGAGAAAGAATTTGTAAAACTTAGTTTATAATTTTTTTTGATCCTTTAGCCAATACTGATTTACAAATATAGTAAATACTGCATTTTGAAAAGTAATAAAAATTCATTTTAAGTTTTTGTTTTATCTTTCGTTGAATCACAAAATAAGTACTGGTGCCTACCCTGTGTCAGGCACTATTAGGTGCTTTGCATACAATCATGAACAACAAGCACCAACAATTCCCATTTAAAAAAATGAAAATGGGGGATGGGGGAATCCATAAGAATATTAAATATATAAATAAATAATGGTATGGAGCTTATACTCCTTTAACTGAAGGACTCACAACTAGGACTAAATCAAGAAAACCTTTAAGTGGGGTAAACATTGAGAAAAATTTTTTGAAAGTGATACTCATGCTTTTAAAAGGAACGAAAGAAGACATTTCCAATGCAAAATGTCCTTCAAGAATTTCAAGAGACTAAATCATGTCTCAACAATATGCAGAAGCTTCCCAGTGGTGAAAGAGAACTGATTGGCAAGGGAGTAGGTAGGTTTGGAGAAATGTCTTGAAGCTTCTCATCCAGACTTTGAGTTTGAAGCTTGGTATCTACTAGATATTGCTGAGCAAGAAAGGGCAGAGATGTGTTTTTTTTTTTTTTTTTTTTTAACAAGTTATTCTTGCTCGCTACAAGGTAGATGACAATAGAAAGAAGCTGGAGGTTACTGTTGTACGCCCTAAGTGATCTAGATATTTCTGGATGAGCCTGATAAATGAAAAAGGCAAGGAAGAGCACAGCTAAGTACACAAAGGACTAATTGTCAGGTGTTAATCAGAAATTGTGCAGGAGAAGAAAAGTGGAGAAAGATGTATTAAGTCCCAAGACTGTGTAGGAGAGAGGAAGGCCTCACCCAGCAATCATTTCTTGTGAACCTCCTTTGTTGTAACCCCTGTAAGGCTTAACAACTCCAAGCGTAGTCCGGGGCCCAGCAGCATGGCTTCAGCAGGGAGCTTGTTAGAAGAAACTCAGCCCCTCCCCAGAACCGCTAAATCAGAATCTGCATTTTAAAAAGATCCCCCAGGTGATTCTTATGCATATTCAACTTTGAGAAACAGCCTACAGATACAGAGGACCGGATGCTATAGACTATAAAATAGGGGAGACAGGCATACAATAGATAAATTATAATTGGTGTTAAAAGATAACTGTTTATCACTTTTAAATGATAGTACCAACAAGTAAAGAAGGGTGGTAACTGCAAAGGGAGTGAAAAGAAATGAAAGGAGACAATGGGACCATGGGAATGGGAAGGCACTGATGTTTTAGTGTTGTGAGGTTTGTTTTATTTTTTAAAGCACAAACTTAGCTCTTGCTTTATTTAAGTTTGAGCAATTTCAGTTTGATAGTCTGTGCACTGTGGTTGATACCCTTTAAACAATAAGTCAGGGGAAAACAGGTGGTATTTTAAGCCTCCAGAGAACAAAAGGCAGGATCCCTGGGAGCAGCAATCCGAATGGAAAGGGGAGGAGGTGGAGGAGGGAGGAGTGTAGGAGGAGTGTAGGAGGAGGGAGGGCTGGGCTCAGCAGAGCCACCAGGAGGCGGTTTCTGAACTATTGACAGGCTGTGCTCCTCCAGCCCTGTTTGATGCACCCCTTCCGCCACAGCCACCCTTCCAAGTGGGGATGCCAGCAAAAGTGTAGCAAGATAGAGATGAAAGGAGCAATGAGAAAGTTATAAGGAGAAAGAATACACTTTCCAAATTGAAGCAAGAGAGAGGGGAAAAGGAGATCTAAATGAATTGAGGCAGGATCTTGACTTACATTCTTTCTTTTAATCCAGGTGCTACTATCCCCATTTCACAGATGAGGAAACAGGCTCAAAGAAGTTTAGCAGCTTGCCCAGAATCACACATCTAATGTAGCCACCTAGGCAAGCTTCCAGCCAGTCTGTTCTCCAGTCCCCGCCTTTGTGTGATCCCACACCACCTCTAGGTGGAGCAGGGAGCCAGCAGCTCTGCGAGCCGAAGAGCTCATAATGAGAAAAAGATGTTGGAAGTATTATATAAGCAGCCCAGCACTCTTCCACCTTCTGTCTTCCGACTAGAAAGTATTCTCAGCTTCAAATTTCTTCACAACCCCCCTCGGCCCCACCCCATTCTCCAGCTTGTCCCCACCACCAGTCCATTCTGTTTAACTCCTTCTAGTCCTAAAGGAATCAATCCAAAAAATCACCTATGGCAAAGTCTCTTTCCTCATCTCACTGTGCCATAATTATTGGCAATCTTTCCAACCAGCCTTTCAAACTGCTTAGAAGTAGGCACTCGGTCAATTTTTTCTCAATAAATTTTGGTGAATTGAAACTGGACAACCAATGGGCCCGGGCTGCCTGCCTGTCACTACTTAAGCCAACTAAGCAGAGAAAGGGTTTATTCCAACAATGCCAGCAGTATGGAAGAGCAGCAGGTCATCCATGAAAATCTGCTCTGCGATCTCCCCCCCCCCCCCCCAACACACACACACACACACACACACACACACACACACACACACACACTCTCACTCCAGCTGTTTATATTGGGTAGAAGGATAAAGATTACATGGGGAAGTAGGCAAAAGGAATAAGAATGAGTATGCAAAAGGAATTAAAATGGGCCATGTGCTAAAACATCAGAATATGTTTTCTTTAATCAGAGCAAAACAATCATAGTTAACAGAGCATGATTAATATTACTTACTAAAGGCCCAGTGCATGGCTGGGGTCCCTCAACCTGGCCAGTGATCGTCCTGATCTGGGGCTGGCAGGGTAGGCCCGATGGTGTGTGTGGGAGGCGGGGTGGACTACAGGAGGTTGGCTGGCCACAGGAGGTTGACTGTGGGAGTGCACTGACCACAGGGGGCAACTCCTGCGTTGAAAATCTGTTCCCTGGTGGTCAGTGCGTATCATAGCAACCAGTCACTTGGTTGACTGGTAGTAATGGTCGTTTAGGTTTTTATCTATTATATATAGATAAGTATAGCCAGTCCCCAATATTCTATTTCTGCCCCTAACAGAATGAATGAGAGGAAGGGGCAGATGAAAAACCCTGACAGGGACCTCCTCACCCTTTAGGCTAAGAAAGCAGCTATGAAGACACTTGAGGGTATTTATATCTGTTTAGACTTTGTGAATTTTTCATGTACTCACCCTTTAAAATCACTGACATTTTTCATTGACTACAAATACTTTCATTGTAACCATTTTAATGGAAATCATTGTAAATGAGGTTTAACACATCCCCAAACTTTAACAGTGATAATCCCTCCCTCCACATCTTTTTTACGTATATGTCACTTCCCACCCTAATGCACAGTATCAGTAATACACCTTCAGCTTATTGGTGTGATTAGCTATTATTGAACTGTTCTCTCATGTGTGATATTAAGCCTGTGGTGGGGAAGTTAACCAGAATATGGGGAAAACAAACGCATTAATCAGAGCTATTCAGTCAGCTATTCAGTCATAAATCTGATCTAATTACAGCTTCCCCCTGGAAACCAATAAGCATTTGGAACTTTACCTCTAAGGGGGGAAAAATGAAGATGTCCTTGTTTCTGAGCAGTGAGTAGATACACTGCTGAGATGGTGTTCCAATGAGGAGAGTCGTCCTCAGACAGACATTGAGGAAGCATTAATGGAACTGTGTCGCCATTAGAATAGCTGGAAATAAGGGAGACCAGGGCAGGGATTGATAGCTGATCTGGGGGCGCTGTTGGTGCCTATTCTGAAGGCCGCCTTGACTGTCTTGCGTGGAAATGTTCACCTCACTCCATGACCTCCTGCAATCACTTCTTATCTCAGGCGCTTGATTGGCTTCTTTCTTACGTCTCCACATCCAGTCTCAGTTAAGGCTTCTCTTATCCCACATGGTTGTGGATCACACAACTCTTCTTTATTCTTCTGCCTGGTTTTTATTTGTCTGTGCCTTTTTTCCTTCTTATCTTCTTCATAAGCTGCATGTTCTCACTTTCTGATTTGGGTACCTGAGAGGTGTGGCTTGGGAAGTGGAATTTTATTTTGATGACTGGGTCTACTCATGGAATGGTGTCTTTAATTATCTTTGTCCTTTGATTCTTCTGGGGGATGAAGAAAACATTAGCGATTGCCAAGAGCTAGGAACTGTTAAAGGGAGAGGGATGGCATGGCTATCCATTAGTAGCACTAGGGAGATATTTCTAGTGATGGAATAGTTCTGGATCTTGGTTGTGGAGGTAATTGTAAGAATCTACATATGGGATAAAAATGGCACAGAACTACACAAACACATTGTACCAATGGTAGTCTCCTAGTTTTGTCTTTGTACTATAGTTAGTTAAGATGTAACCACTGCAAGAAATGAATGAAGGGTACAGTGGAATCTTCCGCATTATTTTTTCAACTTCCTGTGAATTTTTAATTATAGTATTTCAAAATAAAAAGTGAAAAAGATTTATATATCGAGAGATCAAGGGAAGGTAATTGTCTAAGATAAAGAAAATCTGTTTGTGTTGATAGATATTAGGAAGTTATTAGGAAGAAGTTTAACCAAGAAATAAAATATTTATAGTGTTTCCTCGTGTGTGTGTGTGTGTGTGTGTGTGTGTGTGTGTGTGTATGTGTGTGTGTGTGGGTGTGTGGGTGTTTTAACACATGGCCCTTACAATGGTTTCTTTTCTTCAGTTGCATCACCACAGACATCTTCCTAAATGCTACCACTTATTAGTCACTCCATTCCCCTCCACCTACAATTCCTAACCCTTGACAATCACTAATCATTTCTCCATCCCTATAATTTTGCTATTTCCTTCCATTATACATATGAAATGATATAGTATGTGACCTTTTCAGATGGGCTTTTCCACTCCCCTTAGTGCTTTTGAAATTCATCCAAATTGTTTCTTGTATCAATAGTGCATTGCTTTTTATATCAAGTAGTTTCCACAGTACAGATGTACACAGTTTGTTTAATTGTTAAACTATTGGAAGATATTTTGTTTGTTTCCAGATATTTGCTATCCTATATAATAAAGAGGTGATATGCAAATTAACCCTCACACCCTCACAAGATGGCTGCCTATGACCACGCCAACAGGGGGGGTTAGTGAGGGACCACCAAACAACTGAACAATAGGTTGTGTGGGGTGGCCAGGGGGCAGGCTATGAGGGGCTACCAGGCCAGCATGGTGGAGGGCAGTTGGGGGCAACCAGGCAGGTAGGCAAATGAGTGATTAGGAGCCAGTGGTCCAGGATTGTGAGAGGGATGTCCAACTGCCATTTTAGGTCAGATCCCTGGGACATCCCCCCGAGGGGTCCCAGATTGGAGAAGTTATAGGTTGGACTGAGGGAACCCCCCACCCCCACCCCCTGCACGAATTTTGTGCACCAGGCCTCTAGTTACAAATAAAATTGCTATGAACATTCATGCATGCTTTTTGAGTAGATGTAAGTTTTCATTCCTCTGAGATACATACCCAGGAGTGCAATTACTGGGTTATATGGTGATTGCATAGTTTTTTAAGTAACTGCAAACTGTTTTCCAGAGTGGCTGTCCTATTATATATTCCCACCAAAAATGAATGTATGACAAATCTAGTTTTTTACTCCTTTGCCATCATTTGGAATTATCACTATATTTTCTTTTTCTAAAAAGAGGTTTTTATTGCCTTTGGTCCACAGTTGTTACCGTATTTTCTGGTGTATAAGACGACCCCCTAATTTTACATTTAAAACATAGGTTTAGGCCTATATTTGCTGTATCAGACTACCCCCCACTTCCGAGGCAACACCAGTTCTTTTTTTAATAGACCACCTCTCTGACTCTGGCCAATCTGAGCAGGCTTTTTACTAGAACACAGTGTCATCTTATACGCTGGAAAATGCGGTATTTCACATTATCTCCTAGGTGAGGCTGGTCTCAGGGAGGGTTTCTTGGCAGTACTTGCTGGGAGAGAGGGGACAAGTATGTAAGTAGGGGAGTCTGGCTTTACCTCAACCACTCAGAACTCCATCCTTCTGTCTTGGCTTCAGTGTCCTCACTGGGCCCCTGGGGAAATCCATTCCTTCATGATGCCTAAAGAACCTGGGGACTGCCTTGCCCTCTTCCAGGGCACCCCACTCCATCATCCCCACCTCACTACCCTCACCAGAATGTTTTTTTTTGTTTTGTTTTGTTAAAGCTACCTGATTATTGAGAGGAGAGAGAGAGAGAGACAGAGAGAGAGAGAGAGAGAGAGAGAGAGAGAGAGAGAGAGAGAGAGAAGAGAGAGAGAGAGAGGGAGAGAGAGAGAGAGAGAGAGAGAGAGAGAGAGAGAGAGAGAGAGAGAGAGAGAGAAACATCTACAATGAGAGAGAATCATTGATTGGCTACCTCCTTCACACCCCACTCTAAGTTTCAAGCCCCCACCGTGGACATATGCCCTAACTAGGAATTTAACCATGACCTCTGGTCGACGCTCAACCACTGAGCCACTCCAGCTGAACCCTGTAAGTTATTCTTCACTTCAGTTAGTGTGTCCTTCATTTCTCACTGGTTATTGTGGTTTATGTATCCTTTTGTATGCTATTGAAGGTCTCTATACGTTCATCTACTCTTCCCCTAAGTTCATTGAGCATCCTTATAACCAGAGTTTTGAACTCTGCATCTAGTAAATTGCTTGTATCCATTTTGAACTCTTTTATTCTGTTCTTTCTGGTGTTTTATTCTGTTCTTTCATTTGGGATGTGTTTCTTTGTCTCCTCATTTTGGCAGCCTCCCTATGTTTGTTTCTATGTATTAGGTAGAACTGCTATGTCTCTTGGGCTTGGTAGAGTGGTCTAATGTAGTAGGTGTCCTGTAGGGTCCAGTTGCACAGCCTTCCCAATCACCCAAGTTGGGCACTCCAGGTGTGTCTCTCCCATGTGGGATATGTACATGTTCTTATTATAGTTGAATCTTAATTGCTATTGGCACATCAATGGGAGGGATTTACCCCCTGGCTGACCACTACAAAGACTGGCTGTTACCATCAATACCAATGGAGGCTCAGATGTGCAGGGTCTACTTCAAAGAACAGGACTCTGGTGTGTCTCCGGTGCCTGCTGAGTCTGCCCCTTGAGTGTATCACTGTGGAGGTGGTTGGGTGGTGTTTTAGATGTGATCTGAAGCTGTCCACTGGGTATGCTGGCTCTGGGCTGGCCTGGGAGGTGCAGGCCAAAGTCAACCACAGCCTGTGTTCTGCCCAGGGCCATCCAGCTTGAGGTACAAAGTCATCTGCAGCTGTCTGTTACTTGAGGTGCCTAAGAGAGACCAAGCTGTGAAAAACAGCTGACTACTGCTAGTGCCAAGCCTGGGACCACTTAGCAAGAAGTGGCTTGCTGAGTATACATACTGCTTATTTGAGAGATTTTAGAAAATCTGAAGTGTGAGCCAAGATAAGCCATTTGTATAGAAAAGTCACTGGAAACAGCTTAGGTAGGCCCGCAAGTTTGATGGGATAGGGTCTTGGAATCACCAGGGAGGGCAAACTGTGATAACCAGGTAGGTGGAGGTGATGCCTGCATACTATCTCTCTGGGGTCATCAAAATAACAATGCCTAGTGTGGCTCACTTGGTTAAGCATCATCCTGTGCACCGAAAGGTCACTGGTTCCATTCCTGGTTAGGGCACATGTCCAGGTTGTAGGTTCATTCCCTGGTTGGGGTGTGTACCAGAGGCAGCTGATCAATGTTTCTCTCTTTCTCAAATCAGTAAGATCATATAAAAAACAACAAAAAAATAGAAATAATCCCTTTTTCAGTCAGGGAAGCAGAACCACAAAACGTTATGAGAGAAAATTTTCTCTTTTCTCTTATGCTGGAGGCCCAGATGCATGAATTCTAGCCCGGCCATTGGGAGTGGATGGGAAGGGGCTGCGGGAGGTTGGCCAGCCGGCCACACCCCCTGGTTGAACTCCCAGTGGAACTCCTGGTTGAAGGGACAATTTGCATATTAGCCTTTACTATATAGGATAAGAAGTAGACCTTATGCAATTGTAGTAGGAACTTGTAGAGGTGAAGATCTAAGAGGTATATTGGAAGATTAGAGAGGTACCCTGTTTCCCGGAAAATAAGACAGTGTCATATTAATTTTTGCTCCCAAAGATGCGCTAGGTCTTATTTTCAGGGGATGTCTTATTTTTCCATGAAGAAGAATACGGTACACATTTATTGTTAAATGAAAATAAAGGAAATTTATTACCTGTATACGGTACAGGAGTACGGTAGTTGTCAACACAAGCCAGACAAACTGTGAATCCTACAGTATCAAGAATTTACTCATTTATTCAATGACAATCATGCCATCATCTTCTAGAACATCATCATAACAATCCAATTCCTGAATTTCCTGGTGAATTTCTTGTGACTCCATTTCCTTCAGAATCAATGGACCAAATCTCTCATGTTTAGCCCGGGGGGGTGGGGAGGGGGGAGAGACTTATTTTCAGGGGGATGCCTTATATTTCACTCAGAAGGAAACCTGTAAGTAGGTCTTATTTTTGGGGAAACACGGTAGTAACTAATCAGTCAACCTGAGAAACCAAACATGTCCAGCTGCCACAATAGGTCTGCACTGGGGAAGGCTAATGGGGAGGTCTAGGGAAAGTTGTGCTCTGTTCAGCTACCAGAAGTAGGAGTCATCTGTCAAGCATCTAGTGTTGGGCCTGGGGCCATTGCTGGTCCACAGGGTCAGGAGTTGGGGGGGAAAGCCGGATGTGTATTGGAGGAGAATGAGGACAACGTGGACTCTTCTGATCCTCCACCTCTGACTCTTCCTGCATCCAACCACAGTAATGGCTGCTGCTTTTCTTCCACCTGCTAAATCTGACTCAAATTCTTCTTTTGCCAACTCTAATTTGGAACCCTCTTAAGGGATGGGATTTGGGGAAATGTAATCCAGTTTAATTAACTTGACACAGAATAAACCGCCCCACTAAGCAAACAATATAAACAAAAGTTGAATCTCTAATTATTGGAGTAGCAAAATGAGTGTATTGCCTGGAGGGATTATGTTTTAGTCTAATTCTTCTGTCCCTTTTGTCCTAGCCAATAATTCAATTCTTAAATCACATGTTGTCTTCATTGATCTCACTGTCCAAGCTGGTTTTCATCTGCCCAGGTACCTATCTCCTAGAGAGAAAAAGAAGTCCCTTCTTTGGATTTAGGCTATAACTCCCTACAAAGGCAGGCTTGTCTTTTAACTTTTACTGTATTTTTTCTTTCTCTCTTGATTCTTATATTTTATTGGCATTCTTTGCCTCTTTCTCTATCGGGGTATGATTCTTTTAAAAAAATATATATATTATTGATTTTTTTACAGAGATGAAGAGAGAGGGATAGAGAGTTAGAAACATTGATGATAGAGAAACATTGATCAGCTGCTTCCTGTACACCTCCCACTAGGGATGTGCCCACAACCAAGGTACATGCCCTTGACTGAAATTGAACCTGTGACCCCTCAGTCCACAGACCAATGCTCTATCCACTGAATCAAACCAGTCAGGGCTGGATATGATTCTTGTTCATTCTCCATATCTCTAGCTCCTCTCTTGCCTAAACATGTTTATGAACCATTACTTTTAGCTACTATCTTACCTTTGGGTGATCTAGTGCTCCCATTTTTGTTTTATATATTCAACTGCAGATATTTACTGAACATCCAAGACATCATCCTACCCTCCATAGGAGCTCAAAGTACAAAAACTATTTATAAAATAAGAGAAAAAGTAAGCTCTGGGCTGCTCGAGCTTCATCCTATTACACCAGCTGGTTAGAATGTCGTCCCATTATGCCAAGGCTGTGATTTGCTCCCTGGTCAGGGCACATATAAGAAATAACCATGATAGCCATTCTGACAGGATTGAGGTTATACTTCATTGTAATATTAACTTACCTCTCTCTGATGATTAGTTTATTTGAGCACTTTACCCTATGTCTATTGGCCATAAGTATGTCCTCTTATAGAAGTGTCTATTCAGGTCCTTTGCAAATTTTTTAATTGATTGTCTTTCTTTTAAGTGATATGAGTTCCTTCTATATTGGAAATAAGCCAATAAACCCATTATCATAAGTATCATTGGTAAATATGTTCTCCCATGAAATGGGCTTCCTTTACAGTGATTCATAAATTACCAAGATTAGGTCTTTTACATCTTAGGTTCAATTTATTCATAGGTGTGTGTGTGTGTGTGTGTGTGTTTGTGTGTTTAGCAAGTGTGTGTGTGTGTGTGTGTGTGTGTGTATGTGTGTTTAGCAATGGGATTGTTTTGTTAGTTTCCATTTCTGATAGTTCATTATTTTGAATAAAATCACAACTGAGTTCTGGATATTTATTTTGTATCATGCTACTGTACTATATTCATTTATCAGTTCTAGTAATTTTTTAGTAGAATCTTTAGGGTTACCTCCCTGTAGTATCATGTAATCTGCAAATAATAACAGTTTTGCTTTTTCCTTTTCAGTTTCAATGCCTTTTATTTCTTCTTTTTGTCTGATAGCTGTGGCTAGGATTTCCAGTGCCATGTTGACTAGTAGTGGTGAAAGTGAGCATCCCTGTGCACTTTTAGTTTTTCCTCCTTGAATAGGACGTTGGCTGTAGGTTTGTCATATATGTCCTTTATTATGTAGAAGTGTGTTCACTTTATTCCCAATTTCCTGAGAGTTTTTATTAAAAACTAGAGGCTCTATGCATGAAATTAGTGCAAGCGGCTCCGCCCTCAGAGCCCTGGTGGCTAGCTGTCTGAAAGGATGTCTGGAAGGGCATCCAGACTAATTAGCATATTATGCTTTTAGTGTTACAGATGGATACTGTATTTATTCATCTCTTTTTTTCTGTATCAATTGATATGATCATGTGCTTTTATTTTCCTTCATTTTTAAAAAAGTATATTTTATTGATTTTTTTACAGAGAGGAAGAGAGAGAGGGATAGAGAGAAACACTGATGAGACAGAAACATCGATCAGCTGCCTCTTGCACATCCCCTCATGGGGATGTGCCCGCAACCATGGTATATGCACTTGACCAGAATCGAACCCGGGATCTTTCAGTCCGCAGGCCGATGCTCTATCCACTGAGCCAAACCGGTTTCGACTCCTTCATTTTTTTTTAATGTGGGGCAGCTCATTTATTGATTTGTGGATATTGTACCAGCCTTGCATCCAGAGAAGAAACAAAAAAGGATCATATTGTGAGATGCCATTTATAGAAAACATCCAGAAAGGTTAAAAAAAGAGACAAATAGCATATCAGAGGTTTCCAGGGACAGAAGGAGTGGAAAATGAGTACCTTTGGGGCAGATTTTTCTTTTCCTTGTGGGGTGATGGGACATTCGGCAGCTAGGCAGTGGTGGAGATTACACAGCATCATGGATGTACTCCATACTCAGAAATGGCACAATTTAAAGTACAAATAACATTTATTATTTAAGATTAATTACACCATGGGAAAATGAAGGCTAAAAAAGGAAAAAAAAATGATACAATAAAAAACTGAATCCTGACATGGAGAAAAAAATGCAACAATTAAAGAGAATAAAAGTAAAAGGTCAATGTGTGGGGGTAAAACAAACACTTCTGATGGGAGAGAGAGACCACATTTAACAGACATTGAGCTGGCCCTGAAGTCTTTTCCAGAGACAGCTCCTCCTCTGAGGCTGGAAGCAGGACAGGGTCCAGGGAGGGCTGTGCAGCCAGGGGTGGAGCGTCCTCAGTTAGGTCAGGAGTGCTGCCCAGGCCTACCTGGCTCTTCAGCAGGGGCTGTTGGAGGTGGCAAGACTGTTGGAGGTGGACCGGCCTCTACATCTGCCTCTGCATTGGGGCTCCTCTGGGTGGGCAAGTTGTTGAAACAGGAGCCTGCTCTGCCCCCTGGGCTGGTGCTATAGCTGAGAGGAGAAAAGATCACCCACGGGACTGCATTTCCACGAGCCTCCCAATCACAGAACACGGCTGCAGCTCTGAATCCCACATGGGACATCCTCACAGGCAGGCATTCCCACAGGTGGTGCTCTGAGGCTGGCCTTTGCTCCTAGAGCCTTTGGGGTGCTCCCTGTATACCTGGGCCTAAGTCATCCCCATATGTGTGCATGCAACTCTACCCCCATCCCACCTCCCCCACCTTCTCACCATTAGGCTCTGCCTCCTTGGGCTCCAGCTCATCAGGCCAGGTTTGTTGAGCATGAGCACTGTGCTCCAGGTTGGAGTCAACATTGGTGAGCTGCCAGCAGAAAATGAGTGGCTTTGAGGTTGGAGGCTTGTTGGGCCTGGCCAGGTTCGATGAAGAAGTCCTTCCTCACCCATCCATGGGCTCTATTTCCCCAGGACCCCCCCCCCCCAGGTGGCCACTCACTTCGGACCGGCTCTGGCCCTCAGTGGTGTGGTTCACCTGCCCCTCACTGGAGGACATGGGTGGGGAGTCTTTGTTGAACACCTGCTGCTCCATGACCTGGGATGAACTCTGCAATGACAGTGACTGGCAGCTGGTTGGGAGGCCTCAAACCCTGCCCAGCTGTAGTCACTGCTGCTTCTGCCCACTGGTCACTATCCAGGTCCCCTACCTGAGTGTGTCCTCAGACCAGAGCAGCGACCTCACTTCCTGATAGGAGCAGCGACCTCACTTCCTGACGATGGAGCCCAACAGAACCTGGAGCCTGGTAACCAGGCAGCCCCATTCTATAACTGCCCTTCCCACCTCACTCCGATAGTGGCATTAGAGAGGACACCATGTCTTCCTGTTGTCTCCCAGTGTGCCGAGGACGAGGCCTCCAGACAGGCAGATGCCGCCTGTGGCCTTTTTCACGGCGGAAGCCAAAGGTAGCACAGGGAGGTTTTTTGTGGCCAGTTCCACTCTGATCCCCCCGAGCAGCCCCATGTCTGGTGTGTGTGTGTGTGTGTGTGTGTGTGTGTCCAAGGGCGTTCAAGTGTGGAGGGCCTGATCCAGAACAGAAGGTTCAGTGGGCAGAAGCAGCAGTGACTGGGCCAGGCTTGAGGACTCGCCACTGGCTGATGGTCACTTCCATTGCAGATCTCTTTCTCCATCAAGGTGGTGCATGTTCCACTACCTGAGGAAGAGCCCAGTGACATGGGCAGCAATGAGAGCCCGGTGAGCCACACCACAGAGGGCCAGGAAAGACCTGAAGTGAGTGTGGCCACCTGGGGCTCTGGGGATCCAGGGCCCGTGGATGGACAACCAGGGACTCCTCCACCGAAGCCACGCAGGCGCTTCAGGCCTCCAACTCCGAAGAAGGTCAGATTCAACCGGCAGCTCAAAGTTTTCACCAGTGACCTGGACTATGGTACCGATGTCAACCAGACTGGCCTGGAACACCTGCAGTCCAAAGAGGCAGAGCCAAAGGGTGAGAAGCTGGGGAAGTGAGGGTCGGATTGGGGGTGGAGTGACATGGGAGCTTATGGGGAGGGATTGTTGCCAGGCACACAGGGAGCACCCCAGAGCCTGGACAGGAGCAATGATGGGCCTCAGACCACCCATCTGTTGGACTGCGGGTGGGAAGGACATCCTGTGGTGGGTCCTGGGCTGTGGCTGTCTTCTGTCTTGGGGGAAGACAGACATGCAGACACCTGGGTGATCTTTTCTCCCCTCTCAACTCCAGCACCAGCTCTTCCTGTCATACTTGGAGTTTATCCTGAAGAGCAGGATGTAGAGCTAGAGGAATCACCACCTCCAGAAACCCTGTCACCCCCAGCAGCCTCTCCAGCTGCAGCTGTGGAGCCAGGGCTGGCCCCAGAGGAAACTGAGGCTCCACCACCACTGGATGAAGAACCCTCCATGGAGCCCAGGCTTGTTCCTGCTTCAGAGGAGGAGCTGCCCCTGGTGGGCCCAGCTCAAGGGCCCCTTGTAGAATGTGATCAACCTGTCCCAAGGGACAACCTTGTTTTTTTTGTTTTCTTTTCCCTTTTTATTTTGTTTGTATGTGTTCCATGCCATGGTTCAATTTTCTCTCTTTTGATGTTTATTGGTTGGGGGTTTATTGCTTTTATCATTTTATCTTTTCTGTCCTTATCCCTCTTTTTCCCATTGTACAATTTATTTTAAGTAATAAAAGTTACCATTTGTGTTTGAAATGGTGCCGTTCCTGAGCATGGAGTACATCACGATGCTGTGCAGGCCTCACCACTGTCAGGTTGCAGAATGTCCCATCTCCCCACAAGGAAACCAGCACCAACAATATTCACTCCCCACTCCCCCTTCCCCTGGAAAACCCTGATCTGCTTTCTGTCTTTATTTCTTTAAATTTCTGGATAATTCCTTTTACTGGAATCTTCCTAAAAATATGTGTCAGCTCACATATTTTTATAGCATTTTTGTAATCCTAGCTGGATGAGAGATCAGATGTAAAAGAATATGCTTTCTTAGTAAGTGTGTGTATAATTTCAGGGTAGACAACCTTGTGCTAAGTGTAACTCCTGAAGTTAATCAGGAATCTTCAAAAAAACATTTAAGAGGTGTGAAGACTCCCAAGCTTATCCTAAGAGGCCAGCATTATCCTAATTATAAA
The DNA here is from genome assembly GCF_014108245.1 of Pipistrellus kuhlii. Taxonomy (NCBI): domain Eukaryota; kingdom Metazoa; phylum Chordata; class Mammalia; order Chiroptera; family Vespertilionidae; genus Pipistrellus; species Pipistrellus kuhlii. Next base: position 43,352,017 of record NW_023425427.1, read on the forward strand.
ACCAGATAAAGACACCACAAAGAAAGAAAATTATAAATAATATTCCTGATGAACACAGATGCTAAAATCCTCAATAAAACATCAGCAAACTGGATCCAGCAATACTTTAAAAATATCATACACCATGATCAACTGGCATTTATTCCAGGGTTGTAGAGATGGTACCATATCCACAAATGAATAAATGAGTTACACTACATAAAGTGAAGTCTACAAAGTACACAATCATATTAATAGATGCAGAAAAGGCGTTTGATATAATCATCCATTTATGATAAAAATTATCAGCGTCATTGGAATGAATAGAGGGAACATACCTCAATGTAATAAAGGCCATATATGACAATCCCAAAGCCAACATCAGGTGCATTGGGCAAAACAAACATATTTTAGGTGGTAGTTTTACCTGTCATATAACGTATAGGGTATTTTATGGCAGGAATGATTGCTGGGAGGTTGGACAGGAGGAAATGATGGGGATTTGGACTAAATCGCAGTGTGGGGGTTATAAGAAGTGATTGGAGCCGAAGCTGGTTTGGCTCAGTGGTATAGCGTCGGTCTGTGGACTGAAGGGTCCCAGGTTCGATTCCGGTCAAGGGCATGTACATTGGTTGCGGGCACATCCCCGGTAGGGGGTGTGCAGGAGGCAGCTGGTCGATGTTTCTCTCTCATCGACGTTTCTAGCTCTCTATCTCTCTCCCTTCCTCTCTGTAAAAAATCAATAAAAATATATTTATAAAAAAAAAAGAAGAAGATTGGATTTAGGATATATGTCAAAGCTAATGCTGGCAGGAATCATTGGTGGATTGGATGTGATGCTTGAACAATAGAAACTAACAATATCGTACAGTATTTTGCCTGAGAGACTGGGGAAGAGTAGATTGTTTTTCTATCCAGGGAAGCAAGTGTGGAGCCGACTGGGAATGGGTATTGGGGAATAATGGCAGGAGTTCCTTTCTGGAAGTACTAAAGCTTTTAGGGTTGTGATCTCAGTTGAATCCAAAGGTTGAGAACTAGGTAGTCAGGACTAGGAGAAGAAATGAGGGTCTGGTGCTTTCCTTTGCTGGATGTTACTTTGTCCAGATCCAGAATTTTCACTGAGGTCTAGTTGACTCCAGCATTCAAACTCTTTCCACAAGGTTCTTCTCTGTCCCTAACAGCCCATCTAGTAATAATAACAATTTGCCTGTTGTCCCATTTTTTCCTCTAGATTTTAAGAGCCGTGAATACTACAAAGGCTATGACAGTCCTCCAACAGTGCACAGAAGCATGGACTGTGGCCAACTTGTCTGGCTTTACAGGATTGTCCCCAGAATGAATCCTAGAGACAGCACACTTGTCCGCACCATGACTCTATCACTCTGCTTTTATTACATGTAGAAGGCATAAACCAAACAATTTATCTAAGTAACCAATTAATTTAGTCTTCATTGATAGAACTGCCACGTGCCAATTTTATCCTGATAACATTAATTCATCCTGCCTGAAAATTTAAAGAAATTCTGGTCTATAATGGATTTAATCTAACATTCTTGATGTCCTTTTTATCAAATTTATCTAATAATCTACATAGTACAGCCAAACCCTAAAGATCGAACTTAAAAATCTATAATTACATAAGTATATTTTAATTCTATTACACAGGCCTATAGTATTTTAATGTAAACAGGGCATTATAAGGTATAGACAAATTCAAAAGGAGTGAGTTTTCTAAGGAGATATTGTTCTCAGTTGGTAATCAGGATGAATTAATATAAGCAGTCAGAAAATACTAAAGGGTTTGATGATTCTAAAGCAGGAAGAGGTACAATAGTATCTTGTTAATTGACTGATTTCATTTTCCTAGAGAGGACACTAAACTGGTTATTAAAAGTTGGACCATTTGTCAGACTGAGGTGGAGGGGAGAGCAGTGGTGAATTATTACTGTGTACAAAGGCCAGAAAGCATGACATTGGAGATAAATTTGGTCTAGTTTTGTTAGTTGAAAATGAGTCATGTTTAGAAAAGGTTTCTTTAAAATAGACTGGCTCCTGGATGTGAGGGACTTCCTATGACATGCTACAGAATTGGTACTGAGTCATAGTCTGTAGGCAATACAGAATTCATTGAGATTTTCAACAGTTGACATGATTAATTTTGTAAATATTATACTGTGACAATATAAATAAATGCATCAGTAGCTCAGAGATACTCGTTATTGATTTTTTAGCACATGAAAGAATTACTGGCATCTTTCAGTTGCTCAATTAATGTCTGTGGAGTGATTTGCTAATTGCTGAATAAAGGAATGCTGGCTATAGGTGCATAGCTGGGACACTATTTCAGAAGTAGAGGCAAGAGATGATGAATGCATTTGGAAGGATGGACTCAGATTTGGAAGATAAATTTTGTATAGAATCAGCAAAGTTTAGTAATGACTAAGGTGACCAGATTTTAACATTGGTAAAGTGGGACACCATTGAGGGCGAGGGAGGGGGTTCTTGATTAAAAATTTGGTCTATATGGAGCAACAAAAATTTTCATAGAACGCAAAAATAGTATTATAGTATATTTTTTAAAATTTCAACATAAGTACAATTTATAAATATAATAAATAAATAAAAATATGTATAGTTGTAAGTGTCACTTTCAAGGCTAGACTTTTTGCCGCCAATATAAAATATAAATAATATGAGTACTGTGTGCTAAATTCAAGAAAATTTATGTATTTATGAAATGAATAAATAAATAAATAAATAAATTACCTAAATTATCTGAATAGCTGATTTGTAATGACATCACTTGTTTAACTAGCTTACTAGCACTCAGTACTATGTGTATGTCTGAGAGACAGTTACAAAATGTTTTTGTTGTTGCCAATCCCAAAAAATGCCATTGTTCATTAAGTCCAAACAATGGTGGTCGAATTCTAACAACTGATCAACAATGGGAACTTTGATAATCAGTTCTTGATAATCAGTTCTCAACAATTATTTGTTATTATTAAAGTTTAACATTATAAAATTAACAAAAATAATATAAAACTCATATCCTGGCTAAATAGCCACATGGTCGCTGAAAACCGTATATTCCCTTCCCGTTCTTCCACCGTCCCCTAGCTTGTCGTGCATTCTTTCAAAAAATCAGGACTTTTTAAAAATGCCAAGGGACGGGGGACAAATTGTTAAAAATCAGGACTGTCCTGCCAAAAGTGGGATGTCTAGTCACCTTAGCATTTATCCTTTCTGATTGGTATTTTTGATTTATTGGGATATATTCCCAGAAGTGGGATCATGGGGTTGAATGGGAATCCCATTTTTAACTTTTTGAACAAACTCCACACTGTTTTCCACATTGGCTGCATCAGTCTGCATTCCCTCCAGCAGTGCATGAGGGAGAAAAAGTAAAAAACAAAACAAAAACAAAAAACAACATACAGCAACAAATAAACAGCTCTCAAAATTCAGAGAAGGGAAGAGGAAACCAAGATGGCTGCATAGGTAAAAGCCTAATTGCAGCCTCACACAACAATTTCAAAAAACACAAATAAAATATAAAGTGGACATTATCCAGAACTACAGGAAAGTTGACTGACTGGAAATTCTACAACTAGAAGGAAAGAGAAAACCAGAAGGAAAATCAGAGGAGCTGTAAAAGCCTAAGATAGGGAGGAATGGTGCTCACGCAGGGAGAGGACGGAGCCAGAGAGGAGCGGCGACTGAGTGCCTGGTTGGCATTTCCTAATGGGAAGGAGATAAAAGTTGCAGACTGTGCTGAACCCCAGCTTCGACTGCATTGAACCCCAGTTCAGGGCGAGATCCTTGGGTCCCAGGCTCATATAGAGGGATTCTAGGCTGTAAGGCGGAAACTCAGGGGAGCTGCAAAAGGCAGAGCCCCGGAGTTGCGCACATTGTGCGCAGAGGACTGACTGTTGACTATGCCACTGGATTGCCCTAGAGCACATGTGTCAAACACAAGGCCCGCGGGCCAAATCTGTCCCGCCAGGCCTTGCAATGTGGCCCGCACCGCGCTGTCATCACTGCACTCCGCTGCGTTTCCATCACAATGACAGTTTATGACTGTTCAGTAAACCATTCGGCCCGCGATTTAGGCTGGATTTTAGATTTTGGCCCCTTCTCTGATTGAGTTCGACACCCCTGCAGAGGGAAGGAGACAAAAGCTCCAGACTGCACTGAACCCCACTTCCAACTGCACTGAACCCCAGTTCCGGTCTCATTGGGGGAGAGACTAGACTGTCTGGTAGTGGGCAAAACTCGAGGGCACCTTTCTGTCAGAGGTGCTTGCAGCGAGTACCAAAGGACTCTGAGGAACACGGAGACTCAGAAACCTCATAGGGCGGGGCTGACAGGAAGCCAAGGCTGTAGGCTCCACCCTGAAACTCCGTCCCATCCAAGCTGAGCACAGAGGCTTTTGAATAAGGCTGTCTCCTGGCATAGACACAGCTGATTCTCACGGCCAATTGGCCTGGAGGTCAGTTCCTCCCAGTGATACCAACAACAATCAAGACTTAACTACAAAAGACTGTACATACAGTCCACAAAGGGGTGCACCAAGAGTGTCCACCTCAGATAACTGTGAGGCTGACCCACTAAATCATATAGGACACCTTCTACACAAAGCCACCCTTCCAATTCAGGGAAGCAGCAAAAATGCCGAGGCAAGGAAACATCACAAACAAAGAGATGGAGGATAAAAAGCAACTGAATATAGAGTTCAAAACCATGCTTGTAAAGTTTTTCAAGAATTTCTTAGAAAAGGCAGATAAAATAAACAAGACCTATGAGGTATGAAAAGGGATCAACTAGAAATAAAGAATACATTGTCTGAAATAAAAAATATTATACAGAGTCCTGAAAACAGAATGGAAGATTGAAAGAATCAAGTCAAAGATTTGTAACACAAAGACCCAGAGGACACTCCTCCGCAGAAACAAGAAGATAAGAGAATCCAGAAAGTTGAAGATAGTGTAAGAAACCTATGGGACAACTTTAAGCGAACCAACATCAGAATTATGGGGTCCCAGAAGATAAGAGAGAGCAAGATACCAAAAACATATTGAAATAAATAGTGACAGAAAACTCCCCCCATCTGTTGAAAGAAATAGATTTACAAGTTCAAGGAAGCCCACAGAACCCCAAACAAAAGGAATCCAAAGAGGACCACACCAAGACACATCATAATTAAAATTCCAAGAGCAAAAGACAAAGAGAATATTAAAAGCAGCAAGAGAAAAGCAGGTAGTTACCTATAAAGGAGCACCCATACGATTGTCAGCTGATTTCTCAACAGAAACCATGCAGGCCAGACGGGAATGGCAAGAAATATTCAAGGTGATGAATAGCAAGAACCTACAGCCAAATATACTCTACCCAGCAAAATTATCACTCAGAATCGAAGGCCAGATAAAGAGCGTCACTAATAAAAAAAAAAAAAAAGCTAAAGGAGTTCATCACTGCCAAACCAGAATTATATGAATTGCTGAAGGGGGTTCTTAGAAAGAGGAAGAAAATAAAGATAAAAATTATGAACAACAAATACGTAACTATCAACAAGTGAATCTAAAAACCAAGGGAAATAAAAAATCTGATGAACAATATTAACTGGTGAATATAATAGAATCAGAGGTATGAAAGGGGAATGAACTGACGATTCTCAGGGAAAAGGGGAGTGGGGGGTGAGGGAAGAGACTGAACATAAACTGTGCACCTATGGATGAGGACATTGGGGGGTGGGGAAAGGCCAGAGGGTGGGGTGGGAACCTGGTGGAGGGGAGCAATGAAGGGGGGGGGGATGAGGAACATTTGTAATAATATGAACAATAAAGATTTATTTAAAAAAATTCAGAGAAGGGAATTGAATTCTGCCTCTCTATGGGAACTTTATTTACCTTTTCCTATCAAGGAACTTTCCAATCAAGATTCCCAGTTCTACATAATATTGCCCTAGTGTTTATAAGTTAGCTATAAACAATAAAAATAGTTGTTTTAGTATACTGGGTTTAAACAATATTTAATAAACAATATTAGAAAAAGCTATATAAAAATATTTATAAAGGAATATATAATTAATAATTTTAAACAATATAAAAATAGAAGGCACTCATATTGTGAAAATATGTATATAGAGCTATGGAAACTAGACTATATTTTTATTCTACTGATTTTTCAGAAATTGTTTTCCTTTTCTCAGTGTTTCAGTGACATGGACGTCTGGGGCTCAGAATTATTTCGTGTTGCATGCATTTAGTAGTTCCCGGGAAGGAGCGTGGGGGGCCTCTCTCGCTGCTGGGGTGCCATAGGCTTCTATAAGCTGCAAAACAAGCCGGATGCCATTTTTACTTTTCATAAAAGCCAAACTGCTCTTGTATTTCTTCCAGTTAGCAAAAACAGGGACTGATGTAGGTCTTTTGTAAAAGAGCAGTGGTATAATGTGAACTTCCGAAAAGCGGGGGATACCTGTATATCAATCAATATAATGGGGAAGATATTCTGATTTGGAATTGAATTTGCCTCCTACAATGATGTCTGAACTTCCAATTTCCTAATAGTGATCAGAGAAATCAAACTTGAGTTTCATTTAGGGAGATGGATAAAAATCTTATTGTGAAGGCATTTTAAAACCATTTGAAATAACAGAAAGGTACATTTTGATAACATCTCACTGGTATGCTTCTTTAGTATACTAGTTAGAGTGTTCACTACAGATGCAGAAATAGGCTTTTGGTTTTAAAAATAGAAAATCAGTAAGATAAAGATACTTTCTTAACATATACATAATTTCTAATAACTAATCAGTGACATTTAGATTTAAAGGGAGTGAATGCAAGAATTATTCCACATTAACGATATAAATAAGACAAAATCTATCACCTCTTTTGTTCAAAATTGTTCTGAGAATTCTATCCAATGCAGCAAAGTAGGCAACTGAAGTGAGTTACAACTACCAACCTAACATATTGTCATCATTTAGAGGCAATATATTAAAAATTAATAGTTTTTTTCTAAAAAACCTGTATGATTCTATTTATATAAATGTGAAAAATGACAACAATAGAAATCAAGATACTTGTTGAATTTAAAGCACTAGTAAGGACTGAGACATGGTCCAGTTAGAGAAAGTAATAGGGGGAAATCCCATTTACAATAGCAAAAAGCCAAGGCAAACAAAAGCAAACCTTTAAAACCTAGTAATAAACTTAAGAATCTGTAAGATTCATGTGCCCAAAACCATTAAGGTGCGCTGAAGGATTTTAAAGAAAGTCCAGAATAAACAGAGAGGTATAACATATTATTGGATAGGAGACTCAATACCATAAAAATGTCAATTATCCCTTAAGTGATCTAAACATTTCATATAATTTTTTGAAAATTTGATTCTAAACTTCACCTAAATGGTTTGCCCATCTCATTTAGAAAACGAGCCCTATGCAACCTGTTTCATGCTATCACCTTTTATCCCTCATATCCTATCTCCCTGACATTTTCTTTGTCTTTAGCCATAATAGCTTCCTTGTTACTTCTTCAGCATGACAGGCAAGGTCCTGCTTTTGAAGCATACCTGTGTTTCCCCGAAAATAAGACCTAGCGCATGGAAAGATCCCCTGAAAATAAGACCTAGCACAACTTTGGGAGAAAAAATTAATATAAGACACTGTCTTATTTTCTGGGAAACAGGGTAGTAATCCCTCCTTTGGAAAAAACTGCTGTTTGAACTACTCTGTTATTCTTATTCCCTTATTCTACAGGTCAATGCTGTTATTTTTAGACTGTAAAATAACTTGTTTTTATTTTGCCTGAATAGAAAAGATAAACTTAATTGTCTGACCTTGCAAGCTAGTCATCTAACATAAGGGACTGATAGGCTGATACTGATGCCAGGTGTCTGTATAGATATGATATGATACTCAAGATTACAAGCTGTCTACAAAAATAACTTACACAAAGTACTAGAAGGATATAAAAGGAAATACTCCCTTCCGCGTTTGTTCAGAATTTGACAGAGGTAATCTGCTCTGAACCTGCGCGCAATCAAGATGACTCCTAACGGATTGGCTGATTAAGGTGTCTTGTCCAGCTCGCTGATTTGCGATACAACACCTTAAACCTTGTGCAACTGCTAGTCCCTCTTTCTGGAATGCTCTCTCTAAGTAGAATGCTTTCTCCCTCACCACCTCCAGTTCTTTGCTCAAATGTCATCCACTTAGGGAAGCCTTAGCTGATTACCTAATCTAAAATGGGAACAACCCACTTACCCTCACTCCAACACTCACATGTACTTTCTTTCCCACATTTTTTTAATAGCATTTATCTCCATCTGAAATGCTGTTTATTTTATTTTTCTTACCTGTTTATTGCCTGTACCAACTGTTGACCCACTCTGACACACATGAACACACACAAAAAAAATCCTGTTGATTAAAAAAAGCTAAGTTTAGAGCGTCTGCCTGGGGAACAAAGGATCCTGGGTTGGATTCCAATCAAAGGCACGTGCCCAGGTTGCTGGCTCAATTCCCAGTAGGGGGCATGCAGGAGGCAACCAATCAATGATTCCCTGTCATCACTAATGTTTTTCTCTCTTCTTTCCTCTCCCTCCTCTCTGAAATCAATAAAAATATATATATTTTAAAAGACCATTGTCCTTCTGGGAATATTAAAAACTAAACTAAGTTTATATTACTCAGCCATAGGAAAAGGTAAAATAATGCCATTTCAACAATACTGAATGACCTTGAGAATATCATGTTTATGTAAAATAAGTCAGACAGAAAAAACTAGGAATCACATGATTCACTCAGATGTGAGATATAAATCAGAAGCAACAAATGAACAAACAAGAAAAACAAATGAATAAAAACTCAGACATTAACAGTATGGTGGTTATCAGAAAGAAGAGGGGTGAGGGATAATCAAGGGTAAAGGGGATCAAGTATATAGAGACAGAAGAAGATTTGACTTTGGGTGGTGAGCGTACAATGCAATATACAGAACATGTATCACAGAAATGTACATTTGAAACCTATATTATCTTATTAACCAATGCCACCCCAAATAAATGTAATTTTAAAAAGTGACAAGTTTTATTTTACTTTATTTGAGAGAAAACATCATCTTGACAGTCTAAGGGGTGCCTCAAAATAAGGAAATTAAAGAAGATATTCACATAGATTTAGGGCCTGGACTGGGTGAAATTTTAAGGCAGGTCTTGCAAGGTGGGGCACTCACTGGTTGGGAATGAGCAGTTTATGATATAATAGCTTTGGAGTAGTGGGTTCAGTGAAACAAGAATTTTAAAATGAGTCCTAATGAGCTAGCAGGGTTTTTTTTTTTTAAATATATATTTTATTGATTTTTTACAGAGAGAAAGGGAGAGGAATACAGAGCTAGAAACATTGATGAGAGAGAAACATCAATCAGCTGCCTCCTGCACACCCCCCACTGGGGATGTGCCCACAACTAAGGTATATGCCCTTGACCGGAATCGAACCTGAGACCTTTCAGTCTGCAGGCCGAAGCTCTATCCACTGAGCCAAACCAGTTTTGTCTAAGCTAGCAGTTTTGATAAATAAGCTATTTAGTTAATTCATATTGCATTTCCCAACCAACAACTAATATTTTTACTTTGTTATTTTTTTAACACATGGACTTGAGTACTATGTTCATTTAAATTTTATTGATTTTGCCATAGTATTATAAGAATCTGTAAGATTAAACCCTTTAAAAATATCCTTTAATTCAACTTCACTTAGATAAATACCAATTTATGCTTGCAATCTTAAACCACCTATGTAAATAATTTCTTACAGTTGGCATGCAATATCAGGTTAGTTTCAGGTGTACACCCTGGTAAAATGTACTATGTGACCATCCTGGTAAATCTTTTTTTTTTTAAATATATTTTATTGATCTTTTACAGAGAGGAAGGGAAAGAGATAGAGAGCTAGAAACGGTCGATGAGAGAGAAACATCGACCAGCTGCCCCTTGCACACCCCCTACCGGGGATGTGCCCGCAACCAACGTACATGCCCTTGACCGGAATCGAACCTGGGACCTTTCAGTCCGCAGATCGACGCTCTACCACTGAGCCAAACCGGTTTTGGCCATCCTGGTAAATCTTGTACCCATCTGACTGCATACATTGACTACATTCCCTAAGTACTTTACAACCCCATGACTATTCTGTATCACCAATCTCTTAATACCTTCACCTTTTTCACTTGTCCGGCCCCCCCCCCCCCCCCCAAGTCCTCCTCCCACCTGGCAACCATCAAAATGGTCTCTGTGTCTATGAGCCTGTTTTTACATCTAGGATGGGGAGGTAGAACTTTGGGGAGACTTTTGCTTTTCTACAGTTGCCCAAATTCTTAAGTGACCATGTATTATTGGAGTAAATGAAGATATTTGCATTTTTGAAAAAAAGTAGATGTGAAACTACTTATCATAGTGCCTGACACAAATGTTCAATAAACAATGTTATCTGGATTTAAAGCTTTTGTATGAATTCATATATCTTAAAACTTTTAATATAAGTCCATGCCTACCTCTTATTACATTTATTCTCAAACATTTTGTGTTTTCCGTACTAATGTGAACGAGAGGAAAGATTTATTGTGAGAGTGAAGGCAAGACGTGTTACAGAAAACCAGACAAAAATCAAGCAATACTTAGAGAGACGGAATTACATTTATTATGTGCGGGTCCAGAGAAAAATGTCTCTCAAATTCTGGACCCCAACATGGAAGAACTTTCTCTATTTCTATGTTTTTACCTTCTTTGTCTCCCAAATATGGGGTGTTTCTGGCCCCTTTTGCAAGTTCTTAAAGAGCTCCTATATGCTGGGCCTTGAGACCTCAACCAAAGGCCTGTCTTGGTGCCAGCACTGAGAATTTTGTCTGGGGAAAGTTTAACGGCCTCTCTGAAGTGGGAGTACCTTGGTTGTGGGCACATCCCCAGTAGGGGGTGTGCAAGAGGCAGCTGATCGATGATTCTCTCTCATCGATGTTTCTAACTCTCTATCCCTCCCTCTTCCTCTCTGTTAAAAAAAAAAATCAATAATATATACATTATTATATATATTATTATATAGCAAAACCAGAGCTCAGTTTATGAAATTAGGATGTCAGAGGGACAAAAATAATTGAGAATGTAAGACATACAGTTCACACTTGCAGGAATGGGTGACATCACTGAGGAGGCTTAAGTGGGGAAATGGGAAGTTTGAGGGGCAGAAACTCAGAAAATATCACTTTGAGGGCAAGAAAGGGGTAACAGTTCCCTGAACAGCAGCAAAAAGGTAAGAGTTGGAGAAACCAAGAGAAGAGAAATCTGAGGATGATCACTGTCAGTGATTTCAAGGGGTCTGGGATTGATAATGAGGTTGCTATTGATTATGGAAATTGTTTTGGTAGAGTGCTAGCAGAGATAAATTGAATTATATCTTAAAAATATTTTTTTTTCACCCTAGCTGGTTTGATTCACTGGATAGAGCGTCAGCCTGTGGACTAAAGAGTCCCAGGTTCGATTCCTGGTCAACATGCCCAGGTTGTGGGCTCATCCCCACTGGGGGATGTTCAGGAGGCAGCCGATCAATGATTCTCTCTCATCATTGATGCTTCTCTCTCTTTCCCTCCTTTGCTCTCTGAAATCAATAAAAATATTTTTTTTAAAGTTTTTTTTTTTTTCTTTTTGAAGGGAGGAAGGAGAGAAACACCGAAGATCGAGTTAAGAACCCTGGCATATGGCCTAACTTGGAATAGAACAAGAGACCTTTTGGTACATGGGATGACACTCAAGCAACTGAGCCATACCAGCAGCCAGGGCACTCTACATGTTTTAAAACAGACTTACCATGTGATTATTATAATAATTACAAGAATGCCTTTCATTAGCTTCGTAAACTAAGCATGATTGACAAGGCCCTCTGTGGTCTGGTTCTGCTTATTTCTCTGGTTTCATATATATATTTTTAAAAATATATTTTATTGATTTTTTACGGAGAGAAAAAGAGAGGGATAGAGAGTTAGAAACATCAATGAGAGAGAAATATCGATCAGCTGCCTCCTGCACCTGTGCCCCCACTGGGAATGTGCCCACAACCAAGATACATGCCCTTGACTGGAATCGAACCTGGGATCCCCCAGTCCGCAGGCCCACGCTCTATCCACTGAGCCAAACCGGTTTTGGCCGGTCTTATATTTTATTCCCCACTCCCACTCTAACCTGAAGAGCTTCTTCCAGTTTTCCATGCCTCATCACTGTGTGCTGGTGTTTGTAGCTTACACATCTTCCAATTCCATCTCAGTTTGGTGAAGCCTTTGGGGATGCTCAAGCCTTTTGATGTTAACTTCTAATTCCCATGTATGAATGTTAATATCCTGTATTCCTATTACCTAGCACCAGGCTGGGTATATAGTCTGTATTCCATAATTGTTAAGTGAACAAATAAATGAAGATAGCAAGTCTTCATATTGCACTATTTTTCACTAAAAAAGGTGTGCAGTATAGTATATTTGGCGTTTATTCTTGCCACTCAATATTCAATTTTGTGACTTTTGTTTAAACATAAAAAATCCCTGGCCAGGGAGCTCAGCTGGTCAGAGTCTCATCATGAAATGCCAAGGTTTCGACTTCCATTCCCAGTCAGGGCACATATCAACTAATGAATGCATAAATAAGTGGAATAACAAATATATATTTTTCTCTCTCTCTAAAATCAATACAAAACATAAATAAGAAATTTTATAAATACTAACTAAAACTTGCAAAGTAAAAAAAGCCTTAATCTGGTTAGCCTGTTGTAATTTTCCATTTAATTTCTAATGTTAGAATGGGCTATTTTGTCCTTTCCATAAACTCTTTTTAATTTTTTCTGGCAAAAATTATGAGGAAGTGGGACAGGTATCCTTTTATTTAAAATATAAATGACTACACTCAAACCAGTGGAAGTTTAGTACTACTAGAATCAGATCTCAATTTATATTCGCATTCATGGCTGTTGGTTCTCCCCAGGGAGACGGGAAAGATGGTCCCCTACACCTAATTTCAAGTTGATTCCAATAAACTGGGAATCATTTTAGCATTAAAGGCTCATTTTTCATTAGGCACTTTTTTTTTTTGAGAGGAGGTGACGGTGATGAAAATAAAATGCTTAATCCAACTCCTGTCAATTTGCAATGTTTTTTGGGGAGTCGAGTTTCAGAAAGCCAAGGAACAAAAGAGGATTTGGTTTTCCAATTCCCCAGAGGGGGCAGCAGATTGTGAAGCAGCCCAAAGTATAATTACCAACAAGAGGAAGGCGGGTGTGTGTGTATGAGTGTGTCTGTGTGCTTGGAGCTGGGGGAGGGAGAAGGGAGATAGGAGAGACGTTGCACATGCTAAGGATACAAGGGTTTTTTTTTTTGTTGTTGTTGTTGTTTTTGGTGTGTGTGTGTGTGTGTGGGTGTGTGTGTGTGTGTGTAAGAGCTACCTCGTTATGTAATATTTATAAGGAAAGGCGCTGCACCGGCACCCGCGCACTGACCCGCCTTCCTCTGGCCCAATTTACAACCAGAAGCTGGGCTACAATGGGGATGGGAGGAGGGGACACAAAGAGCGGAGCTGGCGGAGAGCGAACTAGACTGCGGGAAACAAGCCATTTGTGCAGAAGACTAGCAAAGAGGATTTCCCCCTTGGCTCGCAGCCGGATCAAGGAGTCCAAGGGGGCCGCCCTGACTCTGGGGTCAGCAGGGAGACCCGTTTTAAAATGCCAGGTCAGGCCCTAACCGGTTTGGCTCAGTGGATAGAGCATCAGCCTGCAGACCAAAGGGTCCCGGGGTTCGATTCAGGCCAAGGGCATGTATCTTGGTCGCGGACACATCCCCAGTAGGGGGTGTGCAGGAGGCAGCTGATCGATGATTCTCATTGATGTTTCTAAATATCTATTTTTCTCCCTTCCTCTCTGTAAAAAAAAAAAATCAATAAAATATAAAAAAAAATAAAATACGGGGTCCGGATCCGACCTTAGATGCTTATTCAGGGGCAGAGGGAAGGGGGTCAGAAACCTGCCTTTTTTCAGGGAGCTCTGCGGGGGTTCTGAGGCTGTGACCTGGGTCCCCACGCTGAGCCCCCCACCCTGGATCGTGGGTCCGGGCATTTTCGTGGTGGAAGCGCGTGGGGGCGCTGCCCTCCAGCAACGGCGCATGCGCGGGCTCGTGCCCGCCCCCGGCTCTTCCAATCGGAGCCCCGCGTTCCCCGCGGGAGGCGGGCCGAGGAGGGGCCGGGGCGGGGCGGGCCGGAGGCGGGCCGAAGTCTGGGAAGCTCGGCGACGGGAGTGGAGTCTCCGGAAGTGGCCGTTGTAAACACCGTCTCCAGGGGGTTTGTCCCCCTTTCAGCACCCCTTTGCTCTCTGTCCACCATCCCCCGGCCCTAGACTCAGTCCAGTTCACACAGTTTTGTTTTGCTTTGATTTGACCCCCGCGATCAGCCTGGGCCTGAGATTTGAAGCTGCCCCTGGGGCCCTGGGTGTGCGGTCTGGACCACGGGAGCCCCCGGAGGTAACCGCGGGGTGGGAGGCCTTCGAGGTGAACGGCTGGGGCGGGAGGCGTAGAGAGGCGCAGGATGGGGGGCTTTAGGTGTGCCAATGGAGATCCAGGGTAGTTGGGGGACTGTCTCGGGGCTGATCGTGTCCTCAGCGGGGACTCGCCTTCAGCCCGCGGGGCTGGGCCTCTCCGCCCGCCGGGAAGATGTTCTCGGAGCATCCCCGCCCGAGGCCGCGGCCGCAGTTCCCCGGGGACTGGGCAGGGATCCGAGGGTAGGACTTGGGGGCTTGGGCTTGGAGTTTCTTAGGTTTACAGCTCAGGACTGCGGCGCCTAACCTCCCAAGAACCAGCCCTTCGAGGTCAGGGGCCACGTCTTTTTCATTATTATTATTATTTTTAAAAAAAAACCTGCCAGCCACATACTGGATTCTATGGATGTTAGGTACTCGAGAGAACGAGTTGTGTTAGGCCATCTCCTGTAGCTACTGCTGCTTCCCCCTCAAGAACTCTAAAAGACTTAGGACAATCAGCTCTTTTCCCAGGGCTGTGAATGAATAGTCTGCAGGAATTGGGCCTTTAAAAAAATATATATTTTGATTTTTCACAGAGAGGAAGGGAAAGGAATAGAGACTAGAAACATCCACGAGAGAGAAACATGGATTAGCTGTCTCTTGCAACCGCGACCAAGGTACATGCCCTTGACTGGAATCGAACCCGGGACCTTTCAGACCGCAGGCTGACGCTCTATCCACTGAGCCAAATCGGTTTCTGCTTGAGCCTCCTTTTGAGCTCTTTATTCCATTATGAAAACTTTCCTAGGAGAATACATACTCATTTTAAGCAGATCTCAAATGATACTTGCACGAGAAGCAATTTTGATTGGTTTCCAAATATTTTTAATACATTATAAGGCGATATTTTATAGTTTTTTTTTTTTTTTTTTTTTTTGTTTTTTTTTTTTTTTTTGTCTTGGAGAAAAGAGCCCACCATTTTGTCACTTGTTTTATGGAACCGTTAGTGCTTAGTAACAACCAAACGGTGGCAGATCAGGAAATGAACACGCTTTCCCACGGAATAAAGAGGAAACAAAGGCAATGCAACCGAAGAGGAAAGGCGAAGGGGATAGTTTTAGTCTAGAGTCTTCTGCATTAGTCCTGGCATAGACTATTAGCTGTGACATCTCAGGCAAATCACCTAAACTCCCTAGGCCAGTGGTTGGCAAGCTCATTAGTCAATAGAGCCAAATATCAACAGTACAACGATTGAAATTTCTTTTGAGAGCCAAAATTTTTAAACTTAAACTTCTTCTAATGACACTTCTTCAAAATAGACTCACCAGGCTGTGGTATTTTGTGGAAGAGCCACACTCAAGGGGCCAAAGAGCTGCATATGGCTCGAGAGCCGCAGTTTGCCGACCATGGCTCTAGGCAATAGATTCCCTCCCCCCCCCTTTTTTTTTTGTACTGAGTTCATTGGGGTGACACTGGTTAATAAAATTATATAGATATTAAGTGTACAGCTCTATAATACATCATCTGTACATTATATTGTCTGTTCACCACAAGTCAGGTCTCCTTCCATCACCATTTATCCTCCCTCTACCTTTTCTCCCCCTCCTTCCCTCTACTAGTCACCATACTTTTGTCTGTATCTGAGGTGTTTTTTTCCTTAATCTCTTCACCCAGCCCCGAAAAACCCTTCCTGGAATAGACTCATTTGTCAGAACACGAGGACGGATTTGGTATTTAAAGTCTCATTGAGTTGCTCTTTCGTGTGGGTTCCTGTCAGGGAAGGGGACCTTGGCAGGTCAGTTTTGAAAGTTCACGAGGCAGACTGTACTATTCTTTCCAGACTCTGATGTTTCATGTGCCAGCTCTTGGAATGGACAGACTTCCCCTCCTTTCATCTGCTGCTCTCACATTAGCCTGCCATGCTTTTCATGAAACATCTGTTGGCTCTTTGGGGGTTCTGTCCAATTCAGCCTTGTTATTTCCCTTTGCTTTCTTCTCTTTAGACACATTTACTCCTGTGCAGATTTTGTGACTGTTTGTGGCTTGCCCTTAAACATATATTTTTTTTTATTGATTGATTTTAAGAGAGAGGGAGGGAGTGAGAGAGAAACATTGATTTGTTGTTCCACTTATTTATATATTCATTGGTTGCTTCTTGTAGGTGCCCTGACTGGGAATCGAACCTGCAATCTTGGCATATCTGGGTGGTGCTCTAATTAACTAAGCTATCCAGTGGCCAGGGCCTGCCTTTACTCATTGGTATTTTGTGGTTCTTTTTGTTGTAAATACTGCACATGATCATCTAGGTTTTTTTATCTAGTTACCTTAAATAGGATTTATACAAGCTCCCTCATTTAAATTCATAAGGAAATTAGCCTATAGAAAAACACAGAGACATATAAACACCCACAGGCAGGGCTGGTGTGAGAACTCATTTTTTTATTTTACCTATTACTCAACTTCTTTTTTATTTCTTCTTTTTGACCCTACAAGAGCATTCTCAAGCTTCTTATTCATATGTCTTCTATTGTCATATAATAACTTACCACAAACTTAGTGGCTGAAAACTAAGTTTCTGTCAGGAGTTAGGGCACAGCTTAGGGGGGCCTTCTGTCCATTTTACTGGGTTATACTCAAGGCACCAGCTGGGCTGTGCTCTCATCTGACAGCTTGACTGAAAAGAATCTGCTTCCGTCCTAGTTGGTTTGGCTCAGTGGATAGAGCATCAGCCTGTGGACTGAAGGGTGCCAGATTCAGTTCCATTCAAGGGCACATGCCAGGGTTGCGGGCTTAATCTCCAGTGTGGGGTGTGCAGGAGGCAGCTGATCAATGAGTCTCTTACCATTGATGTTTCTAACTTTCCCTCTTCTTTCTCTCTGAAATCAATAAAAATATATTTTTAAAAAATAATCTCCTTCCCAGTTCATTCGAGTTGTTGATAGGATTTCATTTCTCTTGGCCTCTGTATGACAGGGATCTGACTTTTCACTGCCATGTGACCCTCTCCATAGGCAGTTCACAGCACGGCAGTTTGCTTCTTGAAGGCCAGGAGGAGATTGTCTGTAACTTCATTCTGCTAAGACGGCATCTTATAAAACATAGTGTGATCACAGAAGTGGTATTCCGTCATCTTTGCCATCTTCTGTTGGTTTGAAACAAGTCGAAGGTTCTGCCCACAGAAGCAGGGGATTTATATAAGAGAGAAAAACCAAGGGGCAGTGGTGGGGACCTATTACATCACCTGTATCATGATCTGGAAATTGATGAAACGTGCTCCTGAGCTATAGAAGACACTTTCCAGAGGACCGCTCAGATTTGTAGGTGTTAGAAAAATTTGATAAACTCTTCCCACTTTTCTTTGCCCAAGATAAAAACAAAACAACAACAGACATTACTAAGGTCCTAACAATATAAATTATTTGCCTGTGAGATAGAAGTTCAGTTTGTGCCTGTTGTGACATACAAACACACACGTGTGTTTTTATCTTTTCACAAAAATGTTTTATGTACCTACTTTTGAGCCTTGGGCATTCATTGTAAGTTCTAACTTTTGAACTTCTATTCTGAAGGAAGTTTCTCTGGAGTGACCGCTGGAGGCATGCGGTAAGGTAAAAAGACGGATTTGAATCAAAAGAGTTTCTGTACTTGAAGTAAAGGTAATAATCCATAGGTAAAATAACTCATGGTTCAATTGTATGTATCAGCTGTGGCCTTGTACAAAGATCTTGGGTTTTTGAGTTAGAAGGTTATGAGTTGAAATCTTGGTTCTATACTAATTCTGTAACTTTTGGCAAGTTACTTCTGATCTCTGAGTCTTAGTTTTCTCTGTTGAAAATGGGAACATCTTTACATCTTTGTATCCTTACAGTGCTGTAAGGATCAGAGTTCTATATAAAAAATACCAACTACAGTGTAGTAGGTGCTCAATAAATGAATGGCAGTGGTATTTGTTTAGCTGCCATATTCCCCTACTTAGTCTGTTAGGTGTCTGGAGAACTACAATTTCTCTCCCCACAACCAGATCTTGTAAAAATTACGTCCTCTTGATCTTGGGTTAGACTTCTGCTGTCAGTGACATGAACCACTGTGTTAAAGGTCCCTTGGTGTCTATCTGTAGGAACCATTATTTTTCAGGACCATGGTTGAATCTACATCCCAGTTGGCTTGAATTTCTTTTCCTTCAATGATCTCTCAGGGTTGTGAGAGCAGGGTCAGAACAATTTAGCTTTTTTTTTTTTTGTCTTCTAGATCTCCCTATACACCTACAATTTTTCTAAACAATTCTTTTATTACATCTTCCAGACTAAATCACCTCCAGTATTACATCCTTTCTTTGTCAGGGATCATTGTATTTTCTTTCTCTGAGGTTCTATGTTCAGTAATTGAAGTTGATAATCACTGAGCACTGTATGTGTGCTATCTGTACTTAAATTTCAAATGTACCAATGAGGTTGATATAGTAATCCGCTGCTGATGGTTGAGGAAACAGGCTCAGAGAGCTTAAGTGACTTGCCTACTGCCACACACTGGTATTTGTAAAATACTTATTGGAATCCTATCTCAGATCTCTCCATCCAAAGCCCATTGTCTCTCTGAGGACATTGGACTTCTGCTGGGGAGATACTTGTGGGATCTTGATATTTGTGCCAATGTGGACTTAATTGTAGTTATCTCTCTGTTTAAAATGCTTACCCAAAGACCCCTTCATACCATAGTTAAGTAATTTAAGTGTTTGGCTCTGTGAAATTTGGAGTATATCCCACAGAAGAGGGCTCTAGTGAGAAGGCCAGTGTAAGTGACGAATGCTCTGTCTTTCTTCTTCAATCCATTAGGAGAGGGGTGGGGCACCTTTTTCCTGCCAAAGGCCGTTTGGATATTTATAACATCATTCTTGGGCCATACAAAATTATCAGCTTAAAAATTAGCCTGTTCTATCTGGTCAAACATTTAATTAACTTACCCCTAATGCCTTGGCAGGGCCAGACCAAAGGATTTTGGGGGCCTTATACAGCCTGTGGGCCGGACGTTCCCCACCCCTGCCTTAGGAGAAGGCCTTTGAAAATTACCATGAGACCTTTTATTTGGGAATACTTTGGTCTTTAATTGTAACATTGCATTAAAAATATTTCATTTATTCAAAAACCTTTGGGAACCCCAAAATAACCTTGGACTTCATTTTCTTTCAGACTGATTTTTATGGCCTACAGATAGGCCACTACTCATTTTTTTTTTTTTTTTCCAGTTCAAGAAGAATTTGTCAGAATTTCTTAACAATAATTTTTTAAGTTTTATTTGAAAATGAAAATAATCTAATAGCATTGCCTTGTTCTTACAAAAAGGAACCTCTTTGCCCAGTTGGAATGGCTCAGCAGTTGAGTGTAGACTTATGAACCAGGAGATCATGGTTCGATTCCCAGGGCGGGCACATGCCTGAGTTGTGGGCTGATCTCCAGTGTGGGACGTGTATGAGGCAGCCTAACAATCATTGATATTTCTTTCTCTTTCTCCCTCTCTCGTCCTCTCTGAAATCAATAAAAATATAATAAAAAAAAGAAGGAACTTTTTTTTGACATTTTGTCATTTTTGTTTCTATTATTATTATTAATATTATTATTATTTTGTTTTTAATCCTCATCTGAGGATATTTTTTCCATTGATTTTTAGAGAGAGTGGAAGAGAGGGGAGAGACAAAGAGAAAGAGAAACATCGTTGTGAGAGAGACGCATAGATTGGTTGCCTCCTGCAACTGGGCCATGGATTGAGCCTGCAACCCAGGTACATGCCCTTGACCAGAAATCAAACCCGGGACCCTTCAGTCCACTGGCCGACATCTAACCACCGAACAAAAACATCTAGGGCTGCTTCTAATTTTTTAAACAAAGAGATAAAACATCATGGCTTTTAAAAACATAAGTATTTATATGTTTGATAGATAATAATTTAAAAATACAAAGAAGTCAAAGAACAAAAGAAAAATCACCCATAGTCTCAGATTCACATATATAACCACTGTTGTACTGTTTATTGTTTTAACAGATTTTAGTCCACCTGACCTGTAAGTCACAGACATCTTGGACACTTTTAATCATCAATAGCAGGGAGGTATTTCGCGAAAGAGTTGGAAGACTTAACCATGAGTTTAAACACTTCAAGTAATGCTTCTGTTGATATCCAAAGGTAAGCCTCCAGTCTTTTTCTTTAGTTGTAAGGCACAGGGAGAAGTCCGTTGGAGGGACTGACTGTAAGAATTCTCATGGAATGTTAAGGGGAGCAGGAATTTCATGGGACTGGAGGAGCAAGAAGGATGTCCCTGGAGACCTTGTGTTGCAATTTGTGCTCCTTTGTTAATCGGTCCACAAAAGTCAAAGTGTCTGCACTTTCTTTTGTCCCTACATATTTGCTTATTCTCTCTCACCTTTCTATGTCTTTTCTTTTCCTCATATTTATGCTTATTCACATTTGTGTGTGGTGATTATTTTGCCTGAGTGTAATCTCTCTGGTTCTAATCCTTCGCTTTCCTCAGTGCCATAACTCTAGTTCACGACTTTTGTAGCTATCTTTTAGTTTTAGCTCCTGTTGCTAACTGCTTCTTTTTTAAAATATATTTTTTATTGACTTTAGAGAGGAAGGGAAAGGGAAAAAAAGATAAAAACATCAATGATGAGCCGAAACCGGTTTGGCTCAGTGGTAGAGCGTCGGTCTGCGGACTGAAAGGCCCCAGATTCGATTTCGGGCAGGGGCATGTATGTTGGTTGCGGGCACATCCCCATAGGGGGTGTGCAAGAGGCAGCTGGTCGATGTTTCTCTCTCATCGACGTTTCTAGCTCTCTATCTCTCTCCCTTCCTCTCTGTAAAAAATCAATAAAAATATATTTTAAAAAAAATCAATGATGAGAGAGAATCATTCATTGGCTGCCTCCTGTGTGCCATACACTTGGGGATCGAGCCCACAACATGGGCATATGCCCAAGGAATCAAACTGTGACCTCCTGGTTCATAGGTCAGTGCTCAACCACTGAGCCATGCTGGCCAGGCACTAACTGCTTCTTTACTTGGAGTTTACATTGTAAGAATTGCTACTGCTCATCCTTTTTGTGCCATTGATATCTGCTTTTGGGTAATGTGCCTACCTTTGGCTTATTCACCTCTAATATGGATAATATAAAAACCTGAGTCTATAATATGAAAATGAGCCATCTTGTAGAGTGCAACCCAAAGTGTGGTTACAAATAAGTAAGTACAGAAATTGAAAGTAAGTGTTCAGAAACTTTTATAACTGTGTAACAGAGTAATCTTCTGTTTGTTGAATCTATACTAATAAAAGGGCAATACGCAAATTGGTCAGGATGCCCTCACAGTAATGACTAAACGACTGAATATAAGGCTGTGTGGGGCAGTCAGGCCAGCTGAGGTGGGGGTGGGGAGGGGCAGTGAGGAGCAACCAGGCCAGCGGGGGGTGGGGGCAGTTGGCAGTGACCAGGCTGACAGAGGTGGGTAGTGATGGGTGACCAGATCTGCAGGGAAGGGCAGTTGGGGTTGACCAGGCTGGCAGGGGGGGCAGTTAGGGGCAATCAGGCCAGCAGGCATAGGCAGTTAGGGGTGATCAGGCTGGCGGGGGTGGGAGTGGGGACAGTTAGGGGCAATCAGGCAGGCAGGTGAACAGTTAGGAGCCAGCGGTCCTGGATTGTGAGAGGGATGTCGATTGCTGGTTTAGTTGGACATCCTCCGAGGGGTCCCGGATTGGAGAGGGTGCAGGCTGGGCTGCATGAACATCATGCACTGGGCCTCTAGTCTAAGAATAAAACACTTGGGATTATAGTTTATGTTTTGAAAATTTCTTTTTTAATTATTCATTTAAAATATATTTTAAAAGTCATCATGAGGTGGGTGGTGGGAATAATTTGAATAAGTCTCTGCTTTTATTTAGTTTGAGAAGAGCTTATCTAGACCATCTTTCAGCAAGGATGTGTGGGTGGGGCAAGTACTATGACTAATATGTACTTTACCTATAAATAGGGTTTGCTATGTAAACATTTCCTACCTATTTTTGAAAGGTACTTTAAATCCTTTCTGAAGCAGGGTTGGGAATAAATGAATAGAATATAAACATTTTACTTTGCTAAAATTTCATCTCAAAGAGGACTTTTTCTTTTATCAAATGTGGCAAGGGTCAAGAGTGAGGTCTCATCAGCTTGCTCTCCACCACCACAGGTGAGGAATACGGTTCAAAAACTGCTAAATAGAGGATCCTCAAGATTCCTTCTTGCTTTGATATTCTATTTTTTTAATCCATCACTCAGACCATCTGAATTTATTAGTTCTAATAAAAGCTTAATTTCACAAATGTAAAACACACACATATAATTAAGTCATTGCATTTTAAATAGTGACTCTGAACAGTAGGAGGTGGCTAAACAAAAACCCTCACACATTGCTGGTGGAAATATAAAATGATAATTGGAAGCTCACTGTGTGAGGCTTTGTGTTTGTGGCATTCTCTGTTTTGCTAGAAAACTTTTAGCATTAGCATTTTTAGGTCTTTTCACTATGCTGGTTAGACTATTCAGGGAGGACCATTCCAATTTCTTCTTGGTTGCTATTGTTCTGGCAGACAAGAAGTATTAGAAGACCAGGATTCTCATCTATTATATACATTTTTACTTGAGTCTCTTGATTTTCGTATGGATCCCTTAGCCCTGTGATTGGCAAACTGAGGCTCACGAGCCACATGAGGCTCTTTGGCCCTTAAGTGTGGCTCTTCCACAAAATACCATGGCCTGGGTGAGTCTATTTTGAAGAAGTGGCATTAGAAGAAGTTTAAGTTTAAAAAATTTGTCTCTCAAAAGAAATTTTAATTGTTATACTGTTGATATTTGGTTCTGTTGACTAATGAGTTTGCCGACCACTAAGGCTTAGCCCATTTGTATCTGATGTCTCCAATCCAGAGATCTTCTGTTTTATCCTGTCCAGAGAATAAATCCCTACTATGCTACTAGAGTGGGGAAGAGATTGGTATTCAGTTGTATGGTGTGTATAAGGTAGAGGACTAGATCTCATTATTAATTTGGTAGACTTCGAACCAGTTCTGTTTTTGGCTCTGTTTTCACCTCCATTTTCAAAGGTGTTGCCAATGAACCTAGCTTGTTGGATCTCTGTTGTAAATCAGGTTGCTTTCCCCACTGTTGACTTTGAATTTAACTCTCAAACATGAACCCATAACTAGGGCATGTGCCTTGACCAGGAATCGAACCAGCAGCCTTTTGGTGCAGGGGACAACACCCAACCAACCAACCTCCACAGGTCAGGGCCCTTTGCTGTTATTTTAATTAAAATTTTAATTTTAATTTTGGGGAGAGAGTACTTTAGCATGTCCTTTTAATGTAGGAATCTATATTCTCTTATTTATACTTTTTATTTTTGTAACATCTATTACATATATAATAAGTAAAATATTTTAAAGAGGTAAAAAGGAAAGAGCTTAGTCTCTTGAAAAACTGCCCAGCTTGTGATAGGATCAACCAATCTTCCAGTGGACAGTGGTTTGTTTTTTCTTGTATACTGTTTTACATTTCTACCTATTAATATCTTTTACTAGATTGTAAGTTTTTTGGGCGGCAGGACCATATCATGTTCTCAGTTTTTTTTTTTTTTTTTTTGTCCCCCCCCCCCCCCCCCCCCCAAAATAGTTATTAGAAATACCAGAAGTGCTGGAAATATACTTATGGAGAAATGTATTTTATTATAATCTCATTTTATAGGTTGAAGAATGTCTCATCTGATATAAAACAAATGTTTAACAGTGAAGCAGAATTGGATATTACAACTGATTTCAGAAAGAAACTCCATCGGGCTAAGAAAGAAAAATTGGAAATAACAACTAAGCACAATGCAGAGGTAGAATTTAATTTCTTTTCCAATAATGTTAAAAATAGATTAGTTGAGTTTCATTTTGCCCTGGCCCAGTGGCTCAGTTGGTTGGAGCCTCATCCCTTACACCAGAAAGGTGGAAGGTTTGATTCCCGGGTCCGATGGGTGCAGGAGGCAACTTATTGGTTTTTCTCACATTGATGTTTCTCTTTCGCTTGCTCTCTCCCTCTCAAGTTTATAAGTAAAATATCCTCAAGTGAGAAATTAAAAAATTAAATTCATTTTATATTACAAACTCTAAGTATAACACTTATCACCATAACATTTTTGTACTTAAAAAGGAACTTATAAAGAAAATGGATTTTTTTAATATAGTGGAATTGCATAGAAGTGTTAAAGTAGAAATTTAACTGGTTTTATATTTATTTTTATGTTATCTTAAATTTATTTTAATTAATAGGTTACCTTTCTAAAAAAATATATATTTTATTGATTTTTTACAGAGAGGAAGGGAGAGGGATAGAGAATTAGAAACATCCATGAGAGAGAAACATCGATCAGCTGCCTCTTGCACACCCCTTACTGAGGATGTGCCCTCAACCAAGGTACATGCCCTTGACTGAAATTGAACCTGGGACCTTTCAGTTCGCAGGCCAACACTCTATCCACTGAGCCAAACCAGTTTCGGCATTAATAGGTAATCTTGATTAAAATATTAATGAGTGCATTGGTGACTAAAAGATTTGTAAATTAGACATTTTTGAAACCTTAATGTAGGTTTCTTTGGTCTCAGTAATGCAACAATCTTAAACAAGAAAATTTGTTTATAAATGTAATTTATAAATGTTTAATTTTTTATTTTACTCTACCTTTCATTTTATTAGTATCTGTGTATGTATATATGTATTTTATATGTATATTAGAGGCCCAATGCTTGGATTCATGCACTGGTGGGGTTTCTCAGCCTGGCCTGCAGGGATGGGCTGAAACCGGCTCTCTAACATCCCCGAGGAGTCCCAGATTGTGAGAGGGCTCAGGCCAGGCAGAGGAACCCCGCCAGTTCATGATCCAGTCCAGGAAGGAACTGTGAGAGGGCTCCAGGGTATGTCTGGCCTGTCTCATCCAGTCCCTAGGCCAGACTCCAGCAGCAGAAAGCTAACCTACAGGTGGGAGCGTCTGCCCCCTGGTGGTCAGTGCACATCATAGGAACTGGTTGAATGGTTGAACTAATGGTTGGACTCTTTGCATATTAGGTTTTTATTATACAGGATGTATATATTATAATTTTTCCTGTAAATTAAATTATAAATTATATATTTATGTTGCTTCTGTCTTTTTCTGTTTGCTACTTTTTCTCTTTTTAAATTTTACTCATTCTTAAAGCTCAGCTTAGGTAGCCTATATAGTGGAAAGAATACTGACTTTCACAGATTTGGTTTCATTCTTGGCCCTTCTATTTATAAGATATGTGACCTTGGGCGAGTTGTACATCACTGGTTTCTTATTCTGAAATGTTGGTCCCAAAGGGTTATTGTAGTAATTAAGCAGATTTATAAAGTGCCTGTGCATTGTAATAGTAGCTATAATTTATTGACACTTAAGAATAAACAGTGTGTATTTCTTTCCTTTTTACTAAATTCTGATGCTGTTCTGTCAGGAAACCTTTTAAAGACTCCCTAGGTGACACTGATCACTCCTTTCTTTGCTTTTCCAAATGCTGCTGTTACAGATATTTTAGAGTTAAAACATTTATTTCATGCTCTTCCTTACTTAGTGTGTAAGCTTCCTGAGAGCTGAAAGCAGTGACCAGGCTTTGTCTCTGTCTCTCACATGGCTTAGGCCCTCAGCAGCTGTGTGTTGAATAAATGTTTGAAAAATGATGTTTTCCTGGGTCTCTAAGGAACAGTGAGAGGTTTCTGATTAAAATAACAAGCAACACATATATGATTGTTTTATTTGCATTTTTAATGGCAAATGAGATAATTTTAAAATTAATTGAAGTAAATGCTTTTATTTACTTATAATATTACATAGTGAATATAAAGTGGCATTTGTTAAATTTATGCTAATTGTTCATAATCTCCAAAGCTTATATTTTAAAACCAAATGTATATTAGTGTCATGATAATCATATAATTTATTTATATTAAATATATTCTTTTATGTATTTTTGCAGTTATCATCAGTTTTCTCTTAGCAGAACAACTATTTGTTGTCTTTAATCAAATGTTTTGAAGCGTGTTCACATTAAAGAGATGGGAAATTGTTTTAGGGAAGAAAGAATTTTCTCAAAATAAGCAGTTAGAATTGGTTCAATGCCAATTTCATATTACTATTTATTCTTATTGTTTCAATTACTTGTTCAGATGATTTTATTCATAGAGTAATTTTTTTCGCTGTATAATCTTCAAATATGCCTTTTATAAAGTAAGGCTGAGATGAATAAAACTATCTAGCCATACAAAATAAGGACATATATAGGGTGTCCCAAAAAATGTATACACACTTAGAATGATTATAAAGTCAGTGTTTATAACAGTACATTTCAGCCCTAACTGGTTTGGCTCGGTGGATAGAGCATTGGCCTGCAGACTGAGGAGTCCCAGGTTTGGTTTCAGTCAAGGGCATGTACCTTGGTTGCTGGCACATCCCCAGGGGCTGTGCAGGAGGCAGCTGAATGATGTTTCTCTCTCATTGATGTTTTTAGGTTTCTGACTCTCTCCCTTCTTCTCTGTAGAAAATCAATAGAGTATATTAAAAAAAACAACACACACAAAAATACCCCAGTACATTTCATTTTCAAAATTGAACTATCAGCTTTTAAGTGTGTATACATTTTTGGGGAACATTCTGTACTTGTGTTATCAAATATTTCTAGTGCTAATATACATTATGGTAGATGATTAACACAAAATGTCTTTATTTTAATTTTATTATTTTTTAAAATTTAATTTACTGGGGTAACATCTACACTAATAAAAGAGAAACATGCAAATTAACTGTCACTTTGCTATGCCCACACCTGCCAACCAATCAGGATCAAGTATGAAAATTAACCCAACCAAGATGACAGCTGGCCACGGAGCTGGCACAAGCAGGAGGCTTAGATTGCTCTGGCAATGGAGGACAGCTTCCCACTGTCCCTGGCTGGCCCTGGCCTCTGCTCAAGGCTACAAAGTTTCAATTATAGAAGATAAATAAATCCTAGATACTTGCTTCTAGTCTGCCCTTGCCTCTGTTCAAGGAGGCGCTGAAAAAGTAAAAAGAAAAAGAAAAAGAAAAAGGATGGGCTGGGATCTTGGGTAGCCAGGGGGGTCATCAGGCCAGGATGGTACGGCAGGGGCCATTGGGGATAAGCAGACCAACAGGGGGCCAGTTGGGGGTGAGCAGGCTGTCAGTGGGGGTTAGTTGGAGGTTATCAGGACAGCAGGGATGGGGAGGGCAGTTTGGAGTGAGCAGACCAGCAGGGGAGCAATTGGGGGTTAGTTGGAGGTTATCAGGACAGCAGGGATGGGGAGGGCAGTTTGGAGTGAGCAGACCAGCAGGGGAGCAGTTGGGGGTGAGCAGGCCAGTGGGGAGGGAAGGTAGAGGTGAACAAGCCATCAAGGTGGCCAGTTGGAAGTGAGCAGGCTGACATGGGGAGCAGTTGGGGGTGATCAGGCTGGTGGTGGGGGGCATTTGGGGGCGAGCAGGCTGGCAGCAGGGGACAGTTGGGGGCGAGAGGATCAGCAGGCAGAGTGATTAGGGGCAATCAGGCAGGCAGGCAGGCAGGTGAGCGGCTAGAGCCAGTAGTCCTGGATTGTGAGAGGAATGTCTGACTGCCATTTTAGGCCCAATCCCTGTAAACCAGCAGAAGGACATACTTCAAGGGGTCCCAGATTGGAAAGGGTGCAGGCTGGGCTGAGGAACACCCCCCTCCACATGCACAAATTTTGTGCACTGGGCCACTAGTTGCTTAATAAAAGCATACAGGTTTCAAGCATACAGTTCGATAACATATCATCTGCATACTGCATCATGTGCTCACCACCCAAAGTCAAGTTTCTTTCTGTCCCATCTCTCCCCGCTTAATCCTCTTCTATCTGCCCCATACCCATTTTCCTCTGGCAAACACCACTCTGTTGTCTGTGCTATGTGCTATTTATTTGTTTACTTAATCCCTTCATCTTTTTCACACAACCCCCCAATTCTCCTTTCCTCTTACAGCTGTCTGTTCTATGTATCTATGATTCTATTTCTCTTATTTTGTTAGATTAGCACAAAATATCTTTAAAATCTAAATGTTCATTGGTGGATGAATGGATAAAGAAAATATGGTATATACATACAATGGAATATTATTCAGCTATTAAAAAATAATGAAGTTTTGCCATTGCAACAACATGAATGGACCTTGAAGACATTATGCTAAGTGAAATATGTCAGTTAATGATAGACAAATATGTGTGGAATCTAAAAAGCAAATAACCCAAACAATCGAAGGTCATAGAAATATAGGCAGGTGTGGAGGTTGGGTGAAATGGTCAAGGGTATCAAATTATACAAACTTCTATATATAAATAAGTCATGGGATGTAATTTTCAGCATGGTAACTACAATTAATACTATATTGCAAATTTGAAAGTTGCTAAGAGAATAGATCTTAAAAATTGGGATAGATGGGAGAGGATAAAGAAGAGCAATATAACTACTTAAAAATATATATTTTATTGATTTTTTACAGTGAGATAAGGAGAAGGGTAGAGAGTTAGAAACTTCGATGAGAGAGAAACACTGATCAGCTGCCTCCTGCACACCCCCCACTGGGGATATGCCTGCAACCAACGTATATACCCTTGACGGAATCGAACCTGGGACCCTTTAGTCTGCAGGTAGACACTCTATCCACTGAGCCAAACCAGTCAGGGCCAGTATAACTTTCTTTAGCCAAAAGATACTGGAAACCTAAGACCAAGCAGTTAGGAACTGAAGATATTGTTTGGCTGATTCAGCCAGTCTTAAGAGCTGAGGTTCTTAAGCTAAGGTCCCTCGGAAACAGAGAAATCAAGAAATATAATTTTACCAGAATCCAGAAGTTGGGGCCGTCTTATGGGAAGTAGAGCCAGGGTAGGGGTTGTTCGGTCAGTGTTGGAATGTGGAGAGAAAGTATGGGAGCTAGAACCTCAAAAGAGATGCAGGTACTGACAGCCATTTGGCACGGGAGCCTGGGAATTACAGTTCCTATGATAAAATACTAGAATAGAGCAAAAGAAGGGGTTAGGTGATGGATCTCACATCAAATGTGCAAATGATTGGCAGTCTACACCTTATGCTCTTCAGCGTTCATTATCTAGTGGCTAATTGCTACCACTTGGCCTTTGCCAGTCTGGAAGTCTATCATTCCAATTGAAATTGGGGTGTTCATCTCAATGGTGGCATATCCCACATTATCTCCACCATCCATTATTATCTTTGGCACATACAGGTTAGCCACCAGAGCTTTCTAATGACGCTTGTGCTGCCTCCTCCAGTGCAGTTTATAGCATTTTAATTAGGAAAAGAATGCCTTTGGGTCCTTCAAGAGGACGTAATAGGGGAAAGGGGAAGTTTTGGTTTCCTCATCATAAAACTACTCTCATCTCCTTACGTCTCCATATTAGATCAGGAAAGTACTGGCATTTTGACCTCATTAAATGATTGTAGGCCATTGTTAAAATCAATTTACAGTCATCTATCCAAGAAAACTGTTAGAGCTAGCTAGTTAAATCCAAATCAATCCTATGTATGTTCTGCAGGTTCCCGCTAGTAAAAGATTATCAAGATCTTGCAGTTCTTTTGCTGTATAAGCTATTTTCTTCTGGACCTGACTTTGCATTTCTCCTCTTGCAGCAGAGTTCTGAGTCTGTCTATGCTATGACAACATGCGCTTCAGGTGTGGTCATTACTAAATCTTCAAGCAAGGGAAGGCTAGTTACCTGAGACAGAGAGGAGAGGCTGCTTTTGTTGGCAAGGGATGTTCAGGGGGCGGAGGGGGCATTTGGGAGTTCACATTTATCAGGTGTATCTAATTCCAAAGCCCTCACCCATCTCCTTCCTTCTTACCTAATGCCCAATTGATCCTTAGTATCTTTAGTTTTTAATTTTTTTCCTTTTTATTGAATTCATTAGGGTCACACTGGTTAACAAAATTACTATACAGGCTTCAGGTGCACAACTCTACAGCACACCATCTCTACATAGCAAGTCAAGTCTGCATCCATCAACATTCATTCCCCCTATATCATCGTCCACTTCCTTCCAGACATTGTATTTTATCATCTGTAAATATTTTCATACATATATCTAAAAAGATGATGACTCACAAAATCTCTAACTATAATACTATATCACAACCAAAGAATATTAAAAATAATTCATTCCCTCATATAATATAATTCAATCAACATTCAAATCACCCTGATTATCTCTCAAATATGCTCTTTTGTTCATTTGAATCAACATCCAAATAAGGTCCACACTCACTTATCTGTATCTTTGTGTGTGTGTGTGTTTTCAGCCCTAGCCACTTTAAAAAAATCTTTATTAGTTTTTTAAATTAAATCTTTATTCAGATTATTGCAGTTGTTCCTCTTTTTTCCCCCTCATAGCTCACCTCCACCTGGTTCCCACCCCACCCCATGCCCTTACGCCCCACCCCACTGACATCATCCATAGGTGAACGATTTTTGTTCAGTCTCTTCCCGCATCCCCCACACTCCTTTCCCCCTGAGGATTGTCAATCCACTCCATTTCTATGCCCCTGATTCTATTTTATTTACCAGATTATTCTGTTCCTCAGATTTTTTATTCACTTGATTTTTAGACTCACTTGTTGATAGATATGTATTAGTTGTTCATAATTTTTATCTTTACCTATTTTCTTCTTCTTCCTCTTCTTAAAAGATAAATAAATTTTTAATATTTTAAACCTGATTTCAGTGAGGGAGAGAGAGAAACATCAGTGATGAGAGAGAATCATTGATCAGCTGTCTTTCCCACACAGGGGATTGAGCCTTTAACCTGGGCATGAGCCCTGACCAGGAATTGAACCGTGACCTCCTGGATCATAGGTGGATGCTCAACCACTGAGCCAGACTGGCTGGGCGATACTTAGCATCTTAACATTAGAAACTTGAGGAGGCTCTTTATTTAACTTGTAATTCTGCATTTCTCATAATTAGATTTTTTTTTCTTTGGTCTAGTCCTTAGCCTTGTCTGTCCTGGGGTTATGATAAATAAGAGAATCTTTTACAGTTGACATAGAAATTCTCTGGTTTTCTGACCATCTGGAGCTGAGGTTATCATTTTGTTTTTTAAATTCTCTGATATAGCCTTTTTACCTCAAGGTCTTATAGTGAACTATCCTGCCATAATGGTCAAATGCAGCTGCTACTTTATTTCCCACTTTATTCTAAACAATTCATCTTTAACTTTATTCTAAACAACTGTACATGATAATTTAAAAAATTGTGATTTCGCTATATCTCATAGATCCCCAGTATCCCATTTCCAGGTAGAGCTCTTCATTGTATTTAGGCTCAGATTGGTTCACCATCCCATATCAGAAACCCATCTTGAGATCATTTCTGATATCAAGAGCTACGTTACTTGGTGTCCGGTCAAGAAAATAGACATTACTTTAGGTCTCTCAACAAAAGGATATTAATTAGTAAAGACAACCGATCACCTAGGTACTAGAATTGCTGCAAGACAAACGGGATATTATCAACTCAGGATAATAGCATGTGAAGCTTCTTGCACTCCTCAGAGTGATATTGACTTTGTAATTAAGGTTGTTGTATGATTTTTTTTTTTACTATTGAGAAATATTTGTAAATTCTTCTAAGTATAGTGTTATGAAGGCATTGCTATTCTAAAGATTTGGATGGGAAATTATTTTAGTTCTTATATGTGGGTAAAATGTAACTGTTGTTGTTATACTCTACATGTTAATAGCGCCTTACGTGATTTCTCATGTTGTCCTGCAGAGATTCTTGTGTCTTTTATTTGATAGTAACTCAAAGCTTTCTTAAATGATACTTTTCTAGCATCTTTCTGATCTACCATTTTTTCTTTCCCACCAGCAACACATCATTTTGCTTTTCTTTGAAATATCATAACATTTTTACCTATTTTATAAAAGTTATGCCATATGCCTTTGTATAGTATTGAATTTCTGGTTTTTATATCTTTCACTGTACGTAGCACATAGCAAGTGTTTAATATTATTTAGTGAGTCATTGATTTGACAATATAATTTTAGTGTGCGAAAAAACTTTACAAATTACCTAGTTCTAATTTTCAGACCTATGTTCTGTCACATTAATTCATGGAAGGATATTAGGTAAATTAAATCTAGTCATTAGATATCTAGCTTTCTAGATATTAGATAAATTAGATATTAGTTCATCCAGACCCCTGCAAAGTTGGCATTTTATTACTTTAGGCTCTATCAGTAAAGTCATAATCAAGAGAAATAATATAGACAATATTTACCAAACTATATTTTGATGCAGTTTGCTTCTTGATTTCATTTAGAGACTAGGAAGAGAAGAGAAGGGAATGAATTTTTAAGTGCTTACTATGTGTCATGCATTTTTCCACTTCTTAGATATAACTATTATCTGAGTAAAACTTGTGATTTTCCTTTATTTTCCTAAGAATTTAATATAAGAAATAAAAATGTTTTCCTCTGTTGGATTCCCTAAAATAAGAAAATTACTAGTGTCATTTGGCAAGGCTAGTGTTTCTTTTCCAGTTTTTCAGAAAGTATAAATTCTTGTCTTATAAATATTATAGAAACAAGTTTTTCTAAGATATGTAAATATTAGGGTTAATGATCTCATAATCTTGGAAATATATTATAATATCGATTCATGATACCAGAAATTTGCTTTTAGCTGGCAAGCTACGAGAGCCAAATTGCCAAGCTACGCTCTGAGGTTGAAAAAGGAGAAGCATTGCGACAAAGTTTGGAATATGACCTGGCTGTTGCTAGAAAGGAAGCTGGTCTGGGAAGACGGGCTGCTGAAGAAAGGTTAGCTGAGGCACATAAGATCCAAGAAAAACTCTGTGGTAAGACAATTTCCATTTCTTCCCATGTTAAGAATTGTGACCTCACTGAATAGCATTGCTTGGTGTTTATGCATTCCATTTAGTGTTAGAAGTGAGGTTTTGATTCATTGACTGGCCTTTGATTTTGGTGGGTGTGTAGAAAGTTTTCTGGCAGTTATGTGAACATTTATCTACTTTACATTAAATTTTTTATGTTGTGTATGTGTGGAAAAAGGGGTTCAACATTTTGTTAACCACTTAAAAATTTCTTTAAAAAAATAGTTTTATTGATTTCAGAGAGGGAGAGAGAGAGAGAAACATCAATGATGAGAGAGAATCATTGTTTGGCTGCCAGATGCACGCGCGCCACCCCCCCACCCCTCATGGGGACTGAGCCCAAAACTTGGGCATGTGCCCTGATTGGAAATCAAACCATGACCTCCTGGTTTATAGGTTGACATTCAACTGAGCCCCTTTAGGGCACTTTTCATTTTTCTAATCCTCACCTAAAGATATGTTTATTGATTTTAGAAAGAGCAAGAGAGAGAGAAAAACACTGATGTGAGAGAGAAATCAATCATTTGCCTCCTGTACACACCCTGACCAGGATTGAACCTAGGTATGAATCAAACCTACAACCTCTTTGGTGTATGGGATGATGTTCCAACCAACTGAGCCACCTGGTTGGGGCCACATAGAGATTAAAAAATATAATCCCATAATCATCCAGACATGACAAGAAAGAAAGTTTTGGAAGCTAGAAAGCAAATGGATGAGGGATAACTGACTTAGCAGACTGAGTTGTTAGAATCCTAAACTAGGAGTGGGGAAAGCTGGCAGACAACTTGTTTGAGAGTCAAAAGTTGACTGTGACATTTTTGTTTAACAAGTGTGTTTGTATATATTTTTTCACTTGCTCTTCATAAAAATTTAACTAGGAGGCATTTTATTCTGAGAGTCAGAGTGGTTTAATCAGGTGGTAGGTGATGGAGTCAGACCTGGAAATCTTTATTTCTCTTCTAGATGCTGAAACCCTACTGGAGAAGTATTGGTTATTGTAAAGGCAATATTAAGCTGACAGGGGATTGAGTCTAATTTTGGGGGAGTAAATACTATGGTTGTAAGGGTTGTAGCAGTGGTTTCCAATCTCAATCTTGAGACAGTCTCTTGTGTAAGATGTGTTACAATAGTCAGATGTCAAAATTTATAATCTATCAAGTCTTTTAAAAAGAATAACCCGAGTCTGGCTGCTGTGGTGCAATGGTTGAGCGTTGACCTCTGAACCCGGTTTGATTCCCAGTCAGGGCACGTACTCAGGTTTCGGGCTTTGATCCCCCATCACCTACCACCTGATTAAACCACTCTGACTCTCAGAATAAAATGCCTCCTAGTTAAATTTTTATGAAGAGCAAATGAAAAAATATATACAAACACACTTGTTAAACAAAAAATGCCACAGTTCATAGCACTGTTTTTCAATTACATTTGTATTTTGAATGGATCATATGTCTCAAAGGTTCAAAATTCAAAGGTACAAACAGTGCAAAAAGCCTCCCTCCCATCAGTTTTTCTCACTACAAAATATTATTCCCATAGGGGGTGTGCAGGAGGCAGTTGATCAGTGATTCTTATCATTGATGTTTCCATCCTTCTCTCTCTCTCTCACGATGAAATCAATAAAAACACACAAAAAAAGAGTAGCCTTATTTATCACAGTGCTTTTTAAAAAAACATTTTACTTATTTTCTTGAATAGGAGAAAAAGAGTGGCAGTTGGTGCTAGAGGAGCACTTACATTTGGGCATGTCTCTGGGAATATGTCATCTCCTTTCATGGCAAAACCACCTTTGTGTGGAGGGAAGGAAGAGACATAAAAATGGTAGAATCTCGGTTCTGGGACAGTGAGCTTTTCAAGAGTTTCCTGGGCAGTGGTCTCAGGCTTTGTCCTAAGATTGTGCTGTACATGAAATCAGCACTAAGGCCTAGGTTTTGAACTCTAGGGATTTAATTGCAGTTGTAAACATACCTATTATTCTTTTATATTTTTAATAGCTCAGAATACAGAACTTCAAGGAAGGGCAAAAGAGATTGAGAATGCATTTCAGATTTCCCAGCAGAAATGGAACGAAGAATGCAGAAGATTTGAACATGATTTGGAAGAAAGAGACAATATAATTCAAAATTGCAATCAAGAATATGATTTACTTTTGAAAGAAAAGAGCATACTAGAGAAAACTCTGCAGGTAAAATATTTTTATAAAGGAATTTCGCTGTATATAATATTCACTGAGATGCATTACACATTATTTGATGTTGTCCTTGGAAAGGTAGATAACACCAGAAGGCTAGGAAAGCTGATTTCCTAATTCCCACCCCCTTCTTCTTTCCCTTTACGGTCATTTTTGCAGGTCTCTTTTGAATTATGCTTTAGGATACATTAATATGTATACTGTTTCTTTTGTGAAAAACAGTTTGAAATCTGTGATCAAAATTCAAAAAATAAGCACATATAGGCATTTTATAAGAATATAAGGACTTACAACCTTTTTGGTTCAATAGCATAAACATTTTTAATATAGAAATGTAGGTTCTAGATTGGTCTGAATATACAATAAATATAGAAAGTATGTGTCTGGTATATGCTTTATTATCTATACAGAGCTCATTCTATATGGATATGATGTATAAACAATTCGATGACCTTTTACTAAAATTACTGTGAGGTATTTATTCTCTCCCATTCTCCCCTGCTTTTTCTTCCTTTGTACTCTCCAAAGTAAAAGTATGATTTAAGGTTGAGGTTGCTAGCCACTTAGAAGTAGATTTTGAATTATCTATATTTGCCATATTTTTGAGGTACCAGTTTAAAAACAACAACAACAACAACAACAACAAATGAACATGATAAAAGTGCTCTAGATTTAACACTGGTGTAAATGGCTTTTCAGAATCCTGGCAATAAATCTTCACTAGAGATAATTTTTCAAAACCATTTACAAAGTTTTGACACAAGCATTCCCAGCCATTTTCAGCAGATCTATTTATTGTTTTCTTCTACAGCAATAGTCATAGCTGTGTCTTGTTTGTTACTAGGATGGTGCCTGGCATTTATAAGGGCTCCTCCATTACTATTCTAATAGGGAAAGTTTAGGTGGTGACTGGTGCTACAAGTTCCTGAGTAACCCTATATAACTTTCCCCACTTAAGCGTCTTCGAACTATGGGGAAAGACGGTAATGGGTGGCAGCATTCCTTACAGTTAGTCATTCTGAACCTCAAATTAGATTAAAAAAATTATGTTCTTAATGGTTTCAGAGAGGATGGGAGAGGGAGAGAGAGACAGAAACATCAATGATGTGAGAGAATCATTGATTGGTTGCTTAGTACTGGGGATCGAGCCCGCAACCCTGGCATGTGCCCTTGACTAGAATCAATCCAGGAACCCTTCAGTCTGCTAGCAGACATTCTATTCACTGAGCCAAACCAGCTAGGGCAGTTACTTGATTTTGAACAGCTGCTAGGTAGGAGAACTCTGCTTTGATTTTAGGCCATTGGCTTTGAATTGATCTGCACAGAGACCCTTGAGAAATTAGGGATTGAGTAGGGGTCACTAGCCCTAGAGGGAAAAGGCTTCCAGGCTCTTGTGATAGCTTTCCATAACTGAAAAACCCAAGAGTAATCTTTAGTACACAGCTCTATGCTGTTAGGTAGACACAGGAGGCTTTCCTTCTCTCTCAAAAACCACAGAATCGTTCTCCTTGTGTGAATGGGGACCAAGTTTTGAACCTTATAGGTTAGAATATTTGGTTTGTCAAAAAACCTGCATTTTATATATTTAAGATCTTGAACTAAGATCTAGCAAACATAGTACGACTAGAAAAACCCAAAAAGAGAAGCCAACATTGTTTATCTATAGAAATAGAAATTAATGATAGTCCAAACTTCCTAAAAATTATTTTTTTGACTTTTCAAATTCTTGACACTCTAGAATTTCCTTATCCTGACTCCTTCTCCTCTTTTGGAAATACAGTGTTTTCTGTCACATTTATATATACACTAGAGGCCCGGTGCGTGAAATTTGTGCATGGGGTGGGGGTGTCCCTCAGCCTAGCCTGCACCTTCTCCAATCTGGAATCCCTCTCACAACCCAGGATTGCTGGCTCCCAACTGCTTACCTGCCTGCCTTCATGATTGCCCCTAACCACTTCTGCCTGCCAGCCTGATCACCCCCTAACCACTCCCCTGCCAGCTTGATCACTCCCTAACCACTCCCCTGCCAGCCTGATTGATGTTTAAATGCTCCACTGCCAGCCTGTTTGCCCCCAACTTCCCTCCTCTACCAGACTGGTCACCTCTATCTGCCCTCCCCTGCAGGTTGATCATCTCCAACTGCCCTCCCTTGCAGGCCCGGTCCCTCCCAACTGCCTATCTTGGGGTGACCATATTGTGTCCACATGGGGGCAGGATCTTTGACCAAATGGGGGCAGCTATCTTGATCTTGTGTGTTGGAGTGATGGTCAATCTGCATATTACTCTTTTATTAAATAGGATTATTAGGGATAATCTAAACAGTTTGTTCATAGGTAATCAGATATTTTCATATTATGTATTTTACACATAGATTTACATATAGATTACATAAAATTTATGTATTTTGTATTTGTCTCTTTATCATATAATGCATTTTATTAAAATCTCTGAAGTTAAAAATTTCAGAAAAATTGGTTTAAATATATGCCTATATGTGTATATATAACATGTTCCTTATATTAAATAGGTAAGCATTTCTTCTTATTCAGATCTGTATTCTGGTGATCAAAATATAACAGTTCTATTAACATAATTTGTAAGTTTTGATAAGATAGGTAATCTTTGTACATTAAAATTGGGGATGAAGGGAGAAAGCTAACTTTTACTGATCTGATAGTAAAGCAAGATTTTATTCATATAAAGGAAGCATTGGAGAAACATCTGCAGGAGAAGAATGAAATGGACTCTCAAATCAGGGAGACAGCCTTGGAGGAGTTTAGATTACAAGCAGAACAATGGGAAGCAGAGAGAAGAGAGTTACAATTTATAGTACAGGTACTTTAAAATAATAACACAATTCCTTAAGTATGACTTTTTAATGCTGATGATATTTAAATTACATTAGTGCAATCATTGATTGGCTTGCTCAAAGGGAAAATAATTCCTAGTCTTTGATCTCTGGAAGATATTTTGTTTGTAATTGCATGACAATATGGGCAACTTTTACCAAGAGGGACATCTCAAAATCATATAATTTGTTTTTTTAATCTTCACCTGAGGATATGTTTTCATTGATTTTAGAGAGAGAAGATGGGAAATAGAGAAAAACATCAATGTGAGAAACATCAATCTGTTGCCTCTCATAAATGCCCTTACTGGGGATCAAACCTGAAACCTAGGTATATGTCTTGACCTGATGGGGTTTGAACCCATGAGCTTTTGTGAATGGGTTGATGCTCCAAGTGACTGAGTCACCAGGTCAGGGCTACATTTAGTATTTTATCTTTCCAATTATGTGAGACTGTTAGCAGTCTTTAATAGCCTAAAGAAATAGAATAATGACTATTCATTATACAGTACACCTCAGACTAATACAAAATAATATTGATTGTAACTATAATTGAAAGATAAAATTAAAATGTTAATATTTTTTAAAATAAAAGAAACAGAATAGATTTTATATTTTAAATGATGTATGCAAATCTTACACTATAGTAATTTTGCCCTCCCCTGCAGTCCTGGTTCCCCCCAACTGTCCTCCCCTGCTGGGCTGGTTCCCCCACAAACTGCCCTCCAATGCAGGCCTTAGTCTCTCCCAACTGCCCTCCATTGCTGGCCTGGTCTCCCACAACTGCCCTCCCCTGCAGGCCATCTTGTGGCTGCCATCTTGTGTCCACATGGAGGCAGCCATCTTTGACCACATGGGGGTGGCCATGTTGTGTCTTGAAGTGACAGTCAATTTACATATTACTCTTTTATTAAATAGGATATTAGACCCAGTTTATAGTTTACAGCAGCAAATACTTTTTTTTTGGTTAATTCTCATCCAAGGATATTTTCTCCATTGATTTTTAGAGAAAGTGGAAGGGAGGTGAGGGGAGAGAAGAGAAAAGAGAAACGAAACATCAATGTGAGAGAAGCACATAGACTGGTTGCCTCCTGCACATGCCTGGACTATGACCGGGGATTTAACCTGTAACCCAGGTACGTGCACTTGACCAGGAATCGAACTTGTGACCTGTTGGTGCACAGACCAACACTCTAACCACCTTGCCACACTGGCCAGAGCAGCAAACACTTTTTGATTGTAAAACTATACTGGCTTTGGGGATTTAGAGAGGAGAAGCTTGTCTTGACTCTTTTAGGAGATAACCATGTACTAGATTGTAAATAGGTATATTGATATATTTCCTAAGCTAGGAAGAAGTACTTTTGTTTGATACATCTCTAACTCTGCTTCTATAATTCTTCAGAACTGAAACCACATTTTGGAGTCTGAGAGATATTGTTTATATGAAAACATATGAAAAATCATACTTTTGGGCTATGTTTCTGGAAGATGTAGAAAGCACAATGTGGTTTTCTGTAATGCTAAATGTCAGTTCTAACACAGGCCTCATTTTAAAATATTTTAAGTTCAACACCTCCCTCTAGTGGAAAAAAGGAAAACTCCATTACTTCCAGTGTTCTTAATATCATTTTATTCTTTATATACACATACACTTCACTGTAAAGATCCAAGTAGCTTTTGTTTGGATTAGAAAATAGATTCTTTGACAAAATTGGAAGAATTTTCTTGGAAGGAGGCAAATTAATTTTGTATGAGATGTTTTATGGATCTTTTTCATTTTCTTGTATGTTATACTGTATCCCAGACTTGGGTTGTATTGATAAAACCATAAAATTAAAACAAGTATATGAACATATAAAAAAATAATAGGGATTAATATAACCAATATCCAATATAACAAACCAATTCCATTAATATAGCTAATATGTACCTTCTAGATAATGTATTTGTCGTATTTGCTTCAGAATAAAAAACAAACAATAAATTGTTAGATCACTGGAGACTATTCTGAATCATTTCACCCTCCCACCACACCCCTAACCCCAACAGATGAACATTATTTTGAAGTTGGTATTCAATTTTCTGTTTGTGTACGTTGATTGTGTATCATATTATGTTGTTATTTTCTTTGTTTACAGAATATCGTACCGTACACCTTATCTTTTCCACTTGTTTTATTGATATTTATTCAAGTTAACAAAGTAACTCTGGTTCATTCAGTTTAACTTAAGTATGGTATTTTATCCTATGCATATACCATACTTGATTTATCCATTACTTGATTGATTGAGACTTAATTTTTTTCCAAGTTTGAATTATTGCAGATAATTCTCCTGTGAACACCAGGTACTTTTGTTTATATGTGTATGTACTTAATGATTATGCAATTTAATACATGCCACGTTGTTCTCCCAAATGGTTATACCAATGTGAGAGAAGACTTTATTTCTCTGACAGTCTCTTGCACACTTGGTATTTTTCAGATTTAATTTTTTCGGCAGTATTATATATATATATATATATATATATATATATATATATATATATATATATGAAACTATATCTCATTCCTGTATAATTTTCTATTTTCTGACATTGAGCATGGTATGTTTATTGGATATTTATGTTTCTTTTTTGAACTGCCATTTTATATTTTTTCTTTTGGATTGTTTATATATTTTTATTAGTTTATAGGAACTTTTTATATGTTTGGTTACCAGTTCTTGGTTATTAATATCACTATTGCAGACATCTTTTTTCTCTTTGTGGAGACAATTTACATTGTGTTTGACGTACAGTTTAAATTTTTAAAAAAATATATATTTTACTGATTTTTTACAGAGAGGAAGGGAGAGAGATAGAGAGCTAGAAATGCTGATGAGAGAGAAACATCGACCAGCTGCCTCTTGCACACTTCCCACTGGGGATGTGCCCGCAACCAATGTACATGCCCTTGACCGGAATCGAACCTGGGACCTTTCAGTCTGCAGACCAACACTCTACCACTGAGCCAAGCCGGCTTTGGCTACAGTTTAAAATTTTAATGTAGTTGAATTTATCAGTCTTCATTCATAGTGCTTTTTATGACCTGTGTAACCTAAAATTATAAAGAGAATATATATTTTTTTCTCTAATATTATTCTTTGCCAAGTGGATAGCCAAATGCCCCCTTGCCAGTTATTCAGCTGTCTATTCTGTTACCAATGAATGATTTATAATATTGTCTATTTCACATTCAAGTTTCTTTATATCTAAGGCTTGTTTCCTGGGCGCTCTGTTCTGTTCCACTTTTATATCTATTTATGAATCAATAATAAATGTTTTATTTATCATGGATTTACAGTAATTCTTGATCTCTACTAGGTCAATTTTCCCTCTCTTTATTCTTAATTTTTTTTGGGGAAAAAGGAGAGTTATTCTTAGCCTTCAATGTTCTGTGTGAGTTTGAGGATTGGCTTCTTGTATGCTACCAAAAAATCTTGTAATTTTGGTTGGGATTGGGTTATATTGCTAGATCTATTTGGCAAAGAGTTGGTGTTCTCAGTGCATTTTACTTCTATTATCCATTCTTTTATATTTTTGCTTTATTTTCTGGAGGTATTTCCTCAATTTTATATTGCAGCCTTTGTATTGCATTTTTATTTCTGCTTTTGGGTTTTTAATTTCTAAGAGTTTATTCTTATTCTTTGACTATATATTTTTATAGTAAACTCTTTTTGTTTCATGTTTGTAATATCTTAACTTTCTATGAATATAAGTCATACTTATATTGAAGGTGTTTTTTTCCTGTCTCTCTTGATTATTTTTTTTTTCTGGTCATCATTTTTATTTTTTGGTGTTAACAGTTCAGGCACATAGTGAAGGTTGTTAAAACAACAGAAGCCCATATTATCCTGATAATGTAAATTTAATCTCCAGATATGGTTTTCACATAAAAAAATTTTGACAGACTTGAGACCCTTAAGTAAAATATGAAAATAATATCAAGCCACTTTTTTTGAAATTGCTTTTAGAAAAGTTATATCTTTGCTTTGTTTTATTAATTTAATTAATGCAACAAATTAATTTACTCATTAAAACCCAAAGTTTTAGAAATATTACATTGTTCTCATTTCCCCCCAAATTTTATTATTGTAAATTATGAGAAGTATCAAAATTGTATCTAGTTAGTACACTCTTTTTCCAGGATAGAGAGGGACTTTTGTCAGGGTTATTTTTGAGTTTATTTGGAAAAAGAGATTGAGATATTAAAGTAGAAGAGTGCCTGTTATTATTTTTCTTTCAGTAGCATAAGAGAGATTTGAGAAATTGAATACGTGAGAGAAAATGAAACACAGCCATCTAGTGGATGCAACTTTAAGAGCTGGAAGCTATAAGCGTAAAGTACCGTGAGCTCTCATCAAAATCTCTCCTGGGTTATTCTGAGGCATCCAGGCCACGCATTCCTCATCACCCAAGGAGCAACGTCCACTTGTATTACTAAATACTTAAAAATTTTAACGAAAGGGAAAAACATTATACTAATATATGACAGTTGAACTACAGAATTCTGTAAAGATCCTCAGAAGCTATTTGAAGTAGCATAGCATTTTAGTAAGCTATCCACGTTTCAGTTGTAATATATATTGATTAATTAAATCTGATTAGATTTAAAAAATTGTAAACCTCCAATAATGCTTTTACAACATATGTATATCCTGAAACATTGCTAGAATATAAACTTGGCCTCCCCGGCCTATGCAAATTAACCTATTGTCCCAGTGGAAGCACAGACTTAGTTACTTACTGTCTACCACAGAATACACGTTAGTCAATGTTGGCTTATACATTCTGTTGATGCAAAAATGAATGTTTTTCAGGAGCAAGATAGTGCTGTACAAAGTATGCACAAGAAAGTAGAAAAATTAGAAACCGAACACATGGATTGCTCTGACCTTTTACGGCAACAAAC
Organism: Pipistrellus kuhlii; assembly: GCF_014108245.1. Classification (NCBI taxonomy): domain Eukaryota; kingdom Metazoa; phylum Chordata; class Mammalia; order Chiroptera; family Vespertilionidae; genus Pipistrellus; species Pipistrellus kuhlii. The sequence goes on from NW_023425427.1 coordinate 43,395,531, forward strand.
AAGTGAACTTGAACTTAGCACTCAACGAGAGGAACGTCTTCGAAAAGAATTTGAGGTATACTTTCTCATTTTTTTATAACATACTAGGGCCCAGTATACAAATTCTTGCACCTTGAAAGGAACTGTGGGTTGCTAGGCTGCGATGGGCACAGGGGTGGGTCATTAAACTCAATGTGTCATTTAATTTTGTTTTGGGAATTTTAACCAAAGAAATATATAAAGGCAAGAATGGCAATAAGAATTAGAATTTTTGGAAAGAAGGAAGTATGATTCTTCTTATTATAGATATTGTATAACCTTCAATAGTCAAGAAAATCAACTTTAAAATTATTAATGCGCCGAAACCAGTTAGGCTCAGTGGTAGAGCGTCGGTCTGCGGACTGAAAGGTCCCAGGTTCGATTCCGGTCAAGGGCATGTACATTGGTTGCGGGCACATCCCCAGTAGGGGTTGTGCAGGAGGCAGCTGGTCGATGTTTCTCTCTCGTCTCTATCTCTATCTCTAGTCTCTATCTCTCTCCCTTCCTCTCTGTGAAAAAATCAATAAAATATATTTAAAAAAAAATTATTAATGCCAGTAAGAATATTTAGCTAGGAGGCTAGAAAGAAAATAATATCCTATATACTAAAAGGTTAATATGCAAATTTACCGAATAGCGGAATCACTAGTTGTTATGATGCGCACTGACCACCAAAGGACAGACACTCAATGCAGGAGCTGCTCTCTGGTGGTCAGTGCGCTACCATGGGGGGAGCGCTGCTCAGCTGGAAGCCAGGCTCTGCGGCTGCGCTAAGGAGGTCAACTGGACGTCCTCCAAGGGCTCCTGGACTGTGGAAGGGTACAGGCTGGCTGAGGGACCCTCCCAGAGTACATGAATTTCATGTATTGGGCCTCTAGTAGGATAATAATTATGTTTATACTAGAGGCCCAGTGCATTAATTCATGCATGGGTGTGCATCACAGTGACCAGTCGTTCTGCCATGAGGTCAATTTTCATATCAACCTTTTATTATATAGGATAGTATTTTTTTTTTTCTAGCCTCCTAGCTAAATATTCTTACTAGCATTAATAATTTTAAAGTTGATTTTCCTGGCTATTGTCCTTTACAGTGGCTGCGGAGATCGGGCCTCAACACTCACTCCCAGCCTCACAGCCCCATAGTCCCGTCTGGCACCCCGCCTTGGCCTGGCACCACTCACTCACCTGCTCCACTCTCCTGCCTTTGTCCCACTCTCATCTGGACCCATTGGGGCCAGGAGTGTCCCTGATGCCCACCATGTTCCATGCCGCCCTCTGGTGGTCAAGCACACATCATAGCGAGTGGTCAAGCTCCCGGTCTCCTGATCAAACAGGGGCAATTTGCATATTAGGATTTTATTATATAGAGTTCTTACACACTAGCAATAATCCTAAATAATATACCGTATTTTTCGGACCATAAGACGCTCCAGACCATAAGACGCACCAGTTTTTAGAGAAGGGAAATGAAGAAAAAAAGATTCTGAAACAAATAGTGTCCTAAAATATTTTATGTGCATTAAAACCCAACATCACAGTCATAAACACATGTAATCAACCCTGTAAAGTAAACAGCAGCATTTAGAACCATTTTAGAGCCGGGCAAGCACACAGAGACCACACAGAGCCGGGCAAGTAAAAAAACTTTTTTTTTAAAGTATATGTGTAGGCTATATTTGGACCATAAGACGCAGGGACTTTTCCCCCCCACTTCTGGGAGAAAAAAAGTGCGTCTTATGGTCCAAAAAATACGGTATAAAGAGCCAGGGTCTGTAACATCCAAAACAACCGAATGAACTACTGAATGCCAGGCTGTGCATGCAGCAGGCTCAGGTGGGTGGGGACTGGTGAGAAGACTGAAGTGTTGACCTCTTGGTCCCTCCTGGGTTGCGGGCGCCTTGGAGACCCAGTACTGACTGCCACCGCTAAGGTGGGTGTGATGTGATTTGTTGGGGGGCCCTGCCATTGCCTCACGGTCATCTGCAGAGGGAGGCCCAGACCACCAGCTGGGGGGCTCTGTGATCGCCCCAAATGAAGGCCCAGGTTACCTGGCAGGTGGCAGTTGGGGGGGCCTCCCTCTGCGGGGCGATCAATTGCTGGGCTCCTGGTCTGTGAGAAGGCACAGGCCGGGCTGAATGAACCCTCTTCCCCCAATGCATGAATTTTGTGCACCGGGCCTCTATTCAGAAAATAAAATACTAAAAAAGTTTTTTTCACCATAGTGACAAAAATGGTAATATAATTAACAACAAATATATTAGAAATTATGAAATGTAACTGATAGTCTTAAAAGAAAATTGGAAGACATCTTATAAATACTTAATATTGTAAAGACAAAAATTGTCCCCAGATTATATTATGGCTTAAAGCTGTTCCAGTGAAAGCTCCAATGGAATTATTTTGGGAAGACAGATTCTAAAATTCATGTGAAAGACTGAAGAGCCAGATGAGAATATTAAACATTTTGATGATTTATGAGTGGAGACTTATATTATCAGTAGTAAATACATACTGTAAAGCTTCAGTAACATATCAGTTGTCATTTTTGGTTGTATGCAACAGAAACCAACTTTGGTTAACTTAAAAAGGGACTTCAGAGGAAGAATATGGGACTCTTATTCAGAGAATCAGAATGCACACTGTGAGGAATCAGGCTCAGAAAGCATGAGCCCCAGACCTCCAAAGATCTCTGAAGCGGAAAAGATAGAAGAAATTAGGGTGAACTGGTATCAATAATTTTCATTCAAAAGTAACTTTTGGGGGGGGGGCAATGGTAAAATATGTACACAGATAATAATTTAATAAAAAAAAAATTAAAAACAAAAAACAAAAACAAAAACAAAAGTAACTTTATTCAAAAGTTACAAAATCCAGGAACAGAACATTTTATTGAAAGAAGTCTTTTGCCCCAAATAAATCCCTCTCAGTTCTACTAAAATTGAAGCCCAAATACATTCTTTTATTTATTTAAAAAAAATATATTTTATTGATTTTTTACAGAGAGGAAGAGAGAGGGGTAGAGAGTTAGAAACATTGATGATAGAGAAACATCCATCAGCTGCCTCCTGCACACCCCCCACCGGGGATGCGCCACAACCAGGGTACATGTCCTTGACCGGAATCGAACCAGGGACCTTTCAGTCCGCAGGCCGATGCTCTATCCACTGGGCCAAACCGGTTTCGGCACAAATACATTCTTATAGAGAAAATCAGGGTGCTGGTACCATAAAAAGGGGAAAGATTGTTGCATGGCCAGAAAGTACAATAACTTCAAAACTAGACTTTCTATTTTTCATTAGTACTACTTTTAACATTTTTATTTTTCAATTACAGTTTAGATTTAGTCTTATTTTTTAATTTGTTTCAGGTGTACATCATAGGGTTAGACAACCATATATACTTTACAAAATTATACCCCTCATATTTTAAGTCCCTACCTGGTGCCATACACAGTTATTACAGTATTATTGGTTATATTCCCTGTGCTATACTTTACATCCCTGTGACTATTTTGTGATACTAATTTGTACTTCTAGATTCCCTTCACCTTTTTTTACCCAGGCCTAACCCTATCTTCTCTGGCAATTATTAGTCTGTTCTCTGTATCTATGAGTCTCTTTCAATTTTGTTTGTTCATTTAATTTGTTTTTTTTTTACTGTAGATTCTACATATAACTGAAATCACATGGTATTTACCTTTCTCTGTCTGACTTTACTCACTTAGCATAATATTCACTAAGTCCATCATGCTATTGCAAATGGTAAAATTTCATTTTATTTTTATGGCCAAGTAATAGTCCATTGCATATATCTACCACTACATTTTTATCTACTGGTCTACTGATGAGCACTTCGGATGCTTCCATATCTTGGCTGTTGTAATAATCTTGCAGTGAAATAGGGGTGCATATATTCTTTCAAATTAGTGTTTTGGGTCTCTTTGTAATTATACCCAGAAATGAAATTGCTGGGTCATTTTTAATTTTTTTTTGAGGAACCTTCATGCTGTCTTGCATAGTGGCTGTACCAACCCGCAGTCTCACCAACAGTGCACGAGAGTTTTCTTTTCTCACATCACTTGTTTTTGTTGACTAATTGATATCCATTCCGACAGGTGTGAGATGATATGTGGTAGTTTTAATTTGCATTTCACTAATTATCTCTGATGATTAGTGACATTGAGCATTTTTTCATATGTCTATTGGCCATCTGTATCTCCTCTTTGGAGAAGTCTGTTTAAGTCCTCACTTTGCTTTTTAATTGGATTGCTTGTTTTTTTTTGGGGGGGTGTTGAATTTTTAAGTTCTTTATAAATTTTGGATATTAACTCCTTATCAGATGTTTTATTGGCAAATGTCTTCTCCCATTTAGTAGGTTGTAAGAACAAACCAATGGAACAGAATTGAAAGGCCAATAGTAGATTTGTAAAATATTTATAAAAACCTAGTATATTAAGCCTTGGCCAGGTGGCTCAGTTTGTTGGAGCGTCGTCTCATACACCAAAAGATTGCAAGTTCAATTCCTGATCAGGGTACATACATAGATTGTAAGTTCTACCTCCTATTGGTGCGGTATGGGCAGCAACTGATTGATGTTTCTCTCTCACATCAGTTCTCTCTCTCTCTCTGTCTCTCAATCTCTCTCTAAAAATCAATAAAACATATTCTTGGGTGAGGATAAAAAAATTTAGTTTATTAAGATTTTTTAAATCCATTAGGATATGACAGATTATTCAGTGAATCGTGTTGAAAGAATTGGTTAATCTTTTGATACAAAATAAAATTAGATTCCTATCTTACATCGTATTCTAAAATAAATTCCAGTTGGATTAAAAAGTGTGAAATATTAAAAATGATGCTAAACCAGAAGAAGAAAACTTGGATTAATTTTCTCTGTTCTCTTAGTGCTATATGATTTACTACTAATCATAAAAGCAGTGGAACAAAGTAATAAAGAAATAGATTTATAGCTTTGACTATGGAAATTAATATCATATGTGAGTGAAACCCTCCACTAAAGACAAAGATAAATGAGAAAAATATTTACAGCAAAGGGTAAATACATTTCTCTTTCTATGTCTCTATATCTCTGAGCAAACTGCAAATAACATTGCCATTTACTCAGCTGACAAAGAATGCAAGTGGGGCAGATTAGGAAGAGATCAGGAATTTGGTTTTAGGATATGTTAACAGACATGCTCATCAGACATCCAAGTGGAGATGTTGAGTAGGCAGTTGCATATGTAAGTATTGGTCTTAGGAAGTCTTAATGTAGGGACGATAAGGAGATGCGTGCCAAGTATTTCATTGGGAAAATTTGAGATGTTATAATTTATATAGGTCTTTTCACTATGTTTCTTTAGTTTCTGCAAAGGGTGATCTGCTAATTTCCCTTTTGGTGGTTATAAAATGGAAGAAGGAAATGGAGGAAGAGTCTGGGTATCATACTGTTCAGTAGCAGACTTTTTGCCCTGGTTTCAGTTTTGTGTACCTCTTTGCCCTGCCTGCTCCCTGTGTATCTGTATGTCCATGAGCCTCTGGTTCAGAGTCACATTCTCCAGATAATAAATCTCCAGTTTGTGCAGTGATTCTGGAGAGGTATTTTTGGCTATTTGGGGTGCAGGTGGATGCCTGGAAGTTAAAATTGTCATATTGATGATATTAAAAAAAAACAACCCAACAACTTGGAGTTACAGTTTACATGCTACAAATTAACTTATGTATAGTGTACCATTCAGTGTTTTTTAGTATATTCACAGAAGGACTCTCTGGCTTCTTAGTCAGGTTGGGCCATGGCCACGTTGTAGCAGGTCCAGGGTAAGAGCTAGTCCCAGACCAACTTTGGTCCTGAGGAATTGTCTTCAATACCTGTGAGGGGTGCAGCTCCCTGACCTCTAAGCTCAGGTTGAAACAATAGATCCAATTCATTGAAGCTGGAATGTTGTGGTGATGTATTTTATTTTGTTTAATTAATTAATTTATTTTTAAAAAATATATATTTTATTGATTTTGTACAGAGAGGAAGGGAGAGACATAGAGAGCTAGAAACATCAATGAGAGAGAGTCATCGATCAGCTGCCTCTTGCACACCCCCTACTGGGGATATGACCGCAACCAAGGTACATGCCCTTGTCCGGAATCGAACCCGGGTCCCTTCAGTCCCCAAGCCGATGCTCTATCCATTGAGCCAAACCGGTCTCGGCTGGTGCTGGTATTTTAACTGACTTATACCAACCATCACTCTACTCTTTACAACACGCAAGTGCCTTTAATGAAGTCAAACAGTCTTCTCTAACTTGTAGCAGCCATGTGTCTGCATCATCACAGAAGTCAGAGCAGGACCGTAGTGCTGATGGTAAAAGGGCAGTGTAGCAGTTGCTTTAAATTCATCTTTTAATTCTCACAACTCTATGAAGTCGATACTGTTCTCTAATTTTACAGGTGAAGCAGCAAGTTTGGTAGTGATTCAAGATCCCATCACTAGGTGTAGCTCTGCACAAGAAGCCTCACAGGTTAACTTTTTGGTTATGTGACCTCCAGAAAGACACCTCTCTTGAGGTTTAGTGTCCTGCTGCAACAGTAGAAATATTTAAACAGATTATTTCCCCCATCTTTTGGGGACGAGACCATAGTAGAGCTATTAAGAGCATAAGCTCTTCACAACATCTAATTACATATTACCTACAGACGTTTTCCAAAATTTGATAAAGGGAGCATATGTCAGCATATTGAGTGTTTTCCATGAGTGTGGCACAGTGAGCTGTAAGAAGGGGTATGAAGGACACAGTGGTGCTTAGTTGCTAGAATAGAAAGCACTGGAGGTGAGGGGAAGGCTTTCACACAGAAGTGGGACTGCAGCATGATGAACAGAACACAGGATGTGCTACAAGTTCTTACTGTTGCCCAGCTCTGAATATCTACACAGACCTCGTTTTCCAGAAGTCTTAGATAAAGGTATTTACTATTCAAAAAAAGGAATAGAGTTAAAGTTCTGAATATACTTAGAATTTAAGAAAATCATTTAGAAGTCACATTAGGATGCTGGAAAACCCTATGGTCATCACTAAACATATTTTAATTGTCTTAGAGGTGTGAAAAGTACTAGGTAACAGTGATTTATTTTTTGCTGATAAAATGCTTGATAAGCTAATTTAGACTCCATTGAGGAAATATCTAATGCCTAAACTTTAAGATTTGTTTTTATAAGTTAGTATTGATTTTTTTTTCCTTACAAAATATTTACTTGTCCAATTTATTTTTTTAATGATTAATGTTGCAAATATAAAATTGTTTCAGAGTAGTTTTATTTTGTGTGTGTGTTTTTTTAAGCTACTCTGTAAATACTTTTGCGAATACTTGGCCTCTGCTTTTGGAGAATTTGGACAGCTGGTGCAGGGGTGGGGTGCCTGACTTTTCCCAGATTATGAAGAGCAAATTCAAGGGTTTCTCCCCAGGCCCCACAGCACAGGCCCCTTTGTTCCTTGAGTGAAGAGGCCCAGCCTGGACTAGGACAATTACTTTGAGGGTAATCCAGATAGTCTCTTTTATCCATTTTATAAGAATTTTATAAGTGGGCAGGTAGAGTCCTTTGACTTATCGATGATTCTTCACCCTTAAGAAGTTTGCTTGATAATTTAGGGAATGTATTGGCTATTGGCCCAGATGATGACATTATAAAGGAGAAGGTAAATTTTTGAAGAGCACTTAATGCTGGTTTTTACATTCAATTGTGGAGACATTAACTACTAGTAATTCTAGGTATTTAAGAAATTGTCAGTGGTATTTAAAAAAATGTTTTTATTGATTTGTTTTGAGAGATTGGAAGTGAGAGGGATAGATAGAAACATTAATGAGAAGGAAATATCAATTGGCTGTCTCCTGCACACCCCCTACTGGGGATCAAGCGCACAACCCAGTCATATGCCCTCACTGGGAATTAAACCAGTGACCTCTTTGTTCATGGGTTGACACAACCACTGAACCACACCATCAGGGCTGTCAGTGGTATTTTTAATAAGAATTATGGGATAATAATAGTGAAGGGAAATGGTTAAAATTTTAATTAACTAGAATACATTATTTAATGTCAGTAATATCAGACTAAAGCAACAAATATAGTAGAAATTCAGCCTAGTAAATATTTTCAGGTTTAGTGAAGCTTTTCAATAGTTGCATTTTATGAAAGAGTGATTTCTTTATGTGCTTGGGCCAGAAAAGTTCATATATATTTTAAATCTGATAAGGTAAATACCATTGTGTGGCTTAATCATCCTAACATGAATCAATGGTTTCTTAGATTAAAAAAGCAAACAAACTCCCAATCCAATTTCATAAATGTGGTGCTGGATACCCAGAACCAAGGGAAAAGTGAACTGCAAAAAGAAATATCCATGGCTTTTATAAACCTCTCTACAACTAGGGGAGGTATTTTTTTTTTTTTTTATCATGGGAAATAAGCTTAACTCAATAAGAAAAGAGAAAAGAGAAGATGCAAACCTAATTCTGAGAGGATGGAAGAATCTTGTGAAGATTACAGCGGAGAGAATGGTCTTTGCAAATAAGTGGTGAATTGCTGCTGTCAGTCATATTCTACTATATTGTAGTAACATAAAGGGTAAAATGTAGCTTTCTTCTCTACCTTTCACTCCACTCAAGTGAAAAAGGAGAAGAAAATTGAATCTTATTTCTTATATTGTCCATGAAGGCTACTTCATGGGGTTCATCTTTTTAAAGCTATCATGTATTTGTAGGAATTAAACTCGCCCCCCACCTATTTGTGTTGATTAGCAATAAAGTAGGTAAATGATGAAATCACTTGGTTTATATAATTGTGCTTATAAGTATTATACATTTTATGAATTATCAGATTGTAAACTCATTAAAAAATATGTTAAATGCTTAAGTTTTTGTTGCCAGAAAAGGTTTTTAAAAATGATTTGTAGAGATGCCAAATTAATTACCATGCTAATGAGAATTTGTAGTCTATGAAGTCTGTTCCTGAAATTTCCTAGTTTTATTATCTGGTTTTCAAAATTATACCTAAAACTAATATAAACTCCCTCCCCCCCATTTAACTCTTTCCTCCCTCTCTCCCTTCCTCCCTCTTTCCTTCTTTCCTTTTTTCCTTCTTTCCTAGTTATTTATTTATTTTCATTACCATTTATCCCCATCTATGCCCTCTTCCACCCGCCCCCTAATCATCACACTGTTGTCCATCCCTCCTATTTTACACTTTGAGTGGTATATTTCATTATTCATTTCTTGTGAATAAAACAATTGCTGTGTTCTCTAATTCATCCTGCTGCCTTCATATGTCCATTCTGAAACTTTAAAGGCTCTGATTGTTTGCCATCCTCAGTGACTAACAGGTTTCTCTCCTCAAACCGCAGTAACCATGGTTAAGATGATGGGCACATAGAGCTCTGAATATCTGTACACAGCTATTTCTTGAGACTGCTATGTAATTTTAGAGTGAGGAGTGTTTTAAGTGAGCCTATTTATAAAAACTAACCTATTAATAAAACAGTTACAGATTAATTGTAATTTATAGCAGAGAATTATAAGGAATGTCCCTTAGAGGCAAATCAATTTTCATTTGTGACACAGATCTTTTTTCTTATTTGTAATAGAAATGCTTTTAGGTTTGTCAGCACCCCTTTTCACCTTAAAATAAGAGCTGAGAATCTAGTATAAGATCTAGCATATGGTAGGAAGAGAGAGGGATAGAGAGTTAGAAACATCGATCGGCTGCCTCCTGCACACCTCCTACTGGGGATGTGCCCGCAACCAAGGTACATGCCCTTGACCGGAATCGAACCTGGGACCTTTCAATCTGCAGACCGATGCTTTATCCACTGAGCCAAACCAGTTTCAGCTGTTCATTCGTTTTTAATAATCTTCTAAACATTTTTTTATAAAGTAGCATTTGCTTGATGGGATTGAAAATAAATATAACATATTTGGATTTCTGTGAAGGTAGAGTTCAGTGGATTGGATTTCCCTGACCTGGAGGTCAGTTATTCACTTTTACACAACAGTTCCGAGTCACAAAAGAAGCATTAATTTTGCTTCTGACTAGAATTGCTTTTCTCTTATATTGTGCTGGCTACTTAAAAAATAAGAGAGCTACTTAAAAAAAATCCAAATCTTCAAATAAGTGTGCCTTATAAAAATTTAAAATGTTTTATTGACAAAAACATAGCATATTGTTTTGTTAAATGACAAAATACATATGACACTTCTTTGAAAATTGTGGAATATTAATATTCATTTATAGGATTGACATAATCAATGACATTAATGTAAGTACACTCTCTTTTGTAGATGTGCTACTTAGCAATATCAGTGCTTTAAAAAAGAGCCCATATTAAAGATCAGACTAATTGAATAATAAATATTCCTTTTCAAGTTCTTTGATCAGGACAAGGATGATAAATAGGAAAGGACTCATAGATTATTTTTAGTTATAACCCTTCCCCAACCACCAATATATGTCAGGTTAAGTGGCATAATATGGTGCTTCTGTTTTTCAAGTACTTGTCAAATATTTAGAGACTTTGATCTTTTAAGATGTCTTTTTTGGTAATAAAAATATTTTGATATTTTCAGATTAAGGGCTTAAAGTACAGTAACTATACTTTTCCCTATACATAGGTAGGGAATTAGTATTATAATTATTTGTCAATGCACATATAATAAATTTAGTTACAGTCACTAAAATATAACAAATTATCCTTACCACTAAAGTAACCATTATAGACTTTGTCTGTGATGACTCAATCCCTTAGAATCATCTTTTTGAATATGGGTTATTACTATATTGGTAATTTGCAAAAATGTCCATTAATGGGAATATCAGGTGATAAAATCTGGAAAAACAGTTAAATACACAGCCACTTTCTATTTAGATAGCTGTTGACATTCTGGGGTAAACTTTGTGCAACTGTTTGGAAACAGTGCCATATCTGAGAAATTTCACACTACTGAGAAATCTCTAACTAGTTTGTACTTGTGTGATATTTCCTTCCCTATTTTTACTTTCTTTATTTAGTTGATCTAAACTGCTCTGCAAGGTCAGTAACCATTTCAGCCCCTAATCTGTTAGACTCGTATCCTGGACAGTATGGAGAAAGAGGGTTTATTTCATTACTTCACTTAATCTGTAGTGTGAGAAAAACAAGGCATGGTAACAGTTTAGATGAAAAGTGCGGCTGACAGCCAAATCCAGTCCCTATATTCCATATTTCTTCTTTAGTTTTTTTTTTAATCCTATCTAATAAAAGGGTAACACGCAAATTAACCATCACTCCATCACAAAGATGGCAGCACCCATAACCACAAGATGGTGGCACCCAGTCCGCTCAGTTGGGGAGGGGTGGGGGAAGGGGGAGGGAGACAACAGCTGAGTGTGGGCAGTGTGAGCGGCCTGGTGGAATGCTTGCTTCGTTGCCGTGCTGATGAGGCAAGTGTTCCACCCCAGCCGCAGAGAGCCTCTGGGCAGCGGGCATGGAGTGGCCACAGCGAGTGGGTGCAAGGGAATGCCTGTCTCATTGCTCTGGTGATGCGGCAAGTGTTCCCCGCCCAGCCGCAGAGAGGCCTCTGGGCTGCAGGCGCAGAGTGACCAGGCCCCGCAGAGAGCTACTGGCACACGGATTGGTGTGCAGGGCTACTAGTTTGTAAATAAAAGCTTATGATGTAAGCTTTCATGGCACCTTCCTTGGAAGTCCCTTTCTGCTCATTTCAGACATCCCACTTGGCCTTGCTTTTGAGGTCCAGCATCCAGTGGCTTGTTTGTAGTGCTGTAGGTGAACAAGCATCTCCTTGTCTGATGGTGTGGTCTTGTGCTTTAACACCCTTAGCGACTTTGTGAAACTCTGCCTGAGACATGCTAATGGGGTTGGTTGCAAGGATTCCAGGGAGCTCGTGGAGGCAGCGATGAGCAGGAAGCAGTATCCCGTTTTTCTTGATGTCCATGTTAGTGGACTAAATTTTGTATATCATTGTATATCAGAGTTTTACTGCCTAATTCCTTGCAGTTCACATATATCCTCTGAGCTGGGTTTATTCTACTGGAGGAGAAAATAATGTAGTAGGTACTTTTTTGTCCAGTCTTTCAGCAAATGCACACGCTTTCATAACTTTTGTGAAACTTTGGAACAGGTCCACGGAAGCCATGGAAACAGGTGTGTGGAGAACAAATGTCTCAATATGTTTGGTAATTCTGTTGCTGAATTGGAGCCTGCAGCTTATGCCCTGTGTTATGCTAAGACAACATGTATCGAAGGATTGGACAGGGGACATTATTCTCTGTATTTCCATCTTCAGATAATGAATACTTACTTTTCTTAAGTGCAGATTACCTAATTAATTGGGCTTAGTGTGATTTAATGAGATATGTCATTAAAAAAAGGTATGGTGAATACTTAGTATTTACTGAAATATCAATAAATCTCTTGGCAGTATATTGCAGTAGGAAAGGACATAAGAACCAGCTAATAACGGATAAATTATTTGACTGTTCTGTTATATAAAAACTCTGCTGTGCATAGTGTTAGGGAACAGACATGCATAGTGTAATATTTGTATTACAGGTGAACCCATGTCTAATTAAATTGACTTTATATATGAATTTGTGTTGGATTTTGTGTTTTAATATGAATTCTATTATGTCTTCTGCCCTTACTTTGTTGATTACATTAGGACTGGATACTGATGAGACAGTTTATGATTGTTGTACTATTTACTTAATCTTAGGCAGTATTATTGGGGAAAAAAATTTTATGAATAGCATGTTGATGTTCCTCTAGCACCCTCTGCTGGATATAAGGATTAATTCACCAGACTAGAATATTAAAAATATATTTATTAGCAGGGCTGGTTTAATTTAATAATGTCTATCAACAAAGTCCACTTTTGGAATGACTTAACTTAAAGATTTTAATATATTTTTGCTTTCCTTACTGATGAATTGATAGTTTTAGTAATAACAAACATTTTTTAAACTTGTTTCTTCTGGCTATTTCATTCAAAGTAGGAAAGTCTGAAAATAAAGATGTGACCTCTCATTTATTATTTCAGACCATTTCGTTTTGGCCTATACAGGAAAAACAACCTATTCTTGACTTGGAGTGAAAATAGATAACTAATTAATTAATGTGATATAACATATACATAAAAAATGAAAAGAAGACTTGATTCTTTTATCATGGGATAACTGAATATTCCATATTTTAACAAAACACAAGACTACTATTTTGATAGAGAAGCTTCTGCATATGCTTTTAAAAAATATATATATTTTATTGATTTTTTACGGAGAGGAAATGAGAGGGATAGAGAGTTAGAAACATTGATGAGAGAGAATCATTGATCAACTGCCTCTTGCCCACCCCCTACTGGGGATGTGCACGCAACCCAGGTACATGCCCTTGACAGGAATCGAACCCTGGACCATTCAGTCCACAGGCTGACGCTCTATCCACTGAGCCAAACCGGTTTTGGTTGCATATGCTTTTTGAAATCTAAAAAATTATATTAGCTTTGTTAAACTGGTTTCTTCCCTCTATCTCTATCTGCCTTTTATTAGCCTTTCTTGTTCTAATCCTTTATTCTTAATGTCTATGTGCTATTTTCTTGTGACTGGCTAGACTTCTTCTAACTTATAGAACCCAAAACAAGCATAATGAAGTCGACTATAATTCTTTAAGAACAGAAACTTCATCTTGTAGTGTTTACATTAATGCTCATTTTAAAATCTGGCTAAACATAAGAGCTTCTCTGTAGGAGTGGTACCATGCATAACTTATACCTGTAATCAGTGGGCTCCCTTGTTCCAAGGATTCAAAGGCAGCACTGGAGGGCACTTTTTTTCTTTTCTTTCAGAAACTGAGAAGTGGCTGTCACTTCTTTGACATTGTCTTTGGTTCTGACACTCAGGAATTAGTTTTATTTTTTAATTGAGATATACTTCACATATAATAACATTAACCTTTTTAACCTACACAATCCATTAGTATAAATCCCAAAGTTGTGCAGCATTGCTGTTGTCTAATTCCAGAACATTCTCATCACTCCAGTATGAAACTTCATCTCCATTAGTAGTCACTGCTCATCCTTCTCTTTGCCCCTAATCACTGGAAAGTGTAACTAACACACTTTCTATATCTATTGATTTGCTTACTCTGGACATTCCATATAAATGAAGTTATACAATATGGAGTCTTTTGTGTCTGAGCTCTTGCACTTGACATATGTTTTCAAGGTTCCTGTAAGTTGCAGCATGTATCGGTACTTAATTTTTATGGCTGAGTACTATTCCATTTACAGTTATATCACAATTTTTAAAAAAATATATTTTATTGATTTTGTACAGAGAGGAAGGGAGAGAGATAGAGAGTTAGAAACATCGGTGAGAGTCATTGATCAGCTGCCTCTTGCACACCCCCTACTGGGGATATGCCCACAACCAAGGTACATGCCCTAGACCGGAATCGAACCCGGGACCCTTCAGTCCCCAAGCCGACGCTCTATCCATTGAGCCAAACCGGTCTCGGCTATATCACAATTTGTTTATCCATTCACCAAGTGATGGTCATTCAGGTTGCTTCCACTTTTGGTTATTATGAAAAATGCTGTATGAACATTTTGTGTGTAAGTTTTTGTTTAAACATGTTTTCATTTCTCTTTGCTTATGCTAAAAAAAAAAATGTGTGTACAATTTGAATCATTAATTCCAGAGGGGTTAAATCTGAAAAGAAAGAAACATAATTTGAGCTATCAGCTGTTAAGTGTGTATACATTTTTTCACTCATTGTCATTAACCATTAGGGAGATGCGAACTCAAACTAAAATGAGATACTATTACATTCCTATTTGAATGTCTAATTCCTCCTTTCCCCCAAAAAAGACATACACAAATATGACCATGTCAAATGTTGGTGCTGATGTGTAAAATAGGAAACAGTATGAAAAACAGTTTGGCAGTTTCATAAAAATTAAATGTACATCTACAATTTGACCCAATCATTATACTCTTCATTATTTACCCCAGAGAAGTGAGAGTGTATGTCCATACAAATGCTCATAACAGTTTCAGCTGTAACTTTCCAAACTGGAAACAATTCAAATGTTCATCAGCAGATGAAGAGATACACCATTGGGAATGAACTATTGATATGTGTAACCACATGGATGAATTTAAAAATAATTATGCTGGGGAAAAAGGTAAATAATCAAGTGTACACAATGTATGATTCAATTTATATAAAATTCCAGAAAATATAAATTGACCTGTAGTGACAAAGAACAGATGAGCAGCTATTTCTGGATAGGCATGCAGTGGTCAGCACTGGATGGAGGAATTACTAAGGGGCACAAGGAATCTTCAAGGGATACTAGAAATATTTCTTGTTTTGATTATGACAGTGATTTCTTGGGTGTCTTTGTTGTCAAAACATCAAATTATACACGTTCAATATATGAAGTTTATTATATGTAAATTATACCTTTATAAAAAGGAAAAAGCAAGCAAGCTCTGGAACAGTCTTCCTGAGCATGGTTTTTACATGAATTAAAAAAAAAAGATTTTTATTGATTTCGGAGAGGAAGGTAGAGGGAGAGAGAGATAGAAACATCTATGATGAGAGAGAAAGATTGATTGGCTGCCTTCTGCACGTCCCATACTGGGAATGGAGCCCGCAACCTGTGCATGTACCCTGACTGGGAATCGAACTGGTTCATAGGTCGATGCTCAACCACTGAACCATGCTGGCCGGGCTACACGAGTTTTTAACATGACTTTTACTCTCCTGCAAAGGAAAGAAGAGAGGCCGTGGTAATTTAAAGTGTTAATTACAATTCTAGACCATAGTCAACCGTATCCACTTTAAATTTTATTTAAAACAAACTTTTTAATTTGCTTTCAGGCAACTACACTAAGAGTGAGGAAATTAGAAGAAAATATTGAAGCAGAAAGAGCAGCACATTTGGAATCAAAATTTAATTCTGAAATTATTCAGGTAAAATGTGAACAACTTTTTTTGTAGGACTTGATTAAGCTGGGAAAAACAGCATTATACTTAGAGAACCAAGGTGTGCATTTAGAATGGGTAGTATATTGTTAAGACACTCATTATCCTATTTACTATAAGGATATAGTCTTGACTGTATTAGAGGAGGAGTTTGCACAGTTCAGCACACAAGCCAGATTTCACTGTCTGGTCTTGTGAATTTTTATCTCATCTACTTTAATGCTACAGTGGCGAAGTGAAGTCGTTGCAGCAGACACCTCATGGCCTGCAGAGTCCAAAATTTTATTATCTGGCCCAGAAAGATTTGCTGATCAGAGTGTTCTTTTTATTCACAGTAATAGGATGAATTTATTTTGGAAAACATTAAAAATATGCAACTTTATTTATAGAGTGTTTATCCTGTACATATTGCTTATCAGTGTATTAAAAGCTGCAGGTAAAAAAGCGAAGGAGCTTCTTTTGGCACTTACATTCCATCACCAGAAATACTATATGAATATATAGATAGATGAAGAGATAAAAATATGAAATACTAAAATACTATGGGAATATAATAAAAGGATTAAATCTGAGAGGGGAATTAAAAAGATATAATGGCCTATAAAGATCTAATGCTGTCTCTTAGGCCTATAAAGATATAATGCTGTCTCTCAAACAGGGGAAGAACAATTACCTTTAGTTGAAAAAAAATCATTTATTATTTTTAGAAAAGAAGTATCAAGGGACTAGGAGGTCAAAATTAGGCACTTGGATGGGGCAAGTTATATCATACCCAGCCTATACTTTTCCCTAGCACAGTTAACTATTCTTCCACTCTTCCTCCCTTTTGTTAAACATGTTGAGAAAGCCCTGGCTGGTGTGGCTCAATTGGTTGGGCATCCTCCAGTGCACCAGAAGGTTGCCTGTTGGACTCCTGGTCAAGGATAATGCTCGGGTTGAGGGTTCGATCCCTGGTAGGGGATGAGGAGGAGGCAACCTATCAATGTTTTGCTTTCACATAGATTTTTTATTTGACTCTCCCTCTCCCTTCATCTCTCTAAAAATTAAATTAAAAAAAAATCTTTAAACAACAACAACAACAAGCAAACATGTTGGAAAGGGAATAAACTGTCTTTTCTCTATTTCCCTTTTTTAACCAAAGAAAAAAGAAAGAAGTGTTTGGATGGATGATAATCTGCTGTTGATAAAGTATTCTACTCAATTTGAGATTGATGCATTTCCTTGCTCGCTTTAATTACTTTTCTCTCACCTGGTAGTTGCGGATTCGAGACCTTGAAGGAGCTTTGCAGGTAGAAAAGGCCAGCCAGGCAGAAGCTGTTGCTGATTTGGAAATGATCAAGAATGAATTCAAAGAAGTTGAAAGTGCATATGAGCGAGAAAAGCATAATGCACAAGAGAGCTTTGCAAAACTAAGTTTGTAAGTGTTTTATTGTACCATTCTCTAAACTAATTTAAAGAGTTTATGAAACCTACATAAGTGTGAATGTGTAGTATTTTAGATATATTGTAGCTCCCATTAATGTCAGTGGTAGATTGGGGGTGAAGGACTTCATGAATGATAACTATACTTCCCTGTACAGGTAAATATGTAAATGCTCTTGGATTTTTAAGTATCATAGCTGCTTTAAGTAGTCTCAGAAATGCAGTTATTGCACTAGAAAGTAAATATTTTAATGCATTTTATATGATCTCTGCTGAGATAATACAGTATCTTAAAAGACCTTGATTTCTAGGCTAACATAAATGGTCTGTGAGGAGATGGATAATGTTTGAGATTTTCTCAAACTGCAGAAATAATAGTAGAGTAATGTATACTAGTGGCTAGTATGTGTGCTTACTTCTGGCCCAGCATCGCGTGGTTCCCCTCAATTTATATAACAGCTTATGAGGGAGCTACTCTTCTTATCTCCATTTTCCAGAGGTGGAAATTGAGGCTTAATGAGGGTAAGGACACACGGGCAATAAGTGGCAGATCATGATCTTTCTGACTCCTACTAATTTTAACCTTTTTCAATGCAACAGCCTTTTATCTGGAATATTTTGTGGAATGCTTTAAGAAATTTATACTTTTAAAATATGTTCCCTCCAAAAGTCATTAGAAACATTTCAAATCATTTTCCCTATTTTCCCACCATTGTTATGGACTTGATAATAGGTTGGCAATTAGAGCTATGTATTTATTTTTATTTATTTATTTATTTATTTAAAAATATATTTTATCAATTTTTTACAGAGAGGAAGGGAGAGAGATAGAGGGTTAGAAAAATCAATGAGAGAGAATCATCGATCAGATGCTTCTTGCACACCCCCTACTGGGGATGTGCCCGCAACCAAGGTACATGCCCTTGACCGGAATGGAACCTGAGACCTTTCAGTCCACAGGCCGATGCTCTATTCACTGAGCCAAACCGGTTTTGGCTGTATTTATTTTTAATGCTTGTTTCAATTTATGACAAATAGTTTATGGTTTTCCATTTAAAGCAGTAATATAAAGATTTCTTTTACAATACTTAATTTAACTTAAAGTATTATTTCAATCGTAATTATTTCAATCATTTCTAGCTTTCATAATCGTAAATATGAGTATGGCAAAAATCATAAAGATGGCACTTGAAAGAGAGTTAGAAAAAATTTAAAACTCTTTCACTTTGATTACTTTTATTAGTAATGCTTTTATAATATTTTCAACCAGTAATTAAAAAAAACCCTTTATTGTTGAAAGTGTTACATAATTCCTCTTTTCCCCCATTGACTTCCCCCACCACCCACCCCAAGCCTTCAGAGACATAGAAGCATGGAACAGACTGTCCAATCTTAGAGAACTTGTATGCGTATATGCATAATCCCTGGACTCAGCCAGTAATTTAAAAAATATATTTTTATTGATTTCAGAGAGGAAGGGAGAGGGAGAGAGAGATAGAAACTCCTGCACACCCATAACTAGGAATTGAATCGTGGCCTCCTGGTTCACATAGGTTAGCCATTGAACCACACTGGCTGGGCTGTTGTTACATTCTTAGCTGAGCTATTTAAAAAAATAATAGAATAGGAATGCGGCAGGAAAGAAGGTATCTTTTCTACTTCCACCTTCTTTTTTTCCCCTTTCTTGCCTAAATTTTCCATCTTTTAAGTCCCAACTCTTCTCTACTAGAATTCCAAGAGGCAGGGCTCCCATTAATCTTCAGTCCACTCCTGCCCTGCTCACTTTCCGTGGGTGGGGCTGTTGGCAGAAGTGTAGGAACCAACTTCTTTGGATTGTGCATGAGATTCCTGACAGCAAGAGGATGGTCTCATTTCAATGGACTCAGTTTGGATTTTATTTATAAAAAACCCCAAATAACAGTTGCATTAATTTTATATTTGCTGAATAACAATAATTTTAATAGAGAATTTTAATAAAAATTATTGTTGACAATATAACAGATGTGCCCCACCCCTCACCTTTGCCCCCCTACACCCAGACCCTGCCCCACCCCAGACTTTCTCCACACTATTATTGTCTGTATACATGGGTTATGTATTGATATATATGTATATATATTCTTTGGTTAATCTCTTCCCATCCTCTTTACTCTCCTCCCCTCTGAGATCTGTCATTCTATTCCATACATCCATGCTTGTGGATCAAATCAACACAAAACGTATCTTGCTTATAAAGTTGGGCATATACAAATATCTGCTAACAAAAGATATTTAAGAATGTGCAACCCCTTTTATCTGCAAAAAAATAAGGATTTTATTTAAAATATATAATATATATATATATTTTTTTCTTTTTTTTCCTTCTTCTTTTTTTGACCACATAAAGCCTTTTGTCTTGAAAGTACATATGCCACTTGTCTAACAGGTATATAATATGACTTGATAAAAAGCATATTTGAAAAACTTACTCTGACACTTAAACTTTGCAGAGTAGAAAGAGAGTATTTTTCCAAAAACAAGAAACTAAATGAAGAGATTGAGGAGCAGAGGAAAGTAATTACAGATCTTTCAAAGAGGCTCCAGTATAATGAAAGAAGTTGCAGTGAATTACAGGAAGAACTTGTAATGGTAAGGATAAAAAAGCCTATGGCAATTATTTTATTGGGTCATATTTGATGTTTAACAGGTTTTTTTCCCCTCATAACATGCTACGAGATAATAGTTGGAAAGTAATTTTAGTGACATTGATATAAAATTTTAAAACTAGAGATGCTGATTACAACTAAGATGTACATAATAAAACCTCTCTCTTTTGGAATTATTGGGAAAATGAATTGAATTTGTGAAAACTGAATTTATAGAATGTCTTAAAATTTATTCTGTGGTTTTTACTTACCTTTTCATTTATTTTTAGGTGCATAAAACAATGTTACCTAGGTGGATGGGGGGGAGGGAATCAGGATTTATAATTAGCACATCTAAAAGACTCCCTTTTGTAATGATTTTGTACCTGATAACTTTGTTTCCATTCCGCAATAAACTAGCTTGCACACTATCACCAAGTTTATCTTTCTAAAATATTGATCTGTTCTTGTCACCCTTTATTAAAAAAACAACAACAACCATCAATGTCTCCCTGTTGCTTTCTGAATAAAGTCCAGCTTCTTGTCTAAGGCCCCTTTCTTTGGGCTCCCTGCTAACTTTCCTAGCTTCTCCTTTTGCCATTGCCTTACTCCAGTCACAGTAGAGTCCTTTGGCTTCCTAAACACATATGCATTATTATATCTTCTTGCTTTTATTCAAATTGTCTTTTTCTTTGACCCACATTGATTAAAATGCTCCTTCTCTTTTTTCTATTTACAAATTCCTGTATATCCTTTAATACCCCGCTCTGATAACCTTGCAATCTGTGAAGCTATCCATGATTCCCTGAGAATCCTGCCCCTCCCCCACTTTGTATTTCTTTAGTACTTTGTTTAGCATCTTTAAAATGGCACTTACCAAAATCTGATGTGTCCTAAAAATTGTGACTGCATTGAAGTTAACTTAAATCATCCCATATACCAAGATTACACTATAGTACTTGCCTCAAGAAACATATGCTAGGCCAGTGGTCGGCAAACTCATTAGTCAACAGAGCCAAATATCAACAGTACAACAATTGAAATTTCTTTTGAGAGCCAAATTTTTAAACTTAAACTTCTTCTAACGCCACTTCTTCAAAATAGACTCACCCAGGCTGTGGTATTTTGTGGAAGAGCCACACTCAAGGGGCCAAAGAGCCTCATGTGGCTCGCGAGCCGCTGTTTGCTGACCACTGTTAGGGGGATTTAAACTGGAATCTAACTGAGACCATTGAGCCACACTGGCTGGGCTGATGCAGCATACTCCTACTCTGCAGTTTGCTGAGAGGAAGAGAGAGATAGAAACACCAATGATAAGAGAGGGCATAAGGTGTACAGTAATGCCCCATTTCCTCTTGGTCTACTTCAATTTCAACTATATTTCATAACTCTTAGTGATATCAGCTATTGAGGGAAATAAGCATTTTTTCTTCTTGTTAAAAATCTTCAGGTTATACTAAGAAGTTGTGGCCAAATCGATGCTGCCCAGGTTAAGAGGTAAAGATGGTATAAAACTGAAATGCTGTAATTTTCAAGTGATCTAGTTTTATATATATATATATATATATATATATATATATATATATATATATATATTGATATATATTGATATATATTGATATATATTGATATATACATTCTCCATTCAACTCAAGATGGTCAGTGTGTTCTAATCCAGGGATTGGTATCATTTGCTCTGTGGTTGAATTTGATGTTTAAGTACTTGGATTTGGGGTTTTAGAAAGTTTAGAGCTCTCTGGGTAGCATAATCTGGTGCCTGTTAGGTGCTACATTAGATTTCATGGGCTGTTCCATCTCTTGACTCCTGATTTAGGAAGTTGAGTCAGTGGTGGGTAAAAACATGTCAGAGTTATTGAGCTGAGTCTTGGATTTGGTCTGCTTGCTTATGAGTTACTGTACTAAATAGTTTGGAAATTGAGCAGCAGTGATAACTGGGTATGTAACAGTAAAGAATACAGTCGCCAATATAAGTTGCATGCATCCTCCTAATTTTGTCCTTCCAGCACTCCAATGACTATCATAGATACTTCTGAGAGTATGAGTGTTTTGTGGTTGAAAAAATGTACATTTTTTAACATTGATAAGTTGGTAAATGATCTGAAATGAGGCAAATTGTAGTTTACTAGCAACCTCTGTCTGCTTGTTTGGGCCCTTGGCAGTCATCCTATAAAGCACTATTGTTTTATCATAGTGATGAAGATTGTGGGTTGTTTCTTCAAAGCTTGATGCATTACTAAAAGCATTTGAAGATCTGTGAATAGTTCCTTGCTTAGGAGTTAAAGGGATGTTCAAAAAACATACTCAGCTTGCAGCCTAAATGATTTGTAGTTTATTTGAGTTAATAGTTCAACCTAACTATTTATAGTTTTCTCTTCATTTTTTCTTTTCTCTTAAACCTCTAGCTTCATGTCTTATTTTCTTCCATCTTTCTGTTTTCTTCTCCTCCTCTTTTTTTCCTTCATTATGATTAGCTCTCTCTTTTAACTTGCTCTGTTTTGTTGTTCTCTATCTCTCTACCTCACTATAGTATGGTTTGGCTCAGTGGATAGAGCGTCGGCCTGTGGACTGAGGTATCCCAGGTTCAGTTCTGGTCAGGGGCATGTACTCTGGTTGCAGGCACAACCCCCAGTGGGGGGTGTGCAGGGGGCGGCTGATCGGTGTTTCTCTCTCATCGATGTTTCTAGCTTTTTATCCCTCTCTCTCCGCTCTGTAAAAAAACTAATAAATATATAAAAAAAAAAAGAAAAAAAAGGAAAATTTAAAATTATTTAATAAATATTTATTTAATGAAAATAGTATCACACTAAATAATACGTACAATTTTAAAAAAATAAAAAAATCTATAATTTTTCCCAAAATTATTTTTGTTGTATGTATTCCAGTATTGTCTTTTCCCCCCCCCTTTCAATAGATTAGTGGCTTTTGGGAGCAGGTTTTTAAAATTTGTTCTATGAAGAGATATCTATCAAATTAAGTAGTTTAAGCACAGAAAATGGAATTTTTCAGTTTCTGCATCCTCAAAGTCTAGCTGTTATTTTTGCTTTGAATTCATAATTGGTTTTGACCAAAAATAAAATGATTTAGGAAGGTTTTACCTTTTGTTTTGGAAATGAAACTTTGTTTTAATGACATTTCATGACCCTATGTACTCTAGTGTGTCTTTCCCATATTTCTTTTGAACATAATAATTCCAGTATTTTATAGATTATAGATGAGAAGCAGTAATTACCTACAGGTAATTTTTCTCTCCCTTTGAGGTAACAGCTTGTTTTCTAGTTTAGGTCATGTTCATGGTCATTATTCAAGTCTTAGTTTTTATTTTCTCTGTTGCATTGCAAGAGAAGATTAAAGCCTCTTTTCTCCATAGGTTTGCTAGTGAGATAAAGGTATTAATAATATGCAGAGACTTAAGGAATTTTTGAAACTTAGAAATAACAATTAAAAAAAAAGTAATAACAATTGTATAATATATAGTATATTATAGCTTTTTAAAGCTGGAAGAGGTCATAGAGTTCATCTTGGTCAGGATACACAAGATATTAATAAACCAGTTGGAAAATGATAGCTCCCCAGTGTCAAGAGATATAATACAAATATAGAACATAATTTTGGAAAAAGTCAAAAATTTAAAACCCAGCCGACTTTAATTGTGATTTTATATTAATGAAATTAATAATTAAAGTTATGATTAGTCAATGAATAGTATATTATTATCCTTAATGTCACAGAATTAATAGAATTTCAACATTGGACACCTAAGGATTTAACAAAATTAGTTTTGTATTCTGTGTTATACAGTATTGAATTTGACTTTAAAAAGTTTTGATTAAAATTGAACTATTAATTTCAAAACCTATGAGTTTAATAATAATTTAATCAAGCATTAAATAAAACAGAATTTCCAGTTGAGTCTGCTCAGTGATCACACTTATTAAGGTCCAGGGGCTCAGCAGATCAGTTGGGTTTTTTAGTCATTATTGTGAATTTTTTATCTGCTTCTCTTGAAGCTGGGGAGCTATCATTTTCAAATTGGTATTATTAGAACTTGCTTTGTGCTTTCTACAATGAAATTTTTTAAGCCCATCATTTCTTGAGATTTGTTTTTCTACCACTCAGTAATATTTAGTTACAGCTCTAGGAGAGACCATATATTGGAAAGGGAATTCTAGTTCTTATGAGGTTTTGCTCAAAGCATATTTTATTCTCTAAAGAACTGTAATTGAAAATGGTCAAACACACACACACACACACACACACACACACACATACTGTGTGTGTGTGTGTGTGTGTGTATATATATATATATATATATATATATATATATATATATATATATATAAATATTCCCTATACTTTGGGACTTGGCTTATTATATAATGATAATGATTGCTAGCATTAGATAGAATTTGGGAAAGTGCTTTGATTGCTATGCTTTGTGGTAAAGTTAATGCTTCTTGATAATATTTTGCTTCAAATAATATTTTGCTTCAAATAATCTATTAGGTTTGCTTTAGAAGGACATGCTTCTGGTTTTACCAGAGGCATTTGAAACTATTGGGCTAAAAATATTCTATTCTGAATTTTACTAAAAACTTGTTGATTCCTGTTTTCACCCAGAATAATAGTATTTATACATGAGGATTGTTTTTGATAATGTAAATATCATTTTATGTCTCTTTTAATGTTTCTTAAAATTTAATATTAAGTAATATTCATTAAATATGTATATTTGTATTTAAATGCTTATTACATGGCTGACTTTCTAAATTTATAATGTTAGTATAAAGCTTTTTGAACTTTATTTTTACATAAGTTATTAAGTACCTGAAAATTCAAATCTCACTTTTGACCTGTGAAAAAGTAAAATGTTACTGTGTGTGTGTGAGTGTGTGTGTGTGTGTGAGAGAGAAAAAGAGAGAGAGAGAAGAAGGGGTATGTCAAGGCCCTTTATTCAAATTGGAAGGTACCATCTACTGAAAAATAAGTTAATTGTAAAGGTACATAAGGGAGGGTGACATTTCATCATACAATATATTAGCTACCATAATAGTATCAAATAAAAAGCTGCAGATAGTGACGATTGTGAAAGCTAAGCAGATCAAATTCAGTTCAGCTGAGCAAGTTCTCCTTCAGTCCTTACAGAAGCGCTGGGTATGCAGTGGTAGGTACTAGCTTGAAGATAATATGAAAAGGCGAGAGCTGTGGAGCAAGTGGATGTGATGTTGATTACAGTTTCCAATGCTCCACTTTTTATGCAGAATTCCTTTGTAATGGCTTAAAATATATTCAAGTTAAAAGTTCAGACACTTACTAGAGTTAAAAATGTTCAGAACTGTTTCAAACATCTGTATGAAAGAGAAACATTGATGGTCTGCTTTTGCATGTGTCCCAAATGGGGATTAAACCTGCAACCTAACCATGGGCCATGACTGGAAATCAAACCCTCAGCTCTTCGTTGCACAAGATAATGTTCCAGCCAACCAAGCCACCTGGTCATGGTACCAAACTTATTCTTTATGTCACATGGTAAAACATGTCAATCAAAAATTAGAAACAGTATTTTATCTTTAGTTGGCACTTTGTTTTTAACAAGGGTTTTGTTTATTTAGGTGATATATTCTGCTTTCATTCTAGAATTTCTTGCTCATCAAAAAGCTATTAAGAGCCTAGCCAGGTGGCTTATTTGGTTGCAGAGTCATCCCGTACACCAAAAAAAACCACAAAAAACAAAAAAAAACCCTCTTTTCTGTTCTCATCAGACACTCTGAAGGCAGGCTTCAGGTAATATCTGTAGATGATTTCCAAACCTGTCCCTGGTCTTTCTACTGAGCTTTGCACCATTATGTCCAGATGCGTCCCATTTTTTTTTTAAAAAATTACTTGTTCGTTGTTAGTTCAAAAATATTTATTTATTGGTTTGGTTCTGTGGATAGAGCATTGTCCTGCAGACTAAAGGGTCCCAGGTTTAATTCTGGTCAAGGGCATGTACCTTGGTTGTGGGCACATCCCTAGTAGGGGGTGTGCAGGAGGCAGCTAATGGATGTTTCTCTATCATTGATGTTTCTAACTCTCTATTCCTCTCCCTTCTCTCTATAAAAAAAAACAATGAAATATATTTAAAAAAATAGAATTCATGACTGGTCTTCCTGCTAAAAACAATCAAGCATGCAAGCAAATAAACAAAAATAAGCAAACAAAAAGAGCCAAAATAAGACCTTTTTCACCTTCACTGTACTCACTCATCTACTGAAATTGGCCCAGTTCTCTTAGCCTATAATAAAAACTTGGGATCAGTCCTGGGCCCTTCTTTCATCGGTGCACTTTCCCAGCCTTTTCCAATCCAATCCAATCCAATCCAATCCAATCCAATCCAATCCAATCCAGCCCAGCCCAGCCCAGCCCAGCCCAGCCCAGCCCAGCCCAGCCCAATTAACACCATCTAACCTAATACACTGTTACCAAGGTCTGGCCATTCTATCTTCTGGCATCTTTCCAGTGTATAAACCCCCCTTTTACTGCTAAGACCATAGCCTAAGCTTCCACCACCTCTTAAATAGACTTAAGTTCCTCTTATATTTCCTTCTAATTGGTCTTACTACATTCATTCTTGACCACCATCTGGCAGTTTGTCACATGATTACCAGAGTGATCTTTTACATTGTTCTTTAATTTCTCTGTGTCTCAGTTTTCTTATCTGTAAAATTGGTATAATAAAGGCCCTTCCCTCATAGAGTTGTTGTAAGAGTAAAAAAAATTACTATGTAAAAAATACTTAGAATAGCGCCAGACACTAAGGCCTCAGTAAATTGTTAAGTGAGACCTTATCCAATGTTACATTAAGCCAAGTAAAAGGCATGAGTAAGACAGAAAGAGGTTTATTAATAATGGACTTGAATGGGGTTATTATTAGCTTGTTTATTCTTAATTGTGCTATGTATGCTCACACACAAAATCTGCAGCTCTTATGCATGACCTTATTATGTGTAATTTTTTTCTTAATTAAAAGGCTAAGAAGCACCAGGCCTTCCTCGTAGAGACGTGTGAAAATAACGTGAAAGAATTGGAATCGATCTTGGACAGCTTTACTGTGTCGGGCCAGTGTACATCAGGTTAGTTGAAGGTATAAAATGACAGATGCATCTGTCAGTGTTCCAAAGTCACTGCATTTTGGGAATTCTGCAGATGCCTCTTATGGTCCCTCATCTCAACATGTTTTGATTTGATGACATGATAAGAACAGTCCTCACAGCAGTCAGTTGGCCTGGCTGGCTGAGAAAGGGTGGCGGAGTGTGGACCTGCTGTTGTCCTCCCAGAACTTGATTTACAAGTCTCAGGGTCTGTGTGATTGGACAGACAAGGGCTCGCTTGCTGTGTTCTGAATCCAACTGAGAGAAAAGTCCTTACAGTATACCTGCAAGGGAAGCAGATGTTTCCATCAAACGGAGCCAAATTCTGAAGCAACCTTCAGCAACTTAAAGGTCATGCATTCAAAAGGTTTTGTAGGACACACAGGCTGTAATACTGCGCATTCTACATGTTGCTTTCTAAGCTGATTTTCTCCTTCATTTCCTGTTGCCATATATATTGATATATTCTCTCTAGAAAAAAAATGCTTAGGTAAAATATTTTGGTTTTAGTATCAGTGCACTTAATAGGATAAAGAAAACTTATAAAATTTTATATTAGGTAGTTGTATTTTGGGAACTAGCAAAAACATTAGTTGGCTAATGAATGCTGTCTATTTCTACTTCCTTAATTTTTTATGCTTATGCCATTATATGTGTTATAGTAGCTTTGACTTAAATACTTTTACTTTTCTACTTCAGCTGTCTTTTGCCATCCTGTCAGCCTTGAATTATTGAGTTGTTTTCTGACTCTATTATATTCTTTAAAAAGGACATAAAATTAAATTCCTTATACTTTAAAATTGAGCTCCAGAGCTCTGTGTTGTTTTTTAATGTTTTTCCTACTGACTCATTATTTATAAACTTTTCTTTTCCTCCTTATTTTCTATTTCTGTTCCATCATCCTTCTTTCCATCTTTCTCCTACCCTTCCTTCCTCCCCACATTCCTTCTTTCCTTTTTTTTTTTTTTAAATATATTTTATTGATTTTGTACAGAGAGGAAGGGAGAGAGATAGAGAGTTAGAAACATCGATGAGAGAGAGTCATCGATCAGTGCCTCCTGCACACCCCCTACTGGGGATATGCCCGCAACCAAGGTACATGCCCTTGACCGGAATCAAACCCGGACCTTTCAGACCCCAAGCCGATGCTCTATCCATTGAGCCAAACCGGTTTCGGCTCCTTTTTCTTTAAATCTGACCTTCCTCCCTTTTTCCTTCCTTCCCAATTTAATTTTTTTCTTCACTTCCTCCCTCAGATGTGCTTTCTTCCCTTCCCCATTTCTTCTTTCTTCCCATTCTCCTTTTAAGCTCTACTGGCTCCCCCTTTATTTATTTATTTATTTATTTATTTATTTATTTATTATTTTTAAAAAAATCTATTTTATTGATTTTTTACAGAGAGGAAGGGAGAGGGATAGAGAGTTAGAAACATCGATGAGAGAGAAACATTAATCAGCTGCCTCCTGCACATAC
This sequence comes from Pipistrellus kuhlii, assembly GCF_014108245.1. NCBI lineage: Eukaryota > Metazoa > Chordata > Mammalia > Chiroptera > Vespertilionidae > Pipistrellus > Pipistrellus kuhlii. Next base: position 43,424,243 of record NW_023425427.1, read on the forward strand.
TGGGGATGTGCCTGCAACCAAGGTACATGCCCTTGACCAGAATCGAACCTGGGACCCTTCAGTTCATAGGCCGACGCTCTATCCACTGAACCAAACCGGTTAGGGACCAGCTCCCCTTTAAAACTTTTCTTTCCTTCCTCTTTCTCTCATCCTACCTTTCCCATACATTCTTTACTTACTTCCACTATTTTAATATTTATCTATCTACCTGCCGAATTATTCACTATCATTTATCTTTTTTTTATTCTCTGACTCCTACTTTTAAAATATGTCCCCAGTACACATCTATACTTGATTTTCATTATAGCGCCTACAGTTCACTCAGACATCCTCTTTTCTTCTTTAATTCTATCTCTATTGACTCCTTGATAATGTTCTTCCCTCCCTCCCTTCTTAAAGTTTCTGTTCAGGGTGGGGCAGGGTTAATGGCCAGATGTTTGCCGCTCCCACTTCCCAGGCCTCCCCACTGCCATCCTTTTCCCATTCCCTGCCTGGGATGCCTGGCCCAGTGAGGTTGGCTGAGGCCCTTGCGGCCCAGAAGCTGCTGCCACGAAGCAGGAGCACCTCCACCCGGAAGGTCTTGGACCGTCCACCACTTCTGGGACCCGTGGGCGCCTCCCTGCCAATGGCCAGTGTGGGGAACCACTGCCTTCCTCCTGCAGCTGGGTGGGGCTTCCACCCCTCGCTGGGTGCACCTGCTCCTTTCCACCCCTCCTGTCCACCCCTCCCCTCAAGACCCCTTCCCTCGTGCAGCCCCTCGTTTCCTTCCCTTTTCTATTCCTGCATCTTTTTTTTTGGTTACCTTTCTGTATTTCTGTTTCTCCTCTCAGCCTGTCTGCATGCAGGCGTGCCTTCCTCTCCCTCTCCTTTTTATCCCCTCCTATCATATCCTATCCTACCCCCGGCCTTGCAGCTGCCTGAGCAGAGGGCTGGGACACAACCTGCTGATCCGGTCGTGATGTGACGCTATAACAGATAATTTGCATATTTCTCTATTATTAGTATAGATAAATACATACATGTGTATAGATAGAAATATATATATTTTATATAGCTTATATATCTTATATAATATATATTATGTTTACCTATATACATATAGATATACATATGAAAGATTTATTATGGAAATAGCTCAGTTACAGAGGCCCAGAAATCCCATGATCTGTCCTCAGCAAGCTGAAGAACCAGGAAAGCTGGTGGTATAATCCAGGGTAAATCCTGGCATAGGAACGCCCAAGAACCAGGAGCTCTGATGTCCATGGGCAGAAGAAGATGGAAGTCTCATCTCAAGAAGAAAGAGAATTTGCTCTTCTTTCATGTTTTTGTTCTCTTGGGAGGGTGAGTAGGGGAGCAATGGGTTAGATAATGTCCACCCATATTGGTGAGGGCAAATCTTCTTTACTCAGTCTACTTATTCAAATACTAATCTGTTCCAAAATACTTTCACAGACAAACCTAGACAGATCAGCTATATTGCATCCTTAGCCCAGTAAAGTTGATGCATAAAACTAACCATCATAGGTTAATTTTTATAGATGAGGGCAAGGATATTTATCTCTTTTATTTACTAATTATTTTAAACAGCTAGGCCAATACTTGGTGCAAAACAGGCACTCAATAAATATTTTTTGAATGTGAATGAATAAAAGTGTGATTGAATTAATACCAGATTAAAGGTCTAGATTACATTTGCATTAAATATTTGAGGTTATAAAGATAGCCATAGATTCTTTAAATTATAGCAGTTTTTTGACTCTTTCAGAGTCACCTGGAAGAATAACCTTCAAGAAAAGAGGCACAAACTTACATGGATCACAGAAATGCCACCTTAATTACCTACTCTCATTAGACAAGATAGCCTCAATTTATTTGATCAGGGTCATTTGTTTTTTCCTATTTCTACTTTCTACTCTACTTTCTGATATCTAATTTCTTTCCTGATGGAAATTCTTATAGTAGGATGGGCATAGGGAGAAATCTTTTCCCACTTTGAATCCAAGTAGTCTTTCTGCCTTGAGTGTTTCTTCTAATACAATTTCACCTCTACTTGAGGATGCTAGCAAACTTATAGAATGTGACTTTTCCTTCATTTGGTTCATAAAAGTAAGTTTTTGTTGTGTCTCAGTCTTGGCTCCTCCTCAGGGTGATGACTTTTGTGTTGACTGAGACAGAGCCCTCCAGTTTGGCAGCTGGAGGAAATTCTTCTTTTGTGGAAGTCATTTGTACTGTTCCAGAGGTATGTCTTTTCTTTCTGCTTGAGTGGCTGAAGGTACCCTAGGCAATAATAGTGACAGTGATGCCTTTTGGCATGTGTATATCACCTGGAAATTGGGCAGTTTCAGGGACTGCTATTGAGAAAATCAGGATAAGGTTTTTCAGCAGCAGTCTCTGAAACTGTCCTCTCTTCTTTTAATAAAGGATTATTGCCTTGAACGTGTATTTTCTTGAGAATTTTAATTGTTTTGGTGAACCTCATGGCTGGTACATTTTAACTACGAGATTAATGCGTTACAGAGAAGCTGAGAATGCCTATAACAGCAGCACATAGAGTCATAGTCTCTTTTGGTGTCATTTGCCAATTTCTTCTCTTTCCCTTCTCCAAATTCACTGAGGTTTACAAAACGAACTTGCCCTACTTTATCGTGGTCATAGCTTAAGTTTGTGAAATATAAGGGAGTGAAATAACCGAAAACTGGTTCATCCAGTGTTACAGCACGTGACAGGAGTTTTTCCTTTATTAAGGCATACTAGCATTCCATGGTATGTATATATGACATTTGTTTATCCATTCATTCATTGATGGAAGTTTGGGTTGCTTCCAACTTTTGGCTATTATGAATAGTGCTGGTATGAACATGTATGTAAAAATATCTTTTCAAGACCCTGCTTTCAATTCTTTTGGATTGAAAGTGGGATTGTTTGTCTATTAACTTTTATCACAGAACATGAATGTACTAATAGGTGCCCCATGGGATGTCTTGCATTCTAGACATACCATTTCTTATGACCAATTTTCCCTTGATAATCAAGACTAATTATTCTGATACAGAAGAACCTTCTTTGTTTTTCGGTTTCCTGGCATAAGGAGCCAAGAAATAACTGGGTGACATTCTCAGTTTCCATTTCAATGGAGTTACTGCTATGTCCCATGGTGGAAGCCGTTCTTCTTTGGGAATTAAGAGTTAGACCAATAGAGCCCATAGTTTCTGGGATGGGAGGCAGATATTTCATTAGTGGACCATTAGATGTAATAGTGAGATGAACCACTCCCTTTTCCAATATTTGATTCCAGGATCTGTGAATTCTGGCTATAGGAGAAACACAGCATGTATCAATTGTTGGCTCAGAGCACATACTACAATATATACTGAAGCATATTATCCGTGTCCTATAGAGTGTTGCCATCTATCCAGCACCATGAATCTTCAAAAGGCCATTCTGCTCTTCTGTATGCCAGCTACTTTGAGGGATGAGAAACACAGGAATTCTATGAAAATTAGACCATTTCCCATACTTAATTTGCTATAAAATTAAGTTCCCTAGTCAGAAGCAGTGCTATGTGAAATACATAATGGTGACCAAGGTATTTTATAAATTCATAGATGTTGATTTCAGCAGAAGTATTATGATTAGGGAAGAAAAATATATATCTAGAGTAATTCTACCTTAGTAAGAATAAAGCATTGCTCATTCCATGATGGAAGTGACATAGTATAATTAGCTTTGCCACCAAGTGGCTGGCTGGTCCACCTAGAGAATAATGCCAGACCACGAGTTTAGTGTTTGTTTTTGCTGTTGATAGATTTGACATTCAATAGGCGTTGTAATCCTATCAGTCTTGGTGAATGGAAGTCTATGTTGCTGGGCTTATGTACAATATTATTCATCCTTGCTGCCATGACTCCATTTTCATCCATGACTCTGTTGCTGTATGGGTAATGGCTGACATCCACAGAATGCTTCATCTTGGTCTCCTGATTATTAAGATACTGAAGATGATCTGGGCATAATGGCCATTTCAAGAGGTCATAAACATACTCTTGCCTAGACTACCTTGTTACCAGTTTTCCAGTTGTGATCTCGTTGAGTCCCTGACTATTAAGCCAAACTGTTAGCTACAACCCATAAGTTGGGGTACATTTTTTACCTTTGATCATGTCTCATTTTAGGAAAAATGGCAATTAAGTTTATTACTTGAAGTTCTGTCTACTGGGAGGAATTTGCTTCACCACTGTCCTTCACGGTCACCTTTGAGTGGAGCTGTGGTGCTGCAACGGTCTACTTTCAAGAAGTTTCCGCTTATCATACAGATCTATATATGAAGCCCATATTTTTCTTAATTAGCCAGATGATCACAGGAAACTTTTCATGGGTCCAGGATTTGGGTTAAGAGAGAGCAAGCAATGTAACAAGAATAGGATTCATGGGAATCTGTACTACTTGCCTCTACAACTTACGTGTGCCTTTAGGACTTGCTTGGGCCCAGTTTTGTATATACACTTTCACTTTATGATAGAGTGCTATTGTGTATGTTCAGATTATGGGTTGGTAGATCAGACAGTGCAATTTTATTATGGGCAACTCATGGTAAAATAGTGACCATGAATGCAGATTCTGCTGAGACTGGTAGCCTGTCAAGTCTAACGCTGATTTTCAAGAGGAGAACAGTTATTTGTAGAGGATGGCTTGCTCTGTTCCAAAATCTTAAAAGTTCACACTAGCTTCACTTCTAGGGACCTGCCAAACCTGACTTGCTTGAATTTGAGCAGTCCGAATGATGTCTTGGTAGAGAGCTAAGTGGAACATGTGATGCCTGAAATGGAGAATTGATCAAGATTTCTACAGACTGGATTATGATGGCGGGCTAGAGTGGCTGTAGCTCTGAGGTAGGGCAGTCAAGGTATATTGCTGGCCTTGTCAGTTGAAAGAAACTGTTTTGGTGGTTTTTATTAAAAGGATAAAAGAAATAGCTTCATTCTAAGTTGTCAAGAATATACTGATTTGCTCTAACAACAAAACTACATTTAAAAATCCCCCCCAAAACTACATCTTTAACTGCATCTAAATTGGAGTCACATGTGATTATGCTTGCAGTAATTTACTGTCATTCTCTAACATCCATATACAGTCTGCAGAAACCAGATAGGTGAATTGAATGCTGGTGTGGTTGGAATAACTATCCTTTTTATCTTCTAAATCTCTGTAGTCTCTCAAGGAATGTGACATTACTTTCAACTTATTTTCCTAGGTAAGAGTAACTTAGGTAACCTCCATTTGCTTTTTATCCCCTGTAAGTCCCTCTCTCCATGTGTCAGGTAACCAATATGGATAGTGTGCCAGTTTCTGCATTTGTCTTTTCTAACTATGCATTCCAAACTGGGGACATAACTGTGAGGTGGGTTCAAGTATCTTCTAGGCCCACTGGAGACAGACCTTGGCCAAAACTCAGTTAACCACTTGACCTTTATAAACTCCAACCCTATCTAGTGAACCACAGTAGCATTTTAGTGTCCAGTTACCCTTATAAGTGCGGTTAGCTTCTCTTTCCTAGTGCATGATTATCCTGGTAAAGGGTTGCACGATTCTTTGAGAACCCATCCTCTTTTTTTCTTTGTGAACCCATACCTTTTTTTTTTTAAAGCTCAGTCCTTTGTCTTATCTTCTCTCTCCATTAATTCTTCCCTTTAGGGGTCTTTCAGGAGACTAAAGTAGGTAAGACAATGCTTGAGAAGGTGGAGGAGATAAGAGTCACCTCATTCATTGCAATTTTACTGTTTCTATTGTGGAACAGTAAATTACTGAGGTAATAACACCAACTTGAAAAATAGTGGTTTATCTGAGTAATGTCAAAATACTTGTTATTGAGATTGTCTAAAGGGAAACATTTAAATAGAGGGCTTGGAATCTTTTCTTATGCTCTGTTCCCTCCTGTGAGCTTGAAAAGATTACCAGAATGTACTTAAAAGTGAGAGAGATTGAAATAGGCAGGATGATGTGAAAATGTAGGCTGCTGCCCATGTCAGAGACACACACATACAGGGTGAGGGACAAACAAATTTAGAAGATTTTCAGTTGTTGTTTCGGAAATACAAAGTGTTCTGAAGCATTCTTTTTTCATTTGGACTTTGACTTTTGAAAAGCCATTTATGACCACTATTAAAACAATTTTTTTTAAGACTTACTTTGATAGGAAAACTTTAATAGCCTATTTTTTGGGTGGCCATAGTGCAGCGATTAGACCACATGTGTCAAACACAAGGCCCGCGGGCCAAATCCGTCCTGCCAGGCCTTGCAATGTGGCCCACACTGCGCTGTCATCACTGCACTTCGCTGCGTTTCCATCACAATGACAGTTTATGACTGTTCAGTAAACCATTCGGCCTGCGATTTAGGCTGGATTTTAGATTTTGGCCCCTTCTCTGATTGAGTTTGACACCCCTAGATTAGACTATTATTAGATTAAATTAAATCAGTTTAGTAAGGTCCAGGGTCCTTTCTTTTTATTTATAAGCATTTTGCCAAGTAAAGGGACTAGTATCTATATATATAAAAAGGTTAAGTGACCCACCATATGTCTATCTGACTATCCAACCAACCGACCAGCTGGTAGCTATGATGCACTCTGACCACCAGGAGCGGAAACCACAGGCATAGAAACAAGGAACAGATTGATGAATCTCAGAGGGAAGTGGGGAGAAGGGAGGGCAGGAAGATATTCGCTAAACATCTTTTATGCATACTAGAGGACTGGTGCATAGATTCGTACACTGGTGGGGTCTCTTGGCCTGGTCTGTGGGGATCGAGTTGAAAATGGCTCTTCAACATCACCCGAGGAGTTCTGGATTGCAAGAGGGTACAGGGCAGGCGGAGGGACCTTTCTGGTGCACGAATCCATGCATCAAGCCTCTAGTTTAAAAATAAACATCAGCTTGCGCATGCATGATACATATAAAGCTCTCACTGGTGCCAATTCCATGCATGTGTTTCAATCTGTCATTGTTGATCATGAATTCTATTATAGAGAAAGGTTGAACAGTGATATTAAAATATTTCTTCTAATTAATTTTCTTTTAATGTGCATGAATTTATGCACTGGGCCACTAGTATTTTTTTATTTATTTATTGCAGGTCACTAGTCTTTTATAATGGATGGATTGGAACATAAAACATTCTTTGTATTTCAACTGAACTTTATTGCATAAACATTTTCAGACAAAGAAATGAAACTTTATTTTATGCAGAATATAGAAATGTATATTGGTCAGTTAGGAGAGGGCATTTTGTTTCTTACCCCTCAATACTCATATTAAGATGATTTTATTCTTTTGAATTTTTAAGAGGAAGTTTTCTCCCTTACTATAAACGCTAGCAGATTTTAGTGTCCTTTAATGATTTATTCATGGCCTACTTTTGTAGTAGTAAAAGAAAAGAATTATATATTACTTTTTAAAATCTTGTGCAAGAGAGCAATTTTTAAAATATATATTTGGTAAGACCTTTAATTAAAATTTTAATGAGTTGTCTTTTCAACTCATAGTCGTTATAGAGATTGTCTTCTCCATTATTATGGCTTACTGCAGTGTCATGTTCCCCCCCCTCCTGGCTGGGATATGTTTTTTTTTTTTCATATTACCTTTGTTTTTTAAGTTTATAGTCTTCTCTTTAGGAAAATCTGAGGTGTATCCATACTTAAGATAGTATTTAAATTATACTATGATGAATGTAATAAATTTATTTATAAAATCTTGTCTAAGATTAAAATACTAAAAATAATCAGTTCTCTGAGTTGGTCTATCGTTAACCAAACATTTCCCTCCTTTTTTTCATTTCTTTCTTTTCTTACTGTGTTCTTCCCTATTCCCCTAAGTTCTATAATTGCACACTTGAAGAATGGATGAATGATTTTATATAATTATTTGCTTACTGTCTCTCCTCTTTTTTTACTGTAAATTCTGTGAGCACAGACTATACCAATCTTGTTTATTTGTGTGCCTAATGCCTAGGATTAGTACATATTAATAATTCTGTAAATTAGTTGATTGAATGAATCAATGAATAATAAAAGATATCTTATGAATGCTTTTAAAACAATTGTCTTTGTTGAAATGTGTTTCTTGTCTATTGAAGGATTTAGAATGTATATTACAGGGAGAAATAATAGGATAGAATATATTGGAATAAGTATGTTTTAAAATTTGCTACTTGTTTTTTTTTTTTTTTTTTAACAAAGCATAGTACAATAAGCAATCAATTTAAAGTGGTTTTTGAAACTAAACTTTTGATTATTTTGGATTAATATTTTGAACTACATTTTCCCATGTGACCTTGATTAGCTCAACTAAAAAGCCTAACAAAATTAAAATAGTTTGAGGGCATAATACGGAAATACTCATATTTTTACAAGGAGTATCAGTTTTAAGGATTTTAATTGAAACATGATGTGGGCCTATGAAGATAATAACATATTCATTATTTTAAATTGTAACTTGAGAATTTTAAGGATTGAAAAATATTTCCAAGCATAACAGAAAATTATGTGCCCTTGGGTTCAGAAATTATTATTTTAGCTAAATAGGCCTGACTGATCAGAAACACAAGGCCCAAAGTAAGTGTATGTAACTCCCAAAACAATGTTAGTGTAGACTGTTCATTTAATTGTTAGATATCAGGTGTGTACAAACACTTTGATTACTTAGGAGATAGAGGGGAAAAAAAGAGTTCACTACTGACTATAGTGTGGGCCTTGTAAGGTAAGAAGTGGCCATAAATTAGAACTTGGCATATTATGAACTTAATTTGACCACTTGTTTAGAAAGACTTAATATTTGACTATACAGCAGTGCACTCTGAAGAATGATTCAACGCAGTGTTTCTTAATGTCTTTTCAGCTCTGTCTAATTGCAATATCTCTGTTACTGTTTGCTTAGCTTTTGTCTCCTTGTGATGTAAAGGGTATACTTTTCATCCTAAGTTTTTCCCTAGGCGTCCCCAAAGACAAAGCTAAACCTCCCAGCTTCTCTGTTGTCCTTGAGACTCTGAGGCGTACCTTGACAGATTACCAGAACAAGCTGGAAGATACATCTAATGAGGTAACACTTGCACTGTTTGGCTCCACACATATAGCCTTCGGCCTGCAGCAGTATGTATCCCTTGCTTGTTACAAAGGTCAAAAAAATTGGGAATATTGACTTGGCAGCTTCACAGATATAAAAAATAATAAATTATATGTCACTGTTCTTTAAGTGTGGCCTAAAGTCGTGCCTCATTTATATTTTTGTAACTTAGGTCACACTCTTATTTTCGAAGTTATAAAGACTCTGCTACTCTTGGACTTCAAAATCTATTTTAATTTAATATAAAAGCTATGCAAGTCATTTCACTTAATATGTGTTATATTTAAATTTTAATGTGGTTTTATGAATTTGCAATAGGTAGTGGAAATTTAGATGTTAATATTTTAGGTTAAGATTTCTACAGATTGTAAAAGTCTGAATAAAGAAGAGATGCTAGTTTTCATTCTTTAAAGTGAGTAAAGTGTTGATATAAGTTTTTAAAAACAATTGTCTCTGATGCAGTCTGGAAGTTTTTTAGTTTGCCAATTGAAAAAGCTCATGCTTCTGTTTATCATCTCATTTGTATTATTTACTGTGTGGGTTGATAATTTTCTTGGGTATTAAAATATTTAATGAATCTGTGCTTTAAAAATTGAAGAATTTGCTTAGTTACATTTTGTCAAATTAGAGAATATAAAGTAATTACATTAAATACAATTAGTAAAACAACAGACATTGTTTGAACCAAAAACAAACTACATAGCATGAAAATTTAATGCTTATCCTTCTGTTCATTTGTTTCATTCATACAATATGAAGACTATAAAACTATTACAGTTCACATTTCAGAAGGGGCTTATTTTACTTTAGTTTAAGAAGATAAATAAAGAAGGAAAAGTGAGCCTTCTCAGTTGTTCAAAAGGCATAAAAGAAAGTGACCATTGAAATAATTAAATTTCTATAGAGAATAAATATTGCTAAGTCTATCCCTGTGAGACAAGACAACCTATATTGTTAGTAGTTTATGAAAGTCTTCTGAGGCCTCGGACTGGAAGCTGCAGGGTAACTGGGAACATATTACCCACAGCGAATTGTTATTTGGGAGGATGGATGTCACATGATCCTCAGCACAGTTGAAAAGTCGGCTCAGCAGGCTTTGGCTTAGTAATGCGCTTTGTTGTGAACCAGTGCCAGAGACAGCAGTGGGGAGACCAAGGGGGTGGCTGCAAAGAAAGCAAAAAGAGCAGTCTGACAGAAAGAAGAATGAACTGTCAAAGAAAATAAATCACAAGCAGAGCAGGACCAACTGATGACCTGCCACAAGCCTTCCCAGTAGGACTGCATGTGACCGACCCTGAAGTTGTCATATGGAGTGAGAGACCAGTGAATACCCTCATGATGTATGGAAAGAACAGTCTTCTGCTCTGTCCTTTTTTCTTTCCTTATAGATGCCACTGCTTCTGGCATTTTGGTCCAGAAGGATTTTAAGAATAAAGTTATATTCGCTTATAGTGAGAATGAAATCCTTTGTCTGACATCTTGTGAAAAGATAATAATATCACTGACGTTTTAAGCTTGAATGCTTTTTTTTTAACCATCTGAGCTTGTGACAGAAATTACCTAGTTAACCAGAAGAAATTTTTAAGACTCTTCATTACTATTCAAAAGTGTATGTTAAATAACTGCATAAAAACATTTAAAGATTAGCTTTTGAGCTACCAATCCTTGAAAAATATAAAAAAGTTATTTACGTTTTCTTTATCAGCTAAACAGTGTGAATGATGCCAAGGGAAAGATATCTACTGAACTTGATTCTACCAAACAGAAGATAGAATCTCACACTAAAAATATAAAGGTATTGATTTAAAAAAAACTTCTATTGTATTAAGAGACAAATATAATTGTTTAGGGAAACTTTATGGTAGAGATATCTGAAAATATGCTTTCTATTTCTTATTAAGTACATTTGGATACAACTTTAATTTTTTATTATTGATCAAAGTAACAAGAATGTTTTTCATTAAAAAAACTTGATTAGAAATTGTTCTGATTAATGGAAACATTTATTTCCCAGACTTAATTACAATACCATGGATCACAAATTTAAGGTTTAATGTCTGCTCTTAGACACATAGTAAACATTTTACATAAGCACATCAATATTTGGGGTCAGTTTCCATCATTTTGGGTGGGACCATTGTTTTTAGTACGTCATGCCTAGTAATGGGCCAAGACCATGCCTAGTAATGGGCTCAAGTCCAGGAAAATTGTTTATTTTATTTTCTGTGCCATTTTTATGTAATACGTTTTTTGCAGAACTGAAGCAGCTCTCAGAGTTGCTCAATAGTGTTGTTGTTGGTTTATATTGCATTTGTCCTTGACATACTTTATAGAATTTAAGATTAAGGAATAAATAGTTCAAAAATTTGTGCCACATATTTTAGATTTATATTAGCATTTGGGATTTCATGGAGAAGGCAATGTTGTTATATTAAGTATAAGATTTAGTCTTAAAATGTTATTTTTATGGTATTTAAAGATTTTGGGGTTACCAAATTATATTTTGTTAATAGATTGAAAGAAAAGAACTTCTTGGAATAAGCTGTCTTATTAACACTTTATGTTTAAATGTTAAAACAACAAATTTTTTAATCTTACAGCTACAATAATTGTACTTAAACAATATGTTCAATAAAAAAACCATAGTTTTTGACAAATGCTTCCCTTTGTGACTCTTTTATGGTAAAGTTTTGGAAATCTTCATGTGGATTTTATATTTGTGCCTCCCACCCCTACATTGGCCTGCCATCATACGGCCTCTATTTTTGGTGTCTCCTACAGGACCTTCAGGACAAACTGGCTGATGCCAATCAGGAGTTGAGTCATTTACGCAGTAAGTGTGCGGACAGAGAGGCTCTGGTCGGCACTTTAAAAGTGGAGCTGCAGAACGTGCTACACTGCTGGGAGAAGGAGAAGGCACAAGCGGTCCAGTCCCAGTGTGAACTGCAGAAGCTTTCCCAGGCTTTCCAGAAGGACTCCGAGGTACCACCTGAGTCAAGATGGCCGTTTCACTAGTCTCAGTTTCATAAGTTTACATACGTCAGCTGGCTGTTTTTACTCTTATTTGATTTAATCAAAAAATTCTGAGCTGATCATTTTGAAATATGCATGCCAGCTGCAAAATCAGTCACTCCATTACTCTGTGCCATCCTGTTTCAAGGAAGAAGTAATGTAGATTAACCCTTCTATCACTTGTACAACTAACTTATTGCAATAACTATGATCCTAACAGCCCTTTCAAGGTTGGCTTGATTGCTAATGATAAAATTATTATTATTATTTTTTTAGATTTCAGTATTTAGTAGCTAGTCATGGTAGAAAGAATATGTGTTGTTTATTTTTTTGTTTTTGTAATCAGAAAGAACTGGACTTGGGTCCTGGGGCTTTTATTTACAAACTATGAGTATGAACAAGTCACACGGCTTAGTCTCTCCACATCTGAGTTTTTTTATTTGCAAAACAGGAATAATATTTACTTTAATAGCCAGTCAGTCTCCTTGCTCTTTATATAAAAATTTAGGAAAAAACCCCAACAAATCCCACAAAATTAAAACTTTATTTGGGTGCCCTAGAGAGTGGCTTTCCATTTTCATTTTCATTTATTAACCACTTCTTAAAGTATGATGAAAAAATTTCATAGTATGAGCTGGGTGAATGGAATTATATGTTCTTTTACCCAGGGGATATGGAGCTAGTCTGGCTAGTGTGAAACTGGTTTATCTGAGTCGTCCGGCATATTGAGTTCATTACTTCAACAAATATGAACATGCATGCCAAAAGCGTAAAAAGGAAACATTCCTTCCCCTCTTCTCGCAGTCTGGGATTTAAATTGTGTCCACATGAAGGGCCTGGAATTGTTCTACACATCAGATAGTGATTAAAGTAAAGGAAACTAGAAGCCTGACTATATTGTAAAGTCAGCATGTCTACAACAATGTGGTTGGGTTCAACATGTGTGAATTGATTTTGGATCCTGAGATTCTCTTTTCACGCCAAATGGATGATTATCATGCATGGTTTATCACAGCCCAAGCAAAAAGGACATAATGGCGACACAATGAATTATCCTTGAAGATGAACTCTCAATGGCAAAATGTGCAGGGAGGAGGTTTTAAGTGCCTGAACATTACATTTGCTTAGTTATATTTAATAAGATTTTTAAACATCTCAGCCCGGTTGAAAATACAAAAGACATCTTTAATTGCTTAAAAAAGAAAATGGCATAGCATATTTATGAAGACTTCTGATATGCTAACTCAAGTTTATGATTTTAATCACATATTTAATTTTCTTTTGTTTTTAAATTGTTATGTTTGGAAAAAAGTAAGGTGGCATATTAAGATATGTGTATCTTAATTTCTCGCAAAAGAAACGTTGCCCACACATTTCTAATTATAAACCTTTACATATGCTGTATTCAGTTTTTTTTTCTATTTGAGTATGTTTTCATTGATTTTAAAGAGAGGGTAAAGGAGAGGGAGAGATAAAGAAACATCAGTGAGAGAAACTACAATTAGACAGAGGGAGAGATATTACAATTAGAGCTGAAAAGAAACCAATCGGCTGCCTTCTGCATACCCCCTACTGGGATTCTGCAACTTGGGCATGTGCCCTGACCAGGAATCAAACCAGTGACCTCTTGTTGGTACATGGTATGTCACTCAACCAACTGAGCAACACTGCACATATATTCAGTTTTTCTTATCTAGAAGATGAGAATTTCTATATTTTCCCTCTCAAAATCTCCCCCTTAAACATTTTTTTTCTCATATGTTAAAAAAATCTTGAGGGAATTAATTTTATGTACATAAAATATTCATTTTTCAGCTTCACTGTTCCTTTGTCTTGAGTTCCATTCTTTGGGACTGTACAGGGGAAACATTTTATAAAGACAGCATCAGGCTTTTTAGTAAGTAAACTTTCCTTGTGTGTTCAAGATGGGATCATTTTTTTACTGACTTCTACAGCAGAGTATTTCTAGGTAATTAAACAATAGTTAGTTTTGTTATTGTAATGGCAGTATGATTTTAAAGAAATTTTTCTACATAGTTCTAATTGGACGGTTTTGAAAGGATATCTTGGACAGCTATGTACATTTTAAAAAAATTCTTCCTAGTGTTTGAACACCTACAAATGCCTCTGTGCCAAACACCATATGAACTTATAAGCGGGCAAAATAAATGAGCCCATCTTCCATATCTTTCATATCACTGTCTGCTTTGCCTGAGGGGCTTGGTATAGATTTTCTATAAGTGGTAAGTAAGCTGGAATCTCTGGAGGGGGACAGGAGCTGAGTAATTGTGTACCTGTGAAGTACAGATATTGGCATAACATTTTCTCTGACAGAGTTGAGTAACACTTCTCTCTGTAATGGTGTTTTGACTTAAAATAACATCTATTTTAGCAAATGCAAATATGAAATTACAGAATTACCACACAGACTTTCAGTTAGGATACCTTGGAAGCCACTTGTTCAGATTCCTTCTGTTACAGATGAGTAAGTTGAGGCCTGAACTCACTAAGACCACCTCCTCAGTAGTAGCAGAGCTGGGTCAGAATGCTGGTCTTCTGGCTTATAGATTTCAGAATTTGGTTTTGAACACTAAGTTTAAGCCATTCCCAATGTCTATCTGATGCTAGTTTTGATTGTAAAAAAAAAAAAAAAAAGCCACAAAGTGATAATAATCTGAGACTTGAGTATTTTAATTCCTTCCCAAGTTTTTGAAATAAATTATTTACATTATATATTATGTGTTTTACTTATAACAATGTTTATATACCGGAATTAATTTCCCTTTTTCTCACAGGAGAAGCTAACCTTCCTTCACACCTTGTACCAGCACTTGATAGCAGGCTGTGTGCTCATAAAACAACCAGAAGGCATGCTGGATAAATTCTCCTGGTCTGAGCTTTGTGCAGTCTTGCAGGAGAATGTTGATGCCCTGATCGCAGACCTCAACAGGGCTAATGAGAAGGTAACTGTCCTCAGGCACCAGATACCTCTATTAAATTCAGTGACATTTGTCCACATCACAGTATCATTAAGAGGGGCTGACATTCATCTTATTTCAAAAAGAATTTGGATGTTAATAATTCAATACCATTAATTATGGCTTGTCTACCACTCAGTTTGATGCCATTGCTGTGGGCATGTAAATGTGACTGAAGTCTGTATGAAGTCTCTAAGCTCCACTTTCTGTGCAGGACATGCTAATACTACTAGCCAGTATTAGCCACAGGGACCTAATTAAAAGAAAATAAATTAATCTTACTGATGAAGCAATTCAAAGAACTTAGCCATTTACATTAATAAACCAACTCTTTATGTTAGCATAAAATAGAAACAAGATACAGTTCTTCAAAAACATGATCTTAAAATTCTTTGCTTAGGAAATAATGAGGCATTAAAAGCAGTTAAAATTTTAAATTATGTTTATAACATTTCTTGAAATATAACAAACTGTGTATTACCAAACCCATTCAGTGCTATAGATTGTAAGAAGTATATATTATAGGAGAAAACGGTAGACTTCTATTATAGTCACTTTATCATTCACAAGCTTAGAAATTCAGTCTTTCAAAAAAAAATTTAAAGACTTTCTTTTGGTTATGGAAAATCAAAATGGCTTAGGAGACTTAACATATGTCACCATTAAAAATATTGATTCTTATCTTGGGTCTACTGAACTAGTCAAAACTATGTTTAAGTGGTCTAGTTTCCAGATCTTAGTTATAATGACATTTGCTCTTAAGAGAAAAGAAAAAACTGTTCCCCAAAGTTTATTTTTAACCTTGGCCCAATTTAAGGGTGAGTTAGGACATTTTACCTTGGTCTGATTGGCAAACACTACCATAGGCACTGAGAAATGGAATTGAGGAAATAAATTGTGAGCCACAGATACTGTTCATGATTGTGAATGTGTGTATCATGGGTTTGAAAATTACTGATAATTAAAATCAATTCATGTTTTAACCCTCTGAGATGCTGTTATGCTTTAATAGATTGTCATAGTTTCAAAACATCATTAATTGTCATACAAGTTAGGCGATTTTCTTTACAATGTTTTGAATGTGAAATAAAAAAATGGTTGGAAAATTCTGCTTTATTATATGTTATATGTTTGTAGATATGTAAATCTCATTTAAATACTTACTTTCCCATTGAGATATCTTAATAGATTGAACTTTGGATCTAGAAGTAAGAATATTCTTCTCAATTATTTTTTTTTTAGTAAAATGGGTCTTAAAATGAGTAATGTTCTTAGAAAGAGAAGAATAAAAGATTTGTCATCTAAGTATACACATGACACCATTTTGCGCCAAAAAATGATAATTTGCTTTACTAATTTCTGTTTCATAATTTCCTTTAAAAATATTTTTATTGACTTCAGGGAGGATGGGAGAGGAAGAGAGAGATATCAACATTAATGATGAGGGAGAATCATTGATTGGCTACGATCTACTGGGGATTGAATCTACAACCCAAGCATGTGCCCTGACCTGAAATTGAACTGTGACCTCCTAGTTCATAGATTGACGTTCAACCACTGAGCCATACTGGTTGGGCATCATCATTTATTTATTTTAATTTTAACTTAGAATGTTCATATTATCTCAAGGAATAAAATATATTGGAACATTTTGGATGTTTTTTGGGAGAATACCTAGAAATGGTTTGTCAGCATAGCTTTTTCTTTGATGCACTTCCCCATTTAGATAAGTCATCTGGAGTATATCTGTAAAAACAAGTCTGATACGATGAGAGAGCTTCAGCAGACCCAAGAGGACACCTTCAACAAAGTGGCTGAGCAGATCAAGGC
Source organism: Pipistrellus kuhlii (assembly GCF_014108245.1). Classification (NCBI taxonomy): domain Eukaryota; kingdom Metazoa; phylum Chordata; class Mammalia; order Chiroptera; family Vespertilionidae; genus Pipistrellus; species Pipistrellus kuhlii. The sequence continues at coordinate 43,441,179 of NW_023425427.1, forward strand.
CCAGGAGGGCTGCTGGCAGAAGCAGAAGAAGGAGCTGGAGCTGCAGTACTCGGAGCTCCTCCTGGAGGTGCAGAAGAGGGCACAGGTATGCAGCTTGCACAGGGCGTTATTCAGATTCCATTGTCAAGTCAGTTAAAACCTCCTGATTGCCACATAAACTTGGTGGGCACAAGTGATACATATGATCATGCCAACATAAATGGATATATATATATATATATATATATATATATATATATATATATATATCTTGTATGTGCATAAGTACTAAGAATTGTCTATCACTGAACTATGGAAGTAGATTGGTTTCTGGTTAAAGTATCTCAGAATACATTGATCAATTGATTGCTAAAATTGTATTGCCTTCATTTACTTTTAAAATAAAAGGTTAAGAGGTTTGGTAAAATATTTTCAGTTTCAATGTAGGTATTTTTTTAAATCCAGTTTACTCCACTTATAGGGGTTCCTATGTGAACCATCATTTTAATTCTTTTGGGGTTGAAATTTGTTATACCTCCTAACATTGTATAAGAATTACAGTTGTAAACCCTGTAGCAATATAATTGACTGTGAGATGTATTATGTCTTCTATGTTGGATTCCATTGAGAGTAGAAGCTATGAGTAGTTAATCATATTTTTTCTTACACAATTTTTTTTTTATATATATTTTATTGATTTTGTACAGAGAGGAAGGGAGAGAGATACAGAGCTAGAAACGTCGATGAGAGAGAGTCATCGATCAGCTGCCTCTTGCACACCCCCTACCGGGGATATGCCCGCAACCAAGGTACATGCCCTTGACCGGAATCGAACCCGGAACCCCCCAGTCCCCAAGCCAACGCTCTATCCATTGAGCCAAACCGGTTTCGGCTCTTACACAAATTTTTGTCAACTTAATTTATTATTGTTTACTGTCATTCCTGCCCAATCAGGAATAAAATATGGTAGTGTATATGTTTTTTTTTTTCATATTGAATTTAATAATGGGTCCCTTTTTCTCAAGATAGGAGACTTAGGAATCAGAAGGTTATATATTCTTCCCATGCTAAGAGCTTTATGTGCACTTATGCCCTTTTCTGTGAATTTGAATGAATTAATACACTCTCTTCAAGTAACCATTTGTTCATTGTATGAAGGGTGCCTTGTGATATGCCCTGCATTTTCTACTACTGAAATAAAAATCCTAAACAATTTATTATTTTTAGAAGTAGCATTGACATACAGTGAAGTGAACAAATCTTTCATGTACAATTTGATGTTTTGATCAATGCAAACACAATGTAAGCATCACCCTACTTAACACTTAAAACATTGTCATTACCCTAGAAAGTTCTCAGACCCACACTATTTGTTCAAGACTTTCCTTTCCTCTTTGAATAGCTTCTTCCCTTTGTGAAAAAAGCAATTGACATCAGTTTGTTGTCCATTTTCACAGAACAGTAGGTCCTTGGGTTATGCTGGAGATCCGTTCCTACGGCATGACTTAACATCTTTTTTGCCGTAGGTTGGAACCTACCTACATGAGCACCTGTGTCACTCACATGGAGTACATATACAGCAGTAATGAAGTGAAACAGTAAAAATATTTTAAAAGAAAGATAACAATTCCTGACCTTTACTTGTGGTAAATAAATAATAAAAAACATAATGCACATATGTACATATGTCACAATGATGGAACTTTTTTAAAAAAAATAAATAAATGGGAGATGGTGACGTAACCATGAAACAATGTACATTGAGACTGATATAACCTGAGGACTGCTTGTACTGCCTTTTCCAGAATGTCATATGAATGGAATTATACAGCATGTAGCCATTTGTGTCTCATTTTTTCACTTAGAAAAAATGTATTTGGGATTCTTTACTGTCCTTATGTTTACCAGTAGTTTGTTCTTTTTTTTTTTTTTTTATATGCATTTTATTGATTTTTTTTTTTTTTTTACAGAAAGGAAGGGAGAGAAATAGAGAGTTAGAACATCGGATGAGAGAGAAACATTGATCAGCTGCCTCCTGCACACCCCCTACTGGGAATGTGCCCGCAACCAAGGTACATGCCCTTGACCAGGATCGAACCTGGGACCCTTCAGTCTACAGGCCGACGTGTTATCCACTGAACCAAACCAGTTAGGGCAGTTTGTTCTTTTTTATTGCTGACTGGTAATCCATTGTATGGATGTACCATGTTTGTTTATCTAGATACTTGCTGATGGGCCTTTAGGTTGTTTATTTTTTGGCAATTATAACTTAATTTATCCCCTCAGCCCTGCCTGCCCAGTCTCAGGGGCTGGAGGTGACCCCTTGATCAGGGGAAGGCGATGCCCCATCACACCTCTGCTACTGCCACTGCCAGCAGTGCAAGCCTCAGCTGGCCTTGGTTTCCTGAGCCTCGGGCAGCCCCGGGCATCTGGGCAGCTGCCATCTGAGGCTTTACTGTGCCTTGGGCCAGCCCTAAGCGGCTGGGGGGCTGAGGGGACTGGGAGACTCTGGAGACAGGCACATGGAGTGGCCTGGCCTTCCGAGGGAGGGCCTTGCCTTGCCGCATGCCTGCCACCCCGGCAGGGCTGACAGGACTGGGTGCTGCCATCTTGTGGCTGTGGGTGCCGCTATCTTTGAGGGCAGGGCAGTCAATTAGCATATTCCCTTCTTATTGGCTGTGGGTGCCACCATCTTTGTGATGGCATGAGGCTCAATTGGCATATTCTCTCTTAGATAGGATGCTTTAAATATTCATGGATAGATTTTTGTGTGATGATAAGTTTTCATTTCTCTTGGATGAGTATTTGGGAGTTGATTTCTGGGTTACAAGGTAAGTGTATATTTAACTTTATATGAAACTATAGGCCAGTTGCGCCAGGAGGCGCCCCTGCCTCCTGCTGTGCGAGGAAGCACCCTGCGGGGGGTTGGGACCTGTGCCTGACCTTTGTAGCGCCGGCCGCTGCATTGTGTCTGCTGGGGTGGGCGCAGGTGCTCCTGTGTGTTGTGTCTCCACTCTGGCCCGCCCCCAGCTCCAGCCTCTCTGTAGCTGCTGGGGCTGGGGGCGGCACCCAGTCTCCTCCCGCCCATCTGCACGCAAAGCTCCTCCTGAGCGGTCATGATATAGTCTTCTCCTGAGCATTTATGATGCCTGGCTAATTAGCATATTACATATATATATATAATTATTACCATATTTTTTGGACCATAAGACGCTCTGGACCATAAGACGCACCAGTTTTTAGAGAAGGGAAATGAAGAAAAAAAGATTCTGAAACAAATAGTGTCCTAAAATATTTTATGTGCATTAAAACCCAACATCACAGTCATAAACACATGTAATCAACCCTGTAAAGTAAACAGCAGCATTTAGAACCATTTTAGAGCCGGGCAAGCACACAGAGACCACACAGAGCCGGGCAAGTAAAAAAACTTTTTTCTAAAAGTATATGTCTAGGCTATATTTGGACCATAAGACGCAGGGACTTTTTCCCCCCACTTCTGGGGGAAAAAAAGTGCGTCTTGTGGTCCGAAAAATACGGTACATTGTTTTTCAAAGTGGCAGTGCCATTTTGTGTTCTCACAGGTAATGCAAAAGAGTTCTAGTTGCCTTGCCTTTGTGCCAGCATGCGGTTTCATCACTTTTCTTTTTCTTTTTAGCCAAATAGGTGTGTAGTGGTATGTCATTGTGGTTTTAATTTACATTTTTTTCTAGTGAATGATAATACTGAACATTTTTTCATGTGTTTACTTTCCATCTGTATATCTTATTTGGTGAATTATCTAGTCATATATTTTGTTCAGTTTTAATTGGGTTGCTTGTAACCTGGGCATGTGTTTTTGACTGGAATCGAACCTGGGCCCTTTAGTCTATAGTAGGGGTGTCGAACTCAATCAGAGAAGGGGCCAAAATCTAAAATCCAGCCTAAATTGCGGGCCGAATGGTTTACTGAACAGTCATAAACTGTCATTGTGATGGAAACGCAGCGAAGTGCAGTGATGACAGCGTGGTGCGGGCCACATTGCAAGGCCTGGCGGGATGGATTTGGCCCGCGGGCCTTGTGTTTGACACATGTGGTCTATAGGCTGACACTCTGTCCACCGAGACAAACCAGCAAGGGCATTCTCATATTCTCTTAAGAGTACATTTGTACAGAAAATATTGAAAAATTTTATAAAGTCTTATCAATTTTTATGGGTGTACTTTTGGTGTTGTATCTAAGAATTCTGTTTAATATATAGTCATTAGGATTTCTCCTATTTTTTTCTTCTAGATGTGTTATAATTTAAGTTTTACATATTTCTTTATGCTCTATTTTGAGTTAATTTTTATAAAGGTGTGAGGTATGGATTAATGTACATTTTTTTTGCATGTGGATGCATTCTAATAATTTTTGTTGAAAAGACTATCCTTCGTTATTTGTACCTTTGTAAAAAAATCAATTTTATACCTTTGTAAAAAAATCAATTTTATATTTGTGTAAGTATATTTCTGGGCTTTCTCATTTGTTCCACTTATTTATCTGTTATTTTTTCAACATGACACTGATGTGATTACTGTAACTTTTTAATAAGTCTTAAAATTAGGTCATGTGAGTCTTCCAGCTTCATTTTCTTTGAGTTTTCGAAATCACTTCTTTTATTCTGAATCTTCAGGAGAGCATAGCAATTTACTTTCTAAAGTAAGGGAGTCAGTCATCACAGTTGCTAATGTTATAAGAGAAGCTCACACTGAAGGCTTCTCTCTGAAGAATGTATTATACCCTAGGTTTTGATCCGTGGGTATGCAAAAGTATCATTTTCATTATTCCTAAAAGTACATTAATATATATTTGCATACAACTTATATTACTTATGTACATATTTGAATTTTCTTAAAATGTAATTGAATATACAGCAGCAATTTAATTGAAATTTATATTTGGCAAACTGCTGTTATAATGTATATTATAGGCCCTATAAATTTTATTTTTGGAAAGTTTGTAATGATGAATTCTATATTTCCACTCTTTCCCCCAAAGCTATAATGCAAATAACAACACTTTAATTTTATAGTACTTATGCTTTTTCAAAAATTATGTTAATGAGGTCATGAGGGGAAAAAACTGCAGTTTTTGCATAGGACGGTGGGTTGTAGAGGATGTTTGATGTCAGATGAACATAGCCATTAATAGAGACCATCTGCTGGGAAACATGACTTATCTACAGAGCCCTGAGTTTAATGGGTGGTATGGTAAAGACTTGGTAAGTAAAAGGCAGCTAGTTAAAGAAAAACCAGGTTTTGAATGTGAATTGCTTTTATCTGAAAAAAACATAGTAGAGTTATTTGCAAGACGTTTGAATGTGTAAGCTTTAAACCAATTAGTGGGAATGCTATTAGATAAATGAAACTTGTAGAATAGGAAGTTTGGTTTTAGCATTACAGCATTTAGTTTGCAGCATTAGGTAAAATGTGCTAGCCACATGGTTGGGTAATTCTTGAATTTAAATACTTTTGGAGCCATCCTGTAAATGTATCTGAAGCACCTGGGCTCAGTGCCACATTCCAGTCCATGTACTAAGTTTGCTTGTGTAGTCTTTGTATATAGTATGTTCTTATTTCTTTTCTACCTGAAAAAGACAAAATTGCAGGAACATGAACTTCCTTTCTAGAAATAAAGATTTTTCACTATAAGTTTAATAGCATTAAGCCTAAATGTAATCCTTATTGTAAACATTTTAGTATGACATTTTTGTTAAATGAGTCTAGAATAGAGAACAAAAATCAAAGAAATTGAGATTCATTATAATATGCTGCATTTCCCCCCTCTTATAGCATGATATTAAGAGTAGTTTTCCAAGAAATCTGGGTTAGTTTTAAAACTGTTATTAGATGTTGAAACTTTTAATTGAAATCCAAAACTATCCAGGGGTAATGCAGCTTGTTTTATTGTTGGAGGTGGTAGTTATACATGCCTTCTTGAAATAATTCACAGGAGTTAGACATAATCCTGCACACCATATTTTCATGGACTATGAGTTAGTGTGGGTGAACACCTCTAATGAAATACTGGAAAGTCCTCTGACTACTTTTTATATAATTGCTTTAAGATTAAAAATATATTTTTATTGATTTTAGAGAAGAAGGGAGTGGGAGAGAGATAAAAAAAAATCAATGATGAAAAAAATCATTGTTCAGCTCCTGCAACCTGGGTATGTTCTCTGACCGGGAATTGACCTCTGACCTCCGGGTTCATAGGTCAACACTCAACCACTGAGCCACACCAGCCAGGCTAGAAATTGTTTGTTTTTAAAATAATGTTATTTATTAAATTTTCATAATGTTGGGTGTGTTTTTTTCTTCAGTGCTCTTGCATACTTTGCATGCCTCTTCTGGTGGAGTCACACAACAACCCCATGAGTAGGCCATTTACTCATCCTTTCTATTTTACAAAAGTGGAAACTAAGATTCGGAGAACTGATACCATATACTAACTTAATTTTTAAGTTAAGTAAATAATTATTTGAATAGCAAGGAAATTCTAGGGACAGGATTAGAATGGAGATAACAGATATAAATTGTTTAGTACTTTGATTGGCATTTAGAAATTGCAAAGTGAATATTATGTGTCCTTAATATTTTATCTTCATCCTTATCTTTCAGTCCCTATACAACACTTTTTAAGAAACATATGCTGTTTTTCTATATAAAGTGATATCTGAAAATAGGTCTAGTGACAACTTAGTTTCATATTTTTTGAAAAAGTGATTCTTAATTAATAGTTAAACATGATAATGTATAAAAAAGCTAACCAGAGCCATATTGCCAGCATTATCTCTTACATCTCTCAGACTTCTTCCCCTCCCCCACCCCGAGATACTGAAGTTTTAGTATACTTTATTACAAAATTACCACTATAGGTAAGAATATCAAAATAACTTTTACATAATATAGTCAGTATTAATAAATATTTTACATGTTATATACCAGATACATAGGACAGTGTATTTCATGTTGTGGTACTAATTAAGAGTTATAATACTTAGTTTTTCCCTCAATGGGTGTCCAATTTAGTTGGGGGAAGTATTTAATAAATGAGAAACATTTAACAATATAAGGTTTATCAGAAGGCTGTATATACTTACTTGCTAAAAGAATGATATAAACTTAGAAGAGGAGGTGGTCAAAGTTTAAAGACTCCTTCATAGAGGAGACTGGTGATTTGAAAACCCAGCAGAAAGGGAGACACAAGATATCAGAAGTTAGAGGTAATGCTTCTTTCCAGCTGTCTGAGGTAGTGTCTGTTAATCAACAAATCAAGCATCTTGGCTTTACAAAGAGCTTTTTGTAATTGTGCCTTACAAACAAAAGAGTAAACACAGGCACAAACATTTTTGTGTATGTACTATTTTTGACATTCTAAATTTAACAAAATAAAGATAGTGTTTTCAAGTTAAGTAAATAATCATTATGTGTTTAGAGTATATGTGTATACTAGTGGCCTGGTGCATGAAATTGTACACATTAAAAAGGGATTAATTAGAGGAAATATTTTAATATTGCTATTTGCCCTTTCTCTATAATAAAAGTGTCAGAGATGAAAGAAAATTAGTATGGGGACGCACGCAGGCAGCTTCATGTCAGCGCTGGGCAGGGATGCACACAGGAAGTGTCATGTTAGCACTGGGCAGAGATGCACACAGTCAGTGTCATGTCCCTGGCCAGGGACACATGCAGGCAACATCACATCAGCACTGGGTGGGGACGCACGCAGGCAGCGTCAGGTCAGTGCTGGGTGGGGACGCACGCAGGCAGTGTCATGTCAGCACTGGGAAGACCTCTGCGCACCTCTGCTAGGGGCCACCCCCAGGCCGGGACATGCGGAGGCCCTACTGGTGATGGCAGTCCCTGCCCACCTGCTCCTGCTGTGCATGCCACCTGCTGAATTGTTGTTATGTGATGGTATTCCAGCCAATTTGCATATTCCTCTATTATTAGTATAGATACCAGATAACGGAACTGGTAGGTCCTATGGTAGAATGAACTTTAAAAAAATATATATTTTATTGATTTTTTTTATAGAGAAGAAGAGAGAGGGATAGAAAGTTAGAAACATCGATGGGAAAGAATCATTGATCAGCTACCTCTTGCACATCCCTGACTGGAATCGAACCTGGGACCCTTCAGTCTGCAGGCCGACACTCTATTCACTGAGCCAAACCAGTTTCGGCTAGAATGAACTTTTTGAGGAACTGCCAAACTGTTTCCAAAATCAGCTGACACCATTTGCATTCCCACTAGCAATTTTTGAGGATCCCAATTTCCCCTCAAAATGTGCTTTAACAGAGAAACATTTATATCATAGGAAAAGCAGATGAATTTATGGTTACTATGTTTTAAAATATTTCCATGGTATACAAAGACAAGATATATAACTTCTAAAAATAAGACATTTTAAAGGAGGTCCTTTCATGCCTATGTGTCATTGAATAACCAGTTTGCAATTTGTCTTTTTGCCAATATAAAGAATAGAAGCTCAGCAAGCTGAGTGATAACAAGAGTTTTACTCCCTAGGGAAGTGTCTAATTTCTGGCTCAAAGTTTCAAAGTTCATGGAGTGCTATAAGCCAGTAAGGCATCTGTCAAAGCTCGTATACTTCAGGAAGTAAGCATGTGATTCATTAGGGAAAGAAGCTGTCCTAAAAAAAAAAAAAAAAAAAAAAAAAAAAAAAAAAAAAAAAAAAAAAAAAAAAAGAAGCTGTCCTCTCCTCCATTTTTGTCACAGAATAAAAAAAAGCTTGTGAAATTATAAAGTATTTTAAAAATACATATTTTTATTGATTTCAGAGGGGAATGGAAAAAGATAGAAACATCAATGATGAGAAAGAATCATTGATTCGCTGCCTACTGCATGCCCCGCACTGGGAATGGAGCCTGCAACCTGAGCATGTTCCCTCTCTGTCCGGGAATCAAACCATGACCTCCTGGTTCATAGGTCGATGCTCAACTACTGAGCCACACAAGTTGGGCATTATAAAGTCTTTTTGATATGACAGAGATCTGCCTAAAGGATATCCATTCTATATTTTCAGTTAAATTTTTTTTTTTTTTGCAAAATTATGACTTTGGGGGGAATTTTGAAATATTATTTTTTGAAATTAAACCCAGTAAGGAAGATTTCAGTACAAGAATGCTTTTGTCTCATTTGAAGGTGATGTTCCTTATGTTTGCTTAAAAAATATTAGCCTTTAATCTCCTTGGGTAAAGAGCATAGGATTTTTTTTTTTTTAAAGGAAAATTTGCTCTTATAGCTGTTTCTAGCCTTACCATCAAACAAGCTTTGTTCTTCAAGAATAATTCACAGTAAATAATGCAGTGCTTCTGAAGGTCCCTGTGGCCTATCAGGATTAATTTAAAACAGAATTCTGACATGTTGATAACTTCCAAATTATATTTGGAATCTATATCTCTTTATATTTTTCCTTTTACATTTGTAAAGCTTTTTATTCATTGGTTATTTATTCAGTGGCTTTTATGGGCAAAATAGAGTACTTAGCACCAGGGAACATTTTATAAAGGAATTTTTCATTTGTTCAGTATTTATTAAATGTTTATAGTGTCTATATAGAGCATTGCAGTAAATAATTCCTGGCCTCTAGGAAATCGAACTCTATTGTATTCCAGGGAGAGTGGATGAACACACACGATGTAAGGAAGCAGCAAGGTAGGAGTTAAACCTTGAGTAGTTAAGCTCATAGCTGGTCAGATCAGTGCGTGAGTGAGAATGATAGTCAAAGGTGGCATGGAATAGGTAGACCCTGAAATGGTCTCTGGAAAGTGTTAGATTTTGAGTGATGTTAGGGGAATGGAAGGGAAAATGACCTGGGGGTGATAGAGGGCCCCAATGGGGACTCAGACAATGGCCTTCTGGTTCATATGCCAAAACTCAACCACCTAACCACACTGGCCAGTGATTTTTATTCATTTTTTAAATTAACCATTTCATCCTAGAACCACCAATTTCTGGATGTCTCTCTAAAATGCTTTTAGCTTTAACCTGATGTTTTGTGGAAGTGGAAGTACACGGTAGAGGAGTTTGTGATTCATCTTGTCCTAAAACTGGTTAATGTTGTTCACAGTGGGCTTACTGTCCTTCAACAATCCATTTAATTTTGACCAATGATGTTGAGTATTATTTTGAAATATTTAAAATATCTTGAGGAAATATATCTTTTCACCATTCTTTATTCAACAAAGTAATTTTTGTTGAAAAACCAGTTCTGCCTGATACTTTGAGATCTGTGAATATGTAAATAGGTAGCCACCTGGAACATGACTAGATTCAGTTTTATCGTTACTCCGTAGCTATGACTAGTGTGGCACTTTTACCTCAGATTTTCTAGAATTGTCCTCTAATTGAACTGATGGAATTGATTTTGGAGACAATATGGAATTAACCTTTGTAATTCCATTATTCTCATTCTATCCCTACTCTCTGCAACTCTGGCAGTTACCCTGGGCTGTCTATTTTTTTAAAAATGTTTTTATTGATTTTAGAGAGAGAAAGAGGGAGGAAGGGAGGAGAGAGAGATAGGGAGAAACACGGATTGGTTGCCTCCTGAATGCAACCTAGGTATATGTTCTGACTAGGAATCATCCAGCGACCTTTTGATGCAAGGATGGCAATCTTTGTGTTTCTGATTCTCCCATCCATTTATCAAAGCATAGAGATTGTTCCAGGATTTTATAGCTTCTCTTAGCTTTTTAGGTAAGCTTTAATCTCCTTATCTTAATCATCTGTTATCAACCTACTTCTTAAATTTTCATCCTCTTTTCTTTAGATATACTGAGTTATTTGCACCTCCTCAGAACATAATATCCTGTTTTCTGGCTCTTACTTTTTTACACGCTGATCTTCCTGCTTTTTCTAGCTAACTATTATAACATTCAAGTGCAGTTTTTCCTTTTCTTAAAAGTTGCCTCTCTAAAAAGGGTGTCTCACCTTAGCTGCCAGGCAGTTCAAGAGGCTAGTGCTTCTCAGAGCTTCTTGCTTTGTTCAGCTGCTGCCAGTGGAACACCACTTCCTTTACAGGGTCTTTGTATGGAGGTCTGGGGCACAATCCCAATGACAGAACACTGCCCCCACAGCTTGGCTATCAGTGGAAATGTGAGGGCAAGCCTTTATCTCTCACAGGTATGGCTGGATCAGACTTTTGATAAGAGTTAGAATAAATTAAGGGAATTTAGTATAAAGCATTTAAAATAATGTCTAAAATCCATTTTTTTTTTCCTGCCCAAGACAAAGGATAGAAGAAGTAGAATCTTTCAGAGAGTGCCTCTTGTGTACTTCCTTCACTCTTTTGCACTCAGACTGTACTTCTGAGTGTCCTTACTCACTCTACACCTTTGGGCATCTCTCCTCCAGCCTCAGAAGTCGCTTCCTCAGCAGTATACAGTATTTCCACATGTTTATATTCTTTTGGCTACCGCCCATCAACATTGTCCATGCTAGGCTTTGACACCAGATCTTGCAGAGTAGTCAAGAGATTGCATGATTTTCTCGAAGCCTTACCACTTTGAGGCCTTCCTGCCAATGTAAGTTTTGGAAATGCCTTTGGTTTTTTAGCTGTTCATGGCTAACGATTGAATCAGACACACGCTCTCTGTGACCCTCTCCCAAAGATCACCATTACATTTTAGGCAGAGTGCATCCTGAACCAATAATACAGAGAAGTATTTTCCTAATGCCCACATAAAATGCAGTTAGTGCTTTACTTTGCCATGTAGTATATACAGAGCACGATTTTTCTCCGTCTCTCGTTGACCTCCTTATTCAAGTTGAACCTCTTTGGCCTGCTTTTAAAAAGAAAGAGGTCCATCGTCAAGTCATGGCAGCTCCCCTGCCTAAGAAAAGATCCAGATGGAATCATGGGCTCCCTGTGCCCTGGTCGCTGACCGCGTAGGGAGAGAATCGCTGAAAGGCATTTTCACATGTTTGAGGGGTCCAGCTGTCCCTCCCAACCTGGAGCTTTCACACACCAGCTAAAAACAGTCCAAATTTTAAAGCTATTAAAGGGTTACAAGGACTACATTAAATTATTATAGGGTAGCTATGGCTAGCTTCCTTACTGGTAGAGCACTTTTTTTTTCTTTTTTTTTTAAACAACAACTCCACTCCTACTTGTTCTTTACCATAAGCCTCCAAAAGCCTGTTAATGTCATTTTGTGTAAACTCCCTTTTGTACACCGCTGGCAGTCTGGCATAGCTCTGTCTTAGCACTGTACCGAAATAATTGGTTTACTTGACTGTTTTCCTAGCACATGGAATTTAGTGTGTAATCAATAAATGTTCATTGAATGATAAATGAGTCTGTAAAGGAAATCTGGATGTTATGTTCTAAAATTTATTCTGCCTCAGCACTTCCTTAATGATTAGGCATAAGATTTCATAGAGAGCTGGTTTATTTTTTAGTGATTAAAATACAGAGTCCGCAGTTAAAATTTCTTTGTGTTTCAAATTAAGTTTTAGGATGTAAGTGCCTTTAATTAGGAAAAAAGGATCAGATTGCTGCTGAGGCCCAGCTTATAACTAGCATTTCCTCTCACTATGGGAGCTGTACTTTGTACAGATTTCTGTCTTGGGAAGGTAAGAAAGAAACTGAAGAATAAGACTATGTTCTGAGAGTCAGTTCCTTCTCATCCAGTAAATGGCGGAAAGTCAAGTGCTATTTGTTGTATCATTGATTTAAACCTTTGCTTATTTTTGCAAAAGCAAAGTCTTAATATATATATATATATATATATATATATATATATATATATATATATATAGGCCTCTATTGACGGTGTAATTTCTGTTTAAAAGCAGGAAATAAAAGTTAGTGAGGAATGGAAGAGGAGAAATTATGAGAAATGGGAGATGAGAAATTTTCTTTTTCTAAATATGTGTACATATTCATGTGTACAGGAAATTTATGAATTACTTTTAAATTTATGTGTTCTATTTTATATAAAACTTCTTTGTAAGAGGGTTTAAAAAAATCAATGTGCATATTCAGATCTGTTTGGCCTGCTGTTGCTCTATCATACTATGTATTTGTTGGATATTTTAAAACATGATCTTTTGAAGAAGTGGTTGTCAGCAAAAGTTTTTCTTCCTACTAATAGGAATTAATAAAACACCGGTTTGTTTCATATGATGACTTTTCTCCTTATAGAAATTTCAAGAAATTGCTGAAAAAAATATGGACAAATTGAACCACATTGAGAAGTCACACGAACAGTTGGTTCATGAAAACTCTCGCGTCAAAAATGTGTTATCACAGACCCAAAAGGAACAAACATCCTTGCTGGCAGCCTGTGCCCTGATGGCTGGTGCCTTGTACCCTCTCTACAGCCGGTCATGTGCCTTATCTACACAGAGAGATTTTCTCCAGGATCAGGTCAACACCTTCGAGTTGTTCAAATTGGAAATTAGAACTCTAGCCCAGGCTTTGTCGGCTGTAGACGAAAAGAAGCAAGAGGAAGCCAAGATGAAGAAAAAAACATTCAAAGGACTGATACGTGTATTCCGGAAAGGTGTTATTGCAATTTTGGCAGCAAACAGACTCAAGGTTTTGGGCCAATCGTGTGCTTCTCTTTTTACCTGGATGGAGAGTTTTAAAGACGGCATAGGCATGTTGGTGTGTACAGGAGAGCCCAAAGACAAGCATAAATTTCCAAGTAAGAGAATTTGTGCTTTTTGAAATTTAAGTTGAATGTAAGTGACATGCAGTATGAATATGTTTTGCTGCTATGCAAAAACTTAAAGTCATTTAATGTGTAGTCATGTAACATAGTCCCATACATATGGACAAATATATTTATGTATAAGCTAGATTTTGATTTTTTGTTATAAACATTACATTATGAAGAAAGTAGCAAGTCTGTATAATTTCAACTTTGCCTAGCTTTATTAGATTTGAATGCTCTTTTCACAGTAAAGTGAAGAGTTTATACAGCAGTTTTTCAGTTAAGTCAATCCAGAGACTGCCCTACTTAAAATTAATTAACAGTGTAATTTATTTTCACTTTCTATGAATCAGTATAAAATGATCAGAGTTAAAAATCTATTGAAGAACTCAATGAAAGGGATACAAATATAAAATTTTCAGCTAACATACTTAGAATGTTTGACTATTCTGAAGAAACAATGATTTCAATTTTAACTTTTGAAAAGCAAGCTATTAAGTAATATAAGTAGAACCAAAGAAAATTTCCTTCTTTCTTTGTTTTGTCAGTTAACAGTCACATATAAATAAAGTCAATCAAATCTAATATTTCTTATAGACTTTTCTGCCCCAGGCAAAGTTCTGTCTGCAAGTTTTGATCTATTTCTTAAATGGCTAAACATTGCCATGCATTTTTAACATGATTTTAATAATTTTTTTTGTAGCGTTGCATGATGAATTTTTTTCTATTTTTGTAGAACATCAAAAGGAGCAGTTACGCTGTTTGCAAGCGCTTAGCTGGCTCACCAGTTCTGACCTTCTTGCTGCAATAATCACTTCCATGGCTGAGTTACAGGAAGTCATTAGTAAAACAGGTATGATTCCCTCTTTTATGCCCTCTCAAAATACATTTAAAAGCAAATGTAAAAAAATGCTTTATTGTACAAATTCTAATAAACAATTTAGAAAGAAAATATTTTATTCTCATCTTTTTTTTCTCAGGTTAGGGAGATTGTTGAACCTATGTTTAATGAAGTAGAAAATTAGTGTAATTTTTTTTATTTATTTATTTATTTATTTTTCTTTAAGGTATTACATGTGTGCTTATGCTATCATTGCACACCCCCCCCTCCCCTCCCGCTCATGCCAACACCCCCCTGGTGTCTGGTGTCTGTGTCCATTGCTTATGCTTATATGCATGCAAACAAGTCCTTTGGTTGATCTCTCCCCTTTACCCCCATTCTCCCTTACCTTCCCTTTGAATTTGACTGTCTAGAATTAGTGTAAATTTTGATGGGTAATTTTGTCTTTATTTATGGTAAATTTAAATGATATTTCTTGGTAAATGTAGCCACTTTATTTTTTTCCCTTTGAGATCTGATTTTTCTATAGAAAGCTCATCATTAGCTTTTTTATTTAAATAATTCTGGTAATATTATTTCAAATGTCTTAGTCTTTTTTTCATTTCTCTTTTCTGACTATAAATTTTAGAAGTTTGAGTAATAACTGAATCAGTAGAAAATTTTTCTCTCTCATTTGGTGATGTGTTTCTATTTTTTTCTAATTAATTTTAAAGGAAGTTAATTTGAATAGTCTGTTTCCACCATGTATGGAACCACATATAATTTGTAATTTCCAAAGGTCTAAAATTCACATTTGTTTTTCATGACTAAGATTGCATGATATGTTTGTGTGAAAAATTCAATAAAACTAATTTCTCTATGCTAGAAGAGAAATTAGTCACCTACTGGTTAAACTATGTCATTGGAGTAAGTATTGTCATTTCAGACATGTTAATAGTGCAAATAGTATAATGAACTTGTTAACACTTGCCTGCTTAATAAATGTTATAAGCATTAATGAAATAATAACTTGGGATGTGATTTAAATTTTTAGACAACTTTGTTATGTAAATACAGATCATTTATTGTGATTTCAAATATCTAAACCTAAACATAGGCTCTTGTAGAAGGAAATTTATGATTCAGAGATTATTTTTAGATTGTGGTGATTGATGTTGGTAAGCAACATACTTTTTTAATGTTTTGCCTCAACGTATTGGATTTGGAATCTTGAAAGTCTAAATAAATATGTTTTAAGAATGTTGATAATTATAACTTCAAAACAAAACTAATATTCTTGAAAGAAGTTAAAAAATTTTGGATTTATTTTAATAAACATTATTTGTGTTAGTTTTATTTCAGTAGGTATGTGGACACTTAAAAGTAGATTGGATTTTTTAAGTTCTAATCTTATTTTTATATCATTACTTTATTTAATATATTTTTTACTTATTACTCTAGGAGATAAAAGAAAAATATGTGGCTTGATTTGGCTCTCTAGCAAACATGCGCAGTGGTTATAGAACAAGATAACAATTCATGAACAATGTTAGGCAAAATGTAATGAAGGGTTGGATGGAGCAGTACAGGCTTTAAATGTAAATATCCATGAACAGTGCAGTGCAATGTGGGCATATGAATATTGGGAAGGCTTCGGGGCAGAACTAGTAATTTAATTGGGCCTAAAATGAGAGTAAGTTAGAGAAGAGCGATAGCCTTCAGAAGAAGGGCATAGCTCAAGCAGAGATGCACAAGTGTAAGCACAGAATAGGGAGAAGGAACATTAAAGAGGTGAGAATGGAAATCCATGCCTAGCAGACCTGGCTTATTGATGGCTATTACTAAAGTGTATTTTCTAATAACCATATTGGGGAATTGTTAGAGAAAGTTTGATCATTGACATGGGATCAGACTGTAGAGGTTTTATAAGACACAGTGGTTCTTGAGACCCTGATAAAAATATGCAGGTAAGACCTATCAAGTAGGAGATAGACCAAGAGTGGTATCTCTAAGTGTCTGCCAGTCTCCAGGAACAGAAAACGGATATTAAAAAAATTGTTTCTTACTACCCACCTCACCGTGAAAGTAGGATGTAACATTACTGATAGACACACATGTACCTGTACACATTTTTAGACTAATAATTATTAATTTTCTATTCTGAAATTGCTAAAGTACCCTACAGTGGTGTCAACATAGTGTAGGGTTAACCAGGGATTCTGCCTGACTTTGAATACTGGTTCTGACACCAGCTATGTGATATAGCAAGTTATTTAAATTCTCTGTGCTTCAGCTTCTTTATTAATGGGAACAGTAGTATTACTGATCTCAGAGAGTTATATAGAGAAGTAAATTAGTTAATTTGTAAAGTCCTTAAAGTAGTCTTTGTTTACTAGTTTTCTTGCTTTTTTAGTTAAAATATTATTATGATTTATGGAATTAACTGACTAATAAAGAATAATACATTAAAATTTTATTAGATCAAGTGAATACATATTAGTTTATCTTAAAATTTCAAGACAATGTACATATCTCATATAGCTCTAACTTTTTAAAACGTGTTTTATTATAAATTAGTATATAAAGATCATGGAGAAATTTCTTCCTCTGACTATAGTGAAATTGTTGGGAGACATTACAGGTTTGCTTTCTTTGTAACTAATAGAAGACCTCGCTTAGAGTAGCTTAATCATATAGAATTTTTCCCCCTCTCAAATAACAAAAGTCTGGAGGTAGGTACAAATTCATACTTTCTTTCTGCTCTGCCATTCTTAGCATTTTCATGTTTATACCTCCTAGTTTTAAGCTGGCTACTCTGCTTTCAGGCATCAGGATTGTTTTTGGCAGGAAGAAAAAGGAAAGGACGGAATGTGAAGGCATTCATACATTGCTGGTAGGAATGAAAAATGATATAGCTGCTTTGGAAAAGAGCTTGGCAACTCCTCAGAATGTTAGATCAATATATATCCAAGAGAACTGAAAACATATCCATACAAAAACATATGCACAAACGTTCATTGCAACATTATGCAAAGTAGCCAAAAAATGAAAATAAACCCAAATGTCCATCAAGTAACAAATGGATAAATACACAAATGATGAAATATTATGGGGCCATAAAAAGGAATGAAGTACTAATACATGCTACACAGGGATGAACCTTGAAAACATTGCTAAGTGAAAGAAGCCAGTCACAAAAGAACACAGGTATACTTCATTTTATTATGGTTCACTTTATTGTGCTTTGCATTTATTGAGTTTATTTTTTTTTATTATTTTTTTTCCAAATTGCTTGTGGCAACCCTGCCTCAGGCAAGTCTACTGGCATCATTTTCTAACATTTGTTCACTTTTTGTCTTTGTGTCACATTTTGGCAATTCTTGGAATATTTCAAACTTTTTCATTATTATTATACTAGAGACCTGGTGAACGAGTTTGTGCATGGGTGTGGCCCAGCTGGCCCACTCCGATGGGGTACCATCGGGCCAGGCCGGCAGTGGGCAGTTGGCCGGCTGGCCCCACCACCGATTGGGGTATTGGGGACCAATTGAGGACTGGGCTGAGGTGGGGGGGGATCGATCAGGGCCCAGATCAAGTTGATTGGCTGCCACAGTTCGCATCATAGCCATTGGTCATTCTGGTCATTCTGCCATTCTGGTCTAGGCTTTTATCTATAATAATAAAAGCATAATATGCTAATTAGACTGGACAGCCAAACATCTTCCAGATGACCTCCTGGATGAAGCTGGGGCTGCGAGGACTGAGCCCCTTCCATGAATTTTGTGCATGGGGCCTCTAGGATATATATACAGATTTGTTATGTGATCTGTGATCAGTGATTTTTAATGTTGCCATTGCAATTGTTTTGAGTCTTAATAAATTTCACCCATGTAAGATGGTGGACTTATTTGATGAATGTTGAGAGTGTTCTGATGTTCCACTGAGCAGCCGTTCCATCTCTCTCATTCTCAAGCCTCCCTGTTCCTTGAGACATAATAATATTGAAATTCAGTTAGCTAACCCTACAGTGGCCTCTAAGTGTTCATGTGAAAGGAAGAGTCACACGTCTCTCACTTTAAATCAAAAGCTAGAAATGACTAAGCTAGTGAGGAAGGTATGTCAAAAGCTGAGAGTGCCTGTAAGATAGACCTCTGTGTCAAATAGCCAAATTGTGAATGCAAAGGAAAAGTTCCTGAAGGAAATGCAGAGTGTTACTACAGTGAACGCGTGAATGAGAGAAAGTGAAAGCAGCCATAGTGCTAATATGGAGAAAGTTTTAGTGGTCTGGATAAAAGATCAAACTAGCTGCAATTATCCCTTAAGCCAAAGCCTAACCCAGAGCAAGGCCAACTCTCTCCAATTCTCTGAAGTCTGAGAGAGATGAGGAAGCTGCAGAAGAAAAGTCTGAAGCTCCCAGAGGTGGTTCATGAGGTTTAAAGAAAGAGCCAGCTCATAACATAAACGTTCAAGGTGAAACAGCAGGTGCTGATTTTGAATCTGCAGCAAGCTTCCCAGAAGGTCTAGCTGAGATAGCTAATGTTCATGGCTACACTGAACAACAGATTTTCAATGTAGACAAGACAGCCTTATCTTACTTAATAAAAGGGTAATATGTAAATCGACTGGACAGCAGAATGACTGGTTGCTATGACACACACTGACTTTCAGGGGGCAGATGCTCAACACAGGAGGTCAGTGTGCTCCCATAGGGGGAGCACTGCTCAGCCAGAAGCCCTGAGCTGAGCTGGTGTGCGCAGCAGTGGTGGGAGCCTCTCCCGCCTCCATGGCAGTGCTAAAGGTGTCTTACTCAGCTTAGGCCCGCGTGGGGAGTGGGCTTAAGCCGTCAGTCGGACATCCCCCAAGAGCTCCCTCACGGTGAGAGGGCACAGACCAGGCTGAGGGACTTCCTCACCCCCTGAGTGCATGAATGTCGTGCTCTGGCCTCTAGTGTTACAATAAGATACCATCTAGGACTCTCATACTAGAGATGAGAAGTCAATGCCTGGTTCTAAAGCTTCAAATGACCAGCTGACTCTCTTGTTAGAGGCTGATGCAGCTGGTGACGAAGTTGAAGCCAGTGCTCATGCACCATCTGAAAATGCTAGGACCCTTAAGAATTACGATAAATCTACTCTGCCTGTGCTCTGTAAACGGCACCACAAGGTTTGGATGACAGCACATCTGTTTACAACATGGTTTATTGAATATTTTTAGCCCACTCTTGAGATTTGCTGTTTAGAAAAAGAGATTTCTTTCAAAATATTACTGTTCACTGACAATGCAGCTGGTCACTCAAGAGGTCTAGCAGAGTTGTGCAATGAGAATGATGCTGTTTTCATGCCTGCTAACACAACATCCAATCTGCAGCCTCTGGGTTCAAATGGTAATTTCAATTTACAAATCTTATTCAAGAAATACATTCTGTAAGTTATAGATGCCATAGTTAGTGATGCTTCTGATGGGTCTGGGCAGAGTCCATTGAAAACCTTCTGGAAAGCATTCACCCTTGTGGTTGCCATTAAGAACATTGATGATTCATGGGAAGAAGTCAGATATCAACATTGACAGGAGTTTGGAAGAAGTTGATTCCAACACTCATGGGTGACTTTGATGATTTCAAGGCTTCAGTGGAGGAAGTAACTGAAGATGTGGTGGAAATAGCAAGAGAATCAGGATTGGAAGTGGAGCCCGAAGATGTGATTGGATTGTTGCAGTTTCAGGTAAAACTTTCACAGATGAGAGTTACTTCTCATAGATGAGTAAAGAAGGCTGTTTTGGGAGGTGGGATCTAGTCCTGATGCAGATGATGCAATGACAACAAAGGACTTAAAATATTACATAAACCCAGTTGATAAAGCAAAGGCAGAGTTTGAGAGGATTGACTCCAATTTTGAAAGGTCCACAGTTGTTAGAATGCTATCAAACATCATCCCATGCCACAGAGAAACTATTCGTGAACGGAAGAGTCAATCCAAGCTGCACATGTCATTGCTGTCTTATTTTTAAAAACTGCAGCGGCTATTCGAACCTTCTAACACCACCACCCTGATCAGCCAGCAGCTGGGAACACTGAGGCAAGACCCTCCATCAACAAAAAGGTTTTGACCCACTGAAGGCTTAGAGGAAGATTAGCATTTTTAGCAAAAAGGTATTTTAAAATTAAAGTGTATACATTGTTTTTTAGGACATAATTCTGTTGCACACTTAATAGACTACAATATAGTGTAAACATGACTTTTATATGCATGAGGATACTAAAAAATGTGTGTGACTAACCTTACTGTGATTTGTGTTTTGTTGCGGTGGTCTGGAACCTTTTATAGAGCACAGGCAGAGTAGATTTAGCATAATCCACAATAATCTCCAATGTATTCCTGTATATGAAATTTTAAGATTAGGCAAATCTAGAGACAGAGTTGATTAGTGGTTGCCTGAGGCCCGATAAGTTGTTGGGGATTATGGGAAATGACTGCTAATAGGTGCGGTGTTTCTTTTTGGGGTGCCTAAGTTATAAAATTACTTGTGATGATGATTGCATGGTTCTGTGAACATATAAAAAAACCATTGATATGTATATTTTAAAAGGGGGAATTGTATTTTGTGTGAATTATATCTTAAGAAAGCTGTTAAAATGTGAAATCATGGCTGCTAAATAATATATCCCTTTATCAGGAAAGCAAAATCTTTCCCAAAAGGCCTCCTCCAATCCCCAGCAGGTTTCTACTATTGATTCATTTGCCTGAACTGATCACATGGTTATCCTAACTGGTTAGATGGAAACTGGCAAAAGACAAGAGAGAGTTTGTGGATGGGATGGATCAGCTAATCAACAGTGTCTGCAATGGAGAGTATTCAGATTCAAACAATAAATTACCCTCACATCTACTGCCTCTGTTGTAAAAGGAAACTGGTTCAGAAAACTTGAAAAAGTAATCAGAGAACAACAATAACAAGAAGTTTCCCATTGTACAGGAATAGTTATTATTAACAGTTGAGTATGTTCTTTCAATCTATTTTATTCCACAGCCCACTCTGCCTGCCTCCCTCCCTCCTTCCCTCCCTTCCAACAGATTAGCAAATGTTACAAATGATACTGACATAGACAATATATTGTTTTATATTTTCATTTAAAATTATTTTGATATAATAAATTTACAGAAAAGTTGCAAGTACACTACAGAGAACTCTTACCCCCTCCCCCCCATGATCTGAGAACATGATGCCCCAGGACTTTCTCATATTTTACTGTGCATTTCAAAGACAATCTTGTACATAACAAGAGTGTAATAATCAACCTCAGAAAACTACCATTGATATATTACTACCATTTACACACCATTCATTTTCTCAAGTGAGTCTTTCATAGCAAAAGCATCTGGTTTAGCATTGTATTGTATTTAGTCATATTTCTTTAGTCTTTTCTGCATGGAAGAGTTCCTTGACCATCATGACCTTGAAGATTATAGGCCAGTTATTTGTAGACTATCTCTCAATTTTGACTTGTTGTTTCTTCATGTGATGAGATTCCGCTTCTACATTTTTTTTTTTTTTGGCATGAGTCTCACAGGAGTGATGCTGTGATTTGCTTATGATAAATATTATTGTTTTAGTTTTTAAAAAGTCATATTTTTTGAGGATATTTCTTCATTTAATATTTTTCTAGAGAATGATTTTTAATGTCTGGGCAATATTCATTAGTTGCTCATTCCATCACTTATTGACCAATTCATAATAGGTTATTTTCATCATACCACAAGTATCAGGAATATCAATCAGTTCAGCTTTGATTTATAATCTATTCATATCTCTTGAATCATCTAATGTTGTGAGCAGTATTTTAATTCTTCCAATGAATTGGGAAATAGAAGTGTCACAATCTTGGAAAGTATAGGAAATAATCTGAAAACTCTAAAATGAAAGAAGATACTTCTTAGAACTGTTTCTTTTCTTTCTTTCTTTTTTTTTTTTGAAGAACTTGTTGAAAATTTAAACAGTTTTACATGTCAGAACTACAAATTGATGGCATCATTGACACCGTAGCCCCAGGAAAACTGGTACATGTGTGCCCAAACCAGTAGTTGTATTATTTCTGTCCTAAGGTGAAAAAAATCAGTAAACTACTCAATATTCTTTTTAAAAAGTAGGTGCTCATATTTTTTAGAGTTCTAAATTAATACACATACAATTAAGTGTCTAGAAGGGGGAAATTTAAATATGTACCAGGAGAGAAAATTATACATGTTCGATATGTACTAGAGTATGAATTACGGTAATAATTTTGACTCTAGATTTGGGTTACATTGTTTACTATGTGTGTGACATCAGGAAAATTACTTAATCCCTTTTCAGCTTCAGTGTCTTCATATGTGAAATGTGGGTAAGAAAAGTTCCCACCTCATAGGGTTATTTGGAGTAAATGTAACCTGCCTAGCCAAGTCCATTGTATATGTACCGTATTTTTCGGACCATAAGACGCTCCGGACCATAAGATGCACCAGTTTTTAGAGAAGGGAAATGAAGAAAAAAAGATTCTGAAACAAATAGTGTCCTAAAATATTTTATGTGCATTAAAACCCAACATCACAGTCATAAACACATGTAATCAACCCTGTAAAGTAAACAGCAGCATTTAGAACCATTTTAGAGCCGGGCAAGCACACAGAGACCACACAGAGCCGGGCAAGTAAAAAAACTTTTTTTAAAAAGTATATGTGTAGGCTATATTTGGACCATAAGACGCAGGGACTTTTCCCCCCCACTTCTGGGGGAAAAAAAGTGCGTCTTATGGTTCGAAAAATACGGTAATCACAAAAAAAAGTTTGTTGTTTTATCTCTTTTTTGAGTGTGTGCTGATGTCTCACACCCCATTCGTTTAGAGTAATACTGGCATATTACTTTAAATCTTTTCATGAAAGTAGAAGTTCAGTAGCCCAGCTAAGTCACTGCTTAGAAAGTGCTAACGGTGGTTGTCCCTGCTACCACCTTAAACTTTAACGATGTACTTATAGACAGTGGGCAGAGACCCCAGTTTCCATGTTGCCTCTGCAAATACTGGACAGGTGGCAACCTTCTTTGCTTTCATTAAAGTGCTTGCCCACTTGAGATAAATTACCTTTTCCAGGTATCCAAATGGTGTGCCTGCAAGAGATCATTTACCTCAAACAGGGGAGAATGTTACTTCCGCCGAAGGGCTGGAATATCAATCATCATGGGACTGGACCAAAGAGCCTTCAGATGACTGAACGTTTTCAAATGAGTGGTCCAGGCTGAATTTCTCAAGATAGAAACAAATGTGCTGATTTGCTTTGAAATATCTCTGTCCACATTCAGAGGCATATGGATATGAGTAGAATGTTAATATATTTTGTTACACATTTACACATTCTAACTTATAATTGGAATCTTAATTATCTAGAAGATAGATGACTCAAATATACACACCCCTGCTATTAGTACTCACAAGTTTGTATACTTCGAGCTAATTTTCTAGAGGTCGTGGCATCAATTTCAGGCAAAACTCAGAAATCCAGGTTGTATGTAGCATAACATTAAGGTGTCATGCTTAGGAAGGTCAAAGCAGTAAGTAAAGATATTGGTAGTTATTGGTATATATTTATAAGTTTTAAGGCTTTATTGAATCCTCACAAATAACAGAAAGAACTTTGCTATTGTACTTCAAGTGTGGTCCCTGGGTCAGCAGCATCAGCATTAACTGGGGATGTGTCAGAAATGCACAATATCAGACTCCACTCCAGAGCTAATTAATCAGGATCAGCATTTTAACAAGCCCCTCAGATGATTTATATGCACAGTAAAGTTTGTTGTTTGCACAGTAAGTTTGTTATTTATATAACTTCACTCATAACTTAAACTGAAACACTACAAGAGGACCATGTATCATTACTGGGATTTAAGGTTCTAGTGTCTATTTTGGGGAGCCACATTAATGTATCAAATTTTCTTTTATTATTTTCTTTTTATTATTACTTTTGCCTTTTTTTCCCTATTTTTTAACATATTTTATAATGATAATTTTCAAGCATATAGAAAAGCTGAAAAGAGTTTACAGTGAATAATATTTTGGTTTTTAAATTAAAATGGACTTGCCTATTATAATTTTTAAGAATGATTTTTGAATAAATAATTTATCCTTGGGAGTATTCATGATTATGTGAAATTCCAGGGTCATAGCATAGCATCAAATTTGATCTATGGATTCACAATCCTTTTTCTTACAATTTATATCAATTGTATTGCATATGTTGACCTAAGCCAAAGATGACCTTGAAGACTTAGGACAAAAAACTTAGCACAATAGGTTTTGAATTTAAAAGCCTTGGGGAATCCTGGTATTTTAGAGAAGCCTAACTCTGCCTTATAAAGTGAACATAGAAACTTTAATTACATTTGCAGCAGTATATATTCGTGACTCAGGATTTTCATCTCTTTTAAATATAACAAAATAAAAAATTTTGATGTCCAACATGACATATACAATGCTTTTTTAAAAATCACCTTATGGTTCAATGTTCTTAGTTGGGCTAAGTAACAACGTTCACCGTGCTTTGTCTTGTTAAAAGTTAGTTTTAATTAGTCTAAGTTGTAAATGTATTGTCTTACATTCACTACATTAATAAACTAAAAATGTTCGGTGACTGTATTTCAATAAAATTTGTTTCCTTTGTAACCCTACATATTTTGATTTATTCACTTTAAAGCATTATTCTGAGAAGTGAATACATAAGATTTACCATACTACCAAAGAAATTATAGCACAAAAATGACCAAGAACCCCTGCTTTAGATAATTATTCCCCCAGGTATCATTTGTCTGATTCAATTTATGTTTTGGATAGGTTCTGTTATTAGGCATTTGTATTTATATTGTTATTTATAAACTAGAGGTCTGGTGCACAAAATTCGTGCACAAGGCCGGGGTGTCCCTCAGCCTTGCCTGCATCCTAAACCAACAGGCGGACATCCCTCTCACAATCCAGGACTGCTGGCTCCTAACCACCTGCCTGCCTGCCTGCCTGATTGCCCCTAACCCCTCTGCCTGCCAGTCTGATAGCCCCCTAACTGCTCTCTTGGCAGCATGATTGACACGTAACTATATAGGATAGATTAAACTAATTGCTCCTACCTGGTTTGGCTTAGTGAAAAAGCACTGGACTGTAGACTGAATGGTCCCGAATTTGATTTCAGTCAAGGGCACGTACCTCAGCTGCAAGGTCGATCCCTGACCCTGGATTGGGTGTGTGCAGGAGGTTACCAATCAATCTGTCTTTCTTTCATCAATGTTTCTCTGTCTGTGTCTCTTCCCTACCTTTCCACTCTCTAAAAATCAAGGGGACAATATCTCGGGTGAAGATTAATAACAAAAAATTAAACTGATTGTACTTAATACTGTATAATGTATATTGTGAAAATACTTATTACTCAGCAAAGCATAAATTATTTAGTGCTCTTTCTGTAATTCATGGAGAGTCAGTAGTCCGAAACTTGAGGAGGGCATGCCTCTTTCCCACTTCTTCAAAATTCAGAGCAATACCTTATAGAATTATATTGTCACTTAATTTCACCTTTCCTAGTGGTTGGTGTCTACACAAACACATTTCAGTGGTATTGTTAAAAAAAACCAACACACCCATATTATTCATTAAAATGTAATGGTTAAAATTTGCTTTTAGGTCTCTTTGTGAAGTTTAATTACTTTTTTATTCCTGAAAATTTCCTAAAACTATGCTTTTACCTGGTTTATTTAGCAAGAATAACTTTTGACATACCATAAAATTTTAACATTAATTTCTCTTGGTATTATTGAATGCATTCTTACATTCAGCATTATTGTAGCTTCTATAGAAGTAAAAAAGAAATACAATTAATCCAGCAAACATATAAAAACATACGCTAGGATGGCACAGTAAAGATAAAATGAGTTTCCTAAGTTGAAAAAAAGACTTCTGCAGTCTTTTTAAGGAGTTACAAGGCAGTTAGAGAAATAAGAAATACATTGGACTGATGTATCATGTTGAATATTATAGATATAATAAAATTCACTGTTTGTTCATTTATTCAACAGTGACCTATTAAATGTGTGCTGTAGTTTAGTATTATTAAACTTATTACTCCATATTCTTAGAAGTCATTGCATCAGTAACTGATAGAAATAAATTCTACATGGAAAATATACTTTTATCCAATTAATAATGTATATTTTATGAATAACTTCTAAGCAATATAATTTTCAAATTCTGACTGTGCATAAGTTAAAAAAAAACTTTTCTTTTATATATTGAGGAATAAAATAAATAAAACAAGACCAAGAATTTTGAACATAGGGCTTCAGTGAAATGGTTGTTTATAACAGAAGATACTGACTGATCACCTTCTCAATGTTTCATTTTAGTGCTGAACCATACGCATTCTTAGAATCATAAAACATTTTTGTTGGATAAATATATGTTTTTTGTGTGCTTTTGATGTCACCACAAGATTTAAATTAACTCCAAAATCAGAGCCACTTGAAATATAGAACAGTATATTGCTGAATTTAATCTCTCTATGCTTGTCATTTTACACAGATAGTATCATAAGACAAGTAATGACAGATTAAGACCTGCCTAGCAGAGGGAAAACTAAATTGCATGACTTTTATTAAGGCATAAATAAACCTATTAAGCATTATCTGGAATACTAATTAGTAGAAAAAGCACTGACAATTTTATTTATCAACATTAAACACAATTATGAATTACAGGCCTGATGAATCTAGCAGTCAACAGACCATTTTGGATATGCAGGGACCTTAAGCCCATTATGTGAGAAGGATGATTACCAAAACCCTGTGGGGAAATAAGTAATTGTAGTTGTAACATTTTAATTGCCTTTGAATAAGGCAAATTATATTTTCTTGTCTGAGAGTATAAATAGTATGACATTAAGGTAACAAGCTTCAGGGGCTGGAAATAGAAAATGGATTTATATTATGTTTTAAAACAAAGAAAAGACTAGTGATACATTTTTAGTATCATAATGGTCGGTGTGAATGACTGTAAATACATGCAGATTTTTTTACATATATTGTTTCGTAGGCAAGCTATTTTCTGCATTCCCTTTCCACAGTGAAAATTAATGTGGGAGGAGACTTTCTGAATAAATCTCTACAGGTGTATGGAAATTATGTAATTGAGAAAATTGTATTGTGTTATGATTAGAAGTATTATAAAATGAACAAGAGACAATTGACATCTTTTTGTCTTTCCTCCCCTTTTTCTTTGAAGATCCAAATTCTAGAATTTGTGGACATTTACTTATAGGTGCAGCCAAGAATTCTTTTGCAAAACTCATGGATAAAATTAGTTTGGCAATGGAGAGCTTACCTTCGCACTGTAGCAGCAGGAGTATTACACACGTGGAAAAGGATTCCCTGGTTCAGAGGTTGGCCCGAGGACTTCATAAAGTGAACACACTGGCCCTGAAATACGGACTGCAGGCCCATGTGCCCATTTTGGTATGTATGACATGTTATTAAGTAGGGACTTTAAGGACCTGTGAATGTAATCCTGAATCAGACTTATTTGAAGTTTAAATTTATTTTATGCAAATGTATCTAGATTTCCTTTAGATTTCTTGTGATCTTTTAATTCAATAAGGAAAACCACCTCCAGATAAGTGTTCAAATATCCAAATACAAATGTTCTGGCATGAATTCTGAATTGACTGCTCTCTATAAGAGACCTGCAATGGAACTATATGAAACATTAATGACTGAAAATTGTATTTTCTAGCCATCTAGATTATTTCTTCAATTGTTCATTTTAAATATATTTTATTGATTTTTTACAGTGAGGAAGGGAGAGGGATAGAGAGTTAGAAACATCGATGAGAGAGAAACATCGACCAGCTGTCTCCTTCTCACCCCCTACTGGGGATGTGCCCGTAACCAAGGTACATGCCCTTGACCGGAATCGAACTTGGGACCCTTTAGTCTACAGGCGGAGGCTCTATCTACTGAGCCAAGCCGGTCTTGGCTGTTCATTTTATATAGGCCAAATTATTGTTCTGTGTTTAACCTGAGTCACATTAATTTAGTAAATGCCATTGCTATTGATTTATTAGTAAATCTGTGGCTACTTCTTGTAAAATTGCTCTTGTTTAACAACAGAAAAGCACAGCATCGTTACAGAAGCAAATCTTTGGATTTACACAAAGGCTGCACGCAGCGGAAGTGGAGCGCCGCTCACTGCGCTTAGAGGTCACAGAATTCAAACGAAACGTGAATGAGATGAAAAAGGAGCTTGACAAAGCCCAGGGTCTCCAAATGCAATTAAATGAATTTAAGCACTCTGTAAGTATACATGCTTTGGCTTTGGTGAACTCTCTTCTGATTTTGTGTGTGTGTATGTATATGTTTGTTTTCTTTAACTTATGTTTCTCAAATAATTTGAAGTGCCATTATAATTTCTTTTTTTTTCAGTATACTTCCCTTCTGAAATACCCCAACACGTAGTTCATACTTCAGAGTTGGTAGGAGACTACATATTAAACATTCTCACCATAGGAAAAGCAATGATAATTATGTGACATGATAGAGGTGTTAGCTAATGCTGCAGTGGTAACCATATTGCAACACACAAATTTATCAAATTAGCACATTGTACACCTTAAACTTCACAATGTTATATGTCAGTTATATCCTAATTTAAACAAAGAGTTATACCAGATGTTTAAAGGAATACTGATTCTGTGTCAGCAGAACTCATAATCCTGTTAAAATTATGCTCTGAAAGTATAGAAAGAGATTCAATGAGAATAGCTGAAAGGCTATAGCAAATAAGCCCCCAAATGTATAATAAACAATGTAAAATGCCCCAGTGGAGAAGCCTGATGTTTGCAGTGGGGACTGTTTTTTTTTTCTTTTTGTTTTATATTGAATATTTTGAGTAAATTAGATTACTTAGTATGAAATTAAGTTGATTTTCTAAAGAAATGTTCATTTTGTCTAACTTCTGTTAAAGATTTATATGCATTATTTAAGAAAGCAGAAGATAGCTGAGAAAAGGCCTATGCCAAATAACATTAGCTCAAGATTGAAATGTATAATCACATGAAGCATAGCAAAATGCAGATATCTAATATTCAATTTGTAGTTGGGTTATTTATAGCATTGATGTTCCTAATATGGATATAGGAATATCGAGTTAAAATATGACCCTGAAACTTCTAAACTGTATGTAACTGATGCTAGATAATATAAATATGAATACAAAATTGGTTTCTTAAACCTACCATCAAGGTATTTTGTGTACCTCCTTCTTTGGGAAACCTAAATTTTGCAAGTTTAATTTCAGTTTAAATGTTTCTTATGGTTAATTTGTAATTTGCAAATTTTCACATTTGTTGTAATAGAGATAGCAGCAGGTATTAAATCTATGATAAATGTAAATTGCTAATGTTAAATATTATTTCAAAGGGCGAAGAGTTCTTATAAATTCAGCATGTCAGGTAAACATGAATCGTCCTTCTGATTTATTTTTCTTTTTGATGAATGTCTAAAGACAGTACAGTTTCCCCCTCATTCTCGTAGTTGTTTGCTCAGAGAAGAAAATTATATGAGCTGCTTCATTCTCCCCCCACCCCCTGATTATAAAGGTAATAAATAATAGCCAAATAAAAATACAAACAAGTATAAAGAAGAAAGTTCAAATCCCTCTAATCTAACCACCTGGGACCAATCACTTTTGAAGTGTGGATGTGTTTTATTCCCTGCATTTTTCTCTGTGTATAAATGTAGATAGGCATATAGAGTAAAAATATTCTTTTCTTTTTTTTTTTACATTTTTAAAGTACTACATTTTCCTGTGCCACTTATTATTAATTTCATTTTAGATAAATTAATATTCTATCATTAATATGTTCAAAATTTGACTGTCCCCTATTTAT
This sequence comes from Pipistrellus kuhlii, assembly GCF_014108245.1. Lineage (NCBI taxonomy): Eukaryota > Metazoa > Chordata > Mammalia > Chiroptera > Vespertilionidae > Pipistrellus > Pipistrellus kuhlii. The sequence goes on from NW_023425427.1 coordinate 43,471,630, forward strand.
AGACACTTAATTATTTTCCAAAAATGTTTTGCCATACTTAAATCATAAACAGCTTTTGTGTATACTTTTAAGAGCCAATTCCTTCAGTGTGTGTGTGTGTCTTTCCTTTTTATTTGTTTTCAGTTGCATATACTAACTAAATTTGGGATCTTGAGATGGTCTGCCAAAATGGGAAGAGACATACATCGATGCAATTTGAGATTTAAAATATAGGCAACTATAAATAGGTTTAGCTAATAGTAAACTTCCTGAAAATTGGAAGGTCCTTTATTTATGTTGTTCCCTGTAATATATTTGAATAATTCTAGGTATTCTATACAATAAGATTTCCTAGTTCATACTTAAGTATTAGGAAAATAAGTTAACATATTATCTTTGATTAGTTTGAAAGTAGTCAGGGCTAAATTTCCAGAACCTAGAGAGGTTATAAGAGTCTGAAGAGAAGTTGCTAGAAGGTGACAAATTCTTTTTAAGGGCTCTGGTCGAATAATAACTGACTTGCATCAAAAGCTAAGAATATGTTCCATGAAATATTTAGTGTGAATTCCTTCAACTGAAGTGTAGAAATAACAATAGAATTAATGGAAGTAATAATTGAGGGAATGAGATATGTATAAATTTTTATATTTTGACATACAATTGTGAGGTATAAAATTGTTGATGTAAGAAACATTCAAACCTGTAGAGAATTTTTTATGACTTTGAGTCAAACAGATAATAACTGAAGGGGAGCAAAATCTCAATGGATTGAGAAAATGCTTTAGAAGATGTCAGTTTTGCAGTTTTTTTTTTTTTAATTCATTACAGTCAAGGAGAAAACATAAAAGGAAGGTTACATGGAATTCATTGGTAGTAGATTAAGGGCCAAGAGAAAGCAAAGTCTCTGTGATTGGTTAAAAAGTAAAATGAAGAGACACACTTCTTTTATGTTGGTGGGAATGGGATTGTTACTAATTAACATTTACAGCACATAGAGTGCAGTGAGGGGAACAAGGTAACAGTGCAGGGTTCTGTTGTCTCCTGCTCTGGTGCTGGCAGTTGTGCCCTGAAGGGTCTGGCAAAGATGACTCTGACATTTCAAAGGTATGTTATCTTAGATGCAAAAGGACAACTGACAGGCTCATTTAAGGTAAAGACTGACCTTTGTCAAGGAAGCCACAGGAGTAGGACATGACTACCTCCATGACCCACTTTTAGTGAGGAATGTTTATGTTCAGACCATCCTATGTGGTTGCTTTTAGTCTCTGAGTTGGTGGGGCCCACCGTGCAGGCCTCCTCTGAGCTTGTCAGGTTTAGTTATGTGGCCCCTTTCCATCCACAGAGTTAGTGAGGGTGATTTTTAACATTTAATGACATATTCATAGACAAATATCAGGCATTCACCATAATAACTTTATTTTTTCACCCTAATCACTTTAGAATATTGATTCATTTATTTCTCTTATATCAATAATAGTTCCATATTTTATTTTAAAGACGAGGAATGTGGGGCACAGCATAGCTAAGTGACTTGCCTAGCAAGTCAGGCTCCAAAACTCCTACGTTTAACAATTTCATTGTAGTGGCTAATGTTCATATCAGTTGTGTTAATAAAGGATTGTTTTATTAAAAATGTAATAGATTGGGGGAAAGATGCTGTTTTCCTCTTAAAAAATGGGGAGTGTGCCTGCTGCCACTCATCTTTCACTGATTTCAGGCAAACTGTGTACAAGGAAAATATAATAGCTTGATTAGATTGGTCTAAAATTATAACGTAACATTCAGCCTGCCAGAAGCTATTCAGTACTTTTATTGTTTTGGAATACCATGTTCATCTATGGACAGCTAACAGCCATGATCTTATTTTATTAGCTTCTTAAAGTTGCTTTCTCACACCATCTCTTTGTTATTCTGCATTGTCATACTTGTTTGATCCTGTTTGCAGAAGGCTGAATGGAATTGAGGCAGTCTCCAGGAGGGATCGAGGGACGAGAGAGGCTACATTAGCTAAGGTTTTGGTAAAGGAGGAATTCTGGAGGAGTGGGAAGAAGTCCTGTAGAATGGCAGGGATCTTGATTTATAGAAATCAAACTGAGTTCTAGCAAATTGCTCTCTCTACATGAACCACATGCTTGCTATTGTTGACTCAAGAGGAAACTATTAAGAACATTTCTATTTTTGTCTCATTTGTCAGAAAACTCAGAGGTCAAGTCCACATTCAACTGTATTAATGTATATTTTTCAGATGCATAGAAACTTGTTAAAGGCTTTAATTCCCACAATCATCTATATTAATAAAAGGGTAGTATGCTAATTAGGGCTGATGTCTTCTGGATGACCATCTGCATGTCCTTCTGGACAAAGCCATAGTGGCTGCCTGAGGCTTAGGCAAGCCGCGGATGGGCTCAGGTAAGACTTGGATGGTGGCTGCCATTGCCCAGGGCTGGCCTGAGGCTCACACAGCTGCAATCAGCTGTGAGGCCCAAGGCTCAGGCAGCCATGGTGGCTATCAGTGGCAGCAGCAGCAGTGGAGTGATGGGGTCAGTGCCTTCCCCTGATCTGCCAGGTTGCCTCTGGCAGAGGGAGGCCAGACTGTGGCTTAGGCTAGGGGACAAGGCAGAGGTGGTAAGGGGCAATCAGGCCAGCAGAGGGGAAAGATAGGGGCGATCAGGCCAGCAGGGGGCAAGGTAGGGACAATCAGGCAGGCAGGGGGCAGTTAGGGACAATCAGGCTGGCAGGCAGGCAGAGGCAGTTAGGGGTGATCTGGCAGGCAGGTAAAGTGGTTAGGAACAATCAGGCAGGCAGGCAGAGGGGTGAGGGGTGATTAGGTAGGCAGGCAGGCAGGTGGTTAGGAGCCAGCAGCCCTGGATTACAAGAGGGATGTCTGTCTGCCGGTTTAGGCCTAAATCGGCAGTCAGACATCTCTTGAGGGATCCCAGATTAAAGAGGGTGCAGGCTTGGCTGAGGGACCTCGCCCATCCATGCATGAATTTCATGCACCGGACCTCTAGTCTATATAATAAAAGCCTAAGTGTCCATATGGTGGAATGACCAGAATGACCAGTTGCTATGATGTGCACTGATCACCAGGGGGCAGACGCTCAATGCAGGAGCTGCCCCTTGGTGGTTAGTTTGCTCCCACATGGGGAGCGCTGCTCAACCAGTAGCTGAGCTTATGGCTGGTAAGTGCAGAGGTGGTGGCAGGAGCCTCTCCTGCCTCTGTGGCAGTGCTAAGGTGCAGTGAGCTGAGCAGGTGGTAAGGAGCGAGGGGTCTCAGACTGCGAGAGAGATATATACTTGCTGGCTTAGGCCTGCTCCCCACGAAGCCGGCAGTTGGACATCCCCTGAGAGGTACCAGACTGCGAGAGTGCGCAAGCTGGGCTGAGGGTCTCCCCAATCCAGTACATGAATTTCGTGCAACTGGCCTCTAGTAATTTTTATAAAACATGTTTATATATCAAGATTTAAACTGAACATATGGATTTACTTGAAATAAGTTTCCTAAGATTTTATTTAACTAAATATGATAACTTTGAAAGTATGGCCGTGTTCTTTTAAAAACTAGAGTGATTGTTTTTTATCTTGACTTACGAAATTAAGAAAAACAAATTGTACTTTTGTCATGTATCAGACATTTACAAATGTTTGTGTTATACTATTTACTGTATGCTAGCAAATATAGTTCTGAAGATTAAATGATACAAAATGCTGTTAGCTGATAATTGATTTCCCCCCCCTTATTTCAGAAATTGATCACCCATGAGAAGTTTGAAAGTGCATGTGAAGAACTGAATAATGCATTATTTCGGGAACAGCAGGCACAAATGCTCTTGAATGAACAGGCACAGCAACTGCAGGAGTTGAATTATAGACTTGAATTGCATTCCAGTGAGGAAGCTGACAAAAACCAAACTCTGGGAGAAGCGGTTAAGGTAGGAAAACATTCCTTGCATAATGGTTTGTTTCCTCTGCGCGTGGGTCCTTGAGGGATTCGTGCCTGTCTCCTGAGCAGGGAACTGATCCCAAGAAAAGAAATTTTTATTCTTCAAGAGCGTATATAGATGGAATGAAATACGGTTCTGGAACCTCAATTCCATGTGTATTGAAAATGTAAAAGTAGGTTTTACTTGCTAGTTGAAAGCAAAGTGGAGATTTTCAGTAAATAATATTCCTTATTTCATTTACCTTTCTTGATGCTCCCCCATACCCCACTTTTTAAAACTTGTTTTATGCCCTCCAGACCATGAAACTCCACATATCTGTTGGATTTTGAAAGGTTCCATGTCTAGGTCTCTGATTCTTATGTCAGAACCTGCTTAGGGATGGAGGAGGTTTGTCTAGGAAGAGCTGTTCTCCCTCCCTGTCATCTACTTGTGGGAAAGGTCTCTGGAAGGGAAAATAGAACAGAAATTTTCATTTAGAAAATTTCATTAATAGACTTAGGACTGTGGTGTCTGTTGGCCATAAAGTATAATAGGATTCTAGTTTATGATTACAATACTTGTGGAGCTTTTTTCTAGTGAGGTTATACACATCGGAATGGAACAACTAATTCCAGGAAAACCAAAATGATATAACATGCCTCTATATTGGGTATCATACCTAATATAGTAAGCAACTCAGTTTATATATAACTTATTTTATTCTAACATAATAATGTACATCTTATATAACTTATACTAACATAATAATATATATCTTAATAGCTAAATGCTAATTCTACTAATAGTCAAAATTTATTGAGAAGCTTTCTATTTGTCAGGCACTAAGCTAAATACTTTATAAACAATTCTTGCATATAATCTTCACACAAACTCCATGAGACGATTCTCATTTTGTAAATGAGAAAACTGAGATATAAAGAAGTTGCATAAGTTGTACAACCATTAGTGGTAGACTGAGGGAGTCAGACTTCACATCTGCTTTCCAACCACCACCCATGTGTATTATTAATTCATACATATATATCTCAGGCTCTGTGCTGTGGTCTCTACATAAATTATTTTACATCATTCTTAAGTTATCTTGTGAAATAGGTACTATGATTTCCATTGATTTTTGGTAAATTGAGAGAGATCTCAGTGGAGTTGATTATGGTCTCCTGATCTATAAATATTGAAACTGGGATTTAGTTTTTAGAAACATTAATTTAAAATTATTAACCTGATTTCTTATTATTATAGATTTAGATTCATTCCATTTTTTCTTGCTATTAGAAATATTTCTAAGATGAGCAACGCTGTAGCTAAATCTTTATTTACATAGCTATGATTATTTCCTCAGGGTAATTTCCTAGATGAGAATTACCAGGTCAAAAGCCACATATGTTTTAGTATAACTATTATCATTTGGCCTATAGCAAAATTTTTACCAGTCTTATTCTCTCCTAAAATGTATGAGAATTTCACTGTTTATCTATTCTTGGCTATGACTATTTAAATTCCTCGCCCTTCCTCAATTTGAACAATATGTCATTGTTATTCTTTGTATTTATTTGATCAAGTTGAACATTTCTATAAGTAAACTGGCCATTGAACAACAGTTTTATGCTTCATGTTTCTTAGCATCCTATATAATAAAGAGGTGATATGCAAATTGACCCTCACACCTATTAGTGAGGAACAACCAAATAACTGAACTGCAGGATGTGTGGGGTGACCAGGCCAGCAAGGTGGGCCATGAGGGGCAACCAGGCCATAGGGAGAGGGTGCAGTTGGGGGCAACCAGGCTAGCAGGGGAGGGACCGTAAGAGGTGGCCAGGCCAGTGGGGGAGGCAGTTGGAGTTGACCAAGCCAGCAAGGGGGGCAGTGAAGAGTACTAGGCCAGTGGGGGGGGGCAGTTAGGATCGACCAGGCTGGCAGGGAGGGAGCAGTTGGGGGTGATTAAGCTGGCAGGGGGGCAGTGAGGGGTTATTAGGCCTGCAGAGGTGGGCAGTTGGGGGCAACCAAGCTGGCAAGGGGGGCAGTAAGGGGTGACCAGGCTGGTGGGAGGGCAGTTAGAAGTGCCCAGGCTGGCATGGAGAGTGCAGTTGGGGTGACCAGCCTGGCAGGTGGGACAACTGGGGGAGATTAGGCTGGCAGAGGAGACAGTGAAGGGTGACCAGGCTGTTTGGGGAGGCAGTTAGGAGCAACTAGGCCGGTGCGGGGGAGTCAGTTAGGGATTATCAGGCCAGCATGCAGAGGCAGTGAGGGGTGATCAGGCCAGCAGCAGGGGGCATTAGGGGTGCCCAGGCAGGCAGGCAGGTGAGTGATTAGGAGTTAGCAGTCCAGGATTGTGAGAGAGATGTCTGACTTCCGGGTTAGGCGGATCGGGCCAAAACTGGCAGTCGGACATTCAACCCCCAAGGGGTCCCAGATTGGAGAGGGTGCAGGCTGGGCTGAGGGGACCTCCTCTCCCATGCACGAATTTCATGCACTGGGCCTCTAGTATAATATAATTTTGCTTTGAATAAGCATATAACTATGTCATATTGGAGTCTTTTCTCTTTGCAATAGCTTGTAGTTTGTGTTTAGTTGTAGTATCTTCCAGCAGATAAAAAGCTGTATTAATTTATTTAAAATGCCTGTAGCTTAAATATTGTTGTCAGGAGTGGAGGATTGTTTAATTACTACCTCTTAATTAGAAGTAGCAGGTGGTAATGTGAAAATGCTCTCTTGTGGGAGGCAGCATGATTCAGTAGAAAAAGCACTGGCCTTGGAACAAGTATGTCTGAAATCAAATCCCAGTTCTGTTACTTGGGCAAATAATTTAACCTTTCTGAACCTCAGTTTCCTCTTCTGCAAAATTAGAGATAATGATACTTAAGTTCCAGAAGTTTTATGATAATTAATTAAAATACTGTTTGGAAAGCAAGTATATGCTTGATAATATTCTTCTGTTTTTCAATAATACTTGAACAAGTAGTATTTTTAGTTATAGTTTTTTCTTTAAAAAATATGTATTTCTTGTTCTTCCTTATAAAAACAAAAATAAGATCACAAATAAAGATGGAAAAATATAGAAGGAAAAACAAATTACTTATAATTTAAAAATGACCACTTTTTAACATTTGGGGTTTTGTTTTTAATCATTTAATATCTATATTAATATAATCATTTAATATCTATATCTAATCCTATATAATGAAAGGGTAACATGCAAATAGACCGAACGGCAGAATGACCAGTTGCTATGATGTGCACTGACCACCAGGCGGAAGACTCTCAACTCAGGAGCTGCCCCCAGTGGTCAGTGCGCTCCCACCGGGGGAGTGCCGCTCAGCCAGAGGCCCTGAAGCTGGGCTCACAGCTCAGTAGTGGTGGCAGGAGCTTCTCCAGCCTCTGCAGCAGCACTAAAGATGTCCAACTGACAGCTTAGTCCCGTTCCCCGTGGGAAGCGGGCCTAAGCTGTCAGTCGCACATCACCTGAGGGCTCCCAGACTGTGAGAGGGCAGGCGGAGGGCCGAGGGACCTTCCTGAGTGCATGACTCTCATGCACCAGACCTCCAGTAGTTTTTATAAATCCTACTTTGGACTTGATTCTCAAAATGGCCTTCCTTTATGATACAGTTAGATTTTGGGTAACATCCTTCTTGTATTAAGAGTAAAGGAGCCCAGCAGGTGTGATTCAGGGGTTGAGTGTTCAATTGAGAATTATCTTCAAAATGGTCCAACCCTTGTAGAACCAGTATGACCTCATAGAAAGAAATTTAAAATATTCAGCAGGGATGCTTCAGAGAACACAGTAGGGACTTTAATGGAAAATTCAATATTACAAAGCATGTAAAGAAATGACTTGTACATCAGATGAGAAAATTTGCACCTCTGGTGGCAGGAATGCTATTTAAGATATTGAAAGGTAGTTTAAGAGATATTTTAAAATAATATTTTTAAATGTTCTGAGAAATAAGGTATGGATAGAAATTTTAAGATAAGAAATGAAAATCATCATTGAAATGAAAAACTCAGTGAATGTTTTGAATATTGGGTAGATATAAATGGAAAGATATCAGTGGATTGGAATTGTCTATCTGAATTGTTACAATTTTGTAATCCTGTCCATGAAAATCCTAGACATTGGTTGAGAGAGAATGGCTTATGGAAAAAAATCAAGGATTTATTCACAAGTCTCCCAGGTAGTTTTGTCTAACTCTGATCCAGCTTTTATTCACCTTTTCATCATCATTTCTGTCATGTTTAATTCTATCCCATTGAGCTCCAGGAGCCTGAAAGGTCTCAAAGATGCATGCCTCCTCTTTGCACCCTGTATCATTCATTCCTCACCTTTTGTAGCTGCTCTGGCTTTTTATTGCTTTTGTGCTTTATTATTTTTCACTCTTAAAACATTAATTACATATGAATGAGAAAGATGAAGCAAGAAGAAAAAGGAGTGTGTTTTTCAAATTTCAAATGGAATAATTTGCAAAGATTTTTTGGAGTCATATAATTGTGTAAAGGGTCACATTTTATGAGTATTTACTTTCTTTTTATTTAAAAAATGCCCTAACCTTTATATTATTAATAAAATTAATAAAATTATTATTAATAAAAATACTGAGGGTATATGAATGTTGCAGTGAAGTCATTTAATAATTTTGTATTATAGCTGTATTTTCTCTAGTAAACTTTTAAAAATTCATTTACTTTAAAAAACTTAAACCATTTTTAGTTGATAAACCCTGATTATAATAATAATTAAAATTTATCACATAACCCATTTTTATAAAGTAGGATTATTAACATCATTACTTAATTTAAGTCTTATCATTTTTTACTTTAATCACATATATTTTTATCTTCCTAATGACTTATACCATTGAGACCTTTAAAGTAGTCAATTATGTTTCAAGGTCATTGGAAAAAAATTAAGAAAACAACAGCTCTCACATCATTAAAAAAATAGTAATTTAACAGACAAGATTCAAGCTAGAAGTTAAAGGCTTCACAAAAGGTTATTCCCATTTTTGTTACACTGAACAGAAAAATCCTACCTAATAAAAGAGTAATATGCAAATTAACCATTATATTATAAAAATATATAATAAAATGAAAAATACCTTTTCATTTTAAATTTATGACATAATACCCCCCAAATTGTATGTTCTCATGAGTAATTTTAAAATATCTTTTTCCACGTTTAAATTTGTCCTCCGTGAACAGTAATCTGAGATTAGAATTATATTTCTTAATTGAGTACTATGTTTGGGGTAGATGATATTTAAGTATTACTTAAAATATGTATATAACGGCTATAGTATTTTGAAGCATACAGTTTAACTTTGTCTAAACATTTTTATAAACATTATTTTTTTAAATTAAACATGCTCATAATAAGAACAACTTAAAAAATGCAGAAAAAAGGAAAAACAACACCACAGAAAAAAAAACCCCGCAAAAAAGTATATATAATTTCATTATCACCCATATAAAAACATTATTAAGATTTTGGCAAATATAACTGAAGTGTGTATTATATATAGTTTTATATTCTGGTTTTTGTGTGTGTGTGTGTGTGTGTGTGTAGAGTGGTGTGATTTACATTTACATCATTTTAGAATTTATTAGAATGTAGGTTAAAACAGGGAGACCCATCAGGCTAACAATATAATCTAGACCAGAGATGATGGTGGCTTAGACCAGGCGGGTAGGAGTAAAGAATGGTGAAATTCTGGGTATATTTGCTTTGTGAAAGTTAAACATAAAGAATTGCTAATTTTATTAGATGTGAAGTGTGAAAGATAAATCAAGGATGATCCTCAGTAACTGGGAGAACGAGATTGACATTTATTAAGAACACTAGAGGCCTGCTGCATGGAAGAATGGGCCTTCCTTCCCCTGGCTGCCGGCACTGCCCTTGCTCTGGCTGGAGCTGCCTTTCTGCCTTCCCACACTGCCCAGAGGCTTGGAGCAGCTGGGGAGCGCAGAACACATGCTTGGTCGCCTTGGCCTTGCCCTGCACCCGGTCACAAAGTGCCTGCGTATGCAAATTAACCTACCATCTTTGTTGGGTTAATTTGCATACTCCTGATTGGCTGGTGGGCATCGCCAAGGTATGGCCAATTTGAATCTTACTCTTTTATTAATGTAGATTTAAACACCTTGTTGTAATGAACCATGCAATATTCCATTTTATGAATGTGTTGAAATGTATTTACTATTTTCCTGTTGTTGGGAATTCAAACTGTATTTATTTTTTAATATTAAAATTAAGATGAGCATCTTATAATTAAGTCTAACTACATAGCTGCTTATATTCTCAGGGCAGAGCTCAAGAAACAGATTTATTGGTTCAAAAATATAGTTTAAGTGGTGTGTGTGTATAGTGTGTGCACGCGTGCTAAGCGTATGCATATTTATTTAGATTGGTGCTTACATCTGAAAGGGTGTATCAGAGCACCTCCTTGTCCCCATTCTCATCAGCATTGGATGTCATTAGGCATTATCATTAAGATATCAATAACAGCAAATCAAAACCAAGAACATTTGCCAGTGTGACAGATATTGTTTTGTTTTGCACAAAGCATAAAAAGGAACAATGAATTTCCCCCACACGGGTGTTTTTTATTTAAATAATTTTATGTAAACTTAATTTACTATTTTTATGTAGTTTCAGAGATGAGGGAGAACTAACATTTCTAAGCATACACTTTTGTTATACACATTATAAGGCACTTCATATTATTTTATTTTACAGTTTCAACATTTTAAGAAATAAGTAATATTGCTTACATCATGTAGATTAAGAAACAAAAATAATGCCGAAACTGGTTTGGCTCAGTGGATAGAGCATTGGCCTGCAGACTGAAAGGTCCCAGGTTCGATTCCAGTCAAGGGCATGTACCTTGGTTGTGGGCATATCCCAGTGGGGATGGCAGGAGGCAGCTGATTGATGTTTCTCTCTCATCAATGTTTCTAACTCTCTATCCCTCTCCCTTCCTCTCTGTAAAAAAATCAATAAAATATATTAAAATAAAAAGAAACAAAAATAATTGCAAAGAATTTGACAATATACATGATCAAGTTGCTTTATATAAAAGCCAAATACATTTAATATCCATTAAAAGGCCTTTCTTTGGGCCCTTAATATATTCAGAAAGTATTATTATTGAAAACTGTAATGTTAATATTATCACAGCAGGAAATTTTCATTTTATATTTAAGAAAAGTAAATTGCTTCACACCTATTTAAAAGGAAAGTTAATTGGTGCTATATGTTTTCTTTGCATATTATAACAATATTTTCATGACAATAAAAAAATTAAGCATCTTATATTTTAGAACAGATATTATTACTTCTAGACTTGAATATATGCATGTTTCTATTACCTGTCATATGTTGCCCACTTTAAGAAAACACAATAGCGATGAATCTGGTTTTCTTTTAGCAAGCCACTTAATCATATTCTAAATTATTTAGACTACACAGTAGAGAAAGTACTTTTCTGAGCTTTACAAAAAGAAGTTGTACAATTTGCTATCAGAATTTCATATTATTATAAAAAAATCACATTGATTTTCTAGTTTTAAATCATATATACACAGCGGGTCCTCAAATAAAATAATTTTGTTCAATGTTTCATTATAATGTTGATGAAGTGCCAAGGGAATTTAACTCTAATTTATATCAATTAGCCTGCAGTAAAATTTATTTTAATATGTCACTTAAAGTAACAGAGCCTATAGATGAGATTAAGTGAGGACTTACTCTATACACAGATATAGATACATATATGAGCACACTCAGTTTATGTATACATACATACTATATGACTGCATACTTTTTATATAAGTAAATTACATTTACTAATACTAGTATTTGATTTGTTTATAAATTTATAACAATTTTAAGTAGAATTATATTTTCCCTTATATATTAATTTTATGTAAATATATAAACTATAGATGTATGTACTAGTATATCTTAATGTATGCATGTATGCATATCATAATGTATACTGTTAGAAATCTATTTTATGACTTGTGGTCTTTGTCATTTGCATGGGAGTCTTCTATTGGCTCTTTGCCCTTAGGTCACTTCTAACAATTGGTGGTATGCTGCCCCAGGTGGTGGCACGTACTTTGATTCACATGATCTTTTGGTCTAAATTGATAAAGTCTGTGCTTTAGTTAGCTAAGGTCTGGATTAGAATTAAGAATTTCACAGGATTTTCTTTGTTGATTTGTTTGTGGTAATTAAAAGAGCACAGTTCATGTAGGAAAACTGGCTGATTTCTATCCTGTTAAGAAACAAACTAGAGGCCCAGTGCACAAAATTTGTGCACGGGGTGTGTGGGGGTGGTCCCTCAGCCCAGGCTGCACCCTCTCTTATCTGGGATTCCTCTCAAGTTCCAGGACTGCTGGATCCCAACTGCTTGCCTGCCTGCCTTCCTGATTCCCCTAACTGCTTCTGCTTGCCAACCTGATCACCCCCTAACCACTCTCCTACCAGCCTGATTGCCCCTAACTGCCCTCCCCTGCAGGCCTGGTCACTCCTAACTGCTGTCCCCTGCAAGCCTGGTTCCCCCGCAATTGCCTTTCCCTGCAGGCTCGGTCCCCCTCAACTGTTCTCTTATGCAGGCCTGGGTTTTCCCCAACTGCCCTTCCCTGCAGGCCCGGTTGCTCCCAACTTTCCTCCTCTGCCGGCCATCTGTGGTGGCCATCTTGTGTCCACATGGGGGCAGTCATCTTGTGTGTTGGAGTGATGGTCAATTTGCATATTACTCTTTTATTAGATATCTGGTGCACGGGTGAGGTCTGGCAGATTTGCCCTGAAGGGTGTCCCAGATCACTCTTGGGGTGTGGGGCGGCCTGGGCAAGGGGCCTGTGGTGGTTTGCAGGCAGGCCACACCCCCAGCGATCCAAGTGGAAGCTCTGGTATCTTGGATTTATTTATCTTTTATAATTGAAACTTTGTGGCCTTGAGGAGAGGCCCAGGTAGGCCAAGGTGGGTGGGAAGCTTGGCTTCCTCCATCACCAGGGAAACCCAAGCCTCCTGCTCGCTCCGTGGCTGTAGCCATTTTTGTTGGGATTTATTTATCTTCTATAATTGAAACTTTGTAGCCTTGAGTGGAGTTCAGGGCCAGCCAAGGTGTGCAGGAAGCTTGGCTTCCTCCATTGCCAGGGAAACTCAAGCCTCTTGTTCACTCTGTGGTTGTAGCCATATTGGTTGGGTTAATTTGCATACTCACTCCTGATTGGCCGATAGGCGTGGCTTGTGAGTGTAGCAGAGGCAAGGTCAATTTGCATATTACTCTTTTATTAGATAGAGTAATGTGTGTACCATTTTATTAATCCTTTAGTATTGTCTATCCCTAGACTCATTATTGTACTTCAATGCAATATTTACTTTGACAGCCTAGTGGTCAATCATTGCCTGAATTCTAACATGGCTAATAGTATTATTATGAGACTAGTGGCCGGGTGCCCAAAATTTGTGCGGTGGGTGGAGGGTGGGGGGTCCCTCTGCCCAGCCTGCACCCTCTCCAATCTTGGACCCCTTGGGGGATTTTCAACTGCTGGATTAGGTCGCAGGGATCAGGCTTAAATTGGCAGTTGGACATCCCTCTTACAATCCAGCACCGCTGGCTCTTAATCACTAGCCTTCCTGACTGCCTGATCACCCCTAACTGCTTCTGTCTGCCAACCTGATCGCCCCCTAACTGCTCCCCTGCTGGCCTAATTGATGCCTTACTGCTCCCCTGCCAGCCTGATCACCCCCATTGCCCTCCCTTTCTGGCCTGATTGTCCCCAACGCTTTTATTAGTATAGATATGACTCTTCACAGAAAATTTCACTAATCCTGCTTTATAATAAGGGCTTGATGATTGAATCATTGGGGCCAGACACAAAGATTTCCTTTATTTGAATAGTGGAGGGAATAATTATCTTGTCTTTAAGTTGCCCTGAAATTAAAATGACATAATGACTTAGAAAACTATAAAAGCACCATATAGAGACAACTGTCTTTTTCATGTACTGAAAAGACAATAAAGTGATAAAATGAAAAACACTAATTTTATTCTCCCTCTTCCTTTATAGCCTATATTTAAACTTTGAAATTTATAAAAATTTCACTCCTATTTTCATTTCTTTACATTCAGTATTACTTTGTATTAGTTTCAGGATTTATATTAGTTACAAAATAGTGGTTAGACAATCATATACTTTACAAAATATTCCCCAGTATTTCCAGTACCCACCTGGCATCATACCGTCATTAGAATACTATTGACTATATTCCCTATCTAAGTGACAATAGGTTTACAGCTTCCTCCCAGTCTTTCTTTTGTGTTGCTTGCCCTTCCTTTTCTTTCTCACTTCTTCCCTCATTTTCTTTATGTACTACTTCAATTGGCCCTCAAAGGTCAGCGAAGGCACTGGGGCATGCTTAATCCATTTTACAGACCAGGAAACTGAGGCCAATTCCAGTTGACTGCAGAACTGGACTCAGCATGCAGGGAGCCCTCACATCAGCGCTCTTTGCCCTACCAAGGGACAGCCTAGGGCCAAACAGAACATACCTCCCTGTCAGGCTTCGGCTTCCTGAACCTCATTCTCAAGCACCTCTTCATCATGAATGCCCCACATTCTTTCCTCTCCCCTGCCTCCACCCCCATTCTTTACTTCCCCACCTCCCCCAGCCCCACCTTCTAGGGAGCAGGTGGTAGGCTTCTCACTCACCGTGCTGCTTGCATGGGGTGTGTCTGGGTGAGAACTAGGGGCGGGGCGGGCGCAGGCTTGCTTCTGGGCTGCGGTGGGAGCAGGAGCCTCTCAAGTGCACAGGCTGCTGCGACGAGGCCCGGTTAGCACTGGGGGCTTTGTCCAACTGCTGCAGTAGGGTACCGGGCAGTGCAGCGCTCCTCAACCCCTGCCTCAGGGCTGCAGCTCCGCTCCCCTCCGCCGGGGCGTCCTTCCACTCCGGCAATCATCGCCTCTTATTGGGGCCTACCTGCATCTTGGGGCCATTGCAATCATCGCCTCTTATTGGGGCCTACCTGCATCTTGGGGCCATTGCAGATCCCCACCCACCGACTCCCTGCCCAGGCCTTAGCCCCCTCTGGTGCACCCCAACTCTGCGCTGCTCGGCGCCCCTTGGGCTGCCTGCCTCCTGGCTGGCCGCTTCTCCGAAGCCATGGCTCTCACCCAGGAGCTGCTCCTCAGGCGGGCCAAGAAGGACATAGGGCATGAGTCTTGAACCTCCACATCCCATTCTGGATTTCCTGCTGCACCTCCTCTCCGTTTGATGTCTTAAACCAGCACCAGGTTCGTGCATCCTGTGGCCTCCGCGGCCTGGTAGAGTCGGTCTCTGCGAACCTGTGGATCTGTGGCCAGAGGCCCAGCCCGGGGTTCAGCAGCCCCATGTCTGCTGGAGAGGGGTCTTGGAGAAGGACCAGAGCCCTTTCGTCATTAGCTCCCCAACTCCAGAGGAGGCACCACAGGCTCAGTCCCCAGCTGCCTCAGCTGCAGCCTCCCCTCCTTCCCCCCCCCCCCCCCCTAGCCTGCTGCACGTGCAGTCTCCAAACTGGTCCTTACATTACGGAGTAATGGATAATTAACATATTTCTTTATTATCATATAGGATAGTCACTATCTACATGGCACTGAGATTTTAGGCCAGTCTGTTGTTAAAATGTTTCTTTATCTCTTGGGTTCTCAGACTTGGGTGGTGGTAATTATTTACTGTATCTAGAGAAATAACTAAAGAGATGGAAGGCACTTACTTTTCTTCTGCTTTGTCTAACTCTCTAAAGTTTTCATTCTCACTGTGTGTCTGAATTGAAAGCCATGATTCTGAAAATACATGAGATGAGAATGAGAAGAAACAGAGAGACAAAAGATCTAAAGTTGTGAGATTGAATAACCAGGGAACCATGAAAGTTACTGATTTCAAAGCCTAAAGCATGTAAAATTTAAATTGCTATGAATCGACTTACCATATGTTTTCTCTCTTACTAGGAAGACAGTGCAAAACTTGTAATGCAGAGATTTGGTATATGTGTTAAAACTATATTTAAAGTACATGTGGGAACTATGTTAAAGCTACATGTAAAAATTATTTTTATATATATATATATATATATATATAAAAGCCTAAGCAACTGTTAGTACCAAACGATTGAAACGACCATTGAAACGACCGGAATGACTGGTTGACCAGTCACTATGATATGCACACTGACCATCATGGGGCAGACACTCAATGCAGGAGCTGCCTCCAGGTGATCAGTGTGTTCCCACAGCCAACCTCCCTTGGTCCCTCCCCAAAGCTGGCCAGCCCCAATCAATGGGGGAGGGAGCAGCCAGCCAACTTCCCACTGCCCTTCCCTCTGGCTGGCCTGGCCCTGATGGTCCCTGATCGGGGATGGGGTCAGCCAGGCTGGTCAGGCCAGGGGAACCTAACCCATTCATGATTTTGTGCACCCAGTCTCTAGTGTGTCATAATAGTAACAAATATCTAAAGAGGCTCACTACTAAATGAGTGAGATTGGGGAAGTCTTGTGTAGATTGTTAAGACTAATAAATTTATCTGTTGTTTTTGGTAGAAGAGTCGGTGTTCCTGTAGACTTGAGATTTGACTGGGGTCAATGGTCCTCAAGCAGTGATACTATTGGTAGTACCCAGAAAAGACCTGTTAGAATGATGTTTGGGACAGTTTTTACACTTGATCTTAGCCAAAAGGCCGAGAAGCGATATTTGGGACAGTTTTTATATTTTCATAAGTGACTAAGCCATTAAGTGTGTATCTAGTTTAAACTAAATATCCTTACAACCAAGTGTTTTGTTGTTTGTTTGTTTCTGTGGTGGTGAAAAGTTCTCAGAAGTAAGACATGAAAGATCAATAAGCTCTAGATTAGGGGTGTCGAACTCAATCAGAGAAGGGGCCAAAATCTAAAATCCAGCCTAAATCACGGGCCGAATGGTTTACTGAACAGTCATAAACTGTCATTGTGATGGAAATGCAGCGGAGTGCAGTGATGACAGCGCGGTGCGGGCCACATTGCAAGGCCTGGCGGGACGGATTTGGCCCACGGGCCTTGTGTTTGACACATGTGCTCTAGATGATCAAATGAGATTTACTTTAGCTTTAAACATTTCAGGTATGCTGTAATCAGAGGGTACATAAATTACCTCTATGGCATTAAAATTCATATATTCTGTAGTGACAGTGGAAGTAGGGGTATTTATTTTCTAAGTTCTGTACTATTGTTTGCTTTTATTAGAAAGAAAGCATATTAAAAAAGAGGTTTTCCTAAGCTAATCTATACCGAACAGCTACCTGGTATTCCCAGTAATTTCCAATGATAATAAACTCCACAGTAATAGGAAATGCAGACTTTGACAATTAGATATTCTCATTTAATGCAATTCTCTTTCTTGTGAAATCATGCACTCAGAGTTATTGAACATAATATCAAAAACTTTTTTCTTTGAAATACTGATTCTCTGCTTATTATTGGGAGTTGAAAGTGAAACCATTGGATATTGAAGGGCAATCAAGAACCTATGGATATTGTGCATATTTGTAGTTCTATAAAGATAGATTTCAAACACAGTTTAAGAATTGTGTAGAAATTGCTCTAGCCAGTTTGGTTCAATGGATAGAGCATCTGTCTGCGAATTGAAAGGTCCCAGGTTCGATTCTGGTCAAGGGCACATTTCCAGGTTGTAAGCTCTATCTGCAGTGGGGGACTTGCAGGAGGCAGCTGATCCATGATTCTCTCTTATTGTGGATTTTCTATCACTCTCTCCCTCTTCCTTCCTCTCTGAAATCAGTAAAAATATATTAAAAAAAGAAAAGAAAAAAGAATTGTGTAGAAATTGAACATAGAGATCCTGTTGAAGAACTTCTTTAAAGTTGAGTGATTCGTTGCCCTGGCTGGTATGGCTCAGTTGGTTGGAGCATCATTCTGTACACTGAAATGTTGCAGGTTCGATTCCCAGTCAGGGCACATACCTAGGTTTCTGGTTCGGTCTCTGGCTGGGCCACATATAAGAGGCAACCAATTGGCATCTGTTTTGTTTTTTGTTCTCTCTCTCTCTTTTTCTCTCTCTCTCTTGTTCACTCTCTCTCTCTCTCATTATTTCTAAAATCAATAAAAAACATACTCTGGTGAGGATTAAAAAAAGTTGAGTGATTCATTGTACATATTATAAATATATTATAATATATTTATAATATGTACAATGAATTTCAGCCATTTAGCAATTTTGGCTCTTTCCCCATCATTTCTTAAGGCCATATCTTAATTTTTATGATCATAAAACTGTACTCTGCAGGTACTTTTAAAAATATTAGTAACTACAAACAAAGTAGAAACAGACCCATAGATACAGAGACCTGATGGATGGTTGCCAGAGGGGAGAGTGGTTTGGGGACAGGGTGAGAAAAGTGAAAAGAATAATAAGGTCTAATTGGTAGATACAAAATAGTCATGGGGATATAAAGTACAGCATAGGATATAAGTACAACCAATGGACATAAAACTCTGGGGAGGGAAGGTATGAATGGGAGGGGGGACAATGTTAAAATATGTACACAGATAATAATTTAATGAAGTAAAATAAAAAAATAAAAAAAATAAAGTACAGCATAGGGAATGTAGTCAGTCGAATTGCAATAACTATGTATGGTGGCAGGTGGGTACTTGAAATATTTTAAAAGGAATCACTGTGTAAAGTATATGATTGTCTGTCTACTATGCTGTACACCTGAAACTAATACAAAATAGTGTTGAATGTAAACTGTAGTTGAAAAATAAAATAAAAATAAAAGAAAGCAATAAAAATATGTTAGTAACTTCAAAGATCAAATTAAAGTGAAACCAGAAGTTAGATCATGTAAAAGAAGAGAGCTACTCTAGGACTTTTTTTTTAGTGCCTAAGAATTAAAATCATACTTGTCACTTTCTTAATCTTCTGTTTCTATTAATTTATGAAACCTGGAACTGGAGGCTTAATGGCATTATTTCCACATTGTAATTATACTAATAAACATCTTTGTCCATGACCCTGGAATTTATAGTGCAGCAGGAAAGATTTATTGATTTATGCTTTGGAAGAAAAATGGGATTATTGCATAAGTAGATTGTATATTAAGCACATTTACTTGCATACCATTTTTTCAGTTAGTTTGAGCTGTAACTTATTTTAGATTTTCTTTTAAAAAATGGGGTTCTTGTTAAATCCAGATTCCTGTGAGATCTTTGTTATATTATTGAGTCAACTACAAAGTAACTATTCTACCTTGAAATGTGCAAAAAGAATCAATAGACCTACAAAACTGCTTTAAAAAATGTTTGAAATCATATTTTTCCTGGTAGCTTGAATATCAATGTATATGACTTTTATGGGTTTCTTTCTTTCTTTGATTTTGTTGCAATATTAAAGTCCCTTATAGTTAGAGGGTGTTTGGGTATCAGGTTTTGATTTTTTTTTGTCCCCTGCCCTGGCTTCCTATTTGTTTGTCTTGCTTTTTGTAAAGAAGTATTACTTACATGGAATTTTCTTTAGGCTGCCTTTTCTTTCATCTTCATTAACTTTCCCCATAATCTCCGTTTTCTTTTCACTAAAATTTAAGTCTATAAATATATATATTTTTTTGAACTTTTGGTTGTGAAACATCATAGGCCAAGTAAATCTACACAGTCTACCATGCTTCTCAGTGATATACAAGTCAAATCTCTCCTCTAATTTAACCTTATTCACCTATGGTTGGCATTTGATATCTTGATACTCCATCCTTAAATAAAGCTATGATTTAGTCTGAAATACACATTTCAGTCTTAAAACCAGAGATTTCAAGTATATGTAAACTATTTGGAATTTTGTAAATGACATTCATTTACATTATGCCTCATAAAATATAGAAGTTGATTTTTTGTTTGATTGTTTGCTTTGTTAATCCTCACCCCAGGATATTTTCCCATTGATTTGTAGAAAGTGTAAGGGAGGGAGGAAAGGAAGAAAGGAGGGAGGTAGGGGAGATAAGAGAGAGAAAGAGAGAGAGAGAGAGAGAGAGAGAGAGAGAGAGAGAGAGAGAGAGAGAGAGAAACAACTATGTGAGAGAGATATATCTATTGGTTGCCTCCCACCGACATCACAATTGAGGACAGGGATCAAGCCTGCAACTGAGGTATGTGCCCTTGACCAAATCGAATCCGGAACCCTTCAGCCCTTCAGTCCGAGGGCAGACACTCTATCCATTGAACCAAACCAGATAGGGCTGAAGTTGATTTTTGCCATTGTGAAATAAGAGTCTAGTTGCTGGAATTAATTTAATTAATAATATACTAAAATACTTTATGAAATATAAACATGGAATTTGATAATCTTATGACTTGTCTTTCACTGAAGAAATTCTCTGTAATCTCATAAACCACCATTGTGGACTGTGGGTTCAAGGATTGTGTAAATTTTAGCATTTGCCCTTGCATTAGATAGTCTCAGCAGTTTGTGTCACCCATAAACAAGGAACTTTAGTATAACCTAAAGATGTTTATTGATGGTGGTAATAGTAAATTTTTTATCTATTAGAAAAATTATTTCCTTTGCATGCACTATAAATATGACCCAAATATATGTTAATTGCAAGCACTCTATGGTTAACCTTGAGAATGCTTTTATTTCTTGTTTCAATAGGCCCATTTTTAAATTAGTAAATAGTACCTTACACCTTAAAGGGTAAGTAAATATTTACTCTCCAAATGTGTTTTCTTTAGTTTTCATTAATCTGAGACTTAGTGGTAGTTTCATTTCAGAAGTATGTAATTTAACTGTGATCAATTGTAGTAACCAAGTTTAGAATATTACATTTGTAATGACATGAGCATAAATATAACTGTTTTAGACTTTAGAGGTAATTATCTAATAATATGTTTATATTTCTGACATGATTGCGTGGCAATGTTTAAATAATTTTAAAGGTAATTTTACTCCTATGTAGGGCTATTTATTCTAAATCATTAAACCATTCTGTTTATGTGAAACATTTAATTAACAAGCTAAAGTTTTATTTGGAAGATTAGTATATTTCACTGTTCCATCACTAACTTACTATGCTATTTCAGAAAATACCAGTGTTTATCAATCTTGAAAAATTGCATTTAACTTTAGTATTTTCACAATTAAAAGGTTACCTAATGAATGGTTTTGTATACTTTGATCTTATGGAATTCTGGCAAATATTATTTACTGTGTTTTAACTTTAAAAATAAGGTATTTACCTCTATAAAATTAGAATGCCTGGAACTGTAATGAGTAAAATGTACTTGCCTGTTTTGTCTTTTGATAGCGAAAACCTGGCTAAATTCCAAAATGTAGTTAGGGAGGTGTATGTACTCTGCAAGGATTATTGTTAAGAGTACCAACGAGAAAAATCACTATGATGGATGAAACAGGAAACACCTTTATAGTGCTTTTATCTTATTTCAGGAGTAAAGTCAGAGTATCAAAGCAGAACAAAACCATCAAGAGTGCATCTGTGATGGAAATAGAATTCATCTGTTTTTCTGATCTGAGTCCTGTGACACAGAACAGACATAGAATCCTTGTGGAATTTAGAGTCATTGATCTATACAGAATGTGGATTTAGGGCTTCTATGTTGTGTCATGGATTAGTATATCAAGTATTAAAAAGAGGCACCTTTAATAATGGAGGGGGTTTGACAACCAGATGGATATGTATTTATATATGACTATCAGCATAAGAAATATTAAGGCCCTTACTGTATATATTCATCATTTGATAAAACATTATAAAATTAATTTCCCATCCTTGTTTAGTAAAGCATATAATCAATTTCACGTACTGTTATTATGATATCATATATAAATTTAAGCTAAGATTTTGTGATGAAAATTATCTTATGAAAATTGTGTCAATGCATTTTTTGGCTACCTAAAATTTATACAAATTTTGTCAAAAATATTGGGAAAATACTGATAAGAAAAATGTATTTCTGTTGCCATTTTGCTGTATACTTTTCAAAATTTTAAATATATACTTATATATTTACATGCATATTAGAAATATATCATATAGATTTAAAATATCTTTTACAGTAGTGTTATAGTATTCTTTTAAAGTTTTATTTCTTAAAAATTTTAATTGAACTTATTGGGGTAACATAGTTAATAAAATTATATTGGTTTCAGTTATATAATAGATCATCTGTATATTGTATCATGTGTTCACCATCCCAACTCAAGGCTCCTTCCATCACCTTTTATCCCCCCTTTACTCTCTTCTACCTCCTTTCCCTCTGGTGATCACCATTCTGTTCTCTGTGTACATGAGTTTGTGGGTTTTTTTTGCTTACCCACTTCAACTTTTTCACCCAGCCTCCCAAACACCCTGCCCTCTCACAGCTGTCAGTCTGTTCTCTGTCTCTATGAGTCTGTTTCTGTTTTGTTTATTTTGTTCATTAGATTCCACATATAAGTGAAATCATATGGTATTTGTCTTTCTCTGACTGGCTTATTTCACGTAGCATAGAGGTCTATCCATGAAGTCGCAAATGGTAAGGTTTCCTTATTTTTTTTTATTTTTATGGCCAAGTAGTATTCTGTTGTGTAAATGTAACGCTGCTTTTTGATCGACTTATCTATTGATGCGACTTGGACTGTTTCCAATTCTAAATAACACTGCAATAAACATAGGTATGCACATATTCCTTTGAATCAGTGTTTTGGGTTTATTAAGATACATATCCAGAAGTGGAATCACTAGATCATAAGGCAGTTCTATTTTTTTATTTTTTGAGTTAACTCTATACTGCTTTCTACTGTAGCTGCATGAATTTACTTTTACATCAATAGTGCATGAGGGTTCCCTTTTCTCTACATCCTCTCCAGCACTTGTTTGCTGATTTATTGATGATAGCCATTCTGATAGGTGTGAGGTGATATCTTATTGTGATTTTAATTTGCACTTCTCTGATGACTAGTGATGTTGAGCATCTTTTCCTATGTTTATTGGTTATCTATATGTCCTCTTGGAGAAGTGTTTATTTAGGTCCTTTCCCATTTTTAATTGGATTGTTTGTTTTTTTGGTGTTGAGATGTATAAGTTATTTATGAATTTTAGATATTAACAACTTATCCAATGTATCATTATGAATATCTTCTCCCATTCAGTGGTTGTCTTTTCATTTTGTTGAGGATACCTTTACTGTGCAAAATCTTTTTAGTTTACTTTAGTTCCAATGGTTTATTTATTTATTTTTTTGGTTTCCCTTGCTGGAGGAGATACAGGGTTGGGCAAAACTAGGTTTATAATTGTGAGTATGCAAAATACAGTTTTTCTTGTATTAATATTTTCCATATGAACAATTATAAACCTAATTTTGCCCTACCCTATATGTCAGAAAAAATATTACTACAATAAATGTCTGAGATTTTACTGCTTATGTTTTCTTCCAGGAATTTTATGGTTTTGAGCTTGACATTTAAGTCTTTAATAAATTTTGATTTTATTCTTTTATATGGTGTAAGAAGGTGGTCTAGTTTCATGTTTTTGTACACATCTGTCCAATTTTCCCAACACCATTTATTGAATAAACTATCTTTTCCCCATTGTATGTTCTTGCCTCATTTATCAAATATTAATTGATGATAAAGGCATAGGTTTATTTCTGGGCTCTCTGTTATGTTCCGTTGATTTATAATAATATCAATATGTCTATTTTTATGTCAGCACCATGCTGTTTTGATTACTACAACTTTGTGGTATAGTTTGATATCAGGTAGCATGATAGCCTTGCTGGGTAAAGTAGCCTTGGTTGTATGGCCTTGCTTTCTATCACTTTGAATATTTTATGCCAATCCCTTTTAGCATAAAATGTTTCTGTTTAGAAACCATCTGGTAGGTTATTGTCTTTTTCTAGTTTTCTTTTAAGGTTCTCTGTTTGTGCTTAACCTTTGCCATTTTAATTATGATGTATATTGGTGTGGGCCTCTTTGGGTTCATTTTGTTTGAGACTGAATTTTTGGGATTTCTGTGTCTTTTTCCTTCACCAGGTTTGGAAAGTTTTTAGTCATTATTTATTCAAATAGGTTCTTGATCTCTTGTTCTCACTATTTCCTTCTGGTACCCTTATGATGCAGATGTTGTTATGCTTCATGTTATCCCCAAAGTCCCTTAAACTATCCTCATTTTAACAAATTTATTTTTCTTTTTGCTGCTCTGATTGTTTTTTCTTTTTTTTTTTTGTGCTACTTTGTCTTCCAAATAGCTGCATCGATTCTCTGCTTTTTTCAGCCTACTTTTTATTCCTTTTAGTGTATTCTTTATTTTATATATTGCATTCTTTATTTTATGTATTGTGTTCTTTATTTCTGACTGGTTCGTTTTTATAGTTTCTTTGTTCTTTTTTAAGCTGTTGTAGTTCTCACTAAGTTCTTTGAGCATACTAATAACCATTTTTTAAAACTCTATCTGATAAATTGCTTGCCTCCATTTCATTTAGTTCTTTTTTTGAAAATTTCTTCTGTTATTTCTTTTGTGGCATGTTTCTTTGTCTCCTCTTTTTGGCTGCTTCTTTGTGTTTGTTTCTATGTATTAGGTAGATCTCCTATGTTTTCTAGCTTTGGCAAGGTGGTCTTATGTAGTAGGTGTCCTGTGGGACCCAGTAGGCAGAGTCTCCTTGATCACCTGAGCTGGATGCTCCAGGAATGTTCCTTGTGTGGGTTATGTGGGAACTCCTGGTGTAATTGAGTCTTGATTGCTATTGGTCCATTTGTATATGGGGTTAACCACCAAGCTGATTTAATGTGAGGACAATGCCAACCATAGTTGAGGTACTGCTGTGCAGGTGCTGGCCACATGAAACAGAATTCAATTCCACAGGGTCTGGTGCCTACTGAGATCTCCCTTTGGGTATTCCACTTGTGAAGCTATTTGGATCCTTCTCTGATATATGAAGCTGGCCACTGGGTGTGTTGGTTTTGGAGCCTCTTGGGAGGGACTCTGGAATCTTAGCCACTGATCATGGGAGTGGGGTCAGCCTTTTTGGTGTCTCTGCCTTTCTTACCAGTCTTAATGTGGCTTCTTCTGAAAGCCCTTGCTTATAAGACAGGAAATAAATCCGGTCAATGTCAGATGCTGCCTGTGACTGATCCTGGGCAACCTGTTTGGCGCTGCAAAGTAATCACAGTTTGTAGCTGCCTCTGCTGATCCTGGTTGTGTGTGGGAAGGACCAAAGATGTGTAACAAAGCTGGCTTTAACCAGCACTGGGCCTGGGGCAGATCAGCTAAAGTCTCAAGGCATCCCAAGATCTGCTTCTGCTTGTCTCCACCTACTGGCTGCCTTTGTGGTGGGGTGGGGTCCCAGGGCATCATCAGGTTGATGCTATTATAGTTTATCATAGTTTATCATAGTTTATGAGGCCCAAGCAGACCAAGGTTTGGCTGTGTGAAGGGAAGGCTCTGGACTGTTTGGGCGTGCAATGGAAAAATGCCCCTGGTCCTAGAGCCATAACATTCATCTGTCCAAGATTCTGCCATTAGCCCAGTCTCAGCAGGGCAAGGCTGTTGGCAGTTGGGAGGATGGGGCTAGTGGATCTTCCAGGAGGGTGAGCTGGTCAGGCTTTTGGGAAGAAGGGGAGTGAGTGGCCCCTGCCCCAGTGCCACACAACTCAGTTCGTCCTGGATTGTGCTCAGATGTTGGCATAGTAGAGCCACCAATAGTCAAGATGTCAGGGCCAGCAGATCTCTCGTGAGGGGGAGACACCAGTCAGATTCATGGGAAAGTAGGAGGAATGGCGCCTACCCCCAAAGCCACCCCACTCAGTTATTGATACCTCCTGAGTGCCCAGACCTCTACACTCTGGCCCATACAGCTGACTCCTCAGCAGGGAGCAAGCTCTGGAAGAGTGGAGTGACAGGGAGCCCAGAGGATAGGGCTACTGCATTCTCCCAGGCTGATGCTGTGTGGAGAGTAGTGCTCCATGTAAGGAAGATGACATCTGCAGTGTGGGAGAGTGACTCAGAAAACAAGGATCCCAGTGGCAGTCCCTTCAGCTCTCTCCAGAGACACCAATGCCAGTCTCTCCTCATGCAACTCTAGTCTACTCCACTCTACCTCCACCAGAGCTCAGGGTGATTGGCTGCAAATGAGATTTTGTAAGTTGGCCCTTTAAGAGAGCACTCTAGCTGACTTCTGTCTTTCTCTGGTGAGTAGAATCCTGGCTGATTTTCACAGCTAGATGTTATGTGGGTGCCTCTTCCCAGATCTGGTGCTCTGGGCTTGGAGCCTGGCTTGTGGTTGAGACCCCATGCTTCTCAAAGGGAACCTGAGGTAGCTGAGATATCCCTCTGGAATCTTAGCCTCCACCCATGGGAGTGGGGCCAGCCTTTTTCGTATATCTGCCTTTCTTACCAGTCTTAATGTGGCTTCTTCTGTAAATCCTTGGTTATAAGACTTCTCTTTAGCGAGTCTTCAGTTGATTTTTTAGGTTGATTGCTCTATATTTTAGTTGTAATTCCAGTTTGGTCCTAGGAGGAGGTGAGTGTAGTTGCTGCCTACTCTGATGTCATCTTGGATCCCAGACTACAGTAGTTCTTTTCAAAATTTAGAAACATATTATGGCTATTTTAAAATCTCAATAAATATTATTTTTAAGAAGGAATAGAGAAAGAACAAAGGGTTGCTTACATATTTTTCCCTATTAGATCTTTTACAGTGGAATGCATTAAGTTCAAGTCATTAAAAATCAAATGACTTGCTGTGGTATTTAATATTTAATTAAAATTCATTTATCTTATTGATGGTGCAATTCTAAATCAGACTAGAAACTAACTTGCTAAAATATCAATTGATGAGTTCATGGCTTTATAAATTCTAGAATATATTCCCAGATATAGGGATAGGATTGTGTTCGTCAGGATATCCTGTGTAATATTGCAGTAAGAAATGATTCCACAAATTTCTGTGGCCTTATAAGTGACTTCTCACCCGTTATACATTCCCATCATGGATCAGCTGTGCTTCTACCTCCACCCTATGAATAAGGCTGATAGAGTAGCCCATATCTTGGACACTATAGGTCTCATGGTAAAAGGTCTCTAGGTAAGACTTTACTCGTTTCATGTCTTCTAGGAAGTGACATTATTTTACTTCTGCCCACCTTTAATAGGCCAAAGAAATCAGATAGGATAGGAAACATCTAATTCTCTTTCCGGAAGAAGCACTATCAGTTATAAATATCCTTGGGACAGCAGCATATACTTTCTCCTCAGGGACTGGGGTAAAAACAGTCCACTACAATAATTTTTTACTTTCATAAAATAGAGGAAAGATGAAGAATCTGTTTTTCTGACTGGATTTAGTAAAACTTTACCTTTTAACATCTGTAGCTTTTATCTAATTTATTAGGAGGGTTGAAAACAGGGAGTCATATGTCTAGTTGGCACTTTTCTCTCTTTGCTCAATAGAGTTCTTAGTATAAAAAGAAAAAGATGATTTAGTGTGTTTTGCTGTATTTCTTTAAATAAGCTTGACTATTCTAGGACAAGCATGTCAAACTTCTGGCCCACTGGCTGCATGGGGCCCACAAAGAATATTTTGTGGCCCAGCCAATATAATGGTATGTAAGAAACGTTTTAATAAAAATTTTGTAACTTAATTTTTACAAAATCCTATTATACATAACCTATAGTATAAAAGTATAATATGCTAATTAGACAGGACAGCCGAACGACCTTTCAGGTGTCCTTCTGGATGACCCTTCAGACAAAGCCGTGGCTGTGAGGGCCAAATGCCTTGCATGAATTCCATGCATCGGGCCTCTAGTTATTAATAACAAACTACAAACGTCCCCTAATGACTGAGTACTGTAATCATGTTTCATTCATTTCCCTTACATGCCTATGTGCAGGGGCACCACTTCTCTCCGCTAATACTAGCAGTGAATATTTTAGCAGCCGATTGCCATGTCATAACGCTTGTACTGACTTGTTTAGTGTCCCCAACAGGAAATATTTCACTTTCAGAGAACAAGAAAAATAGGTTTATTTGCGTTACGTTTATTAATTTGTGCAGTTATTCAGTGTCTGTTAAGTTAATGCTCAAGAAAAAATATTAATTGTTATTAAAATGTTCTATTGTTTTGTTAACGATTACTCATTTATTTCAGCCCTTCTTATTCAGCATGTCTTCTATAGAAATAAACCTACGTTTCCATGAAAATTGAAGCTTTCGTTTTTTTGTGGCCCGCTTAAACTTAAATCTTGTTTATTTGGCCCGTGTTAGCCATTGAGTTTGACATGGTTTTTCTAGAATATGTAGAATCTGTTAGCCATATTCCATAAAGCATTTTCTAGGCTCCAGAAGCCATATGCCTGGCATTTCAAGGAGTCACCACTAGATGGTGATCTCGCTCATTTAGAAGGCTAGAACAACTGTGCTTTTCTTCAGGTGAATGGGTTGGTTACAGAGGTATCAGAAATGTAAATCATTAACTTTATGGGAAGCTCCTTATAATCAAAATGGTAATATTTATGAGTATACACAAACTCTCTCTTCTCTCTTCTTCCCTCTCTCTCCCTCCCTCTCTCTCTCTCTCTCTCTTTCTCTCTCTCTCTCTCTCTCTCTCTCTCTCTCTTCCTTACACAGTAAAATTGCATTTGAAGTAAAGATATAAAATAATGTGTTTTGCTATATTGTTACCAAGAATATGTGTATGTGGTGCGTATTTTCAACTGTTGTTATCCATACAGACAATAGTTTTCCTAAGCACACTTTCTCATGAAATTACATTGAGGCTTGGGTTCATCTTTCTGCTCTTTTGTAATTCTTTGTTTAAATTTGCTAACTGCTTCTGAAACTGTGGTTATTTTAGATATGAGCCTTCATCTTTATTTGAAAATATAATTAATATGATTAAAGAAGGATTAAAAGCTATATATTTCACTCAGATATCTTAAAAAAAAAAATAGCTTCCATAGTTCAGTTATCATGTAATGGGAAAGCAGGTACTAACTATTTCAGTTATTTAGTCATTTAATGGTACTGCTAGTGGTAACTTTTTTCTCACCTTCTTTGTGCAAAATAATCCAACATAATAACCAATTTGTTATTGGTAAAATATAAAGAAAATTTAAACTATAGACCAAACAATGTGGTTCTTTTTAGAAAACAACCACTAACTTAATTGTAATCAACTTTTTTTTTTTTGCTCCTAAAATATATTCTTTTCATTATATAATTTTTCTGTGATTCAGAGTTTATGGCTGTCATATGATTCAAATACCTTGTAGGAATTCATATAGTTATTAGCAGAAATAAAAATATGTGGTATGTGGCTAGGATGCTGCATTTATATGAAGTAAATATTTACTATACTAGAGGCCCAGTGTGCGAAATTGGTGCTCGGGGTGGAGGGGTCCCTCAGCCTGGCCTGTATCCTGTCACAATCCAGGACCCCTGAGGGATGTCCATCTCTCAATCCGGGACAGCTGGCTCCTAACAGCTCACCTGCCTGCCTGCCTGATGGCCCTTAACTGCTCACCAGCCTGCCTGATCACCCCTAACCACTATGCTTGGCTGCCTGATTTCCCCTAACCACTCACATGCCTGCCTGCTCACCCTAACTACTCATTAGCCTGCCTGATCACCCCTAATTGCTCGCTTGCCTGCCTGATCACCTCTAAGCATCTCTGCCTGACTTCCTGATTGCCCCTAACCACTCACCTGCCTGCCTGATTGCCCCTAACCACCTCTGCTTCACCCTTGCCCACCACGAAGACTGATACTGCCTTGGCCCCCACCACTGTGACTTTGTCCCAAAGGACATCTGAAAGGATGTCCAGAATGACGCCTGGAAGATCATTTGGCTGTCTGGCCTAATAAGCATATTATGCTTTTATTATTATAGATACTTTCTTAACAATGTAAAAGTAAATTTGATTTAATGCTCTTAACATGCTAAGGAAAACTCTATGTTACTCCCCCCCCCGCCAGGTCTTTTTAAAAATCCTTTTAATCTAGTGTATCACTGAATTTTTATACTCAAAGGTGAGATGTTATTAAACCTTCATTAGGGTCCAGTTGAAGATGTAAATGAGCTGTTGCAGCATGGCCAGAGTGACCCCTTGTATTTATTCTAACTTGGCAGCTAGAGTTTGTATATATGATCCCTGAGACAGAGATCTGAGAATGCTGCTTCACGGCTGGGAATCCTTTGGCAGCTTCCCATGGTTTTCTGTGACAATAGTTGGCAAGTAGTTAGCCAGAGAGCTCTTCTTTGAACAAAATCTTACACAAAAGCTCATAGAAAACATTAAAGCAGATTCTGGTCAAAAGAATGATGGGGGTTGGGAATCCACTAACTCAAATGTTTCCTGAAAGATATCTTGATGCAACTCTCTGGGGAGTGCTGTAAAAAAATATTATTTTGCAAGACTAAAAGTCTGGTTTTCGGATCATATCTGGTCTATCTGTACCTTTCCTGTGTTTTCTCTGCCCCTCTCAGGAGCACCTATCCTTCAGCCATGCTCGGCCTGTACTTCTGTGCACATGCCATTTTATCTGAGAATGCCCTTCACAACACAAACTGTGGAGCTGCTTTTTTTTTTTTTTTTTACAGAGAGAAGGGAGAAGGATAAATAGTTAGAAACATCGATGAGAGAGAAACCTATCAGCTGCCTCCTGCACCTCCCACTGGGGATGTGCCTACAACCAAGGTACATGCCCTTGACCTGAATCCAACCTGGGACCCTTCAGTCCACAGACCGATGCTCTATCCACTGAGCCAAACAGGTTAGGGCTGGAGCTACTTTTTAAACCTCTTCTTGTCTCTCAAGATCAAAAATCATTTCAGAAAGGACTATATTTTTTGTATTTATTTATTTACATGTCAGGCTGTCTGGTTTTGAACTGGCTGTATATAACCTTGGGCAAGTTACCTGAACTCAGTACCTCAGTTTCCTCATTTGTAAAATGGAAAGAATGGTATTACCTCATAGAGTTGTTATGAGGACTAATTGTATTAATATCTGAATGAGATAAGCATTTAGGAAGTTATTATTTATGACTTTGGCATGGATAGGCATATGATAAATGTATTTTAAATGAACAAAAATACAGAAGAGTCACATCCTAGGTTAACATTATGTTTTAGGATCAGTGTATAAGGCCAAAATCTTGTATATCTCGGAAATCTCAGAAATCTCACAGAGATAGTGGAACTCATTAGTAGAAAATTGATTAAGTCATTGCATTTTTTTTTTTTTTTTACCACTTTCATTTTACTTAGTTCAATAAACTGTTTATATTTGCATTTAGTCCTTTCAAAGGGCCTAGGCTGGGCTAAATGAGAGATGAGATTTCTAAAGAAATTCAGAACAGCCAGATTTTCTTCCATGTTGGAAGATATTGTCATTCCTTTGCTTGGGCACCAAGGAAGAGGTTGGTTTATTTCAGGGACCAATGAAAACACGTTTTCATATGGAGATTACTTTCATTTTCACCTCCTTGTTAGAGTATTGGCAATCAGTCTCGGAGAAATGTGGGAAGTGAGGGCAACCATGTGAACAGCTGGTTTTGTTGTTGGTGTTTGCTTTGTTTCTGTCACCTATTGCAGGTTTTCTGTAGATATTTACGACTGGGAGTCGCACTAGGGCTACTGTATTTGAATTGTTGATTTCTCTTTCAATTCCCTCCCTCTGATCTCTTTTTCCTTATCCCTTTCAGAATAAGTATAATAGGATTCTTTTAAGTAAAATACAACTCTACTTTCAGACCTTTAATTAACAAATTTCAGTACCATTTACTGATTCTGGTACTATAACACTGTAATATAGTCTGTATGGTGTCAGTCCTTGAAGGGTGGGTATATTTGGATTAAATTAGACACATCTATGGCTTTTTACACAGTAGCTAAGATTTTCTTAACAGGGGCATTTAGCTACAAGTGCTGATATTATAGAGCTTGATATACTGTTATGATAGTGTGGAAGTCTTCTAATAAATATTTAAAAAGTTGAGGTTATAAGAGGCAGCTGAAATCAAGATCTGCAGGGAAAGTTCAAGGCTATTGTTGCAAATGTATAAAGAAAAAAGACAAAGAGAACTCCATTGCTTTTTGAAAGGTTTAAAAAAAGCAACAGCCTATATGGTCTTGAATTATATAAAATTCTATACTGCAATGGCTTGCTATAGAATTGTCTTACTTTGCAAATATTTATTTTTTGTTTCATTAGTACATTTAATAAATGATGACAGTGATCTTATGTTCACACAAGGAATTTTGAATTGTGCATGCTTTGATTTTTGATGTGCAAATTCTCTTATTGTACTAAACTAAAATCTTTATTGGAGTTTATTTCAATATAAGTAGGTAGAAAGCATGAAATACCTTACTGATTTTACCAAGAACTTGATAAATAGATAAAACATTGTTTTCACTTTTCAATGAGGATTCCCAGTTAGTGGATTTAATGGGAAATCTGGAGAGCTGGTTACTAATATTATTGTGGTGCAGGATAAAGAATAAAAGGTTTAGATTTAGAAGACCTGGGCTCACATTTTGACATAAATGCATTTAGTAGTTATATTACCTTGGGAACATTACTTCTATGACTTCTAGTTTCCCTACAGGTAAAATAGGGAGTGGGCCTAAGCCGGCAGTCAGATATCCCTCAAGGGATCCCGGACTGTGAGAGGGTGCAGGCCAGGCTGAGGGGACTGCGTCCCCACACCCCCAGTGCACTAATGTTGTGCACCGGGCCTCTAGTATCTATATATTTTTCAAATTCTTCTTAGAAAGTTGTTTTAGGTAGTTCTCGAATGACTTTAAAAATAGGATTTCATTCTAAATCTGTTTCTACAACCTAAATCAAAGGTTGACTCATTTAATTATTGCTAGGGAATTCAGAACTTTTTAGACCTTCACATAGCTAGGACTATTAACTATGAAGTTTTTGGGTAGCCTGTAGCTGACGAAGGTATAAAAGAAGAATCTGTGTGTGTTCCATCCCTATTGTATTTCTTAGGCATTCACTGAGCGGACTTAGAGGTCAGGTGAGAGCTGATTTTATTACAGCAGCAGCATGATGCTTGTCACCTGCTGCTAGTTTCTGTCTTAAAAGGCCTGCAGGACAGTCAAATGCAGTTTGCTTTATACTCTGAGAAAACATTACTGCTTACAGACCATGCGCCACAGTAGTACATCTAGCTACCACCTATAATTCTGTACTTTTCTGGATATTTTCTAGTTGAGAAGGCTCTCATGACTCTCTTTTTTATCCTCCTTTTTTGTTATTTAGAATGTGTTTTAATTATTTCTCCCCCATTTTACCTCATTATCATCTAACACTCCTAGCTTACCGGAGTTTTGTTGCATATATGTGTGGATTAGAAAAAAAATAACATTCAGTATATTTTGAGCACTTTTGTTAGTTTCCTTTTTCTTTCCATTATATTTTACCATTGATCACTTCCACTTAGTTAACTGGGAGGAATATTGATAGAATATAGGAGAACATTTTCAAAGGAGTATGAGAATATGATATCAAGAATCATAAAGCATTATATAATAAAATCTTACAACATACTCTGATAAGAATTTTCATTGCTTATCTGCTCCATTGTTTTTGATAATCACTTACATGCTTATAAAAGTAACTTATTTTATCTTTGTTTTTCTTAATTTCCTTTTATCTTTTTCAAGTGTGATAAGAAAGTGATTTTTAATAAAATTATATGTTTATATATGTATATTTATAAATGATGATGTAGAAATAACATGGAAATATAAGTAACCACATATAGGTGGGGATTTAATTATATATAGTAAATTTATTTAGCCTCTTATAGTTTATAGGACACTTCCACACCTGTTGTCTTACCAGACATGTGAGTTCTAATTAGGGTTGTCACTCATTTATTCAACCCCCAAAGTGACTAAATTATTTAAAGATCTTCAGCTTCAGTTTATAGTCACCTACCTTCTGTATAGGACTATTATTAGAAAACAATAAAATATAGTGTCTTTAAGGAAAATAATTTAAAATTTCAGAACTTTAAATTCAAGTTATACAAATAAAATATAGACGACAAAGACTGAAATATATTCCTATATTAATTTTACCATCTGTTACTATTTTTATTTATTATAAATTCTCTAGTTGCTTATCTCCCAAATTTTTAAGCTTTCTTGTAAACCATGTTATTCTTTAGTTTTATCCCTAACTGTATACCCAATTATTATTTTAACTTTATGCTTTCTGTAGCAACCTATGTGGTTTGATTACCCAGCAGCTATTCAATTCTTAATTAATATAACTTCTAGTTGTCACATTATAATAATAGGACTGAAGACAGTACTATTTCCTTTTCCAACATTAGTCTTACTGTCCTGAGATGTTTTCACACTTTATCACAATCTAGGAACATTAATTCAAAACTTATAGTTAGATAGCAGTAAGTTAAACAAACGTATTATACCAGTAGTTTCTTTCCCCCCGACCTAGGAAATGTAGCTTAGTTCTTTATGACAGGTGTGTTGTCTTGCCTTTTATTTTATATGACTAACTTTTATACTGAATTGAATAAGCCATTAGCTTTTAGTCTGTAGGAATGTGGATCCATAGATATTTCCCATTAGACAAGAGGGAATCTATACAAGCGATATTCCCTGGGGCTCGGTCTTCCTAGCTGGCCTAATGGTCTAACGCTGTGCTGTGCTGTACCCTTATGAGAAAGAACTAAGTTGGATGATTCCCTGAAAATCCAGAAATATTAGTTGGAGAATTGTGCACAGTTTCCAGATAACTTTAACTTTTTGTACTGTACTACATGTACTAATCAAGCATTCTGATTCAGGGAATCCATGTTACAAATTTTATATTTCTGAAACTATTGCAAGACACAAATTATTAACTTTATTTATGTGTCTTGAGTAGTTTAAAATGAGAGTTTGCTGAAATGAGACATACTATATTTAGGTAGCCATGCTGTTTTCAGAAAATTTGCTTTATTCCAAAAAGATCTCCACTGGTGATGGTTGCACAGCTCTGTGAATATACTAAAACCCATTGAATTGCACCATTAAAATGGGTGAGTTTTGTGGTATGTGCATTATATCTCAAAGCTGCTATTTAAAAAAATTCACTAAACAAATTGTTCTCATAGGTACAAACTAATAGAATTTCAAGTTGTACTTACAATTTATTTAAAACATTTTTAGTCTTAATAAACATTCAAAGCTTTAGAAATAATGTAATTATATGTGACTTAGAAATAGTTTTGTGTTTTTGTTCAATAGTAATACATGTTATTATAGAAAGTTAAGAAACTATAGATAAGACAAAAAGACTTCAAAATGTCTGGGTATTTTAAAAGATGTTTTGTTTATCAATTTGAGAGAGAGGGAGAGAGAGTATGGGGGGGGGAGAGAGAGAAAAAGATCGATTTGTTGTTCCACAACAAATGGAGATGGAATCTGCAACTTTCGTGTGTTAGGAGGACACTAACCAACTGAGCTACCCGGCCAGGGCAATGTGTGGGTCTTAGACTTTCACCTCTACCACGTATTCTGTCGCTGAGCTTTCCCTGCACTTAACTACAGTCATGCGCCACGTAGACAACCTTTCAGTCAACGGTGGACTGACTGCATGTGCAATGGTGATCCCATAAGGTCATAATTGAGCCGAAAAATTTCTATCGACATTGTATCCATCATGATGTTGTAGCACAACACTTTGCCCACATGTCTGTGGTGATTCTGGTGTAAGGAACCTGCACCCCAGTCATATAAAAGTATAGCAATACAATTATATGTAGTGCACAATACTTGATAATGATTATAAGTGACTGTTACTGGTTTATGTATTTACTGTACATAGTACACCATAGTTTTTATTGTTATTTTAGAGTGTATGCTTTCTACGTATATAAAGGTATGCTGTTAAACAGCGTGTTGTGTTACCCTGCCAGCAGCTACACATCATTTTCTCTTGTGCTTTATTTGACCCCCTGTTGTTTTATAACTTCAGTGTAGGCTGAGTGGACAGTGTTCATAAGGTTGCAGTAGTGCACAGTAATGTCCGAGGTTGTCACATTCCCTTCCCACTCACTCACTGACTCACCTAGAGCAACTTCCTGTCCTGCAAGTTCTCTTCATGGTAAGTGCCCTGTACAGTGTACCATTTTTATACTTTTTATACTGTATCTTTTATTTTTACTGCACTTTTTCTGTGTTTAGACACACAAATACCACTGTGTTACAATCGTAGCATAGTAACATGCTATTAGGCTTGGATTGTAGGAGCAACAGGCTTTGTCATATTGCCTAGGTGTGTGGCAGGCTGTACCACCGAGGTGTGTGTAACTGCACTCTCTGATGTTCACAGGACAGCAAGATTACCTAGCGACACATTTCTCAAAAGGTATCCCTGTCATGAAGCAGTGCGTGACTGTACTTCCTTGCCTTCCTTGTACTTACTTTTCCTGCCAGCTTTCATTATAGTGATTGGCTTTTCCTGGCCATCTCAGGAAAACAACCAGGTGTAAAAATTCCTTTTATAAGAAGAGTTTAGTGAGAGCTTTGGCTTTTTCTCCCTGGACCATGAGAGGTATACATGAAGGCGAGCAACAGCATCATTATCTAAAAAGAAATACAATAAATATCTTGCAGAATAGTTTTTGAAATGCCGTCAGTTTGGGATTTTGTTATAAAAATTTACTTTAAAACATTTTGGATTTAAAGTGAAAACTTGGAATCTTAAATAAATACTATTGTGGCATTGGTATTTATATAGCTGGACTATTTCTTTGTCTTAAAAAAAACTCTTGTTATCCTATTTCACATTAACTTTCTAACAGCTAAAATTGTTCACAACACAGTTTAAAGATAAATGCAGTATCAGGCTTTGAATTCCTTTTTTTTTTGGGTAAATATTAAGACCTGAGTACAAAATGAGGGCTGTATTGTGGATTAAGTGAAATATCTCAAGGCTGTGCTGTTCTGATAACTGAACCTGAAGTGACCTTTCTCAGACACAATTACAGAGCTGTATGTTTTTCCTTTAATTTCATCAGGGGTTTAATTAGTATACAAATAAAACTTCCCTTATCTTCCTTTCTACCTAATTGGCTTGTCTTCGCGTGTATGTGAAGTATGTGAAAGTGGGCTGTAATTAGGGTGACCGTGTTAACCTTTTTCCCTCAAATGTACTGTTGCCTAAAGGCCTAAGGCCTGGAAACTGCGCTTTGGATTATTGCTTTGCAATCACTATGGCTGTCCCTCAGGTTTTCTCATGAGCAGAAGGGCTTTGGGTGCTGCAGGTTCCCACTGCTTAACAGGATCCTCATTCTTCTCCCCACTAAATGTTTATTGATTATCTCGCCGTTCCAGGCTCAGCCTCCAACAACTTAATATCAGGTGACAGTCAGGAGAGTTCTCCAAGTAATTAGAGTTGAGCATTGGGGGAACAATTAGGAGCAGAGTTATTAAACTTGATTTATCCTATTCTCTCCTGAACAGTTTCTTGGATATCAGAACATCACACTTTCACAATCTACCCTGGTTGAGAAATTAGTGGCTAACCTGCTGCTTATCATTGTTGCCTTGCTGCCTGGAGGCACACCCTCTTGGTTTTAGTCATTCGGTTGGAGATATTAGAGTCTATAAAGTTTATCATAGGTTTTAATTAGGTAAATCTGAACAGGAGGAAAGCTGAATTAAAAACTATATGTGTATAAAACAGGCATTATATATGATTCAGGTACATACATGTGATACATATATGCACACAAATGTAAATACATGTTTCTTTCTTGAATGCTCAGTGTTAGGATTTTAAAAGAACTACTTTGTCATCAAAAACAAGAAAGGTGAGTATTACAGAAAATACATTATTGCATCATTTTTTTTTGTCTTGGTGTTTTTGTGTATATCAGGTACATATGTGTGATACATATATCTCTATGGACCCATTGATGTGAATAGCTTCCATTGTGATGCCCCAAAACCTGTTTGATAAGCTTATATTTTTGAAATTTCATAGGCAAAGGAGTGAGCAGATTTTTAGTGCTAAGAGATACTCTGATACTATTTTACATTCTAGAATTTAAAATGAGAATTCTGTGTGTATTTGATATAAAATATGATGATTAAACACAAAACTTTGTCTCTTCATTTTCACACTAATGGTCTCTGTTACTTTGTTTATACCACTTTCTGTTCATTTTCTATAATTTCAGCCTTGGAATAGGCTCTTCAGCTATGCCTCTGTAGGTGAGCTTTAGGAGAGATTGGCAGCTCCCTGCCATTGCCTCTAAAGAAGAAAATGAAAGGAGACATGTAGTAGAAATTTTAATTTTATGAGTTATATCTTCTTTGAAAGGGTATCCTAGGATTGTTGAAAAGTTAAGTGTGGTTTTATAATGACTCCAAAGTCATGGGTTCACTCAGATTGGACCAGTGAGCTTCTATTATGTACAAGGACAATATCCTGAATACCCCTCACAAATATACACCTCTAGTCATGAGTGACTGAGAAAAAGAATTTGAAAGGATTGGAACAAATCTGTTATTTCTGTGGGAAAAAGAATCCAAGCTTTATGTCTAACTGACTGGTGGTGGATCATTAGTTTTATCTTCATACCTAAAAAATGTCATTTTTAAAATCTGAAATATGTCAGAAATACTGGCCTTAAGATGACTCAAATATGGATTTTATTATTATCTTTTTAATGAAGAAATCACATGATGCTTCAGTGCCTTTAAATATCTTAACTTTGGCACAAAATAAGTAGGTTTACTATGGCTTTTAAAATTTGTTTCTTGTTATCATTCTGAAGTTGGTTTGAATCTGACTATTTCTATAGTAGGATGGTGTTTCTGCTACACTAAAGATTTATAGTAAATTATAATATTTAGTAAGTAATCACAGTTTACTTATTTTTAATTTTTGACATATTTGTCTGATATCAACTTGACTATTTGAAATGTGA
Source organism: Pipistrellus kuhlii (assembly GCF_014108245.1). Lineage (NCBI taxonomy): Eukaryota > Metazoa > Chordata > Mammalia > Chiroptera > Vespertilionidae > Pipistrellus > Pipistrellus kuhlii. The sequence goes on from NW_023425427.1 coordinate 43,510,541, forward strand.
AACACTAAATTTAAAAATTCAATATTTGAAAATACCTAATTTGATGGATGATTGCTTTCATTCACAAATATTTAGAGTGAATTCATTGTGTGAGCTCCAGCTTGAATTTTTTATACTACCTATTGTGAATGCACTAAAAGAATATTATTAGGAGAGTTTCAAACATGAAATTATTGCGTTTTGGTTATTCTTTACTGTATATTTGAAGCATAGTTGTGACTGAGCAAGAAGAAAAAAATTATGTGTATGCAGTCAATTATTCAGCTCAGTGTCCAACAAATTTAAATGAAAAACTGTTTGATAAGCTTATAGTTTTGAAATTTTATAGGCAAAGGAGTGAGCAGATTTTTAGTGCTAAGAGATACTCTGATACATATACTATTCTACATTCTAGAATTTAAATGAGCTCTAGAAAGTGCTCCTTTAAATTGTGAGTTTCTCATTCTAAAACTTCTAGTCTTAAAGACAAGATAAAGTTGTATTCTTGCATCTTGAAATTTTTATGCTAAGAGAATACTTAAGATTAAAGCAAATAGCAA